>NC_068924.1:41799230-42423653 GCF_023091745.1 Budorcas taxicolor | reverse complement strand
TGGAGTAGGGAAGATCACTGATGGAGACTGGATTCTAGCAGAGAAAGCAAAGTCCCAACAAATGGAGAAGCAGGGGCTCGAGTGCCCTCCAGTGAGAGACTGACAGTCCCTCTGCTTCTGCCCGTTCCCTTCAACTGGGTTATCCCTTCCTCTGGCCCACCAAGTTCCCTTTGGCCTCAAGCTCACTGAAGTAGCTCCTTCCTTTTCTGCTCTCTCCAAATCCCCCTTGCTTATGATACCCTTTTCCTTTTAACAAAGTGCATATACATGCATTTAGGAACATAAAAGAGGAAAACAAAACCATCTGAGAACCATTTCCCTTTGAAAATTCTTAGTAATTGTTTTTTTTCTCATTTTTGTCCAGATTTGGTCTTGGATCGGAGATGCAAGGCACTGTGCCTGGTGACTTAATCAGACTGGTGTCAGCCAGCAGTAGTTATTGTCTAGCACTAGCAGAGCCTTTCCAGAACATCTGGAGCAACCATGCTCATTTCATATGTGGAAAATTTGAAGCCCAAAGAGCTCAAGTGATCACTGTTAACAGATATGAAATGAACATCTACAATGAGGAGGACATTCTTCTGGGCATGGATAGGTTCTTTTAAATGGTCCACCCATTCTGATTAGTAAGATGGGTGGAGTGATTTACTGGGGTCCTTCCAGATCGCATATTATACAAGCACAGAAATATCAGGGAACAGAATGTCAAATCCTTTGTAAGTTGTGAACTGACCCTAAACAGCTGAGAGTTAGAAAGAAGATGTTGCCTGACTCTCTTGATTACTAAACCCACCTTAAACCTTGTCTGTGAGACCCCGGAATCCACTACACAGTAGACATCAAGAAACGGTTTGCGAAATGAATGAACCAGTTTCCCTCGAGGCCCTTCCCTGCTTCCCCTGCGGCTCCATGTCCTCTCCCACTAGGAACTGTGCCAGAATTTGAACCCCTGCCCGGGAATTTTTGGGGATCTTGTCTGGCCTCTTCAGACTGTGACCCCCTTCTAGGGTCAGGACCAGGGCTCCCTTTTTCGCTGCTGGACGCGTACTGAAGCCGAGGAGGCTGCTCTCCTCTACCCTCATATTTTTCCTCTGGATAGGGGCTCTTGTTTGGAAGGCGTGCAAGTACCGAAAACTGGCCCGAGCTGGTTTTGGAAGCACTAGGGAAGTGCGTGGTGTCGCCTGTCTTCCTAGCCGGGAAACAAGGCCGGGCGTCCCCACCCGCAGGGATAGGCAGACCACGCGACTCCGTGCTCGCTCTGCGGAGCGCAGTTCCCCCGCGGGCGCTGAGTGGGCGGGGCCTGGCGGGGCCGGGCCTGGCGAGGTCACGTGACCGCTCGGCAGGCCGGGGAGGCAGAGGCCGAGGGGCTTCAGACGCACGGAGTGGCTGGCGGGGCAGTCGCGGCAGCCGGAGGAGCAGCGCCGCAGGCATGGGGAGCTTGAAGGATGAGCTGCTCAAGGGCATCTGGCATGCGTTCACCGCGCTCGACCTGGACCACAGCGGCAAGGTCTCCAAATCCCAGCTCAAGGTGGGCACACCCTCTCCCGGACCCCTATTCGCCCCTCCTCGGCGCGCGCTCTACTATCCCCGGTGGAAGCGGGCAGGCGGGCGGTGACCACAGGGAGTGGCAGGCCAGAATGTGGCCGAGCGGCCTGCTTGGGGTGGAGGGGGCAGAGACCGGCATTTGCATTTTTTGGACTCCCTCTTGTTTTGCGTTAGTTTCCCCAGGGCTCACCTTGAGCAAGGGACCGCGGGGGTGGGGACCCTGAGCGGCGAGCTCGGCTCCCTGTTGGCGCAGGAGGCCGGGAAGGTTTCAGACTCCGAGAGGGCGGTGGGAAGCTCCCTAGGAAACTAACCCAAAGTTTCCTCTTTACTCTTGTCTGGGAGAGGAAGGGGCTTGCCCAAGGTGCCTGGGCAGAGCCCTGCAAGGCGCACGCTCCGCACCGGGGCAGTCCTCAAAACGGCCAGCTGCACCGCAGGCAACCGGGTAGTTCCGAGAAGGGAGGGAGAAGTGCCCCAGGGCCCGGCCCTCGGTGGCCTCGGCTTTTGGGGCGCTGTAGCAATGGGGGACGCTTTCCGATTAGTGAGGACGACCTGGCGTCCTCAAGTCTGAATCGAGTCCAGGGTGTGCCGTGTCCCGCAGGAACGCAGTTTCCGGGTGAGGAGCTCTATCGGCACCCTGCAAAGGTCTTTATTGTGACTGCCAAAGACCCCATGATTAAGAGAGAGTAAGGTATGAATAAAGGAATGCTTGTAAATTGAGTAACCCCAAGCAGGGCAGCAGCAGCAGCAGCAAGCAGGGCAAGTGGCACTTGGCCAGGAGAAATTGGCAGCTTCTTGAAAGTTTAAAATATGGAAACAGACAAGAAGAACCATTCATAGGCATTTTAAAATATACACATTTTGGACATGAATGTCTCGTTTTCTTAGCCTCTTCTGGGAGTGAATTTCTGAAGATTGAGTTTGCTTTGTATATTTTGTGCAGTCATCAAGAGGTTCTTATGACTAGTGGCTTTTATGCCAGTAGGACTCAGCATTCTGCCTGTTTTCCTTTCACCCTACTCTCTTTTCTTATACACAAAATCATAGTCTGGAACAATTCATGGAGATCATCCACTTAATCTTTATTTGAATACATTTTTAAAATTAACAGAGTAAAATTAACTTTTTTGGTGGATTGTTCTGAGTTTTAACATACATAGATTTGTATAACTACTACCAAAATTGGGTTTTTGTCAGTTACACCATCCCCAAAATTTCCTTCATGCTGCTCCCTCTTCCTTAACTGCTGGCAATCGATGATCTGTTAATTACTATAGTTTTGTCTTTTCCACAATGTCATAAAAATGGAGTCACAGAGTATGTAACCTTTTGACATTGGCTTCTTTTATTTAGCATATATGCCTTTGAGATTCACTGATGTTGTTGTATCAATAATTCTTTTTGTTTCTAAGCAGTATTCCACTGTATGGATACACCATGGTTAATCCATTCACTCTTGAAGAATATTTGTGTTATTTACAGTGTTTGGTAATTATGAACAGAGTTGAATTTTACTCTTCACTGTTTTTACTTTTAATTTACCTATACCACCATGTTTAAAGTGAGTTTCTTTAGATGGCATGTAGTTGGTTCTTGTTTTTTTAATCCATTTTGAAAATCTATAATTATGTGTGTACAGACCAATTACATTTAATTATTGATGTGGTTCGATTTAGGGCTAGCATTTTACTATTTGGTTTCTGTTTGTTTCCACTCTTGTTTTCATTTTTTTGTCTTCCAGTTGATGACATTAATGAAATGTTTGCTATTACTTTCGTTGTATACCATTCAGCATTGTCTTTGTGGCTACTTATGGAAAAGGTGTCTGGAGGATTCTTGACTGCAGGCTTGGTGTGTGTGCATGCTAAGTCACTTCCATCATGTTGACTCTTGACCTCATGGGCTGTAGCCCAGCTACAGCCCCTCTCTCCTGGATTCTCCAGGCAAGAATAGTGGAGTAGGTTGCCATGCCCTTCTCCAGGGAATCTTCCCAACCCAGGGATGGAACCCACCTTTCTTACATCTACTGCATTGGCAGGTGAGGTTCTTAACACCTGGTGCCACTTGGGAAGCCTAGGCAGGAAATAAATCCCAGTTTATAACTTTTACCCACAAGATGTTGATAATGCAAACGTGCATTTGTATTTTGTCTCTTTGTTAGCTTAACTGAGAGATTTGGGGATTGATTCAGTTCTGTTCATCTTGCCAATGTGTCTGGAATTGGAAATATTAGAAAATTGCTGTTTAGTTCTATCCTTTTTGGAGTTTTGACTCTGTAGTTTGACTCTGGTGGGCTACAGTCCATGGGGTCACAAAAGAATCAATAATCCATTGGCTAGGAAGAATTTTTGCCTTAATTTGCTCATTCATTTGTTCTTAAATGACATTTGTGTATACTCAGTGTAAGGTATCATGGTAATTTCATTAAAAAATTAGTATTTTTAGGCCCTTTAAGAGTTAATACCTTGGAGGAAATATAGGATTGGTTTATTAAATAGAAAAAAAGTTACACACCCAAAATGAGATTAAAATTTATCACTTTGGAAAACTATATGGGCATTCTAAAATATGTTTGACACTTATCTTTTTGAACTACTTTCACAGTTTTTGACGTGTGTGGTGACACTTCATGTGTTATTAGATACTGTGCCTAATTCTAAGGGTAATATGGATAGCACAGGTGGAGGAGAAAGAAACATCAGTTTTTGCGTTTAAAAGTTTAAATTTTGGTAGGCAAACTAAAAACTTAAGCAGCCATTAGGGAAATCTCTCTCTCTCTCTGTCTTTCTGGGTATATATGTAGATTATATTACTCAGAGAGTTACCCTATCCTTAAAAAATGTAAGCTCTGGTGACAGATAAGAAGTACAGAAATACTATTGAGAGGAAGATGCTGAATGTGATAGAAGATAAGAGGCCATGGGATTTTAGAGGAAGAGACCAGTAGTTTTTACTGGTGAAATTACTTCTTGAAAAAAAGCTTTGAAGTGATCTCTGAAGAAAGCTAGGGTGTGATTATGTGGTATGGGGGAGAATTAAGCCCATTCTATTAATTCATTCAGCAGGTAGCCTGGTGACTCAGTGGTAAAGAATCCGCTTGCCAATGCAGGAGACAGGGTTCAATCCCCTGGAGAAGGAAATGGCAATCCACTCCAGTATTCTTGCCTGGGAAATCCCATGGACAGGGGAGTCTGGTAGGCTACAGTCCATGGGATTGCAAAAGAATCAGACATGACTTAGCAGCTGGACAACAAGAACAACAGCATTCACTCATTCATTCATTTATCCTTTCAATGGATATTTATTGACTGCTTTTAGCTCTAAGGAATCCATGTAAACTGCTGCAGGCCACAGAAATTCATCAGGCACTTATGTATAGAGACTTCTGTGTGGCTTATTTTGATTGGAGTGTAGGATATGAGTGTGTTTGTGTGTAGGAAGAAGAAAGAGTTGTTGAGGTCCTTGACGGATGGAGGTTTAGCTGGAGATGATGTTCTTGGAGAAGTGCGGGGCTGTTGGTACAGATCTAGTAGTTGAAGCGTGGAAAGAGGAGAGAAATTCAGCAATGGCCTTGGAGAATGGCTAGGGTAGAGGGAAGAAAAGAAGCCTGATGCAGAAGTGAGATGCAAGAACCATTGTGGGACAGCATTGGTGCTGAGGGAGAAGGGATTTTTCAAAGAAGACATGGTCTGTTATCTTTGAGAACTTATTACTAATTATGTATATATATTTGGAGATTGTAAAATAATGACTGATTTTTCCCAGCTGTAGGTCATAAACTACATATTTCTTCTTTTCTGAAGGGAAGTTGTGAAATTTTCTTTCTTTTCTTTTTTTTAAAAATAATGTTATTAACTTATTTTTGACTGTTCTGGGTCTTCATTCCTATGTGGGCTTTTCTCTAGTTGCGGCGAGTGAGGGCTGCTCTTCATTGCGGTGTGCAGGCTTCTCATTGCAGTGGTTTCCCTTGTTGTGGAGCACAGGCTCTAGGGTGTGTGGACTTAAGTAGTTGTGGCCCCCGGGCTTTAGGGCCCAGGCTCATTAGTTGTGGCGCTTGGGCTTAGTTGCTGTGCGGCATGTGGGATCTTCCTGAATCAGGGATCGAACCCGTGTCTCCTGCTTTGGCAGGTGGATTCTTTACCACTGAGCCACCAGGGAAGCCTGAAGTTGTGAAAAGTTTGGAATATTGGCATTATCTTGGGAATAAAGTTATCTTTTACTTTTAAGGAGATTACTTTGTAGTATAGTTCTCATTTAGATAAATGTTTGGGTCTCTGTTATAATAAGTGTTTTCCTTGAGGGACCCAGTTTAGTACAAAAAGCTTATTTTTTTAAATTTATTTTTTATTGAAGGATAATTGCTTTATAGAATTTTTCTGTTTTCTGACAAACCTCAACATGAATCAGCCATAGGTACACATATATCCTCTCCCTTTTGAGCCTCCCTCTCCTCCCCTCCCCATCCCACACCTCTAGATTGATACAGAGCCCTTGTTTGAGTTTCCTGAGCCATACAGCAAATTCCCATTGGCTATCTATTTTACATATGGTGATGTCAGTTTCCATGTTACTCTTTCCATCCATCTCACCCTCTCCTCCCCTCTCCCCATGTCCACAAGTCTATTCTCTGTGTGTCTTTCTCCATTGCCACCCGGCAAGTAAATTCTTCAGTACCATTCTTCTGGATTCTGTATATATGCATTAGAACACGATATTTATCTTTCTTTACGACTGACTTCACTCTGCACGATAGGTTCTAGGTTCATCACTCTCATCAGAAATGACTCAAATGTGTTCTTTTTATGGCTGAGTAATATTCCATTGTGTATATGTACCACAACTTCTTTATCCATTCATCTGTCAATGGACATCTAGGTTGCTTCCATGTTCTATCTATTGTAAATAGTGCTGCAATGAACAATGGGATATATGTCTTTTTTCATTTTGGTTTCCTCAGGGTATATGACTAGGAATGGGATTGCTGGGTCATATGGTGGTTTTATTCCTAGTTTTTAAACAAATCTCCATACCATCTTCCATAGTGGCTGTATCAATTTACATTCCCACCAACAGTGCAAGAGCATTCCCTTTTCTCCACACCCTCTCCAGCATTTATTGTTTGTAGACTTTTTGATGATGGCCATTTTGACTGGTGTGAGGTGATATCTCATTGTAGTTTTGATTTGCATTTCTCTGACAATGAACGATGCTGAACATCTTTTCATGTTTGTTAGCCATCTGTATGTCTTCTTTGGAGAAATGTCTGTTTAAGTCTTTTCCCCTCTTTTTGATTGGATTGTTTGTTTTTCTGGCATTGAGTTGGATGAGCTGCTTGTATATTTTGGAAATTAATCCTTTGTCAGTTGTTTCATTTATTATTATTTTCTCAAAAGCTAATTTTAAAAAAAATTTTTTTAAAAATTTATTGAAGTATAGTTGATTTAGAATGTTTTAATTTCTGCTATATACCAAAGTAATTCAGTTATACATATATATATATGTACACACACACCTTCTTTTTCATATTCTTTTCTATTATGGTTTATCACAGGATATTGAATATAGTTCTCTGGACAGTAGGACCTTACTGTTTATCTGTCCTATATATAATAGTTTGTGTCTGCTAATCACAAACTCCCAATCTATCCCTCTCCACATCCTCTCCCCCTTGACAGCCTCAAGTCAAAAAGCTTATTTTCGACACCTAAATTTTATTATTAAATAATAGTCTGTTTTTGAGTAAAATAAAAATTACTATCTGTAGAAATTTTGAAACTTAAAATCCAAAAAAAAATTAAGAAAGATATTTGTTGAGGTAAACATAGTTTCATTAAACTTACCAATAAGATAAAAATATAGAAAGAATTTAAAAACTACTTGTGATTTACATAAGCTGCTACAGAAGCAGATGTTGAGTAGTCCTCTAGTCGCAGTGATGTTTCTTTGTAAACTCCACCTCCAGTCGCCGCCTGACCCCTTCCATGCCGTCCCGCCCTCCCACAAATAGGGAACCAACTCTGCCTCATTTCTGGCCTCCAGTCTTTTTTCATTTTCCTCCCACATTTCCTGTTACCCCTCTAGCTTCTTGCTGGCAGTCTGTGCACCCTCTCCAGGTGACTCTCTGGCTCCAGCTGAGGCATTTCTGGCTCCCCACCTGAGTCGTAGCTGTATAGATCTTCACCTCCATAGTCAGCCTGTGTACCCCTGTAGAATCATCAGCTATGTTAGCTTAATTTGTAATTGCAGTGTTGCAAGGCAACTCATTTTTTAAATTGTCATTGGTTTGATCTCTTTTTCAGGCTGGAATACAGAGGGATACTAAACTAAGTTACCGTTTTAAGTTAAGCTTGTTCTGATTGTGTAGAGATTTTACCTGTGAAAGTAGATAGCAGTGGACTAATGGTGGAAAAGAAATCTCAGAAACACATTCTTTACTTGCTTTTATACTTATATGAACAGTCCTTCCTTAGAACAAATTGTAGTTTATTGTATGCAATTTCGGTATATTCTATGATAACTGATGAGAGGTTAAAAACTGAGAGAGATTTTGATGGAAATTTTTCGGTATAGGAAGATCCATACATATAGGTGGCTGAGTAAACATTATTGAGCTTAATGTTTTAGAAATTTTTTTCACCAGTTTTTCCGTTGGTTTTGATCTTTGTGCCCTTCTTTTGTCTGTTGTTGTTTTTTAAGAAGGGACGTTTGTGTGTAGATCCCATATTTTAGGAAACTTTATTAATGTGCCATCTGAAGCAGACATTGTTACTTTTAGGTTATGTAAATTTCTAAAATTCATAAGGGAAAAAGATATTGGGCATATTATTTGAAGGAGAAGCAGCAATTCTTCTCCACTGGTGTTTCATTTTATTTATTTAATTATTTGTGGCTGTGCTGGGTTTTTGATGCTGTGTATGGGTTTTCTTTAGTTGCAGCGAGCAGGGGCTACCCTCTTCTTGCGATGCACGGGCTTCTCATTGCAGTGGCTTTTCTTCTTGCAGAACATGGGTTCTGGGGGTACCCAGGCTTTCGTAGTTGCAGCTCTTGGGCTCTAGAGTGCAGACTCAGTATTTGTGGCGAACAGGCTTAGTTGCTCTGCAGCGTGTGGGATCCTCCCAGATCAGGGATGGAACCAGTATCCCCTGCATTGCAGGGCCGACTCTTAACCACTGACCACCAGGGAAGCACTCCACTGATATTTTAAAAATATCTTCAGGTGATTTAGAATTTCAGTGGTCTTGCAGAAAGATACTAAATCTCCAGTGTTACTTAGTGGGGATTCTTGGAATTCTAATACATGCAATTCTAAGAAGATGAAAAGATGAAGCCTATCATTTAAAAAATGTAAACCAAAAAAACCTTTTTGAATACCTCCTATATATACATGGTATAAAATTCATAATTTTCAAAAGAGCATTTAGGACAGTGAAAAGTAAGTATCACCTATACTCTGGCCCACACTAGTTATCTACCCTCAAGGTAACCATTGTTACTAATTTTTTAAATATTCCTTCTAGAAATCTAAATGTACCTTAAAATTGAACTTTCCTACACTGGTGGTGGAAATGTAAATTGGTGCAGCCACTATGCGGAACAGTATAGAGGTTCCTTAAAAAACTAAAAATAGAATTGCCATATCCAACAATCTCACACCTG
This sequence comes from Budorcas taxicolor, assembly GCF_023091745.1. Taxonomy (NCBI): domain Eukaryota; kingdom Metazoa; phylum Chordata; class Mammalia; order Artiodactyla; family Bovidae; genus Budorcas; species Budorcas taxicolor. Next base: position 42,414,455 of record NC_068924.1, on the reverse strand, counting down.
GAGAAAGCTATAATTAAGAGACACATGCATCTCTTCACTGCAGCACTATTTAGAATGAATGGATAAAGAAGATATATATATATATATATATATATATATATATATCACAATGGAATATTACCTAGCCATAAAGAAGAATGAAAGAAATATCCATAGGAGATAAATTTCCACATCGGAAACAAATTTATGGTTGCCAAAGGGGAAGAGGGGAGGAAAGGATAAATTAGGAGTTTGGAATGAACATCTATATACTACTATGTTGAAGACAGATAACTAACAAGGACCTTCTGTACAGCACAGGGAACTCTACTCAATATTTTGTAGTAATCTATAAGGGGAAAAAACCTGAAAAAAGAATATATGTACACCGCCCTCCACATGTATATGTACCTGGATTACTTGGCTGTACCCCTGAAACCAGCAGAACATTATAAATCAACTACACTTCAATAAAAAAAGTTCCTTAAAATTGTTAATTTTATTGTTATTAGTAAATGTTTTCTTAATTATAGCAAAATCTGGTGATATTTTTGCAACCTCTGTTATGATTTTACTTTATAATTATGGTTGCAATGTGAATTACATGTCAGTGCTGGAAATATCTTGAAATAAGCTTATTGTCTCTGCACTTTTATCCTGTTGTTTTTAGAAACACAAGATTTTGTTTTGTTTTAAATTGTGCCCTTTTGAGGTAAAAGAGCTCACAACTAGTGAGAATCTAAATGAAAACAATTTGAGGAGCAACATGAATACTTTGAATCTTTATTCATTTCTCAATGATAGATTTTCAACTGAATATTTTTAAAGTTTGGCCATGCAGTTGTTTGAATATCTTGTGAATAATGTCATATGTTTTGTTCCCATGTAGGCATTTAGCCTCAAAAAATTTTAATCTTGCTCGCTTTAGAAGTAATTGAGCCAGGCCAGCAATCTGTTGAAAATATAAAGGAAGCAAGTTGCAGTAAAGAGCTTTCTTTGTGTGAAACACAATGTAAAAGATTTGGTTAATTCTTGTGAATTTGGCATGTTAAGTATTCTCTCTCTAATCTTTAGTGTTATGTTTCTGTTAACCCCTGTGGTTAAAGCTGTTTCTGTTCTAAAAATCTAATTAAAAAAAAAAAATCCCCGTTTAGAGGACCAGAGCATGACTCACAAGTGAGTCTGTGAAAGTCTTTGTAAATATTTTTTTGTATCTCACCAAAATGAAACAATAAAGACAGCTTTCCAAATAAAGAGCTTGTGAGAGACATGTAAAAATCTTAAAATGGTAATAATGGATTCTAAATTATTTCCTTTTTCCATTTGCTAGAAACTTTTCAGTAAGACAGACTGAAAGTTTTTACTTTATTGAAATACATGTAAGCTTTTGCTTTATTGAGGATAGTATGCAATCCATGAGGTGTATTTTTATGTGTGACCTTCCATCTTAATAGCCAGTGCTTTTCTAATCTTATGACTCAGTGACTCTTAACCTTCCTGGTCCCCGTTTTGTATTTCCTCTGGGGTCTTACTGCAGTCCCAGAGGTACATAGTAACTGGAAGCTAGAGACGGAAGAGGCTTTGAATGACCTTTTCTCACTTACACAGTTTGCCCTCTCATTTTCCCCAACAGGAGGGTTACTGTAATCCCCTCAGTGACTGTTGGCACATTGAAATCCAGATACTCCCAGCTTTTCTCCTCAGTTCCTCTTACGTGTGTCCCAGTCCCCTTCCTGAGCCTTTGGCTCAGTTTCCTTTATGTTCCCCAAGGCTTCATTTCATGAAGCTGTTTTTCTGCTCTGCTCTCTGCTTTATTTACTTCTTCTCATTCTACCTTCAGATTCCGTCTTTTTTTTAACCCCAATCTGTGTGTACTTGAAACTGCTGGTTGCTGTTGTTTAGTTGCTAAGTTGTATCTGACGCTTTGCAACCTCATGGACTGCTATTTTCAGAGATTAGGGTTTTAATTGTGGAAAAGTATTTGGGAGTAAATCTGTATACATACAGTCAAATTTTTTGTAGGGAGATCTTACAGTTAGGAAGAGATTTCTGCACTATTGGAAAAAATAATTTTTTCATCTCAAGGTTCTTCTCTGCCTTTTGCTTCTTTAGGAATTATTAGCTTTACAGCTGCCAGGAGAGTGTTATTATGTGGGCCTGGTGTACCAACCAGAAGTGCAGCAGTTAGGATGAAAGCTGTTCTGTCAGGGGGACAACGTTGAAGGTATTATATTTCACTGGGTAGGCAGCTCTGGGAGGATGGAGCACTGTCTGCTCCACCAGGCTGCACATCTCCATCAGTTCTTTTAGTTCATAGGATATTTGATGTCTCAGCCAGATGCTGTTACCTTGGAGTGAGAGCAGGAGCTGGTGGGCAGCTGACTTAACTCTCATGACTCCCTTCAGTGATGATTTGAGAAGATACTATTAGATAATGGGACACCGGCTTCCCAAGTGGCACAGTGGTAAAGAATCTGCCTGCCAGTGCAGAAGACACAGGAGATTTGGGTTCGATCTTTGGGTCAGGAATATCCCCTGGAGTAGGAAATGGCAGTCCACTCCAGTATTCTTGCTGGGAAAATTGCATGGACAGAGGAGCCTGGTGGGCTACAGCCCATGGCTTTGCAAAGAGTCAGACATGACTGCGCACACGTGAGTGCGTGCAGTGGACCACCAGGGTGTTAGCAGATCAAACTAGGTTGAAATTCTGAAGTTCTTCATTGGGATGATTTTGGGGAATTTGCTTTGCTCATTGTATTTTAAGTGTGTGCGTGCCCAGTCCTGTCCAACTCTTTGCGACCCCATGTACTGTAGCCTGCTAGGCTCCTCTGTCCATGCAATTTTCCTGGCAAGAATACTGGAGTGGGTTGCCATTTCCTACTCCAAGGGATCTTCCTGACCCAGAGATCGAACCTGAGTCTCCTGCGTCTCCTGCATTGGCAATGGATTCTTTACCATTGTGCCACCTGGGATCTGTTAAATGGGAATAAGAAGACATTTAAACAAAATACTTGCTTGACTAGATGAAGCTCACAGCCTTTATGTGTGACAACAGAACATTTACTAGGCAACTATTTCTTACCACACACTGATGTTGAAGAAAACTAATCTGCAAAGCAGCATATAAATTTGAAGGTTTTAATCTATACCTTTTGCTTGAACTCTGGGGAAGTGAAAATTGTACACCATTGCCCCTTACATTGAGAAGCATGTGGTTTAGTAAAGAAGACAATACATGAAATGACTACAAGAAGTTAATATATAAGCCAGGTCTACAAGTGTGGAAAATAACTATGGAATATGATGTTCAGTACATTAGCCATTAACCACATTTGGCTATTGAGCATTGAAAAAGCAGCTAGTCCAAATTGAGAAGTGCTGTAAATATAAAATATACACTGGATTTCAGAGACTTAGTACAGGAATGTAAAACAGCTCTTTGAAAGATTTAAAAACATTGATTACATGTTGTAGTTGTAATATTTTGGATATATTAGTAAATTTAATGTTAGCTTTTTTTTTTTTTACCTTTTGCATCTTTGTACATTTTAAAAATGGAGCTATTAAAACTTTTTAATTCCATTTGTAGTTTGCATTCTGTTTCTGTCAGATGGAGCTGCTGTAGAAGTTTAAAGGAAATAGAGAAAAAAATGCACATGGTTGTAGACAAAACATTTTATGGAAGAGATAGACTGTCAGCTGCTTCTGGAGAGAGTGGGGCTGATCTTGTCCAGTATAGTCAAAGAAAGATGGCAGTTATGGTGGTGGCCCTGTGCACGAGAGCAAGAGCTGAAACTTGCAGTATTGTGAGCGATAAGAAAATACTTTGAGTAGCGTGTTTGTTTTGAGACATGGTGGAAAATCAGGATTTAAAGGGAGATGGGATTACATTTTAGATGATTTTGTTCTTGTACAGAATAAATGATTAATGTGTATTTGTTGACTATGTTAGAATGAGTAGTTTAGAACTGATCCTCTAAAGAGGGGAAGTTATTAAACTTTGGAGGGTAGATACATGACAGAGAGAGTTCTGAGATTTTTCTCATGATGTGGGTGTGATAATACGAGGTGAGAGGCTGGAGATGGGGAACCAAGTGAGGGACTGCTGTAAAGATTGATGTGTGCTAGACTGGGGTGGTGGCCCTGGGAATCAAAACCAACAAGCTCCCTGCTCTCATGGAGCTTGAAGTCTTGTGAGTGAAACGTATCAGCAAACTGACAGTCCAGATATAATGAGATAAAGAAAGTACACAGTGCTGGGAAACACAGAGGAAGGGAACTACTTAGCTGTGGTGAGGATTGGAGGCATTGGGTCAGAGAATGCTTCTACAGCAATAGTCCGTTGTCATTGACCCTAAGGAATGTGTGCAGCTCCTCAGTAAGCGCATTTGTGGTGAAAGATTTGGAAAGTAAATCCCTTGGAGACAGAGGAAAAAGTGTCAGGAGAAAGAGAGCACTGGTTAGGGAGTCAGGAGACTTGTCTCTGCCTTTTGTTTGTGTGTGACCCTGGGAGGTTTCTTCTTCCCGAGCTTCATCTTGCGCATTTGTGAAATGTGGAATAGCAGGCAAGATCTTCAGGTCTTAGCCTTCTAACTGAACTTCGTCAGCTTGATGTGTTTACCATGTCTATCCTGATGAGTGGTCTCTGTTAGGGCCTCAGAAGGGAGAATGGGACCTGCTGGTGAGGGCAGGAAGCCTTTGTTCCCCCAGCCTCACTGTCTCTGGTTAATCTTTCACCAACAGAGGCACGAGTCGGTGACGAGAGGGATTGACCCTGGGGGAAGGGATTGAATTGGATCCAGAAATAAGACAAACTATATAAAAAAGTACAAGAGGAGAGTCCATAGTTTTGTTGTTAAGGGAATGGTGGTACCACAGTCAGAATCAGGGTAGGAAACCTGTTTTGGGGAGAAAGATAATGAACTCTCCTTTCGATTTTTTGGATTGAGACAAATTTAGCCTGGAAATCTTTAATATTAGTGATATAAACCAGAGCTCAGTTGAGAGGTCAAGACTAGAAAGGGATCTGGGAGTCATTAAGGTGGCTTGTTGTTGTCAGAATTAAAGCACTTTTTAAGAACTAAGGGCTCAAAATTGGGCTTTGAAAAATGCCCAGAATGAAAAAAAAAAGAAAAATGCCCAGAATGGAGAATAAAGGGTGAGGGAAGTGAACCCATAAACACAGGGCAAGGTAGAGCTAGTATGTCGTGGGGCCAAGAAAGTCTTAAGTGGAAAGGATGATCCCAACTGCCAGGAACTTGGGAGAGTGAATTGTTTAGAAGATGTCTGTCCCAGGTTGGGTTCTCCAGGAAGCAGATGTTGAGACAGAGCTGGAAGTGCAGAAAGGTTATTGGGGAAAAACACGAATGGAGGAGAAAAAGAGAGAGGAAGCAGGATTGGGAAAAGGAGCTGTCAATCTAGGACATGGACTTGACAAAACCAGGCGCTCTGGAGCAAAGATGGCCTCTTGGAGGATACCCACCCTGGGGAGAAATGATGTCACTGCCTTGCTCAGTCATTGGCTGAGGTGGACCCCAGAGGTACTAACATCTGGAGGCTCTGCTAACCTCGGCTACTCCTTGTAGCTGGGCCTCAGTTCCTTTCTTGAGTGCTGCAGCTCTGTGTCTGCCGCAGAGTCTTTTTGAGAAAGCAATTTTATGACCCTGATAGGGATAGAAAGAAGCCATATTATAGTGACTAGAGGGGACAAGGGGCCAGAGTGGTCAAAGGATGGGACAGCAGAGGTGAACCCTCAGATTTGTGATCTTTTTTGTCATCACCTTGGGTGTACACTATGGCTTCAGATCTCTCGGAGAAGAGTATACTAAATTAAACTACCTGGTTTCTCTGTCTTCTACTGTACAGTTCTCTCTCATACACTTGTTAATTTCTCTTGAGTCCTTTCCTCAAAAATCTTTCCTGGAATTTTGAGAAACTGGACTGCTTTACTAAGTCTCAGGTCAGATGAGTAATGCCTGCTAACTCTGGGAGTGTTAGTGACTAATAGAGGTATTGTATAGAGTTGTTGTTTTTTTTTAAGCTTTAAAAATTATCCGAATTAGAGATTCCAATTAAAAATTCTTTCTGGAAAGAATATGCTGGTAGTTTAGTGAAGTACATTTTAAAAACCCACATCTAGATTAAGGTGATGGAGAAACAAGCTAAATGAAACTAAACCAAAAAAAAATAAAGAAAATTCTTAAATGGGACTCATTTAGCAAACATTTGTAGGCATCAGACACTGTCTTCTCGGCATTTCATTAGGTTTTACTCTTACAGGATAGATAAACTATAGACCCTTTCTCTAAGGAGCTTACAGAGTAGTGGGAGAAACAGAGGCTTACTTCTTATACATGAATTACCTTCTTAAAGACATTTGTTTATGCTGTGATCCAGTGGGAGGCTGGACTCTAAGGAGGCTGCCTCAGATAGGGAGACTTTGTTGCCCACAGTGTGGCTTCTTCAAGAGGCATGGCAAAGTGTAGTTCTTTATGGATGACTAAAGTGAGTTAATTTCATCAACTTTATAGTCCTACAGTGACCTCTTCATATAATTTTATTGGTGCTTTCTATCTGGAATTTTTGAAAATTCATTTAACATTAATAATTTTACATAAATATATTTAAATTTTACATAAATATAAAAGCTTCACCTTTTCTCATTTTAAAGATAGTACATAGAATATTCAAACAGTACCTTAAAGTATAGAGACAAAGATAAAAGCACCTGGAATTCTACTAAAGGCAGATGCAGTTACCTTTGCAGTGATTATCCTTTTAACATTTCTTTGTCCCTCGCTATCCTTCCTCCATCTCCCTTACTGCTTACAAGCATATACATGCGTGCACACGTGTGCATATACATATATATTCTTTTAGGTAAATAGGATCCTATTTCATATGCTTTTGTAACCTGTTTTCTTAATCAGTGTGTTAGGGTCATGTTTCCATGTCAGTGCACGTAGTCATAGACACCATCATTCTTTATAATGACTATGAGCTATTTTACTGTGTTGATGAGTCATGCTTTATTTAACTGCTTTACTACTCACAGATATTTGAAATGTTTTGGTGGTTTCAGCCAGGGATGCTGTGAAACTTCCTACAATGCATAGGACACTTCTCCCTGCTCCCCAACAAAGAGTTATCTGGTCTAAAATGTCAGTAGTGGTGGAGCAAACTTGCTCTATACCTTCTCTGGTATTGGATGTTGGCAATTTTTACTCTCCCATGTCTGCTCAAATGCCAGGAGTTGCTTTTCAGGCGAAAAAGTAGTTGCTTTTTTAATGTGTATTATGTTGATTACTAGTGAAGTAAAGCATCTTCCTATATTTATTAGTCATTACTAATAATGACTAATTATTAGTAGTCATTGCTAATGACTAATTATTAGTAATTAGTCACTGCTTTTGTGAATTTCCTATTCATGTCTGTTGTCCATTTTTAAAATTAGGTGTTCGTTTCTTAATAATTTCTAGGAGTAATTTGAGTATTGGAGCTATTAGCCTTTTTTTGTTTATGGTGTCTCTTTTTAAAAGGAAATTTAAGAACTTTTATGTGGTCAGATTTACCAGTATTTTCTTTCTGATTTCTGAAGAGGGCCAAGTTAGTGAACTATTCAAAATAACTTTTTAAAGATAGTCTATTTAAAATGTAATCCAGTGGCATATCCTGTAGTTTGTCGTCGTCGTTTAGTTGCTGGGTTGTGTCTGACTCTTTTGCAACCCTGTGGACTGTAGCCTACCAGACTTCTCTGTCCATAGGATTTCCCAGGCAAAAATGCTGGAGTGGGTTGCCATTTCCTTCTCCAGGGGATCTTCCTGACCCAGGGATTGAACCCGGGTCTCCTGCATGGGCAGGGGGATTCTTCACCACTGAACCACCTGGGAAGCCCATGCTGCAGTTTAATGGTGTGTGTTCTGTGGACAGCATTGCAACAGGTGATTTTGCGTTAGCTATCCTGCCTTAATGTGTCTGTGAGTGTTATATTCCTATTGAGTCCTCCCTTGACCCTCTGCTAGTCACTGAAGGATATGGAAGAACAGTTTTAGGCAGGGTTTCCTCCTTCTCTGAGCCACAGTTAGGTATTTGAGATATTGCTAGTGTATGAAGCAGAATTCACGTAAGTGCTAAATAGGAGTTCAGTGGGCAGAGGGGGCAGTGAAGGATTCCTGGAGTTTATGAAGAGTGACTGAGTCTTGAGTGATGCGACTAGGTAGCAGATGACGCTTCCAGCACAGGACTTGACTGTGGGGCAGGCAGTTAGCAGAGTTGGGTTCTTGGTTCCGATTTGTTACTCATCAGTTCAGATCATTTCAGTCTCTCAGTCATGTCTGACTCTTTGCGACCCCATGGACTACAGCATGCCAGGCCTCCCTGTCCATCACCAACTCCTGGAGTTTACTCAAACTCGTGCCCATCGAGTCAGTGATGCTATCCAATTATCTCATTCTCTGTCATCCCCTTCTCCTCCTGCCTTCAGTCTTTCCCAGCATCAGGGTCTTTTCTAATGCATCAGCTCTTCACATCAGGTGGCCAGTGTTGGAGTTTCAGCTTCAGCATCAGTCCTTCCAATGAATGTTCAGGACTGACTTCCTTTAGGAGGGACTGGTTAGATCTCCTGAGAGTCAAGGGACTCTCAAGAGTCTTTTCCAACACCACAGTTCAAAAGCATCAATTCTTTGGCGCTCAGCTTTCTTTAGAGTCCACCTCTCACATCCATACATGACTACTAGAAACACCATAGCTTTGACTAGATGGACCTTTGTTGCCAAAGTGATGTCTCTGCTTGTTAATATGCTGTCTAGGTTGGTCATAGCTTTTCTTCCAAGGAGCAAGCATCTTTTAATTTCATGGCTACAGTCACCATCTGCAGTGATTTTGGAGCCCCCCAAAATAAGTCTGACACTGTTTCCACTGTTTCCTCATCTATTTGCCATGAAGTGATGGGACCAGATGCCATGATCTTCGTTTTCTGAATGCTGCGTTTTAAGCCAGCTTTTTCACTCTCTTCTTTCACTTTTGTCAAGAGGCTCTTTAGTTCTTCCTCACTTTCTGCCATAAGGGTGGTGTCATCTGCGTAGCTGAGGTTATTGATATTTCTCCTGGCAGTCTTGATTCCAGCTTGTGCTTCATCCAGCCCAGTGTTACTCATGATGTACTCTGCATATAAGTTAAATAAGCAGGGTGACAATATACAGCCTTGACGTATTGCTTTCCCTGTTTGGAACCAGTCTGTTGTTCCATGTCCAGTTCTAACTGTTGCTTCCTGACCTGCAACAGTGTGTGTGGCTTAGACAAGTCTCAGGCCTCAGTCTTTTTATCAATGAAATGAAGAGATAGGATATTTCCTAAGATTGTTGTCACTGCTAAACTTATTATGGTTTTACTGTCAAAGGAGGATTTTTGGAAGGAATTTGTTCAGCATTTATTGAAAGCCTTCTGCGTTCTGAGTAGCATGCTAGGTACTCTGGGAATGCAAGGGTGGGTAAGACATGGACCTTTCAGAAATTTAGTCTTATGGGAGAGAGTAAGTCATGTGCAGGAGTGTAAGATAAGAAATACAGAGTGCTTGGGAAATGCAGAATGGGGAAGACCGTCTTGATTTTGGGTGGTGGAGGCTTTAGAAAGGAATGGCATTTATGTTAGGTAGAAATGGAGGTGTAGGGGTGGTTGGAGCAGAGGCCTGGAGGGGGACAGGGAAGTGATACAGGGCTTGCTTGATGTGCTGTACTCAGTCGCTTCCGTTGTGTCCGACCCTTTTGCGACCCTATGGACTATAACCTGCCAGGCTCCTCTGTCCATGGAATTTTCCAGCAAGAATACTGGAGTGGGTTTCCATGCCCTCCTCCAGGGGATCTTCCTGATGCAGCGGTTGGACCTGAGTGTCTCCTGAGTCTCCTGCACTGCAGGCGGGTTCTTAACTGCTAAGCCACTGGGCAAGCCCCTAAGGTGTTCTGCGTAAACTTGTTTGGCTAGTTTTGTACAGTTGGTGCAGAAGGGTGGGAAAAAATAAGGCTGAAAGGTAAAGTGGGACTGGCTTGCCAAAGGGCATAAACCTCCGTGGGTTTTACTTTTGTAGGCTTTTTATGACTTTTAGACAAGGTGGGAACGTGAGGTAAGCAGCCCTTGAAGATGAATGTGGTAGAAGTGGCTAAGATGGTGATTGATTGCATTCAGGGACTTGAGTCAGAGATGACGTTGAGATTTCTAAGGCTGCATATAATACAGATAATTTAAGAGAAAGCAAGCAGGCTTTAAGCAGTGACAAGCAGGACGAAAAGATATTGTCAGGAAAGGGAAAACGAGTCCTTGTGGTAAGGGGTGGGATTTCTATTAGGACAATGCTCTTAAGGCAGGGCATAGCATGGGTAGGAAATTGGTCATTCTGTTAGGAAGAGTTTTCTGGTAATTCGCCATCAGCTTGAAATTTTATTAATCAGAGAGGAATTTTCACGCTTTAAAAAAAGATTACCCATTATGAATTTTAGTTCTGTAATTGTGTCCCTTGAGATAAGCTTGTTGGGATCTCCGCCCCTCTTTTTTTCAGTGTTGAATTTTGCCCATTACGCACATCCTGTAAAGGGAAACTGTGTGACTGGGGGTCCACGAGAACCTTTGTAATCTCTGCATCTTTGGGAGGGAGGAGGGTGAGCATTAGGCACTCGTGTGTGTTAAAACACTGTGTAGTCGTTCATCATCCTTGGTTTCTTTCCATGATAGTTGGAGTAAAATACTTAAAAAGGGTAAACGGCAAACCACTGAACTGGAACCGACCACACGGGCAGTTAGTCATTTCTTGTCGGCAGAGGCCCTGCAGAAGCACTGGCAGACAGCTATGAAGGAACTGGAATGATGAGGGCCTGGCATGGATATGGATCTTTTATTGTAGTAACAATAGTTTATTCTTCGAATTGAGGAATGAGACCTAAGTTGCTTAGCAATTATGTGGGTGTTGAAAGAATGGCCTTTGGAGGAGCAGGCATTTGAAGTAGGATAAACTCAACTTTCTCAAGAAACTTACAGTGATTAGCGAGATTCAGGGGCAGTCCTTTTACAAGTCAAGAACATGCAGTCCTGTTTCCTCCTGATGGCTTTGGTCCTCATCTGTTTTCCAGTTTTCTCATCTGGAGAGGAGGATGGTGATTCTTGGAACAGTTTCAGGAAGAGAGTGGTCCCAGATTTCTAGGCAGATGTGGTTCTTGACCATTGGATCTAACTTCGCTCCACTAAATAGCTGTAGCCATCTTGCTGGGTGCTGGAGGACTGACCTGGTGGGCACGGGTCCCTCACTTCCCTTAGCAATAACAGACACGCATGGCCGCAGCACACAGGTCACTTTTGTATGGTCAGGGCTCTCTGTTTGTCCACGAGGAAAGGGGAAGTGGTAGGGCATGGAAAGGGCACCAGAGTGTAAGGTTTGGGTTCTAGTCCTCATTTCACTGCACCAAAAACTATGTGATTTGGGAGACGTCTCCTCATCTCTGAATTAGCTTCATCTGTACAGAAGCAGTACTGGCTACTCTCCAGGGGTAAGACTAAAAGCAACGAATGGATAGTGTGAGTCTACTCTAAAAGAGCATCAGCTGCTTACACTTTTTTTTAGTGTAAGTTTATGGAGATTTTATGTCTTGTTACTAGTTTATATTCTGGCCTTCAAGAATCCTCTTTTTTTTTTAAATACCTTTTACTTAAAAACTTTGAGATACTGTTGTTACTTTGTTTAAAGAGGACTTTTCCTGTTCTAGACCTTACTAACAATGAAAAGAGCTGAATTTCTGATCTAAACTATAGTTCTTTCTGTTGAATTCATGAAATGAGTTTTGGTTGACAGTTAAGGATTGGACTTTTCAAAACATTAGTTTTAGAAACAAGTCACCAACTCTTCATTTTGCAGTGAGGGTACTGAGACTAAGCAAGTAAGCAGCGAAATATTCTAATATTTTAAAAGGGTAAATGGCAAACCACTGACCAGGAACAGACCACATGAGTACAGTGGGTACTCAAGTCTCCTCCTCCAGGGTCCTTTAATATAATCTGATGCCTCTCTCACAGTTTGCTTAACTAAAATAAGGTGGTTAAGAAAATTATCCTTGAATTCAGTTATCCCTGTATTTTTTAAAAGTTCTGTTTAATTATCCATGGTTGGAGTCTAGGGTTTAAATCTAAATCTTCAGTGAGGTCACTGGATTGAACTAAAGCACCTACACAAAGATGTTGCTTTTAGAAAACTGGAAACATAATTATGTTTCTTATTACTGGAGAGTGTTGGATCAGGGTTTACAAAACCTGACTTAGTCTCAGTTCTCCTAAGTCACCTTAGTCAAGAAAAACAAATTTAATCTCTTTGAGCCAGTACTCACCATCTGTAAGATGGGAAGGGTGACAATATAGCATCTAAGGCCTCTACCAGTACGTTAGTTGGAGGGTCTGTGAAACCCAAAGGCAGAGAAAGGGATGGGTGTGGGAGAGATTGGTGTCTCCTTTTTGTACCCAGAGAATTTTGCATTAATCAGTTACTTTTCTCATATTATCCCTCTATCTGGAAACCCTTCCAGTTGCCCTTTTCCTACCCCAAGTGACAGTGAAAGTGGTAGTCACGATCAGTTGTATCCGACTCTTTGCGACCCCGTGGACTGTAGCCTGCCAGGCTCCTCTGTCCATGGGATTCTCCAGGCAAGAATACTGGAGTGGGTTGGCATTTCCTTCTCAAGGGGATCTTCCTCACCCAGGGATCGAACTCCGGTCTCCTGCATTCCAGGCAGATTCTTTACCATCTGAGCCACCAGGGAAGCCCTGTCCTACCGAAAAGCTCTCCTTATTTTAAGGCCTAGGTTACATTTCATTTAATATATGAAGTCATTGTAGCACACACTATTCTTTCTGAACTCATTTATTGCCCTTGTACCTTATTCATCCATTAGTCATGGTACATTGCTGTGGAATATGTCTCCCTTTTATACCTAATTTTTAGGGGGTAAGTTAATGTAGAAGATAAAGTGTAGAGTTCAAAGATAAGTCAGTTTAGCTGTGTGGTACTTCTTGGTGGTCCAGTGGCTGACTCCACACTCCCAATGCAGGGGGCCTAGGTTCCATCCCTGGTCAGGGAACTAGATCCTGCATGCCGCAGCTAAAGATCCTGCCTGCTGCAGTAAAGATTGAAGATCCTGAGTGCTGCAACTAAAACTCAGCGTAGCCAAATAAATTAAAAAATTTTTTTAAAAATAAATATTAAAAGATTTAATGTGAGCTTAAGCTGGCCATTAAGAAAAATGTGTGTGTATGTATATATGCTTAATTTTTAAAATAGCTATTACATTTTTTGAATAGGTAAAAATTTTTTTTTCTAGAACTTAATAAAGAGGGAAATCAAACTAGTTTTTCCTCCACTGTTATTTGTTTCTTATATATCCTTGTAGAGTTTTAAATTTTTTTTCTTCCTTTTTCTTTTACATAGAAGCACACTGTATGTAGTCTTAGGTACTTTTTTTTTTTTTCTACTTAAGGCACCTGGGAGATCTTTTCATATCACTACACACAGTAAGTTCCTCATTATTCTTAATGTTTTATGGATATACCATAGGTTAACCTGTGGTTGGGAGTTTTTACTTGGGTAAAGTCCCAAATAATTTTAAAATCTGAAAGACTTTTGAGCCTTATAAGAGGACTGTGTTCTTTATTTTTCTGTATTTCCACAGTGTGTTGCCGTTTTTAAGCACTTTATATTCTTGAGGTAGATCCTCACAAAACCTCTTTGGAGATAGATAATTACTCTGTAGGTGTTACAAGGTAAATAAAGAAAGGAAATGTCTATTTAGGATTTTCTGACTGTGGTGCAAGATTCAGTAAAAGCTCCACCGTGCCCTTTTCATGTGCTGTGCTACTAGCAAATAGAGAGTTTACTTGAGAAACACAGCCTGCTTTGTAGGGCTGATAAAAGTCTTAATTACTTCATTTATAACCATTTGTGTACTTCCTTCACTTTACTTACTTCCTTAAAACCAGCAGAGCATGTAGAAAAGGATCTCCACATAAATGAAGCTTTGAGAAACAAAACAAATGTAGAAAGAAGATATGCAAATGTTTTTATAGATTAATTTTTTAAATTGTAAAAAATCCTAACTGAAATATATGTATGCAGAAAAAAGTGACTTGCTTAATGGAATTGGAAGTATTCATTGAGGTGGATGTGGCTCCTTAAGCAATTGAATGGGTAGGGTTGAGAAAAACAGGGAGGATTTTAACCTGGGATTTAACATCTAATAAGATTCTGTGTTAGAGGAAGTACCGACTTAGCTGTATAATTTGACTTGTTTAGAATGCACAAATGAAATGGAAGGAATTTAAGTTTTATTTTTAAATTTTCACTTAATACGAAACACAGTTAGTGCTCAAATAGCCCAAACTGCTAACTCAACTACCTGAATGTTAAAGTATGCATTTAGACTATGGCAAGACCAGAACGCAAATTCTCTACAAAATATTTTCAGCCATTTTGGTGACTCCTGAGATATTTTTGCTGTTGATTTTTTAAATATATTTTTAAACCAGGCACTTGATTTCTTTCTCTTTTCATATTTATACCCTTTTATTTGGCCACCTCATGTGAAGAGTTGACTCATTGGAAAAGACTTTGATGCTGGGAGGGATTGGGGGCAGGAAAAGAAGGAGACGACAGAGGATGAGATGGCTGGATGGCATCACCGACTCGATGGACGCGAGTCTGAGTGAACTCCGGGCATTGGTGATGGACAGGGAGGCCTGGCGTGCTGCGATTCATGGGGTCGCAAAGAGTCGGACACGACTGCGCAACTGAACTGAACTGATACTCATCCTGAAAACTTATCATGGAGTTATAGAGATGGTTGGATGACTAGAGATTACTAATCAATATTTGATATATATTAACTTGGCCTTTCTGTTGAACAAAAGAGAGAAGTGAAGCGGAGAGAGGTTGGGGCCAGCCTGGCATGGCCACCTTATCTAGAGCCCCCAGCTGCAGCTCTTCAGTAACCTTGTGTTTTCTTTTACAGCTTTAATTGACAGACACTGCTCTGCTTGGGGAGATGTTCAAGTCTGAACACATTCTCTTGCTCTTTCCCCCCTTTTTCTTTCTAATGTGGGCCAATTTATAAATGCCTACAAGGAGTACGTGCAGAAGGGAATGGCAATCCACTCCAATATCCTTGCCTGGAGAATTTTATGGACAGAGAAGTCTGGCAGGCTGTAGTTGGTGGGGTTGCAAAGAGTCGGACATGACTGAGTGACTAACACACACAGGAGTACTACAGATCTTTCATGGAGCCTGGCTCATTGTAGGCAAGTAAAAGAGACTCGTTTGACATGAACCGAAACTGAAGAGGGGATGAGACCCTGTCGATGACAAGCGGGGAGCCTGGCAGCTGGCAGTTTATTTTTCATCTTCCTCTCCCCAGGGTAGGGGGCAGCCATCTGTGTTCCAAGAGTGAAGTGCCACGTGCTGCTTAGTGGATGCTCTAAACTGCTCTCTTTCTCCCTTACAGGTCCTTTCCCATAACCTGTGCACGGTGCTGAAGGTTCCACACGACCCGGTTGCCCTTGAAGAGCACTTCAGGGATGATGACGAGGGACCTGTCTCCAATCAGGGCTACATGCCTTATTTAAACAAGTTCATTTTGGAAAAGGTATGAGTCTAACCTCTTCCTGTTTATAGCGGTGTTCAGGTTACACATTTCAGGTGGGCCCCACACACCCTTGTTGGTGAGTTCCCTAAGGAGCTTAGTTATGAAGCATCTCGAGATAAATCAGAATGAAAGAAGAGACTGGCAGTGCTTCCTCTTTCTCTCTCTTCTCCAGTGTCTTCTAAACCTTGGTTCTATATTTTTACAGTTGGCTTTTTTTTCTAAATTAAGAACTGTATTTTGTGTTAATCTGTACCTGTCTTCTCTTCAGGAGCTTTTCTTTTTTCTTTTTAAATTCTGGTTCCACATGTACCAAAATTGTTAAAGCATGGATTTGACATGATATGATTTTTTGTTTTGAATTCTGGTTCCACATGTACCAGAATTGTTAAAGCGTGGATATGATGTGGTAAAATATCTATACTTTATAGATATTATACAGCAAAGTTTTCATCCTGGACTTTTCTGGGTACCACGTGGATGTTTTCTCTGATACGTTATGACTAAGGATGCTATAAACTATTAGGTGTTTGGAAGCCAAATATAACCTACTGGTATTTTCTCATTTGCGTTCTCCTTTGGTTTGGATAATTAAAAATTGACACATTAAATTGTTAGATTTAATGTTCTTTTATTTTTTTCTTAAGAAAATAAATTAATGGCACATTTAATTAAAAACATTTGTGATTTAAAAGTTATGAAAGGTTGGAATTCCCTGGCAGTCCAGTGGTTAGGACTCTATACTTTCACTGCTGTGGCCTGTGTTCAATCCCTGGTTGGGGAACTAATTTACTGCAAGATGCAGCCAAAAAAAATAATTAAGTAGAGTCTTAAAAAATTATATAAATTAGCTTGTTTTTAAATAGGCAATTAGTACAAATATATGAGATAAAAAGTAAATTCCCTTTTTAGTCTGAGTCTTTAGGAGTAACAACTTTTAATTATTTGCTGACCTTTTTATATGCATGCAGACACATACCTATACAATACATAGTGTTTTATTTCTGTACCAATAGGATCATGCTACATAAAGTTCAGTTTGTTTTTTTAACTAAGCAATATATTACTGTCATCTTTCCATATTATGTACATTTAGTTTAGATATGAAAAGTAATCATATATGCACATTAAGGGTTGGGAGTTCCTACTTTTGCTTATTTATAATATATAGTGTGAATTTTGGGGGTATATGTTAAAAATGTCTTTCAAAAAGTGACAGTGATAATACCTTTAAATTAAAAATAAAATACATTATAAAAGCCTACTTTCCAATCACCTAAATACCGTAACTACTGACATATTTTTTCCTATGAGTTAAAAAATTTTTATAGCTATTTATATGTATAAATTCTTTTTATAATTTAGTGTCTTTTTATAGTAGCAAAGTACAGTAACTAAAATGTATAATAATGATTTAAGTTAGTGGTTTGGAAAATGCCAAAATGTTGGTCAGCATTTTTTTTTAAAATCACATTTTATTTTTTAGAAATTTTGCAGCAAAGACTGTCAAAACTATAGTCTGTTCATTTAGGTAGTATTCTTTGTACCTGTATCTATTATTTCATATAAGCCTCAACAATACAATTTTTGCTCTTTATTTGTATGTGTGTGTATGTTTATATAAATATAAAACATTGCTGTGGTCATGCTTTACTTGGAAAAGAAACTGCAGAGGGAAAAACCACACCAAAATGAAATGTAAGACTTAAACTTGCGAAAACTACCTATTGTATGATCCAGTTTATATGAAATGT
The DNA here is from genome assembly GCF_023091745.1 of Budorcas taxicolor. Lineage (NCBI taxonomy): Eukaryota > Metazoa > Chordata > Mammalia > Artiodactyla > Bovidae > Budorcas > Budorcas taxicolor. The sequence continues at coordinate 42,397,063 of NC_068924.1, read as the reverse complement.
CCAAAATAGGCAAACACATAAAGATACAAAATAGATTAGTGGTTTCCAGAGGTGGAGGGAAGTGGGAATGGTGAGTGACTACTGATGGGTTTGAAGTTTCTTCTTGGGGTGATAAAAATGTTCTAGAGTTAGATAGTAATGATGATTGTAAAACCTGTGAATATACTGCTGCTACTGCTGCTGCTAAGTCGCTTCAGTCGTGTCCGACTCTGTGTGACCCCATGGACGGCAGCCCACCAGGCTCCCCCGTCCCTGGAATTCTCCAGGCAAGAACACTGGAGTGGGTTGCCATTCCCTTCGCCAATGCATGAAAGTGAAAAGTGAAAGTGAAGTTGCTCAGTTGTGTCTGACCCTCAGCGACCCCATGGACTACAGCCTTCCAGGCTCCTCCATCCATGGGATTTTCCAGGCAAGAGTACTGGAGTGGGGCGCCATTGCCTTCTCCAGTGAACATACTGAATACTACTAAAATGTACACTTTAAGAGTGAATTTTTTGGTATGTGAATTATATCATGATAAAAAAATTTTAAATTATATAGAAACTTACATGTGACGTTTCAAATCTTCATAGTATGATGCTGTACTATTTTCTTTTTGGGCTGCCTTCTGTTCATTGATCAGGTAGCTCATTTGTGCTTATAGTTGTATTATAAGTCAGTAAGGGTTTTTTTTTGGTTTGTGAAGAAATTCTTTTTATTTAGAAAATATTTCCTCAGCTTTATTGAGATATTACTGATACCTAATGTATGTAAATTTAAAGTGTATAGCACTATGAGGTGTATAGCATTATGATTTGATACATGTATATATTGTGAAATGATTGCTACAATAAGGTGACTTGTGTTAACATTGCCTCCCATAGTTACCTTTTTGTGTGTGGAGGAGCTATAAATTTTAAGATCTGGTCTCTTAACTTTAAATATGTAGTAGTATTGTTATTGTCACAATGCTGTGCAGTATATCCCAGACCTTTTTCACCTTAAAGCTGGAAGTCTGTACATTTTGATCAGCATCGCCCCATTTCCACTACCCCCCTCCAGCCCCTGACCAGTGCCATCCTATTCTCTTATTTGTTTCTAAGTTCATTGTTTTAAGTATTCTACATAAAACTGAGAACATACAGTATTTGTCTTTCTCTTAGATTGTCTTAGCCGTGATTAGTTAGAACAGCTTCAGAATCCTGAGTTTACCATTTGATATTTCTGCGTTAATTTAAATAAAAGTCAAGAGGTTTTGAATACAACTGTAGTGATGAGAATGTTTATATTCCATTAATAGCCCCTAAGATAAGAGAGCCTGTTGATGAGGGTGAAAGAGGAGAATGAGAAAGCTAGATTAAAACTCAGCATTCCAACAACTAAGATCATGGCATCCGGTCCCATCACTTCCTGGCAAATAGATGCGGAAAAAGTGGAAGCAGTGACAGATTCTATATTCTTGGGCTCTAAAATCACTGTTGATGGTGATTTCAGCCATGAAATTAAAAGAAGCTTGCTCCTTGGAAGAAAAGCTATGACAAATCTAGACAGCATATTAAAAAGCAAAGACACACCACTTTTCATACGAAGGTCCATATAGTCAAAGCTATGGTTTTTCCAGTAGTCATGTATGGATGTGAGAGTTGGACCATAAAGAGGCCCAGTGCCGAAGAATTGATGCTTTGGAATTGTGGTGTTGAAGAATGCTCTTGAGAATCCCTTGGACAGCAAGGAGGTCAAACCAGTCCTTAATGAAATCAACCCTGAATAGTCACTGGAAGGGCTGATGCTGAAGATCCAATACTTTGGCCACCTGGTGCGAAGAGACAACTAATGGGAAGGGACCCTGATGTTGGGAAAGATTGAAGGCGAAAGGAGAAGAGGGCAGCAGAGGATGAGATGGTTAGATAGTATCACTGACTCAGTGGACAAAAATTTGAGCAAACTCCAGGAGATAGTGAAGGACAGGGAAACCTGGCGTGCTACAGTCCATGGGGTTGCAAAGAGTTGGACATGACTTGGCAACTGAACAGCAGCAACAGCAGGACAAGTGGTTAGCGTATGAAGCCTGCCCAGATCCCACATAAGGGGTCAGATTAGGTATACTCCCCCTCTTTTCGATCAGTGCCTATTTTAATCAAGTTTAGGCTGTATGAACTAGAAGCAAGACAGTCTGCAGTGGACTGTCAAACCCAAAGGACCCCCTTTCTCTGTGCCTCTAGGACAATGCCTAGCTCCCTAATTTTTAACCCTAAAGTATATATGTTAGCACTCTGGCATCATGGACTTTAAAGAAATAGACAAAAACTTGTTGTCTTCCCTGCTTTATATAAAAATGTGTTTAAAACATACTACAACCTCATTGTATTTTTACTTTTTAAAAAAATTACAGTTTATTTAAACCAAAATAAAAACCAGTAACAGTTCACACAGTAAATATGTCTTATATTTGGCAAATGTTTGATGACCTGCTGTGTGCATGTGTTTGAGCTTAAAAATTAAAAAAAAAAAAGAATTATGTCTGTTATTAGAATATATGGAACATACTGGGAAAGTCTCAGAAACCTGGAAATTGTGGTTTTTCAGTGCTAGAATTTGTGTGGGCTGGAAGACTAGATAGAGAGACATGGTTGAATATCTTGAGGTGCTGTACCCTGACACCACATTTTGTTCTCCTTGATGTAGCTTTCTTTAAACACCCTGAGCTTTAAAGTTTTAAAATGTTCTTTGTTTTAGTATTCAGGTATTTAAAAGTTTTGTAACTGGGGGAGAAACTATATGACAAACCTAGACAACATATTAAAAAGCAGAGAGATTATTTTATTACTGACAAAGGTCTGTATTATCAAAGTTGTGGTTTTTCCTGTAGTCATGTATGGATGTGAGAGTTGGACCATAAAGAAAGCTGTGTGGAACAATTGATGCTTTTAAACTGTTGGAGAAGACTCTTGAGAGTCCCTTGGACAGCACGGAGATCAAACCAGTCCATCATAAAGGAAATCAGTCCTGAATACTCACTGGAAGGATGGATGCTGAAGCTGAAGCTGAAACTTCAATACTTTGACCACCTGATGCAAAGAGCTGACTCATTGGAAGGGACGCTGATGCTGGGAAAGACTGAAGGGAAGAGAATGGAACGACAGAGGATGAGATGATTGGATAGCATCGCTGACTCGATGGGCATGAGTTTGAGCAGGTTTTGGGAGTTGGTGATGGATTAGGAGGCTTGGCGTGCTGTAGTCCATGGTGTCGCAAAGAGTCAGACACGACTGAGAGACTGAACTGAACTGAACGGAGCAACTATAACAGTATTTAAGAAGTCCAAAATTAGCCACTAAATTTGAGGAAAATCTTATTCACAGAGCAAGTGAGGATGTGATGAAACAGTGAGCCCTTGTTTATTATTGCTTAGCCACCTGGAGTGGAATTTTGCCAGGCTTTCAGTCCAAATAAAGCAGCCAAGGTTTCCATGATGTGGGTTTAAATTGAGCAGATTGGTGCCTTGTTTTGAAACTTGGTTGGAAAAAAATGCCAGTAGTGACTGAAGAGTGTTAACAGAAAACTTTAAGATTGTCATCAGTTATGTAATGAATATATGAAATGATGATTAAACATTTGCAATATGTGCTTTTATACACGCACACACACACACACACACAGAGTCTGATTTGATCCTCATGCTAATCCTATGACGCATAACTGGAATTCTTATCCCCATTTAACTCAGGACGAAATAGAGAATATAGCTAATAAGGGGTAGATAGGTTTTGAACCTAAGCCATTTCACTTCTAGACCAGAGTACTTTTAACTGTATGTACTATTGAGGGATTAATTACTACTTTGCAGAATTAATACTTTTCCAGTTACTGGATATATAGTAGGGGCCAGGGGAAAGTGGTTTGAAAACCATTCTGATCATCTCAAACTCTCTCATCCAGCATCTAGTTCCCTTAGGTTCTTTCTCAACTGTTTTAATGTAGTTTTTCTTCTTCTTCAGTATCTGGTGTTCCTCAGTGTTCAGTTTGGTCATTTCTCCCCTGCCTCGCCCCCCCCACCCCCAGTTATTTGAGAGGTTTTTCTGCCTTTGCCTAAGAGAGTTACTCAGAAGGGGTTGAGACCAAGAGATAAAGTATAATGAAACTTGCTTTGCAAAAAATAATTTTTCCATTTGGTTTCTGTATTTGCTTCTTCAGAGGGAATAATTCATATTGTTCTTCACATTGATAGAATTTATTTTCTGCTTTCCTGAGACTTCAGATGATAATCTTGTGTGTTCATATATTGAATATTTTGCCTCTGCTGATTGTTAACTGTTTTCTTGTTTGTTGAATTCCTTTTTTTTTTAAAGAATAGGATTCTGTAAACATCCAGGAAGAATTTTGAATTTTTGTGAGCTCCTCCCCACCTTTTGGGGACAAAAAAAAAAAACACTGTGCCTGGATTATCTGACAATGAATAATTGAAGAAAGTGGTATATTGTTACTTTTTAAATTTTGAGCCCCAGTCGACTGCATTGGAAACTAGTTCTGAGACTTCGCTGGTAGTACAGTGGATCAGAATCTGCCTGCCAGTGCAGGGGACACGGGTTCAATCTGTGGTCCAGGAAGATCCCACGTGCTGAGGGGCAGCTAAGCCTGTGTACCACAGCTGGTGAAGCCCACTCACCACTGAGCCTGTACTCTGCAGTGAGAAGCACACGCACCACCATGAGGAGTAGCTCCCGCTGGCTGCAGCTAGAGAAAGCCTGTGTGCAGCAACAAAAGTCCAGCACAACTGTAATTAAAAAAACAACAAAAAACTAGTTCTGCCTCAGCGTGTTATGAGGCAATCTAAACCTTTCATGAGCTTTAATAGCCTAGTTGGCTTCTTCATCCAAATCGTTGTCAGTTGTTTTCCCTGATTGTACACGTTAAAGGTTGGTCTGGGCTATTTGACTAAAAACCAGTAATCCTTGGTCAATAAGCCACGTCCTAATTGGGGGATTTACTGCTTTCTAATGTAATCCTTTTTTTGATGTTGTTTTTGTTTTGGGAACACTCACACATACAAAAGAAAAATACACACAGAGCCATTTTTTTCAATATAATGTTTCTTCTCTCTAGCAGTCTGCATTCTGTTTTCTTAGGCTGGACGTTATACTTTCTTCCCAAATGCTTACTGTCCCTTAGTTATAGTTCTACCATAAAATGAGTTTTCAAATTTCTCTTACCTTTAGCACTCAAAATGTTGTCAAATGTATACCTAACAAGCATCATTTAATAGGAAAGGGGGCGTGCGTGTGTGCTGAGTTGCTTCAGTTATGTCCAGCTCTTTGCAAACCCTATGGACTGATTCCGCCAGGCTCCCCTGTCAGTGGGATTCTCCAGGCAAACATACTGGAGTGGATTGCCATGCCCTACTCCAGGGGATCTTCCTGACCCAGGGATAGAACCTGCCTCTCTTAAGTCTCCTGCGTTGGCAGGTGGGTTCTTTACCATTAGTGTCACTGGGAAGCCCAATAGGAAGGGTGCTGCTCTTAAATTCCCCAAACCAGGCTTTTATATGATTCTTATTATCTTTTAGCCTGTGTTGTTTTTTTCTTTCATTGTTGCTTGAAAGTTACATAGTATTAATTTAGAACAGTGGCCAAGTTGGACTCTACATTTTCATCATGTTTGCGAAGTTATACAGGACTAAAAACTTCTGAGTAATTGAAGAGGTTCCATGCTGAGAAGTGTGAATGACTTTATGTCATTGAACACGGTGGCCAGCAATATAAATCTAAAACTGATGTAGTCTAAAGAAATCCTATGTTTTTTTAATGTCAGTTCTTTATTATAGTAATCAAGAGGGAGAGTAACCTTACTTATTTATGCCTGCAGTGTGGGGCATGTGGGATCTTAGTTCCTCAACCAGGGATCAGACCTGTGCCTCCTGCAGAAGCGCAGAGGCCTAACCACTGGAGTGCCAGGGTATTCGCAGAAGTATTGCTTTTTAAGGTAGCAACTTTAGTGAGATATAATTCATATACCATACAAGTATATTTAAAGTGTACATTTTGGTGGTAAAAACCATATCCATTAGCACTTACTGTCCTCCCCCTCAGCTGTAGGCAACCACTAGTCTACTTTTTACCTCTATGGATTTACCTCTATCTGGACTTATACAATGTGACTGGGAGCGTGTGACTTTTGTGTCTGTCTTCTTCTGTTTAGCATCATGTTTTCAAAGCTCATCCATGCTGTAGCACCTAACAGTACTTCATTTCTTTCCATGTCCAAAAAATATTCCATTTTGGATATACCATATTTTGTTGGCGCATTCATTGGATGATGGATGTTTTGTTTTCTTCGCACTTTCTGGTTACCATGAATTTACTGCTGTGAGCATGCATGTTCAATTTTTGTGCAGAGGCATGTTTTCAGTTCTTGGTTATATACCTAGGAATGAAGTTTGGGTTATGTGGCAACTCTGTGTTTAACCTTTTGAGGAACTGTCAAGTTGTTTTCCAATGCAGCTATGCATTTTACTTTCTGCCAGCAGCGGCTGAGGGGTCCAATTCCTTCATATCCTCATCAGCATTTTGTTTTTATTATAGCCATTCCGGTGGATAGGAAGTACATAGCTTACTGTGTTTTGATTTGCATCTCACTGATAATTAATATAAAATACTGTTTTTAAAATTTGTTTTTTATTGTAAAGGTAATAAAAGGGTATTATTGAAATTAAGAAAAAAGAACTTATTAAGAAAATATGTATCATCCATAGTTTTAACATACAGAGGCAGTCACTGTTAGCATTCTGATATGTTTGTTTTGAGTTTTTATTTTTATTTTATTTTTGTGACCACATTGTCTGGCTTGTGGGATCACAGTTCCCAACCAGAGATTGCACATCCGTGCTCAGCAGTTAAAGTGTGGACTGCCAAGGAATTCCCAAGTCTTTATTTTTTAAAATGTTTTTATATATTGTTTTTCAAGGGATCATATTGAACACTTAACATTAATATTACCTGTCCCATGTCATTGAATTTTTTAAAAAACCTTGAGTATAAAGATGCTAATATTTATTTAGAGTCTGTTGTGTTTCATATACTAAATGTTTTAAACAGATGTTCTAATAAAGTCTTTATGTCAACTCTATAGGTTAAGTACCATCATTACCACCATTTTAAAGATGAGGAGATGGGCCTTGGGTTAAATGCTTGCTCAAGGTCACCCAAGTACTAAGTGGTATTCAGTGATTGTATAATAGTTTTGTACTTTATAACCACTTTTTTGGTGGACTTTTTATTTTTTTCCCCACTCTTTCAAATAATAGTGACTATCCTAGGTGAATCTTTATCTGACTTTGGTTCTCTTGTTAGGATAATTAACAAGTATTGATTGAACAATAAGTATTGATTGAACAACAAGTAATTAAAGTAGAATTATTGATCAAAGAGTATGAATGCTTTCTGAGAAAAATTTCTGCTGTTTCTAAAGCACTACATTGACCAATTTCCCTGTCTTTTGAGAACTGTTGCTGTTGCACAGCAACTTTAGTCTTGAGCTGGGTTTGTATGAAGTTTCTAGTTTAGAGAACATGTGAGTTTAGTTTTGTAAATACTTTTAGTACCTTGAATCAGAATTGAGGTGGTATCTTATTCTTTGTATGTATGAATCTTGATGTAAAGTAAAAATTTTATGTAAAAATCAGAACCACTCTACATATTTCTTTCTTGGAAATTATCTTCGGTTTGGACACCTTGAAACCACTAGCAGCAATTATTATTAAATGTAAGACTATTGATTTAATATGTGTGATACAAACTAGAATTCTGGAGCCAGTTTGTAGATTTTTAAACCTTTTATAGTTTGAATGGGCCTAGAGACCATTTCAATTTATGGATTTATTTTGATTGAGGTCACATTGGATATTGAATGCATGCCCTTCACTGGCTTGCTGTTGTTTTTAGGTAAGTCCAGCATCTTCATCATGACACACAGGCCCGTGTTCAGTTTGGCTTCTGCAACTTGTCTAGCCTTCTCTCCCCTCCCTCTTGCTCACTTCAGGGCAGCCACCTTGGCCTTCCTCAGATTGCTGGGCCCCTTCTTGCCACAGAGCCTTCAGGCACGCTGCTTGCTCTGCTGGGAGGTTCCCTCCCGGACCATGTGGAGGCCTCGGCTTGATTGTCACTTCCTCAGGGAGGTTTCTCCAGGTAGCACCCCACCCATTCTAGACCTAACCAGCTTTCCTGTAATGTACACTTGCGGCATTATCTGTGCTTTTTCTTTTTTACCACACTTTTCACCATATCGGTGGTTGTGTTATTGCTGTATAGTTTGATATCTTATTACTCCCCTGGAGTGTAAGTTCTAGGATGGCAAGAACTGTTTCACCCATGTTGATGGGTTGTGTTTTTTTTTTTTTTTTTTCCTTTTTGGTATGTGCAGGAGCTTTTAAGTTTGATGTTATTTTGTCTAATTTTGCTTTTGTTGCCTGTGCTTTTTTAGCATCATGTCTAAGAAATCACTGCTCATTCCAGTATCATGAAGTTTTTCCTCTATAGTTTCTTTTAGGAGTTTTATACTTTTGGGTCTTACATTTAGATCTTTACTCCATTTTGAACTTAGTTTATGAATATGGTGTAAGATAAGGGTCCATCTTCATTCTGTTGCATGTGGACATTCAGATTTTCCAACCTTTTTGTTGAAGAGACTGGCCTTTAAGTATAAATGAGGGTTTATTTCTGGGCTTTCTATTCTGTTTTATTAGGCTATGTGTCTGTCATTATGCCAGTACCATACTGTTTCTCTTTTCTTTCTTTCTTCTTGTTTTTTGGTCATGCTGAATGACTTGCAGAACCTTAGTTCCCCAACCAGGAATCAAACCCATGCCCCCTGCAGTGGAAGCTGCTGCTGCTGCTGCTGCTGCTAAGTCGCTTCAGTCGTGTCCGACTCTGTGCGGCCCCATAGACGGCAGCCCACCAGGCTCCGCCATCCCTGGGATTCTCCAGACAAGAACACTGGATTGGGCTGCCCTTTCCTTCTCCAATGCATGAAAGTGAAAAGTGAAAGTGAAGTCGTTCAATCGTGACCGGCTCTTCACAACCCCATGGACTGCAGCCCACCAGGCTCCCCGTCCCTGGGATTTTCCAGGCAAGAGCACTGGAGTGGGGTGCCGTTGCAGGGGAAGCATGGAGTCCTAATCACTGGAATGCCAGGGAATTCCCTAGTATGTACTGTTTTGATTACTGTCTTTGTAGTAGGTTTTGAAATCAAGAAGTATAAGGCTTCCACCTTTGTTTTTCTCAAGATTGTTTGAACTATCATGGACCTTTGAGATTCCATATGAATTTTAGGGTAATGTTGTTTGTTTCTGCAGAAAAAAAAATGCCATTGAAATTTTGACAGAGATTGTGTTAAATCTGTGACAAATTGCTTTGGATAGTGTGGGCATTTTAATAGTATTAAGTCTTTCAGTCCACGAGCATAGCATGTCTTTCCATTTATTTATGTCATCTTTAATTTCTTTGAGTAATGTTTTGTAATTTTCTGTGTACAAGTCTTTTTACATCTTTGGTTCAGTTTACTCCTGAGTATTTTTGATGCTATTGCAAATCAGATTGTTTTCTTAATTTTCTTTTCAGAAAGAAAAGAAGCTTCTTTCTTTTCAATTTGGATGCCTTTTATTTGCATTTCTTGCCTAATCTCTGTGCCTGGGACTTTCAGAACTGTGTTGAATAGAAGTGATGAATGTGGGCATCCGTATCTGGTGCTTGACCTTAGAGGAAAAGCTTTCAGTTTTTCACCTTTGAGTATGATGTTAGTTGTGGACTTTTCCTGTATGATCTGATTTTGTGCCTTTTTTCTAAAAGGTGTAAATGTCATCATTTAATACGCTTTTACCTTTGAGTGTTCTTAAACTAAAGAATAGTATTGACAGATTAGAATATAGAGAAGTAATAAGCCAAACAAGCAACTTATTAAAAATTAAGTAAGACACTGAGCACTTACACTTACATCAAAAAGCCACTGTTTATTTCCTGGGAAAGCTAATTTACGGAGAATTTGCTTGGTTTCTGATCCCATTGCAGTCTGACTTTATACACAGACTTTTCTTGGCTGTCTTGAAGATAACTAACTAGTGACCAGTCAGTTGCAAAACCAGCAACTGTCTTTTCTTACTGACTCTTTCTTAATTTCTCTGTAGCATTTGGCACTGCAGTAACCCCTCCTTATCTGTAGTTTCTCTTTCCGTGGTTTCAGTTACCTGTTGTCAACTGTGGTCTGAAAATATTAAATAGAAAATTCCAGAAATAAAGAATTCATAAATCATTGTATATTCTTCTGAGTAGTGCGATGAAATTGAACCTTTTTGCTCCATCCTACCCAGGACATGAATCGTCCCTTTCTCCTGTGTGTCCCACCTGTTAGTCAGTTAATATCCATCTGGGTTATCAAATTGACTGTCATAGTATTACAGTGAACACATGAGAATGTGTTCAAGTAACCCCCCGTTTTTTTTTTTTTTTGGCCATGTCACTTGCAGGATTTTAGGTCCCTAACTAGGGACTAAACTTGCAGGATTTTAGTTCCCTAACTAGGGACTGAACTAGGGCCACAGCAGTGAAAGCTCCAAGTCCTAACCACTGAACGACCAGAGAATTACCAAGTAACTCTTATTTACTTAAAAATGGACCCAAAGCACAAGAGTGGTGATGCTGGCAAGTCAGATAGGCCAAAGAGAAGCTTTAAAGTGCTTCCTTTAAGTGAAAAGGTGAAACTTCTCTACTTAATAAGGAAAGAAAACATGCTGATGTTGCTAATATGTTTGGTAAGAATGAATCTTTTATCCGTGAAAGTGTGAAGACAGAAAAAGAAATTCTGCTAGTTTTCCTGTTGCATCTCAAAGCTGCAAAAGTCATGGCCCAGTACACGATAAGTGCTTAAAGATGGAAAAAGCATTAACATTTGTACAGTAAGATATTTTTGAGAAAGAGAGATACCACATTCATGTAACATTTATTACAATAAGTTGTTTATGATTTTTCTTTTTATTATTATTATTGTTAATCTTCTCTTATGCCTAATTTGTAAATTAAACTGTATCAGAGACTTATATGTATCGGAAAAAAACACATGTGGTTTCAGATGTCCACTGGAGGGCTTGGAACTTATCCCTCATGGATAACAGGGGAGACTGCTGGGTTGGTCAGACCTTCTTCTTCTTGTTTGCTCACTCAGTTTTTATGTCTTTGTGGTTCTCCTGTCACTTGGATTGTTCTTCCAGTCATCGCAATCCCTGTCCTCCTCTCACTTTGTAAATGTGCAAATCCTTTGAGGCTCTGCTTTGATTCCATCCCTCTTCTCACTTTGTGTTTCCTCTCCGTGATCTCACTGACCGTTGTGGCTTCAGTCCTTGTCGGCATGCAGTTGATTCACAAACCTGCCTTCCCTCTTAGGCTACAGTTCCTTCTTTGATTGTCTTCAGACGACATAAATATCTTACCAGAACTGCAGGTTGAAGGTTCACATGACTGAACACTTTATCTTTCTCTCTCCCTTGTTTTTGTCCTCTTCATCCTGTGGCTGTATCCCCAAACGTGGTTGGGGTGCTGCTCCTGCTCCGCCTTTGCTCATGCAGTCTCCTTTCCTATCCTTTGCAATACTGTTCCTTGTGCTGTTTCACTATGCTTTGAGGTCTGCCCCAAATACCGTCTTTTCTGCAAAGTACTGATCTGGCCTGCAGATGACCTGGCTGTTCTTTGCTCTAAAATGGGGGGTTTCCTAAGGCTATTTACTTATTGAAATTATAAAGTTCTTTGTGATTTCTGTCTGTGTTTGCTTTTCTAGCCATGAATCAGGCCACTCCCTCTCAGGAAGCCTTAATTCACCACATGACCCACATAGACTCACTTCTTGTTCCTCGGAGCAGAGCTTTTTGCTTCCATGCATATGTTGTTTCCCTTGGTGGCATATCTTCCACTTAGTGTTTTTTAGGGCTGTGGGTGTTTAGAGTTGATAAGCTGGCCTTTGAGACTAGTCCCGTAGAGAAGTCTTCCATCATATAAATAGAGTCCTTCGTCTACTGAGTTCTACAAGCAGTTGGGCATAGAAAAAAGGGATAGAGTGTGAGCTTTGATTTAAACTCCAGTCTTGATATTTACTAGGCTATGTAAACTTGGTACCCAGTTTTCCTGAACGTGTTTCATGATCTGTAAAATGAGGATGATATTTAAACCTTTATGGGGCCAACACAAAGTTTAAATGAGAAACTGCATATAAAATGCCAAGCATATGCTAAGTCCTCAATAAATGGTGTTAAAGAAAAAAAAAAAATGAAAAGGAAAGAAAAAAGAGAAGCAGCAGCTGTTACTTTCCCTTCGTGGGGTCATTTGTGTATGTTAGGGGCATGGGAAACGGTGTCAGACCGAGACTGGGTGCCGAAGGCAGAGCACAGAGGATATCTTCTTCCTCTTGGGAAACTGGTTTGCCAACCACAGAGAGAAACTTCTTCCTGGAGCCAACTAGTGACTTCTTCCTTATGTTACACACACTTTGTTCATCTCTCTCTAAACAGAATTGCTTTGCTCATGTTGCCCTGTTCCCCACTCTGCCTCCTCCCATTCTCCATACTGTCCCTGGCTTTAAAATGCAGGTTGTGTATGTGGCTCCCTCCCACTCCTCCAAGTACAGATAAATCCTAATTCTTAACCCTGAATTATATATGTACGGCTCTTAATGATCTGGTCTTCACTCTCTCTCTAGCCTAGTCTTTCACCATGCCACGTACAGTGGGCATTTTTTTTTCCTGACTGTCCAGCATCCGAATTCTTTTCTTGTGTCTGGAAGGAGGACAGGACCTGTCTCATATCTCACATATTGAGAAGTTTAGATACTCATTTTCCCTATTTCCTGGCAGCTTGGGCGTAGAAATGTGACGCAGAGTGACTCTGAACCTGCAGCGAGTGACCTCGAGGGTCCAGGACTGGATCAGTGGCAACAGCGGTGGCCTCGTGTTGTACTGACCGCGGTGTCTCCACCTGCTGCCACCACGAGTGGTTCCACCTGCAGCTCTGACTGCCTAGCCTGTTAATGGCTTAGTTTCAGAGTCTAGATTTTTTGGCCTTTGTGTTAGAGCTTTGAGGCTACCCATTGCTTTTCCAATACATTCCTTATCTGTTTAAAGGAACTCAAGATAGTTTCTGTGATTTGCACTTATGAACAGCCTGACTTATACCACCCTCAGTACCAAGTAGCCCATTCACATTAATCTTCTGCAGTTCTTCCAAACTGACCATGGTTGTTTCCACCTCTGGGCTTTCTCACGTTCTGTTCTACCTGTAACAGTCTTTACCCCGTTTTCAAACTGTTTGACTCTTGATGGTTCTTTGGGACTCAGCTCTGTCACCTTTTCTGGAAATCTTTCCCCAGTTCTTAAGATTGGGTTGTTAGCTCCTCAATGTTCCCACAGAAGCCTCTGTTTACATCTGTGTAATACTTACCACACTATATTGTAATTGTCTTGACATTCCTTGGAGACAAGGACTAGCAGTATTGAGTTGGCCAAAAAGTTCATTAGGGTTTTACTTCAAGCTCTTACAGGAAAACTCGGACAAACATTTTGTCCAACCCAGTGTATTCAGTATCTCTGTGATGCCCTGGCAGATAATGAATGCTGTCTAAATTTTATTGGTTGAATGAGTAAAAACTGTTGAATCATACACTGTGTTATGTTAAGATTTGTCTGTTTCATAATAAACTGTGACTGTTCTAAGAGCAGGGACCAAGTTATTCTTCATCTTTATATCCTGAATTTTTAAAAAACCGTTTGCTTATTTCTTTATTTGGCTGTGCTGGATCTTTAGTTGCGACATATGGGGTGTAATTCCCTAGCTAGTGATCAAACCCAGGCCCGTTGCGTTGGGAACACAGAGTCTTAGCCACTCGACCACTAGAATAGTTCCTTTATATCCTTATGTAGCTTAGTAGGCGGCTTATTTGTGCATGTGTACCAAGACACGTTAGTCATGTCCGATTCTTTTCGATCCCATGGACTGTAGCCCACTGTAGTTCCTCTGTCCATGGAATTCTCCAAGCAAGAGTACTGGAGTGGGTTACCATTCCCTTTTCCAGGGGAGCTTCCTGACCTGGAGACCGAACCCAGGTCTCCTGCATTGCAGGCAGATTCTTTACCATCTGAACCACCAGGGAAGCGTATCAGTAGACCCTGAGGGAATGTTAAATGCATGATTGAATGACCGAGTGGCAGAGCTGTCTTTTTAGAATTTCAGTTAAATAGTTTTTCCCAAGAGAAAGTATCTTCTTTGACCATATAGGTAAAAATGATATCTGCATGTGGCTCATACTGAATAACTGACATTCTCAACTCCTACACCAAGATTGGTAGTCTGTTTAGAAGATAATATTTATACATGAAAAAATTACTTGACAAGCTAGTATTTCATGTGCCAAGTGAGTCCTATGAGCAGGTGTTACTTCAGTGTCAGGCTCAATATAACATTCTTAATTGAACCTTTGAAAGTGTGCTCCCTAAGCAACTACTTAGGAAATGCCTATTGGTTAACTGGACTGATTAAAGTGGAAGCCTGTAGTAGGCTTTGTCTTTCTGTTTTACTTGGTTTACATGCTACTTATTTTGGACTGATTCGTTGGAATTTTTCCTCATTTCTTTTTAGGTCCAAGACAACTTTGACAAGATTGAGTTCAATAGGATGTGTTGGACCCTCTGTGTCAAAAAAAATCTCACAAAGAATCCCCTGTTCATTACGGAAGAAGATGCATTTAAAATATGGGTTATTTTCAACTTTTTATCTGAGGACAAGTACCCACTAATTATTGTGCCAGAAGAGGTAAGGTGTGGCTCTGGGAAGTTTATGTGACTATCTTAGCATCTAATAGCTCTAACTTGGAAGTATCTCTGTTAATTCAGTGCAGATATGGAAGGAGGTCCTGTGCTAGTGTTTTTGGATCAGAGGCAAGAAAGCATGGATCCAAAAAAGTCCCAGACTTGGTAATTTGAGGTCATGCAGTAACTCTGGATATTTACAGGCAGGGTGGGGCTCTTCCTCTTTAAGCTGTTCTAATTATAGACAAATCCATTCTCAAGAAGTCTTTTATTCAGTATAAGTCACAACATAATTTTCTGTCTACTTACTTGTTGGCAAACCATAAGAACTAGCTGAAGGATACTATATGGGAAACACACAGGATCCAGAATGTTATTCCCAGGGCTCATTTATGTGAGGAAATACTACTCCTGTGTCAAAGTCAAGGATGGAGACTTTTTTTAAACCATACTTTACAAAGTAAATTAAAAAGGACCTTTGCTTGTTCTGTTGTGGATTCTTTTCCCTGAGCTTCCAAAGGTTGGGAGAGGAGCAGGGAATGCAGGAGTAAGGCTCTGTGCTGTCTTATTGCCCTAAAAATGATACATATAAGATATGCTTATTACAGCTGTAAATTTAGAAAAGACTAATAATATCAGATTAATCAACTGGAGTCTTCCCCTTAAAAAAAAGAGTCATCTGTAATCCTCTAACATTAGACAATGTTATTTAACCTCTTGAATTTTAATTTCCTCATCTATAAAATCGGAGAAGGCGATGACAACCCACTCCAGGACTCTTGCCTGGAAAATCCCATGGACAGAGGAGCCTGGTAGGCTGCAGGCCATGGGGTCGCAAAGAGTCGGACACAACTGAGTGACTTCATTTTCACTTTCATGCATTGGAGAAGGAAATGGCAACCCACTCCAGTGCTCTTGCCTGGAGAATCCCAGGGATGGCGGAGCCTGGTGGGCTGCCGTCTGTGGAGTCGCACAGAGTCTGACACGACTGAAGCGACTTAGCAGCAGCAGCAGCATCTATAAAATAGAGCTCTTAAAAATGTTTATTCTAAGGGTTGTGAGGCTTTATATTTAAAGAACTTAGTTCAGTAACTGAAACAAGTCAGAGAAAGATGGATACATATGATTTCATGCATAGGTGGAATATAAACAAACAATAATTAACCAAACCAAAGAAAAACATGTAGATCCAGGGAAGAGAGTAGTGGTTATCAGAGGGGTAGTGGGGGTGGGGCTGGTAGGATGAATAGAGAGGGTCACCTGTATGTGATGGACGGAAACTAAATTTCTGGTGGCGAGAACACTGTAGTGCCTGTAGACGTAGAAATACAATGTTGTGTAGAAGAAACTTATGTAATGTTATAACCCAGTGTTACCTCAATTAAAAAATCTAGAATTAAAAAAATAATAATTGTGACTAGGGGAAAAACTAAAGAAAGGAGTTAGCTCTGTGCCTAGCATGTGACATGTATTCAGGAATTACGTTAGCTCCTGTGACTAATGTTATTGCATACATTGTTGCACACTAGTCTGCTTTTTTCTTTCCACAGTTTCAGCAGTGGAATTCTAAGTCCTAAAAAATGCATACTTTCAGGGTATTAGATAAACGAGGTAGAACTGCCCCTTCAGAAAGGCTATACCAATTTATATACCCACCACTAGTGATCAAGCGTGCCCATTATTATCCACTCTGCCAGCATGGAGTCCCGTCTGTGATTGATTTCTGTGATTCATGTTCATGTTAGGAAAATCTGTTTAAAAGTTTACACTGCAATATTTTTTTCAAATCAGCAAGTATTTATTGACTGGCAACAATAAATGAGGCAATAAGAGGAATCTGAAGTGAAAAAGATGACTTCCTGCCTTCAAGAAATTTGCAGTCTGCTCAAGGAAAAGAAAGTCAAGTGTAATTCAAAGCAAAATAGACAACCTGTTATAAGGGAGAACAAATACCATGTAAATAGAGGGAAGGGAAAGATTTATTCCAGTTTGGGAGAAGTCAGGGATCAGGGAAGTCTTTTTAAGAGAGGCAATAGAATGTAGTGGTTCAAAGCAGCATCTTAAACTTTTTCAGTGAAGGCCAGACAGAAAATATTTGAGACTTTGTGGGCTTGCTGGCTGTACTGTCTGTGCTGTAGCTACTCAGCTCTGCTGTTAATAGCATGAAAGTAGCCACAAGACTGTATGTTGCTTCAATAAAACTTTTATTTTTGGATGTTGAAATTTGAATTTCATATAATTTTCATGGGCCATGAAGTATTATTATACTTTTGA
This sequence comes from Budorcas taxicolor, assembly GCF_023091745.1. Lineage (NCBI taxonomy): Eukaryota > Metazoa > Chordata > Mammalia > Artiodactyla > Bovidae > Budorcas > Budorcas taxicolor. The sequence continues at coordinate 42,379,977 of NC_068924.1, read as the reverse complement.
TTTCCCTCTCCCCCGCCCCAACCACTTAAAAATGTGAAAACTGTTCTTAGAGCAAGGGTGTATAAAAGCAGGCTGAGAGTCAGATTTGTCTGGTGGGGTAGATTTGACTCATGGGCTGTAATTTGGTGTTCCCTGGTTAAGAGCAGAAAGCTGGAGTCAGATGTCTTGGATTTGAATTCTAGCTTCATCACTGCTTGCTAGCTGTGTGTCCTTGGGCAATTTATTTAATTTTTGCTACAGTTTCCAGCGCTGTAAACTAAGACTAATGCTACTGTCTACCTCCTGCTGTTTTTGTGATGATGAAATGAGAAGAATGCCTGGCTTTTAGGAAGTTCTCATTAAGTGTTAGCTGTTATATTTAGGGGGGAAATAGCGCTTATGCTGGGTCTTAAAAGATGCAAGGGTTTTGACTAATGGAAAAAGCAAAGGAGAATACTTCTGGATGGAAGGGACAGAGGGCAAAGTCATGTGAGGCAGGAAAGCAAAGGAAGAGCATGTCTGAGATGAGTGAGGTATGTCACTTGGCTGAATTGCCAGTCTTCGAAGCAGCTGGACCTACTGATTTAAGCCAGAAAGGTAATTTTGAAAATGTTGGGTAGCTTATAGAATGGCTATTATGGCTGAAAACCAGGTGTGGAGGCTGTGCAGTGAGGAACCACAGGGAAACTGTATTGTGCTGTGGAATATCTCTGGCCCTGCACGCTGCTGCCCAGGAACTCAGATCTTCCTGCAGCTGTTCTTGCTACCACGGAGAGCTTTCTATGCCTACTTCCCAGTCATAGGGCATGATGCATCTGATTGTTAGGATCTAGGTCAGGTGTCATGAACTAGCTGCAGAGAAGGCTTGGAAAGGGTCCGTTTGTGTTTAGCTTCCACACTGGGAATTCCCCAGCATAAGGGGGTTAGCATGGATTTCATCGATGTGCTTGCTAGCTTCTCCCACTCTGGACTGGTCTGTTTACCTAGTTATTCTTTCGGTCATGGTCAAGATCAGACTCTGGGGTCAGTCACTTCAGTGCCCAGCCTACTGGGTTTTCCCAAAGAGTGAGAGTTCTGAGATTTGGAATTTCAGTACGCCCTGCTGCTGCTACTGCTGCTAAGTCGCTTCAGTCATGTCTGACTCTGTGCGACCTCATAGACGGCAGCCCCCAGGCTCCCCCATCCTTGGGATTCTCCCATTTGTGACCCTGGAGAACAAAAGTACCTGAAACATGTCATTTTGAAGACTACTCATTTAGGGTTTTACTTTGAACTTTCCTCACTAATATGGTTAATAATGAAATGATACTCCCAACAACAACTATTGCCACTAAGCCCCTGTAGAGATAAAAGTAGATCAGTGATAAGAGCTTTTATGCATTATTTTTAGTTCATAGAATGAATGAATGACTGATTTATGCCCAGAGCTTAATTATGTGAGGGTTTGGTGGCTGTCACTCTGATCTTTTGTGTGCCTTCAGTAGTTTTCATGGTCAGAAAGAGGCAGGCCTGCTATATGTAAGCCAGGTTTTACTGGCTTCTGTCAGGGAGCTGATAGAAAGAGTTATTTTAAAAAATTAGCTTCCTTTCCCTATAAAACCAGACCACCTTACTTGCCTCCTAAGAAGTCTGTATGCAGGTCAAGAAGCAATGGTTAGAATGGGACATGGAACAAAAAGACTGGTTCAAATTGGTAAAGGAGGTACGGTAAGGCTATATGTTGTCACCCTTCTCATTTAACTTATATGTACAGTGTGTCATGCAAAATGATGGGCTGAATGAATCACAAGCTAGAATCAAGATTACAGGGAGAAATATCAATAACCTCAGATATGCAGACACCACCTCCCTTATGGCAGAAAGCAAAGAGGAACTAAAGAGCCTGTTGATGAAAGTGAAAGAGGAGAGTGAAAAAGCTGGCTTAAAACTCAACATTCAGAAAACTATGATCATGGCATCCAGTCCTATCACTTCATGGCAAATCAATAAGGAAACAATGGAAACAGTGACAGACTTTATTTTCTTAGGCTCCAAAATACTGCAGATGGTGACTGCAGCCATGAAATGAAAAGATGCTTGCTCCTTGGAAGAAAAGATATGACCAACCTAGACAGCATATTAAACAGCAGAGACATTACTTTGGCAACAAAGGTCCATCTAGTCAAAGCTATGGTTTTTCCAATAGTCATGTAAGGATGTGAGAGTTGGACCATAAAGCTGAGTGCCGAAGAACTGATGCTTTTGAACTGTAGTGTTAGAGAAGACTCTTGAGAGTCCCTTGGACAACAGGGAAATACAACCAATCAATCCTAAAGGAAATCAGTCCTGAATATTTATTGGAGAGACTGATGCTGAAGCTGAAGCTCCAGTACTTTGGCCAACTGATGTGAGGAACTGACTCATTGGATTAAGACCCTGGTGCTGGGAAAGATTGAAGGCAGGAGGAGAAAGGGATGACAGAGGATAAAATGGTTGGATGGTATCACCAACTCAATGGACATGAGTTTGATCAAGTTGGTGATGGACAGGAAAGCCTGGCATGCTGTACTCCATGGGGTCACAAAGAGTTGGATACGACTGAGTGACTGAACTGAACTTTCCCTATAAATAGCATCTTTCCCCTGGTAGCTCAGATAGTAAAGAATCTGCCTGCAATGCAGGAGACCTGGGTTTGATCCCTGGGTTGGGAAGATCCCCCAGAGATCAACCCACTCTAGTATTCGTGCCTGGAGAATTCCATGGATAAAGGAGCCTGGTGGGCTATAGTCCATGGGCTCACAGAGAGAGTTGGACATGACTAAGCGACTAACACTTTCACTTTCCCTATAAAATATCTGTTAATTACAGAAACGTTAGATTCTTATTCTACTTATTTCTACAAATAAATATAAAGAACTTTCTATAGTTCTGTAGTTCTGCCACTGAAAGAGAACCAAGGTTAGCATTTGGAGATACTTCTTTTTATATTTTTTCTATTCATGACTTTTTAAAAAAATACAGTGTGATTGTACAATATATACAATTTTCCCTGCTCTTTTTTTTCAGTTAACATTATGCTGTAAACATGTCATTGACAATTAATAAATATAATTTTAATAACTGTAAAAAGGGAGGGATTAGGTGCTGCGCAGTAAAAATGAATGACACACGTCCTTTTTAACTGGAGCATGATGGCTGTGCAGGGACAGACAACTTTCAGGTCTGGGCAACTGGGAGGAAATATAGTGTAGTTGTTTAAAGCGTGGTCTTTCAGATCAGACTGCCCAATTTAAATCCCTGCTTGACCACCTTTTGGCTCTGTGACCGTGAACAGCTTACTTAGTCTCCCGGTTTGGATTTCCCCATCTGGAAAATGGGGGTCATTGCTTCCTTCACTGGGCACTTGTGAGGACTGACATAGTGGGTGTATGTGAAGCATTGGTGATGAACTATTTGGGGTGTGATGAATGGTGACGGTTTGGTACAGTTGACATTGTGAGTGGATCATCCTCGTGGAACTGCCTTGTTTCAACTGGAAGAGTACGTTCAGAGCTGGGAGAGGCCAGGGCTGGGGACAGAGACAGGGAAGCCATGGGAGTCGGTTAGGTCAGGAAGAAAGAGACGGTGGTGGGAGAAGCGAGGGCCGAGGATGGAACCACGGGTCCATTTCTGTAGCCGGGGGAGGAAGTAGATTTGGTAAAGGAAGTTTAACAGTCTGTCAGGTAGTAGAACTGGGAGAGTGTTGAGTCATGGGTGCCAAAGGAAAAAAAAAGTTCTAAGAAGCAGAAAAGTAGTTCCTAGCATTAGGTGCTATAGAAAAATTAGAGGGTGATGAATGAGAAGTTGTCCTTGGATTTAACAATTAGGTTGTCATTGGTAAGCAAGGAGAAACCAAGTTCACTCTAGTGGTGGAAATAGTTTCTCAGTGTTTAATAATAATAATGTAATTGTGTACATATGTTAAAGGGGAAATTAAAACATGTTATGGAATTTTTGTCCATGAAAATTATTTTGCTTAGTACAGCAACATAGAAGGGAATAGAATGTTGACAGATGTAGATGTGCCAATGGTATTTTTAAACCTAGCTGCTGCTTGGAAGAATTATGCTAATAAAATCTCCATTATTGTGTTTTAAGACATTTTATAGTTTCACTCTGCATTTTCTTTGAAACTGGAGATGTAGTGGGTCTCTTACCCATGATCTTTTGATTCTTTCCATCACAAAAATATACATGGTGGACTTGAAAGTGACCTTAGAATTAGAAATTACTTTGTAGGGAGATTTACCGTATTCCTTGAAGCAGCTCTGACTTGATGTGGGGGACTTGTCTTTGGCTTTAAGTCATCACTGAGTCATAGGCTGTTGGAGGGAGCCCGTCAGCACCAGCTTCCTGACTGCCCTGCCTAAGACACTCAAAAGATTTCTGCTTTAGGTGTCCTGAAAAACTGGGACTCACAGAAGACTTGAGGTGGGCCATGAGTTTTATTTTTCTGCACCCAGAGCCCAGCCAAGATTCCACAGCTTGCTTGTTTTCCTCTTTGCCGGCTGACGAGAGCGTCTTGCTCCTCTTCTAAACAAGTTAATCTCATTTGAGAAGGGAACCCCAGGCAGCATACCTTGTCGTGTCACTGTTTGGACTTACTCTGTTGTTCTGATGTCCTTAGCTCCCTCAGCCTTCTTCTGATTAGAAATAGAATTAGAGTTAGTTCTATAGATTACTCCTCTGTGGCCAGGAGTACTTGTGTGGGGAAAGAAAGGATCATTAAAACAGATTATGTGAAATAGCTTTGGCTAACTGCTGAACCAGCTTCCTAAGGTTTAAAATATGGTCTTGTGTTTAGTAAGCTCGTAGCACATCTCCTGGCCTTTGCTCAAGCAGTGCAAATTCAAGGTTGCACATTTTATGAAAAACAGTGGAGTTATTTCTTAAGGTTCCATTCTCTGTTAGATTTTGCTTCCTTCCTAAGTACTTATTAAAGTACTTTTATGGTTCAGTTCAGTTCAGTTGCTCAGTCGTGTCCGACTCTTTGCGACCCCATGTACAAAGTATTAAAAAAACTGTATTTGGAACTAGTTTTAGGCTTACAGATTTTAATAAAATTAAGTGTGAAAACTTACACATTTAAAATAAAATTGAAGTATAATGTCTTAATTTGTCACATATGAGTTTGATTTGTAATATTACCAGTTGATTTTATGCTTTATAAACTTAGAGTAATCTTTATGTTTCCAGTAAGTCATTTATCATAATGATCATTTGCATTTGAAGTCCAAAATGTGGGGGGTTTTTACATTTTTTAAAATTTTATTTTATTTATTTATTTTTTAATTTTTATTTTTACTTTATTTTACTTTACAATACTGTATTGGTTTTGCCATACATTGACATGAATCCACCACGGGTAATGTTTTTAAGTGAGATTTTATTCTCCACCTTTGATTAATACTGTATTAGACATAAGTAACAGTGGTAGTTATATGACTAACATAAGTGGTATAGATAAATTTGCTTTTGATTCAGTTTCCTATCACCCAGAAAGTAGTATCAAGAACATTGAATAAATAAGTGACTTACATCACGAAAGTCCAGAACTAGCGTGTCCCCATTTGAGATAGTTCCAAAAGTTTTGTCGAATGGTTTTCCTGGAAATGTGTGTGTGTGAAGTATAGTTTTTACATTAGTATTAATTTCCCACTGAGCCAAGAACAAAACAGGATGTGTCTGTTGCTAATTTGGAAGAATTGCCTTCATGCAGTTAAATCTCAAATCTGAGTTTTAAGAGACCCTCAGTGAAATAAAATCTGAATTAAGTCCATAAAGACCCTCTTTAATGATTACAGGGAAAGAACTTTTAACAAAGAAATTTCAGAGCCAGAGGCCTCAAAAATCACATGCAGCTTGAAAGTTTATTCTTTGTTATTTTTGGTGCAACTTGCCTTGGAAGGAGGAAGTAAGCTGCTTCCTGAAATTGAATGAGCTCTTAGAATTGGTGCAGGCCACTCAGACTAACCCAGCAACACGTGATTTATTCTTTAGTATGATCAAATAGTTGAGAATGGGAATGTTTGTCTCTCCTTGGCCCAGTATAATGAACTAAGAGGTTCTTAAGTTATTTGGTTGTGATAAGTATGTGATTGTGTTCAAAGTCAACAGGAAATGAATCTAGGTTAGTTACCTGGCACAGGCACTGGGAATGCAGAGCAGAAACGGCCCTGATGAGACTCTGAAGGGGGGAGGGCATGTTCAGAAAGGTCCAGGAGGAACCTGGAGAGCTGCCTCTAGAAGAGCTCAGTTTGCTGCAAACAGGAAACATTGTAAAAGACATTCCAATACACTAGGGGAATTGCAGCTCCAGCATACAAGAGGAACTGAGGGGCACAGGGTCATTCCCAGCTGTTTCCTGACTTGTACTAATGGTCAGTCAGTTGCACTGTCTTGTCACACCCACTTTTTGTCATCCTGTCCATACATGTGGCCACGCCCATAGCCTCACTGCTAAAACTTCTAGGAGTGCCTATACAGCTTTTATCCCAAGTTGTGATCAGGCAGCATGGGCCCTCTTTCTGCTGCCTTAGGGAGATTGAATTTCTGTGCATGAGAACGCCTCTGAGTTACTTTACTTTGGTCAATTGTTTATATAATTAAGTTTTTCTTTCTTGTGCCTTATTGCTGTACATTTTTTCTCCCTTCTCTTTTGTATCCTGTTCTCTCTGTCCCTCTTCTCTTTTTTCTTCTTGATTTCCTTTTTTCTCTTTTTCCACTTCCTGTCCCTGTTACTTCTTTTTAAAAGCCACGAACTTACCTGATGGTCAGGTGGTTAAGAATTCTCCTGCCAGCGCAGGGGGTATGGGTTCGATCCCTAGTCTGGCGAGATCGCACATGCTGAAGGGAGCTAAGCCCATGTGTCACAACCTGCATGGCATAACTGCTGAAGGCCGTGTGCCCTGGAGCTTGTGCTCTGTAGCGTGAGGAGCCACCACAGTGAGAAGCCCTCCCACTGCAGCTGGATAGTAGCTCCTGCTTGCTGCAAGTGGAGAAAGCCCGTGTGCGGCAGGCAGCAAAGACTCGGCACAGGCAAAAATAATTTTTTAAAAAACCAAGAAAATAATATCTGTTAAACTTAACAGCAGATACACAAGCTTAACAGGTACATCTCCAACAAGAGAAAGGAAAGACCTGAGTGTGTTTTTCTCCAGCGAGTAAACATTTGTTGAACACCCCACTGTATGCTAGATTTAGGGTATTAGATAATCTGCATACTGGAGGAGCTTATAATATCTCATCAAATTACATCAATAGAGCTCTTGGTATTTTTTGACCTTGTGATGTTTTGTGAGTGTGTATTTCTTTGCAAACATGTTTTTCCTATTGTTCACATTCTTTTCCTATTAAAGTATGTTATTTCACAAACAACATTATAACCAAGTTGGAATTGCAAAGAAGAGAAAGAAATTAGTTCATAATCCTATCTGTAACAAAATTGACTGTAATATTTTCCTCTAGTATTTGTCAGAATATTTACATAATCTTTATGCAATGGAAATCATAGGTAAATTTAATTTTGCATTCTTCCTCATTCTATGTTATTTCATGAACACTTTCTTAAATGTAATTTGAAATGGTGCAGTGCAGAAGGAAGTAGCATTGATTGAGTACCTGTTGTGCCAGACGTTGTGCACAGTGTTCTATTTTTGTCCCATTTTATCCCCATGGGAGTCCTATATGATGAGTTTTATTATACCCATTTCTTTGATGAGAAAATTGAGGTTTAGCTTGGTTTATTTCCATTTCATTAACTGAGCTCTACGACATCTGTGTACGATGCTGAATTCTGGAGATTCAAAGATGAGTGGGGCATTGTCCCTCCTATAAGGAGTTCAAAAAATCAGCAAGGGGCAGCATTTGAAAATAGAGATACTTTCTGTACAGTATACCGAGTTCAAAAGAGGAACACCTGACCTGGGTCAGAGCTCTTTTACCAGAGCAGTGCTTTTCAGACTTTAATGTGCATAGGGAATTACCTGGGGTTCTTGTTAAAACGCAGATCCTGATTTGTGGGTCTTTGGTGGGATATGACTGAGTAGAGAAATGGAGAAAGGTAATCTCAACAGGACAGCATGGGGCAAGGCATAGAAGCATGAAAAAGTGTGTTACATGGGTACACTACTTATAATCTCTCGCAGGTGTTGGCTGACTACAGCTTACTGGCTGAATTCAGTGCGCAGCCTGTTTTTATATAGTCCCTGTGCTAAGAGAGTTTTTACATTTTTAAAGGGTTGTTAAAAAGGAAAACCCAAAACAAAGAAAAACATATAGCAGAGACGTATAAAGTCTTAAATATTAACTAGCTAGCCCTTTATAGAGCTTGTGTGGGATCAGTGTTGATGGTGGTGGTGGTGGGGTGTAAAATCTGCAGTGAGGCATGGTGGAGAAAATGTTAGAGACAGTATCCAGGGGGTGAGTGACCACAGGGGGACACAGAAGAGCTTGCCTTTATCTTTGAGGTGATAGGGAGCCAGGCAGAGTTTAAAGAGGGGAAATGAAAACAGTAGGATTTTGTCACTGATCTTGATGTGAAGGAGTGGGGCATGGTTTGTCATCCTGGCATGGGTGGATGGTGTTGTTCACAACTGAAATCCGTAATTGGAGGAGAAGCCATTTGAAAGGTAGAGGTGATTCATTCATATTTGGATATGTTGAGTTTGAGAGAGCACTGTAGGGTAGCCAGGCTTTCCAGAAGATAAGAGACGTCAATTCTAATTCAGTATTACTGCCTCACAGTGGTTTTTTTTTTGAACTGTTACTATTTCATTTACATTTTTAAAGCACTTTCATGTCATGTGCACATCCATTCATTATGTGCTCATTCATCAGAAAAAAACGGCTATGGGACAGCAGGTGTCTTGTGATCCCTTTCATGCCAATGCTGTGTGTGTGTAGAGCTGTTTGGAGGGATGAGCGCAGTATTTTCTAATATTTTTCTATACAAAGCTATGTGTTTCAGAATTTAATAAACTTTTCTGGCCCAGTCTAGGAGTTCAGCATTGTTTACAACACTGTCAGAATTCTAATGAGAAGCGGCAGCATTAATTTCAAATAATTGGCTTATGTGGAAAATTTATAAATTGGAAACTAACTTGTACATACTTTGAGATGATTATTTAGTGCTTGCTTATTGGTTCAGCAAAATTAGTATTCTCATGTATTGAAATCCAACAGAGTAAACAGATCACATCAGTTTATGTATGATAGTGTCTGGATGCAGTTTGCTTTTGTTCTTTATACAAATACGCTGTTAAGGGTTCCAGTTTTTTGTTACTTTATTCTAAGTTAGCATAGACTCAGTGGCATTTTATCCATACCCTTCTCCTTGATGGTGTCAAGATTCTTTAAAGATACACTTGGAAGTATAAAAGAGTATTTCCTAAATTGACCTTTTAATTTATTATTTAGTGTAATAACATAGATACATACTTAAGTTTAAAAGTTTTTTTTTTTTTTTTTTTGCTATGCAATAACGCTTTTAAAATTCTTTTTCTAGATTGAATACCTGCTTAAGAAACTTACAGAAGCTATGGGAGTAAGTTGGCAACAAGAACAATTTGAAAATTATAAAATCAACTTTGATGACAGTAAAGATGGCCTTTCTGTGTGGGAACTGATTGAGCTTGTTGGAAATGGACAGTTCAGCAAAGGCATGGATCGTCAGACTGTGTCCATGGCGATTAACGAGGTCTTCAATGAGCTAATATTAGATGTGCTGAAACAGGTGAGCATCCTGTGACACTGCTTCTCCTCGCCTGTAGAATTTGACGTTTGCAATAAAACATTTTTATCACAAAGATGAGCCTAAGTCACTTATATTTTTATGCTAATTTAGAACAGGAATAAAATTTCGTATTTTCTCAGTCTTGTGTTAGGTGTACGTTGTAAATAATCACAGTTAAACACTGGGAAGTTACTGTTTTGAAAGCACTGTTTAAATGATCACATTTCTGAGCATAGTACTTTCGTGTCATGTGTACGTCTATACTCACTCATCTGAAAGGTGCCATGGCACACTCTTCAGTGAAGAAAATGGGTTGTGGACCAGCAGGTGTCTTGTAATCCCTTTCATGCGGTGTGATATATGTGTGTGGAGCTGTCTGGAGGGATGGGGCCAAAATGTTAGAAGTGATCACTGCTGGGTTGTGAGATTTCTATGAATTTTACTTTATTCTCTTTCTTTTCTTATTATTGGACTTACTACTATAATGTTTATGTATGTTAACCTCTCTATAGGCTATGTATAATTTTTATGGAATCAGAAAAATACTCTTCCTTTTGGGGAAAAGTGCCTTTATGTAATAAAGTTGTGTTTATCGTATTAGGTTGTAAAGTTTGTATTCTCAGTACCTGCATAGCATCTGATAATATTTATGGTATACATATGCTGACATACATAGTCTGTTTAATAAACTTAATGCTTAGTAAATAGAATTTATATATTTTGAATGGGTCTTTCAGATGTCTTACGTTATTATATTGAATAATAACTCTTACTGGTTGGTCCTTGTTTTGCTCTCTTAGGTAATGATGTTGTTTTTGTCTTTTCTTCAGATGTAGCCTATCAATAAACTTTAATTGAGGCTTAATTTGTGTAGGTTTTTGGTGCTGTAAGAGGTTAGGAAACATAGTCTCTGAAGAGGATTTCCAGGCCCATTAGGATGGCTGAATATAGAACTGCAGATGAACGGCAGTATGAGATAGCCTTGGTTTAAATGTCAAGAGCTAGCAAACTGAACGAGTAATGTGATTAGAACTTAATATAATGATCACATGATACAGCCAAAATATTATTATATATTTGATGATGTGTATAGTCTGCCACACGCTATCAGTACCTGTAGATTTACTATGTAAAATGTTAGCTATTCTTGAACAATCCTAAAGTGTTTTGGCCTGTAGTAATGTGTAGTCTTGCTGAAATAAAATTTTGGATCACACATCTTTGAGGCTGACATATGGGAAGAAAATACAAGTCTAGTAAGTGTGAGCCTAAAAGCTATACTTAGAAGCCAGGATCCTAACTAATGGTCCAGTTCATCTTCTGCTCCTTTGGAGCAGATTTCATCCTCCAGAATCCTGAGAGGTCAGGTAGAGAGGTACACTGGTACCAGAGAGTGATTGTCTGAGAAGGCATGCTTGGCCAGGTTTACTGACACCTTTTAGCATTTTCAATAATGGGTCTAGATTTACTGAGCAGAGAAGGCACTGACAACCCACTCCAGTACTCTTGCCTGGAAAATCCCATGGACAGAGGAGCCTGGTGGGCTGCAGTCCATGGGGTCACTAAGAGTTGGGCACGACTGAGCGACTTCACTTTCTCTTTTCACTTTCATGCATTGGAGAAGGAAATGGCAACCCACTCCAGTGTTCTTGCCTGGAGAATCCCAGGGATGGAGGAGCCTGGTGGGCTGCCGTCTCTGGGGTTGCACAGAGTCGGACACGGCTGATGTGACTTAGCAGCAGCAGCAGATTTACTGAGAATCACAGTTAGGGTGTGTGTGTTAAAAGGAAGAGGTGTGTGGGGGGCCGGGGAAGAGGGGGGTGTGTGTGTGTGTTAAAAGGAAGAGATACCAGCTCTTACAAGGAAAAGCACCAGCATTTATATCAGATTTAATCTTACCTAGGGTTACATGATAAAGAAAGGCCATAGACGGAAAAACTGGACTGAACGCTGGTTTGTATTAAAACCCAACATAATTTCTTATTATGTGAGCGAGGATCTGAAAGATAAGAAAGGAGACATTCTCTTGGATGAGAACTGCTGTGTGGAGGTAAGAGTCAGTGGTTACTTCTTTCCAGTGCTGCCGCCTGCTGTTCAAGTAGTTTATCTTCCTTCTAGACTCTAGAGCTTTAAAAATAATCTTAAAATTCACATTTCTAAAATAATATACATATACAGTAACCATAGTTTCTGAACCAAAAATTACAGATACCTGACAAAAAATTTTTTTCTACTGTGAATTTACTTTCTGTCTTGTATTTGAGAATAAAGTATAGGGATTAAATCTCATTTATCTGTATATTTAAGGAATCATTTCTTGAGTAAAATGGAGTCATAAATACAAAAACAAAGCCAAAAAAATCAGTAAGACAGTGTTTGAAATCATGAGTGTGTCTGAGAACCTGGGCCATTTTTGAGTGTAATAAATAAACCAAAAGAACATGTCTTTGAATAATTGGTATGACTTTTCAGAACACTTTATCACTGCTAATTCTGTAAATAGGTGAAATCCTCAAGAACATAATGTTTTGAATTTTTAATTTATATCTGAATTATTACCGCATCTGTATTTGTTGAAGAACATTTAAAATACCTAAGATCTCATTCATAAATGATAATGTGTCTTGATGGATGAAGTGGTATGTATTAATATTAAGGGTGTGCATTGCCCAGTAAGGGGTCTTCTTAGATTCAGTTAAACATGGAGACTCACAGGATTATGATAGACTTTGCCAGTCTACTTATAAGGATGTAGGACAAGAACTACAGCTGGCTAGCAGCAACACCCTGGTGCAAGGAAGGGAGAGACGCATCTGCAGGGTGTGGGAATCACCGTGGGTGTCTATACCTATTGGAACAGTTCCATGGGCGTATTTTCCAGGATTCCTGTGAGAGATGTGTTCAGGTATAAGGTGCAATGCACGAGGGTTGCTGTGCTCAGGAAAGGCCATATCATGGCCCATCAGGTGATGTTGGCTCTCCCAGTCTAGATGTCGTATGCTAATCGGGTGTGATTTTTACCACACATATTGTTGCCTAGAGGGCAGCATAAATAAATCAGTAACATTCATTTATAGGTGCTTCTTGTATAAGTAATTAAGTTTGAATTTAAGTACTTGAAAGTAAAATTTGAAAGACTAATTTTGCTTTCTGTCTTAGTCCTTGCCTGACAAAGATGGAAAGAAATGCCTTTTTCTCATAAAATGTTTCGATAAGACCTTTGAAATCAGTGCTTCAGATAAGAAGAAGAAACAAGAATGGATTCAGGGTAAGATAATTTTTATTACTTGTCATGATATAACTTGAGAGCACTTTCTGTTTTTCATTGAGAGTCCCTTAGACGGCAGGGAGATCAAACCAGTCAATCCTAAAGGAAATCAACCCTGAATATTCATTGGAAGGACTGGTGCTGAAGCTGAAGCTCCAATACGTTTGTGACTGATGCAAACAGCCAACTCATCGGAAAAGACCTTGATGCTGGGAAAGATTGAGGGCAGGAGGAGAAGGGGGCAACAGAGGATGAGATGGTTGGATGGCATCACTGACTCAATAGACATGAGTTTGAGCAAACTCTGGAATATAGTGAAGGACAGGGATACCTGGCATACTGCAGTGCATGGGATCTCAGAGTTGGACACAACTGAGCAACTGAACAGCAACAGAGATACTCAGCATTGTTCCCCAATGCCTGTAGTTATTTCTGTGTGAAGCGCAGTGGCTAAAAGAAAAACAAGCTGAGATGAGGTCCCAAAATGTTCATCAGTTTCATTTGCCCGATGAACTTGTGAGAAAAGTACAAACTGGACCTTTTTGGTTTTATTTATTTACTCTTAAACTATTTCAAGAATATGGAATTTCCCCCTTTAAGGACCGTGAAGAATTTTAAAGTGGCCATTTTGAGTATTTAGAAATATGCAAAACAAAAGAGGAATTGTGCAATAGGTTTTGAATACTGCAAGTAATTTTCAAGGTTTGTTACTTTCTCAGGAAATCACTAGTTTCAGATATCTCGAGAGCGGAAACTCCTGATTTAATAAGTTTTAAACTAAAATATCACTCCAGCATTAGTAAAGATTAAAGTGAGATTTTCTCTTTAATCATGAAAGGGGATTCTCAATGTTAATTCTTGAATCTAGGTAAAATTGTTTCTTGAAATTGTGATCATTTTGATGTAGCTTCAGAGTTTGAGGCAAGTGTACATGGGTCTGGATCCTCTCTTCTGGTCACTAGGAATTCTGGAGCAGCTTTCTTCTCTGGAATGGGGCTAATGATAGTACCTACGGCTCAGAGTTGTTGTGAGGGTTAATAATTAGATAGTGAAGATATAGTTGCACATTTTTAAAATGACACATTGTTGCAGGATTGTTTGTGATAGATTTATAAACAAATGTCCATTCATCAGGGTGTGGTTGAATAGATGATGGCACAGCTGCACACTGGAGGACTGATCAGTACTGCGCAGTGTGTGCTGATAACGAAAAGCTCTCCAGGGGGAAGTAAGAGGACAGACTCAGGCTCTGAAGAGAGTGTTACGCCACCACTGTGTCCGTGGAAGGTGGAAGATGTATATATATGTTTATTTGTATTTGCTTTTAAAGTACCTCAGGAAAGATGCACAGAAACAGTGGTGTTAGTTGGTAGTGGAGTGAAGAGCTCAGTGCTTGGGAATAGGAGTAGGAGGGAGATTTCATCTCTGTCCTTTCAGGCTTTTGAATTTGAACAGTGAAAGTACTGGCTATTTATTTATTTTTTATTTTATTTTTAATTGGAGGATAATTGCTTTACCATGTGCATTGGTTTCTTCTATACAACAATGTGAATCAGCTATAAGTATACATTTATCCCCTCCTTCTTGAGCCTCCTTCCCACCCCCACCCGCCCCGTACTAGCTATTTAGATAATGGAAACAATCAGGAAAGAAATCAGATTTCATACAAAAATTAGATAATGTGTGTAAAGAGTGTATGTATATATATACACACATATATTTATATATAGCAAATATTCAGTACATGGTATTGGCTGTTATCACCTCGGGAAGGGAGTATATAGGGAGATGGTTTCATAAGGCATAGATGAGGGGCAGACTACCTACAGTTCAGTTGCTCAGTCGTGTCTGACTCTTCGCGACTCCATGGACTGCAGCACGCCAGGCCTTCCTGTCCATCACCAGCTCCTGGAGCTTGCTCAAACTCATGTCCATTGAGTCGGTGATGCCATGCAACCATCTCATCTTTGGTCATCCCCTTCTCCTCCTGCCTTCAGTCTTTCCCAGCATCAGGGTCTTTTCCAGTGAGTCAGTTCTTCGCATCAGGTGGTCAAAGTGTATTGGAGCTTCCACTTCAGCGTCAGTCCTTCCAATGAATGTTCAGGACTGATTTCCTTTAGGATGGACTACCTATGGCAGGTAGCAAATCAGATACCAGGAATTTTGAATCTCAGCCCTTGTAATGTCTTATTCTTATTTGGCCTTTTTGGGAAGTTAAGGAAGGGAGTTGCAAGTGTTGGGAGGTCCTCAAATGCATGTTGTGTTCCCAAATCAAGTCTATTTAAGCACAGATAGGCAGTTATGGGACTTTGGAGCTGGAAGGGACTCAAGAGATCATCTCTCTCTGGTTAGAGATGAGAAACCCATGCGTAAGTGGTTCTGTGACTGGCTCACGGTCACAACGCTGCTTGGTGGCAGGATCAGAATTGACCCTGGGTTTCTGATTTTCTTCCCACTATGCCATTCAGGTTAGGCTCACAGAGAATAAAAGGTATTTCCTGTCTTTTATCTCATGCCTTTCACAGCCATCCATTCTACCATCCATCTCCTGAAGCTGGGCAGCCCCCCACCACACAAAGAAGCCCGCCAGCGTCGGAAAGAACTGCGGAAGAAGCTGCTGGCAGAGCAGGAGGAGCTGGAGCGACAGATGAAGGAGCTCCAGGTAGCGAACGAAAACAAACAGCAGGAGCTGGAGGCCGTGAGGAAGGTGAGAGTGGACGCTGGGCTGGGGGCGGGCTCCTGTTTCTCTGTAGGAGCCTCTGTGACCTTGCTTACACGCTTCAGTTCTACTAGGACTAGGTGAACGTGACTGTAGGGAGATTATGTGGTGAACTGCGCTTCTAGAAAGTGTATCTAGAACATTGAGTGAGACAGTGTTTTCCCAACCCTTGAGAGTATGAGGGTCTCAGGACAACAGGGATACTTCATTGACCAGAAAAGAACATTTGTAAGAACAGTGAGCACAGTTGAGTTTGTTCGGAGAAAGATGAGAAGTTTCTCCTGAGGATGTCAGGGTCACTTTCGGTGAATGGATAGGACCTGTTGCTTTTCTAGGTTTTCCCCCTTAGCTCCCATCTTCACTCATGAGGATCTTGGAAGACACTTAGTATTAGAACTGTGAATTTTACTTATTGTTTAGAGTCAAAGATACAGTCTGGACGCCACCACCACCCCCCCTTCTGCCCCCAACTCCCTCTTCAGATGCCAGTCCCAAGTCCAGGTTGTTACCTGTGCTTCTGAGCAACTGGCCATAAGTCACAGGTTCCCTCAACCCCTTCTCTTGCGCTGTGCTGTGCCTAGTCACTCAGTCATGTCTGATTCTTTGTGACCTCATGCTCTGTAGCCTGCCAGTCTCCACTGTCTGTGGGGATTCTCCAGGTAAGAATACTGCCGTGGGTTTCCATGCCTGCTTCCAGGGGATCTTCCCAACCCAGGAATCAAACCCAGGTCTCCTGCTTTGCAGGTGGATTCTTTACCAGCTGAGCTACCAGGGAAGTGCCCCCCGCCCCAACTTAGGTTTGATTAATTTGCTAGAACAGCTTATGTAACTCGAAGAAATGTTTTCCATACTAGTCACTTGTTTCTTATAAAAGACTGTAACTCAGGAATAGACAGATACACAGGGCAGCATGTGGGGAAAGAGCACGGAGCTTCCATGCCCTCGCTAGGCGTATCACTCTCCCCAAATCTTCGTATGTTTACTAACCTGGAATCTTTTTCAACCCTGTGCTTTTGGGTTGTTATGGAAGATTCATTACACAGGCATGATTGATTACATCATTGGATATTGGTGATTGACTCAACCCCCAGCCCCTCTCCCTTCCTCAGAGGTCAGACTGAAAGTTCCAACCCTCTAATCACATGGTAGGTTTCATTGGCAACCCTGTCCATGTGTTCTCTTAAAGCCACTTTGTTATCACTCTCAGCACTTAGGAAATTCCAAGACTTTGGGGAGATCTGTGCCAGAAACTGGGATGAAGACCAAATATTATGTATTTCTTACTATAAATTGCAATACCGTGGTATAGGTTTATGAGTTTTTACAGGTGCCTACATTCTTGAAACCATCACAGACAGAATTTAGAACAATGCCAGTGCCCCAGAGAATTCCCTCATGCTGCCCCTTGAGGGTAAGACTCTCTCCTTACCCCTGGCCCCTGGAAACCACTGATCTGTTTTCTGTTCCTATATTCTTGCCTTTCCAAATTATCATATAAACAGAATCATAGAGTATATACGTTTTCAGTATGTGGGTTTTTTCATTTAGCATCATGTATTTGAGATTCATCCATCTGGGACCCTTTTAAACTTGTCGACTTTTAACTCAACCTCCAGGAGCATGTAGGTCCCTGTTCTGTGCTACGTGAATGCGTACCCAGAATTGGTCAGACCTCAGCTGACCTCGACCACCTTGCCACATCCTAGTTCTACCGAATCATTAAAGCAGCTGATTTGGGGTTTAATGGGTAAATATTGGAAAGCAGTTATTATGGATCCTTTAATAATTGTTAAATTTCTTTTCTTGTCAAAAAAGAAAATTCTCCAGTTTTTCACTGAAGCATTTTTAGAAAAATACTACTTAAATGAATATTTGAATCACCTGGAATGAGATTACATTTTGTGAGACTTGATACAAGGCCTCATTTAATTCAGAAGGAGGAATAAGAAATCGTGGTAGGTTGTTTTTTGTGTGTGTTTTCTTTTTGGCTGCACTGTGCAGCTTGTGGGATTTTAGTTCCTTGACCAAGAATTGAACCTGGGCCCTTGGCAGTGAGAGTGTGGGGTCCTAACCACTTGACTGCTAGGAAATTCCCTGGTATTTTTCTTTAATAAATTAACAGATTCCTTTAAAGTGTTACTCAAGTAATTTTATTAAAAGACTTAATTTTTTTAGAGATGGTTTAGGTTCACAGTGAAACTAAGAGGAAGGTGCACAGGTTTCGTACATACCTCCAGTGTCAATATATGCATATCCTCCCCCAGAATCAACGTCCCCAACCAGAGTGGCACATTCATTTCAATTGATGAGTCTATACTGACACTCCTAGTCACCCAAAGTCCATAGTTTTATCTTAGGGTCCACTCTTGGTGGTGTATGTTCTGTGGGTTCAGACAAATGTATAACGACATGTATCTACATTATAATACCATTCAGGGTATTTTTTCACTTACATTGCCTTAAAAATCCTTTGTGTTCCACCTACTTATCCCCCACCCCCAACCCCAGCACAAAATTTTTATTTCTACTTTTGTTTCTTTTAAAAAATATAATCATTTGTATAAGTAATAAAATCCTATGGTTCAAAAATTTTAAAATATAAAAAGAGATTCAGTGAAAAAATTTCCTCCTACTGTCTCTTCCCTCTGCTTGGTTCCTATGCCTTGCCTAAGACAACTGGTATTTTCATTTCTTATGTATCTTTCTAGATTCATGTAATGTATATTCTAGAGAATATTAATATATTTACCCGTTTTAAAACACAAAAAGTACATACTTATGATTCTGCATCTAGTTTATATATATATATATATATATTTTCTGTGTCAGTGTAGTATAAAGAGCTTTCTCATTCTTTCTGATAGCTATAAAGTATTCTATTATTTGACTATATTATTACTTATTTAACCAGTTCCTCCTGTTGATGAACTTTTGGGTGGTTTTAGTCTTTTGTTTTAATAAGCAGTGCTGCAGGGAATTATTTTGTACTATATCATTTTATAAATGTTCATACATGTCTAAAGGGCTTCCCTGGAGGCTCAGACAGTAAAAAAACCCCACTTGCTATGCAGGAGACCTGGCTTCAGTCTTTGGGTCAGAAAGATCTCCTGGAGAAAGGACTAGCTACCCACTCCAGTATTGCCTGGAGAATTCCATGGACAGAGGAGCCTGGCGAGCTATAGTCCATGGGGTTGCAAAGAGTCAGACACGACTGAGTGACTAACACTTACTTATGCATGTCTGATATGTCTGTAGAATGAATTCTTAGAGGTGGATTGCTGGATCAGAGTGTATATACATCTGTAATCATGACATACAGGCAGAAGGAACAGCCACCATGTCAAATACTGCCATTCACCGTGTCAGACAAAAAGGTGTTCTAGAATCTGCCAGTTAACTACTCCAGCCCAGAAATTTCACAGTTCACTTCTGTTTATATGCAGTATTTTGGTCAGAACATGTTGCACGTTTCTGAAGTTGGTTGCCAGTCTTACTGGTGTTTCCTTGTGTAAGATGAGTCATCTTTCTCTTGTCACTTTCGGCATTTCTGTCTTTTGGTTTTCCACAGTTTTACTGTGGTAAATACGTGTGCATGGTATGATGTATGTGTTATACGTGTGCATGGTATGATGTATGTGTTAAACTCTTAGTATTTATCTTAATTTCTTGGATGGGTGTATTAATGTTTTCCATCAAATTGGGAAAATTTTCAGTTATTTCTTCCAATATTTTTCTACTCCTTTCTCTTTTTTCCTCTCCTTCAGATATTCCCATTTTGTGAATATTGGTGTATTTAATGGTATCTCACATTTCTTTGAGGCTGTTTTCTATTCTGTTCTTCAGATTGGATAATTTCTATCAATCTATCTTTGATAGATTCTTCTTGTATGGGTGAGACCTTCCAGTGAATTTTTTAGTTCAGTTATTGTAGTTTTCAACTGCAGGATTTCTGTTTGATTCTTTTTATAATTTCTGTCTCTTTATTGATGTTGTCTGTTTGAGGGGATATCATCATATCATCTATAATTTCCTTAAATAAGGTTTCCTTAGTTCTTTGAACATATAATAACTTCTTTGAAGTCTTTGCTAAATCCAGAGTCTGGGCTCCTTCAAAGGTAGTTGCTATTACTTGCTTTTTTCCAGTGTATCAATCACACTCTTTCTTGACATATCTCATAATTTTTTGTTGAAAACTGGATGTTTTCGATGATATTTGTAAGCAACTCTCGATGTGGCTTCCGCCCTTCTCCCAAGGACTTACTGTTGTTTGCTCATTTATTTGCATAGTGACTTGGCTGGACAATTACAGTGAAGTCCATTTTCCTCATGATATGCAGCCTCTGACTGTCTGTCCTCTGTCAAGGCACAACCTTGGGGATGGGTACAGTGTCCTGGAGTAGCCAGGGTATCAACAGAGCTTTTTTTTTAAATTATTTAAAAAAAAAAAATTTGTAAAGGTTACGCTGCGTTTATAGTTATTACAAAATACTGGCTCTCTTCCCCATGCTGCATGACGCATCCTGGAGCCTGCCTTTATCCAGTGGTTTGTGTCTCCCACCCCTCACCCCTGTATCTAGCCCCTCCCCTTCTCTCCTCACTGGTAACCACTGGTTTATTCTCTGTATCTGTGAGTCTGCTTCTTTTTTGTTATATCCGCTAGTTTGTTGTATGTTTTTGATTCCACTTATAAGTGATATCACACAGTATTTGTCTTTTTCTGTCTGACTGACTTCACTTAGCATAACACCCTCCAAGTCACCACATGCTGCTGCAAATGGCAATGTTTTGTTATTTTTTACGGCTTAGTAGTATTCCGTTGTATATTTGTATGACCACATCTTTTTTATTCATTCATCTGTTGATAAGACACTTAGATTGCTTCCCTGTCTTAACAATAATAAGTAATGGGATGCATATATCTCCAAATCAGTGTTTTTGTCTTGAAGTTCCTACCTTGTCACCCAGGAGTGGAATTGCTGGGTCATGTCATAGTTTAGTTTTTAGTTTTTTTGAGAACACTCCATAATGTTTTCCACAGTGGCTGTGCCAATTTACATTCCCACCAACAGTGTACAGGGTTTGGCTTTTTGCCCCTAAATCTTTTATTTATTTACTTATTATTTTTGGCTGGGTCTTTGTTGCTGTGTAAGACGCTTACTCCTTGGAAGAAAAGTTATGACAAACCTAGATGGTATATTCAAAAGCAGAGACATTACTTTGCCGACTAAGGTCCGTCTAGTCAAGGCTGTGGTTTTTCCTGTGGTCATGTATGGTTGTGAGAGTTGGACTGTGAAGAAGGCTGAGTGCTGAAGAATTGATGCTTTTGAACTGTGGTGTTGGAGAAGACTCTTGAGAGTCCCTTGGACTGCAAGGAGATCCAACCAGTCCATTCTGAAGGAGATCAGCCCTGGAATTTCTTTGGAAGGAATGATGCTAAACCTGAAACTCCAGTACTTTGGCCATCTCATGCGAAGAGTTGACTCATTGGAAGAGACTCTGATGCTGGGAGGGATTGGGGGCAGGAGGAGAAGGGGACGACCGAGGATGAGATGGCTGGATGGCATCACCGACTCGATGGACGTGAGTCTGAGTGAACTCTGGGAGTTGGTGATGGGCAGGGAGGCCTGGCGTGCTGCGATTCATGGGCTCGCAAAGAGTCAGACATGACTGAGCAACTGAAGTGAACTGAACTGAAGGTCTTTTCTCCAGTTGTGATGTGTGGGCCCCTCATTGTGGTGGCCTCTCTTGTTTTGGAACACGGGCTCTAGTGCAAAGGTTCAGTGGTTGTGACACATGGGCTTAGTTGCCCTGTGGCATGTGGGATCTTCCTGGACCAGGGATTGAACCTATGTCCTCTGCACTGGCAGGTGAATTCCTAACCATTGGACCACGAGGGAAGTCCTGTTTGGTTTTTTTTAATGTTAAGTTGTATGAGCTGTTTATGTATGTTGGATATTAGTCCCCTTATTGGTCATATTATTTGCAAATATTTTCTCCCATTTGGTAGGTTGTCTTTTCATTTTCTTGATGGTTTCCTTTGCTGTGCGTAAGTTTTAAAGTTTAATTAGGTCCCATTTGTTTTTGCTTGTATTTCTTTTCCTTTAGAAGACGGATTAAAAATATATTGCTGTAATTTATGTCAAAGAGTATTCTGCCTGTGTTTTCCTGTAGGAGTTTTGTAGTATCTGGTCTCACATTCCGGGCTTTAATCCGTTTTGAGTTTATTTTGGTATGTGGCATCAGGGTTCCGCCTCCACCTCTGATCTCTCTGTTAAGTTGGCTGCCTCAGTTGGCATCATGTTCTCAGGCATTCCTCTCGCAAGGTTCTCTGTTGTTTTCAACAATGCCCTGGGGCCTAACTTGCCCCACAGTCTGATTTTTAAATTCTGGCCCACATTTGATCTTTGAGGCCTGACTTTGAAACTTGTTCCTAATACATGGGGGCTCTTTGCTGTCTTCCCCTGTGTCCCCTCTCAGACTTCTAGCTGGCCTGTGATTTAGTTTGTTGATCTTGTTGACTGAAAAAAACACACAGCCTAAAAGTTGAGAGTTATGTTTTATCTGGTGCCTTTGCTGAGGACTCTGGCCTGGGAGAAAGCTTCTCAGCTATGAGGAGCTATTTCAAAGAGATACGCAGGGAGCCAGGATTTATAGGAGTTTTTGTTGGAAACAAAACAAAACCAAACCATGTAGTTAGTGCTTATCACAAAAAAACAGATATTTCAAGTTAATGATTTTAGTGCTTTTCTACATATAGGAAGATACAGATTTTAGCTCATTAAAATGATTTTGTAGGTATGCATTTTAACTCTCGAGGGCCAGCGTCCTGTTTCTCTCCAACCTGAATTTCCCTCATGGGTCATTGGGATGGCTGCAGTGGCTGATGGCTTGATAGCAGACTTCATCCTTTGTTCATTGGAATGGCAGACAACTTTTTTTTTTTTTGTCTGCATCCTCCTGTGAGATACTGTATCCTTAGATTGGAAACTGAGAGGGAGCCTTGTGGTCTCGGTTCCATGGCCATGGGTGGAGATGAGGCCGTGCTGTGCCATAGACTTTCACAGTTCTTGCTGAGATTTAGTTGATTTTCTTGGATAAATGTTCTGTTTGCTGTATGCTCTTAGGATAATTCCCAGAGACTTTAAATGATTGCTTTCGGTTTTTCCCTTGTTTCAGTAGAGAACCACCCTTTGGGAAGTTGGGCTTCCCTGGTGACTCAGATAGTAAAGAGTCTGCCTGCAATGCAGGAGACCCAGGTTCCATCCTGGATTGGGAAGATCCCCTGGAGAAGGGAATGTCTACCCACTCCAGTTTACGCTTGCTTGGAGAGTTCCATGAGCACAGGAGCCTACAGTTCATGGGGCTGCAAAGAGCCAGACATGACTGAGCGACTAACATAACAGCAGCAAGGTTTTAAGGAACAACGTTAAGATGACAGAACTGCAGTGAGTGCAAGAAATAGATTTGAACTTCACAGATGCAT
Source organism: Budorcas taxicolor (assembly GCF_023091745.1). Classification (NCBI taxonomy): domain Eukaryota; kingdom Metazoa; phylum Chordata; class Mammalia; order Artiodactyla; family Bovidae; genus Budorcas; species Budorcas taxicolor. Next base: position 42,356,777 of record NC_068924.1, on the reverse strand, counting down.
TTGCAAATGAATTTAATGATGACACTAAAATTTTCTTTGCAAAATGTTACAGCTTACTAGGAGTCACTCGTTTACCCAATTTGTTTTGTTTGTTGACTGAGAAAATCGTTGGAATGGAATTGCAGTGGATCTGCAAGGTTTATTCTGTCTTTATTGAACACTGAGAATGACTGGCTTCCCCCCTTTCTCTCCAAATGCACTTCCACTGTAACGTTCCCTGCTTTTCTATGAATGGTTTTTGGGTAGAAACTGGAAGAAGCAGCATCTCGGGCAGCAGAAGAGGAAAAGAAGCGCCTTCAGACTCAAGTGGAGCTCCAGGCCAGGTTCAGCACGGAGCTGGAGCGCGAGAAGCTTGTAAGTACCGCACTCCCCGGGGTGCTGCTGCTTTAACTTGAAGAGCCCGCCCCCGATCCTGTCCTGGTCAGCAGAAGGACAGAGGCCAACCTGTGTGGGTGGAGGGGCAGGAGCCGGCCTGGCTTGGTGAAGGGGGAAGACCTGGGAGGCTAGAGTGAGATCATCTTGCCAGCTGTCCCTGCCGCTGACTCGTGGTGGGCAGGCTGTTGGGGAGGTTTTGTGTTTGTTATTAACTCATTGTCGGTTTAGTGAGCATTTTCTGTGAGCCAGGTATCATGCCAAGGATGTAAAGGTAACTCTTGCTCTTAAGACCTCCAACAGACATTTATGGAGTGGGGTGATAGTGCTGTGGGGAGGGGCACTCCATGTCCTGGCCTGCCTGGGACAGTCCCCGCCATCCTGGTATAATTATTGCTAGCATCCCTTTCATCCTTCAGAGTTTTGGCTTGGAAAACAAATAACTATGGAAAAAAGTAAGCACAGGTTCCATGATATTTCCCCTGTATGAGGAGCAAGAGTGAGGGTTCTGAAGTCATGAGAATATGTGAATGCTGGTCTGTCACTCTTGGCAGCTCTGACTCATCTTAGGGGTTCTCATCCCCACGGTCCAGTTGCTTCAGGCAGTGAGCTGGTTAACTGGAACACAGGTCTCCTCACATTGGGTTACAGTGTGTGGGAGAGGGCTGGGCCCAGGGCCTGCTAAATAGGTGCTGTGACATTTCCTTCAGCAACTTTCTGTTGCTTAGACTTGAAGTGGATGTGTGTGTGTTGAAAGGAAGGCACCCGAGATCTGAGGGGGTGCTGCACCACAGCCAGATCTGGGTTCATGTCCTCTGGTGGTTGCTTATGAGTATTAGTTTCTCTTCTTCAAATTAGGGGGATGTTACATGATCTCTCATGACCCCTATGAGGATGAAGTAAGCTAATGCAAGTGAAGATACAAACTGCAGAGGCATACGCTAATATGTTTGATATTACATTTATGATGTCCTTGCCTTAATTTTTAAGGCAGAGATTCAAGGCTCTTTAATCCAGAATGGAGAAACCATAAAAGTGTTAGAATGCTAATTAGATGCTTGAGGGTCCCCCAGGTCTGGAGGTGCCCTAGGGAGAGAAAGTAGAGGGTGCTGGGCAGCCAGGTTAGTGCAGGAGACCATCTTTCCTTTCCCCCTTATTTTAACCCTTTGGGTGTTCTGAGTGGGAAAGGTTCATTCCTTTTAGATGGATGTGGCTTTACGATAGAAAGGGATTTAAAGAGGAATTATACTGGGAAGTATTTTTTTCTTGAGTGTGAAATGCAGGAAAGGCAGTGTGAAAAGGATGAGAAGTATACCAGGGCAGCAGAACAGTGTTTGGGTGTAGTTTGTGTGCCTGGACCCTTAAACTGTGGTCTTGGGGATGGGTGTGGTACTCTTGGTCCTCCATCATCAAGGTGTGCAGTACAGGGCCCTGCCCACCCTGAAGGGCTTGGGCTGGGGCTGTGGCCCCACTCAGGGTGGTGTTGGAGCAAGAGGCTTTCCCGAGGGCGAAGTCAGCCTGGTTTAAACATGACTTTTATACCCTCAGATCAGGCAGCAGATGGAAGAACAGGTTGCCCAGAAATCCTCTGAACTGGAACAGTATTTGCAGCGGGTCCGGGAGCTGGAAGACATGTACCTAAAGCTGCAGGAGGCTCTTGAGGATGAGAGACAGGCCCGGCAAGATGAAGAGACGGTGCGGAAGCTACAGGCCAGGTGCAGCTCGCCTTGTCCTCTGCACTTTGTGTGCCCTGCCTGGGCTCATACACTTTCTAGGAAGCACTGACTCTGCTGGAGAGGGAAGAGTCTCTGCCACATGGGAGGGACCCTGGAGACTTGGCTGGCTGGGCTCTTCATTCCCAGTCTCTCCTGGGAAACCCTTGCTTCTGTGGCTAATGACAGGCCATGTATCTATTTCAAAGTAGTCAGATGGATGTGTTATTGTGGTTCCCTTAGTCAGATTCTAGAATGTCTGTGGAACCAGCATCAGCCCTGATGAGAATCTGGTTTCTTTCACGTGTTTCAGACCTGAGATGGCCCTCGTGTGGAGGCAGGGGCCTATTAGGCCAGAGCTGCAGCCACTTTGGGGGACAGTGAGGAACTGAGCAGTTTCCATTTGGTCTTTCAGGATTGGTGACATTCCTTACATAATTCTTAGTTTTAGAAGTTCTTGAAACAGATTTTTTTTTCCCTTAGACCTTTTAAAGTCAGGTTTACTATGTATGATAGTCGTGATCTCAGATGAGAACTCTGAATTTTGACTTTGATAGCAGTAGGAGGGACAAAGTAGAATGAAGAGCCCAACGAGCAAATGTCAGCTGCCCTTTCCCAGTTTCTGATTTGCTTCCCCATTAGCTCTATGAGATGTCACGTCAGGGGGTGCAGCACTAACCACTGCTTCCCCTTAGCTGCAGCTGGTTAGTGCGGGCACACCTCACGCCATTGTAGGAGCGGGTGTGGGATGAGCTGGGATAGATTTTCCATGGCTGCATTTACACATGGCGCTGCAAGAGATGTTTGTTTAATCTTCAGGTAGGAAGAGAGAAAGAAAGGCTTCTTTGTTACGTACGTTGCCAAAAATGACTTTAAAAACAAATTGAAATTTTTGATTCTGTTAAGGAAAAATTATCTTCTAATAGAAGATTGAATGCTTTCCACGTTGCTTGGCACATATGGGTCCCGCAAATGCGTGTTCATCATGGTATTAGCCGGGGTCTAGGGACCTTCACCCACTTGCCATTGGGCAGTGGCAGTGGCACTGTGCGGTTGTGATGTTAACACACCATCCACTGCATGGGAAGGTTCGGTCCCATGTGATTTCCAAAGAGAGACATTCTAAGGGATGTTAGATATTTTTGACCCTCATCATTTGTGATGTGTTGAGTTTATAGATTGCCCTTGTGTAGAGAATTCACAGATGAGATATGCCATATATATTTACTTCTCTGAAGCTGTGAGGGAGATAAAACGACACGGCAGAGATCAGATCATAAAGGGAACTAGGTAACTCTAGAAATTTATTAAAGTATTAGTTATTTCATGTTTGTAGAATGATGTTTTGAATAAGACAGTTTTGGATAATTAACGGCAGTAATTTTTAATCAATAGTAATCAGAATCATTTATATAAAGCTTTGAAAAATGTACATGTAGGGACTGTTCCAGATTTACTATATCAAAATATCTGTAGATAGGAGCCCAGGCATGAGTATTTTATTTAAAAAGTTCTGGCTAGGGAATTCCCTGGGCTTCCGTGATGGCTCAGTGGTAAAGAATCCACCTGCCAAAGCAAGAGATTCAGATTTGATCCCTGGTCCAGGAAGATTCACCTGGAGGAAGAAATGGCAATGCACTCCCTATTCTTGCCTGGAAAAACCCCATGGACAGAGGAGCCTGGCGGGCTATAGTCCCTGGGGTCACGAGAGTCAGACACAGCTTAGTGACTGAACAACAAGGGGATTTCCTGCGATCCAGTGGTTAGGACTCTGCGCTTCCACCACAGTGGGCACAAGTTTGATCCTTGGTCAGGGAACTAAGACCTTGCATGTCTCATGGCATGGCCAAAAAAAGAAAAAGCTCTGACTAATCATTTTGTACACTCTAATCTCAGTAAATGGAAAAATGGTTTCAACTTGGTAAATGCAAATGTAACTACCACATACAGCTCAGTACCAATAAGCTGAAATTACTACACAAAAGCTAACTACTTTTTCTTGGTGTTTAAAGGCTATCTTAGGCATTTTACTATTCTGTTTTTCTTTTAACTTCGATTTTGGAACTTGAAATGGGCAGACTAGCACCCTCTAGTGGTCATTTTTTAAAGTGTGGTGAGTCCATATCTTTCCCAAAGTCACCAGAGGCTGGGCCTGATTCAGAGAGACATTTTGTCAGACTGACAAAGGGGGCTTTCTCCTTGCTCCCACTCCTCAGGGTACCCTTTTTGGGTAAAAGGTCAAAGGAAATCATCATGGAATTGGGATATAAACGTTTAAGTCTAGCACGAATGAACTAAAAAGCTGAAAAAACTTCCATTTTAATGGAAAAACAAAAAACCCAGAACAAGAAGACCCAGATGGCTCAAGTCAAAGTTCTTGTATTTAAACGATTCGAAACTTAAGACACTGACAGAGGAGAGACCATCCACGGGAAGAACAATGAGATGCCAAATGTTCCAAGAGTGACTTGCTATTGCTTAGAGCTAGGACAGAGGTTAACTACAAAGTGCTCTCTATACACCCTCAGCGACGATTATGTTACAGTTCACTGAAGTGCCTGTGTGCTCAGTCACGAAACATAATCTTAGCTGTAGGGTGTATACAGAGGGCTTTGTAGTTAACCTCTGTCCTAGCTCTAAGCAATAGCAAGTCATTCTTAGAACATTTGGCATCTCATTGTTCTTCCAGTGGATGGTCCCTCCTCTATCAGTGTCTTTAGTTTCCCCAGAGATACTTTTAATCGTGAATTATTTAAATACAAGAACTTTGACTGGAACCATCTGGGTCTTCTTGTTTGGAGTTTTTTGTTTTTCCATTAAAATTGAAGTGGTGGTGGTATTTTTTCATGTGTAAGGTTATCTAGCCTCTTCTAAGTGGAACTCAGAAGGAAACTGTTCATTTACCATTTGGACAACTCAATTACTGGAAACTTCTTGAGACTGAGCCATAGTCTGTCCCATTATGACTTTCACCCACTAAATTTTTATGTTTGTAAGGCCTGGGAGCACACTCTGGTCAGGCCTGTGTCCCCAGCAACAGGTGCATTGTCTGGCACATGGTAAGTACCCACGGAATCTTTTTTGAATGGGTGGATCCAAGTTCTACCCTTGGGGCCATATGGAACAACAGTCCACACAACAATAGATGGCGCCGGACTGAGGATCTGGGTTTGATTCCCAGCCATTGTACTGTCTAGCTGTGTAATTTTTAGAAAAGTTACTTCACTACTTTCAGCCTTCAGTTCCTTATATGTAATAAGCTCGTAGGATTGTTGTGAAGGCTGAAGAGGGTGGTGCTTGCAAAGAGTTTAATGTCTGGATTTGGTCGTCATCGGAGTTTGTTGGTTTCTGTTCCTTTATATCTCATTTGCAGATGGAGAAGAAATGTAATGTATAGAATGTCAAAATAAGCATTCAAAAAAGATGTTGACAGGCTGGAATGCTGGTTTTAGAGCGAGAAGATAATTTTAAGTATCAACAGAACAAGTACAGGATCCAGGAGACTTGGCTTAAAAGCAGTTCATTTGAAAAGGTTCAGGGTTTTACTTCTCTGATATAATTGATTGCCAGAAACCTCATATACTCATATACTCTCAGGCAGTCTTCTTGAGCATTCAGAGCAAATGAGCTAATAGTCCCATCATAACAATATGAGCGGGCATTTATTCAGTACTTACAATGAGGTAGGCACTGTTCTAAGAACCTTACCTGCATTATCACATTTAATGGATAAGTAAGCCTTTGATGGTGGGAGTAGTTCCTAGTGGGGCTTCCCAGGTGGCGCTGGTGGTATAGACTCTGCCTGCCAGTGCAAGAGATGCAAGAGATTTGGGTTGATTCCTGGGTTGGGAAGATCCCCTGGAGTAGGATGGCAACCTACTCCAGTATTCTTCCCTGGAAAAACCCATGTACAGGGGAGCCTGGCAGGCTGCAGTCCATGGGGTTGCAAAGAGTCAGACATGACTGAGCATACACACACACACACACACACACACACACACACACACACACACACACACACACACACGTAGTTCCTATTCCTTTTTTCATAAATGAAGAAATTGAGGTACAGAGAGGTTCGTCTTTAGTCAGGAGTCCTGTTTGCAAACCAAAAAAACCAACTTGGGTTAGCTAAGGCAATCAAAGCGTTTTTTGGAAGGTTCTTGAGAAATTCACCAATTCCTCAGAAAGGCAGGTGGCCAGGCCCTGAACACAGGCAGGAACCAAGGGAGGCTGGGCAGACCAAACAAGGCCAGGGGACGAGCCCAGTGAGGGTGTCGCTGATGCAGACGTTGGCACCATGGGTTTGTCAGTCCGTTGTCCCCGTTGTTTCTGCCATCACTCAACACTCCGTGTTGCTACCACCAGCAAGGTGAACTCTCCACTGTCTCTGCTCTTGTGAGTCAGTGGTTTTACGAAGTTCTAGGAGTGACAGCTGCTTAGCCAAGCCCAGCTTCCACTGCACCCCAGCTTCCTGGGGCAGAAGGGCAGGGGCGGTGGCTTCTGTGTTGGGAGATGGACCCCGTTTTTCATCAAGACATCCCTGGACACGTGAAGGGGATTCAGTGCTGGGCAGCCTCACCTTCTGCAATGTCCCTTGCCCTCCAGACTTTGACCACCAGGATGAAGAAACCGATCTTCCAGTCTCATTCACTGGTTTATCCCCCATGTCTAGGAAAGCACGTGGATGGTGTATAGCATACACACTCTGGTCAGCCCCGGGTGGCAGGGTAGCGTTCACTGCGATGTCACATCCGAGAGGCGACTCAGAGGGAGCCCACTGGCCCTTCGTGGAACCCGGGGGATGAGATCGGAGAGCGCATCCTAGTTGAGAAAACTTTTAAGGATCAAGGCTGCCCAGAAATAAACTGACCCAGTTGTGAAGCAGTGGCCCATCACACCTGGTTGGAGGCCACCCTGTAGGATGTCATTGAGGGAACTCTTACAGTGGTGCAGGATCGGGGTGCTCAGTTAGTGGCTGTAGAGTTGGTCACTGTATTTCTGCTGCTGTTGGCTTTAGACGTGCAAATGCTCTTAGGCAGCAGTAACCGGCCTGCTGTGAGGTTTGTTACCGTAATGCTGACGATCAAGCCAGTAGACGTGCGTCCTGTCCTGGGCCGGCGTCTAACCACATTGTCTACACTTGGGGTACAAGTTAGTTTATTTATAAAACACCTGCTTAACCTGGGATATCCTCCAATAGGTAGCCTGTTATTAAAAGATAACATTTTGAATTCATGTGGGCCTGGGTTGAAATCCGTTGCTTACCTGTGCGTCATACTTTGGAACCCTTTGACTTCATCTGCAGGGACAATAACACCTTGCAGAATTCTGGGGGGATCACAGGAACGAAGGTAAAGAGCCTGGGGCGTGTAGCGCTCGGTCAGTAGATGGCCCACCTACCTTTTGCTTCCTTCTACCATCTGCTTCCTCTACCTTTCGTCAGCTCCTCCTCCTCTGTTGGTGTGTCAGCTTTTCCCTTGGTAATAGGTTTCTGCTAGATAAAAAACTGTTTTAATGTTGTAGCAACCAGGCAGATTTCAAAACTCAGCCCTGCCACCTGCCTGTCAGGTGAATGACCTGGGCCAGGTCACTTACCCTTTGTGCCTCACTTTCTTCATCTCTGAACTGAATAATAATAGTACGTAAGCCTATTGTGAGGATCAGTTGAAAAAATGTACTTCTTTCTTGGCCCATTAAGCCTTCAGTACATGTTATTTTTAATTTTTTTTTCATAAAAGGGTGAAACAGAGCTTGGAGCAGACCCGTGGGTCACCTTGCCCGCAAATCTGGGCCTCTCCTAGTCTCCTTCTTGGGAGAAGAGAGGTGGTTAGATGACCTCCAGGCTCCTCTGAGGCTCTGCTGTGCTTTGTCATCTTCTGGGTCGGGTGCGGTCACCCTGAACTCTCTGTATTTCAGGCTGCTGGAGGAAGAGTCGTCCAAGAGGGCCGAGCTGGAGAAGTGGCATCTGGAGCAGCAGCAGGCCATTCAGACCACAGAAGCGGAGAAGCAGGAGCTGGAGAACCAGCGCGTCATCAAAGAGCAGGCCCTCCAGGAAGCCTTGGAGCAGCTGCAGCAGCTTGAGCTCGAGCGGAAACAGGCACTTGAGCAGTACGAGGTCATTACGCCCATCCCTGCAAATACATGCATTTAAATTCTTAAACATTTAAAAACAGGAGGATATTTGCTCTGCCATAAAAAGCTGTGTGAGAATGTTGCTTAACTGTAAGTAAGGGTTTTTCACAGGCAGTGAGGTATAACAGTTGAAATTCAGTCGGGAGACTGAAACCACACAGTAATTTGAACAAGGAAGGTTTAATATAATTAGCTATTAACTACAACAGGGTACCTACTGAGCAGCCAGAAAACTCTAAGGATACAGGAAGAGCAGACACAGGAAGCAGCCACTGCCCCCACCCCTGCTGAGACAGAGCACGCAGGGAAGGAACACACACTCTTTGCTCTGTAAGCCCAGTGTTGGGATCCAGTCCTCCTTGGAGAGGGCATGGCCTTGGCCCCTGTACGGCAGGAAAGCCCAACGAGGCACTGTGATGGGGAAGCTACCCTCTGGGGCACTGGTGGCAGCTGCCCACAGGGGAGGTGCTACTGAAACCCACTGGAGTGGACACCGTGGGTGTCCCACGTGCCACGAGAACTGCTGAGATGAGCACAGTGGAGCCTGGAGGCAAAGCCCCCACCTCTTCCAGTGTCCTGCCAGCTCCTCCACTGACGAAGCTTAAGGGGCCCCGCTGGCGAGGGTCACAGGCAGGACAGCGAAGGGTGGATTTGGAGTCAAGAGGCAGTAAGGCGTCACTGGCACAGGAGTATCTTGTACATTATCTGTAATTAGTGTGAATTAGGTCCTTGGGGGGCTTACGGCAGGTTATTTAACTGCTCCAAATCCTAGTCTCCACCTGTGTACCATGGGGGTAATAATAGCCCGTGTTTCTGTGGCTGGAATGACTTAATGAGATAATCCGCAGGCATGGAGCAAGTACCCAATCATTATTTGGCTCTTAATCTACCTGTGTGTTTGCAGAGTCTAAAGTCTGCTCTTGTTCCAGGGAGTTAAAAAGAAGCTAGAGATGGCAACTAAGACAACCAAGAGCTGGAAGGACAAAGTGGCCCATCATGAAGGATTAATTCGATTGATAGAACCAGGTAACACATTCTCTGAAGTAATCAGATATTTAGTCAATTTTTCTGTTTTATTTGTGTACTTGAATTGTGCTAAAAAAAAAGAACTTTCTTAGCCCAAATATAGAGGAACCCAGCTCTTTGCAATACATTTTTCTTGAATTTCTTTTGCCTTTTGATAGATGAGAAGGCCTGTTTAATTCCCTTTGTATATATCTTCTGATGGTTTTGCCTCCTATGACCTTTATGGATATTCCTCAGAGAAGAAAATAAAGTAGAAAAATGTACTCTCTTGTCTGTAGAAAAATGATAATGTTAATTGAAGAATATATGACCTTGTAGGTTTGATGTGCGTTTGTCTCTTAGGTTCAAAAAATGCTCACCTGATCACTAACTGGGGCCCGGCAGCTTTCACCCAGGCAGAACTTGAGGAACGACAGAAGAGCTGGAAGGAAAAGAAGACCACAGAGTGAGCCTAGCCATGTCAGCTGTGCAGGCTGCAAGCGTAGCTGCAAAACTTCATGCTAAAGACAGAAGGACCTGGCTTTTCTGCTTCTAACTTGCAGCACCTCCTATGGGGTCAGTATACTAAAGAAGCCTTCTTATTTATCTGCCAGTAAGGAAGGGCTTAACTGAAAAGAAAAAAAAGTCAACTCTTTATTTACTCTTTCTTTGAAAACCTCAGCTTCTGAAAATTCCCTTCAGCTCCCTCAGATTCTTTACAGAGGAGGCGGTGCACAGACAGCCCAGTGGCGTGTGACCAGGAGCCGGGAGGCGCTCAGGTCACTGGGTATCGGAACCTCTGTGGGCTGGGGCTGTTGTTTTCCAGCAGCGTATTTCCTCCTCCGAGTGCTTGTTTCTAAACTAAGTGGGCCACTCTGCTTACCACGGTCTGCGGTAGACGTGGACTGCCTCTGACCACGGCTGCTCAGCTGGAAAAGGCCCTTCTCCTGGACGTGGTCCTCGCTCGGACCGAGGGGTTGCCATTCGTGTCTTTGGTTGCGCAGGTTTAATGCCGTGTGAGCGACTGGCATCCAGCTCCAGAGGCACTGTCGCAAGGGGGCAGAAGTCTTTTAAATAATGCTTTGGCTGAGATAGATACTTGAGAATCAAAGATAACACAGAGATGAACTAAGTGAATCCCATTCAGATTGATGTTTTGATACTAACTGAGTTCTTCCTAATATTTAAAATGGTTTCAGCCATCCACGTGCTGGCAGACCCCTCGGTTTTACATTTGTAGTTACTGTACAGAACATCTCATGTGTGTGAATGCTTGTCCTAATCAGACCTTTGCCTTAATAAACAGCAATATGATCGTTCCTAGAAATTATACATGAAAAAAAGTTTTTAAAATGTATTTTTGTGATATGCTATGTTGAGAGGGAACAAAATATTTATAATTTTCAAACATTCTTACCTAAATATTGTACAATGTAATATGCTGAACTTTCTTAATTTTTTGGCTAATTTTCTAAGATATGTTAAAAATGTTTTGTATGGTTCTTGTTTGTTTTAGTCAAATGGAGTCGGTAAAAAAATAAAAACATACGGAAGAGCATGCGCTTTAAGCTGTTTGATTTAACAGAACTGGGGGGTAAGGTTGTGTGTATGTGTGCATGGTTCCATGTAATGAGGTGAACTTGGATTTAGGGACACTTCCTGAAATACTGGATTTGCAGTTTGTACCCCCCAAACCAACACTGTCACGAAGTTAGCTATGGCCTCGAGTTTGCTGTTTGAGTCACTGATGTGGGAAACCATGGTGGGTGCGTCAGCTTACAAGCGGGAACTTATATGGATAATTTCTCCCTCGTCCTTGCTATTCCCTCCTAATCCTTTTACCTCTGCTTTCCCGAATTTTCTTTCCGCCTCTCCTGTTTTTCTTTCAGTTTTTACCAGAGTAAACAGTGTGGGTTTTTTTGTTTTTGTTTTACACGGTTGCCAAGATTAAAAAATGCCTTTTGTGGATTAAGCAGGCCCACTCAGTCCAGCCTGATTGTGTCTTGGAAAGCTGAAATGTGGAGGAGCAGTGTCTGGAGACATTTTCGGTGGTCACTACTGGGAGTGTTACAGGCATCTAGAGGGGAGAAGCCAGAGTTGTTGCCACATACCCTGCAAGTCATGGGACTGTCCTTGTAACAAAATTACCTGGCCTGATAAACATTCTCTGCAGAAAGGCACGTTCTGGTCCAGAACAGAACAGGCTCTTGGCGTCAGGGTTTCCCTAGGAGGGGTGTCAGGAGTTGACCTCTTTGGTGTAAATGGAGTGCATGTGGGAGGACATTGGCCGGGTGCTTGGTGAGCGGGCAGAGGGCAGGAGCCGAGGCTCGCCCTGTGTGGGGCATTGTGCTTCAGAGACTCTGTAAAGGCCCTTTCCGCTTACGTGCCCGGGGAGTTGCTTTGTATATGCTTTAAAGTCTTCCTGGGACCCAGGCTGCTGAGGCCGGAAATGTAAAGCTGCCATGACCTGGAGTGTGGGGTGGGGCTGTCAGAACCATTTCAGCAGCTGGGGAGAAATGAGTGTGCAGATTCATGGCCTGGCTGGTAGTGTCCCTTGCAGAGCACCGGTGCCTGTTCCACTTGGCACAGCCTCCGTCGTGCCTCCACAGCCGTGCCAGCAAGTCACAGCTGTCCTGGCAGAGCAGGGATGGGGTGACGTCAGGCCGCGGGGAGTGGGAAAGAGGCGCAGTCCAGCTTTTACCAGTTCATAGTAGGGACTCAGCATTGACTGCAAGAATCAGTATTAGGAGTACTTTAAGGTCCATCTCTTTCTTTCCTCTTGTTCTTCTCTCTACTTCCTTCTGTATTTTTATATTCATTTTGAGACCTCAACTTAGGAAGCAAAATGGTGATATCTACTCATGCTAGAGACAACACCTGCCCACAGGCCAGTGGTCCCCCCAAGGGAAATGAGGCAGGTGTCCACAAGGAGCCCCAGCAGGAGGTTAACAGCAGCTTCGTTCAGGATGACCCAAAGCAGCAGCAACCCCAGTGCCCATCAGCTGAAACAGATCTGTGGATGTGGTGTGTTCAGACAAGAATCCTATACTTCATTTAAAAGTAGCGTTACTGAGAGATGAATTTCACAGCAACGTGGATGAATTTCACAGATGTTTCGTTGAACGAAGAAGCCAAACACAGAAAATACTGTTTGACTCCATTTATATTAATTTCTAGAACTGGCAGAGCTAATTTGGGGATTTTGAAATCAGAATTGTGGTTACCTGGGGGTGGAAAGGAAAGTTATTGACTGGAAACAAGTGAACTTTCTGGGATGCTGGAAATGGGTAGTGGTTACAGAAGTAAAATATATTCTACTCAAGATTTGTAGTTTGCTCTTTTGTAACTAGTGCCTCTAGAGTACTGGGCTGGCTAGCCCCTGGGGTCAGCTGGTCCAAAGCCCTCCCTTTGCAGAGAAGGACCTGGAAGAGGACCAACCACATCTATCCAGGAACAGCTGACCATCTTCTAGGATGTGGTTCATGACGCCACCTGCCTCCTCTGGGTTCTTTAAATACATTTGACGTCACACGGTTTTATCGCAGTGTGTTTCTGTCTCCCAGCACACAGCTGGTTCTGTGTCCCTGCTTCACCCCTCTGGAGGAGTGGGCCCTGACCCCTTCTTGTCCTGTGCCTAGCTTCCATTGACCTTTTTGAGGTTGCTGAGTCTTTGGCCTTGGGGAGTGGGTAGAGATGTGGTGGGCACTGAGTTCCATCCAGGGCTAGCCTCAGATTCCTCGTCCACGTCTACTACGTAGACGCAGCATACCGGTTCTCAGGGTCATTCACCCACAGGAATGAAGGCCTTTCTCCCTGTTATGTCCACCTCCTCAACAGCTGTCCTCAGGGCCCGGATGAGGGCCGGAGGACGTGATGAGTGGGAGACGGAAGCTTTGTCTAAAAGCCCCCACTCCAGTCAGCCCTGAGCCCCGCATCCTGCCCTTCTTCCCCTCTAAATCTCTCATTTCCTGTCCCAGGTCCCCTAGCCTCTTGCCCACAGCCAGCACTCTGCTCTGAGTAGCAGCCCATGATGGGTCTCTTGATTGCAGGGTGTCTTAGGTGTTCCACTTTGAGTTCATCCTGTGTGGGCCTCTCTGCACTTCCTGGACTTGGGTGACTCCTTTCCCAGGTTCGGGAAGTTTTCAGCTATTATCTCTTCAGATGTTTTCTCAGGCCCTTTCTCCTTCTGGGACCACTCTGAGTACTGGTGCCCCCTGATGTCCCAGAGATCGCTTAACTCTGCCTATGTCCACCTCACTTAGTTGTTCTTCTGGGGCTTTGTCTTGTTCCTTCTTTCCTAGGAGGTCCTCGCTAGTGCTGACTCACTGAAGGATGGAGTCAGGGTCCCGAAGGCTCTGGGGCTGCTGCCCACCCACTGGCAGGCAGAGCTGGTCCCTGGAGTCTGGCTGGAGGGCCAGGGCTCCTGGAGTTCATTTTAGATCATTTGCGGGGGGTGGAAGCAGTTCCTGACTCACTTGGGTAAGGAGCCTGGCGTGTCCTGAAGGTTGCAGTGGTCTGCTAGTGGACAGGGCCAGCCAGGGCCCAGTTGGGGCATTGCAGCTTTCTGCTTCTGGTGTCTGCCCAGATGGTGGGCAGGGCTGAGTCTGGAGACAGCTGTGGGCTCTTTGGTCTTTAAGCAGCCTATTTGCTGGGCCGTGTCTCCACCCAGTTAGTTGCTTGGCTTGAGGAGTCTTAGCACCTGCAGGTTGTTAGGCTAATGAGCTGGAGGGAGATTTTCAAAATGCGGTCCCATAGCCTCAGGCTCAGGTAACGCCAGCATCCACACAGCTTCTAAGAAGGGCTGCTGCCCGTGTCTGTCCTCAAGGTGAGCTGCAGCCGTGCCCCCGTCTTGCCAGGAGACTCTCCAAGACCAGCAGGTAGGTCTGGCCCAGGCGCCTATCACATTACTGCTTTTGCCCAGGTTCGTGTGGGATTTTGTGAGCCCTCTGAGAGTGGAGTCTCTGTTTCTCTGGTCTCAAGAGGCTCCTCAGTTAAGCCCCACAGGTTCTTCAAAAGCCAAATATTTGGGGGGCTCCTGTTCCCAGTGCTGGACCCCTGGGGCTCTGGGGCCTGATTTGGGGCTCAGAATTCTTGCTCCTGTGGGAGAATCTTTGCAGTGTAATTATTCTCCAGTTTGTGGGTCGCCTCCACCCTGGGTTGATGGGGTTTAATTATATCGTGAGTTTGTTGCTCCTACTTGTTTTGGTTGAATTAAGTTCTGTGGACCCTACTCGGGCCTAGCCTGGCTGAGGCTCTCGACTTTAGCAGGGTAGGGTTCTTTTTCTGTCGGGATTCAAGCAGCCAGTAATGAAACCAAAGTTGAAATTGACACAGCGTAAGCTTTACTCAGTGGCCAAAAAAATGAAGAAGCAGGAACTAAGTTCACAAATTAGCTTCTCACCCACCTGGCGAGAGGGATTCAATTATAAAGAGTAACAGAGGGAGGAGTGTGGCTAACTCTGGGGAGGCCTATGCTGTAGTCTGTGGGGAAGGGGCAGGGCATTTTTGGGGCAGTGGGGGTGCCATCCCCTGACTTTCCCTTTTTGGTCCTTGGTGTCTGGTTTTGGCCACTGGTAGGTGTGTTATTTAATATGCTAATGTAGTAAATTCGTATAATGAGACTCAGGGTCTGCTGGAGGTCAGACTCAGCACCATCTTTGTGCTAGCTGGTTCCATCTAGGTTTTTCTCTCTTTTTAAAAAAAACATTAAAAATCTGCTTTTCTTATTCAGTAATGCACAGTTTTACCAGAAGGCTGATAAAAAAACAAGCTTTGAAATGTCACCAAAATAAAATCTTGATATACAACCCAAGTTGGTATATCACTAAAATATATTCTTAACAGAATGAAAGCCTATGGTCAGAACACTGGTTGAAAACATAGAAGCTCTATGGAGGCAGTAAACTGGGAGCTAGTCACGTTTGAAATTTGCCGTCAGTGTTTCATTGTTGAAACCGAAGTTAGAGTAAATTGACCTGATGGTATAAGCTAGTACCGTGGTTTTCTACCAGATTCTGGAAGAGTAGGATTATTGGAGGAGAGCTTTTAGCTTATAAACTTAAATATCCATTTTTGTGGGGTTTTCTTCTTGTGTGTGTGTCGTTTCACGTCTTATCTCTGGACCCTTTAACTTAGATTCATGTCCCTTCCTGCTAACGGTGGGGGAGGTGGGAGTTGTGAGCAAGGACACTCCTGCTAAAGGGTGGTGATTCATGGGTTTTGAGCAAAGACTTGGAGCAGCTCCAGCAACTCTCCTTTATGTCTTTGGTTGTAGAAGATCTTTCCTGGTAGGTTCTGGTCTTTCCCACTGATGGTTGTCCTGTGGATCCTTGTGATTTTGGTGTGCCCGGGAGAGGTAAGCTCAGGGCTTTTCTTTGCCACCGTCTTGGCCGGTCTCGCCCACATGGGTCTCTGAGAGCAGTCTTCTTGGAGCCCCAGTTTCTGTTTCCTCCTCTGTTCTCAAGGTCGCTGCCCTTCCTGCATCAGCCAGGGCCACCCTGGGCTGGAGCCCACAGTCTGGCTTCAGGGGTGCCGGGACTGCTGCCAGCCCCATGCTCACCTGTCCGCCCGGCCGCTCTGAAGCCCAGGCCCACCTCCTCCTAGCAGCTGCACAGTGCTGCCAACCTCTGCTGTCTGTCCCCCCATGGAGGGCATATGCATCTGAAATATCTCTTCTCAGGGAGCATGCAGGGAACCCAGAAAAGGTGTAGAAGTAGCTTTCATCCCCGAGTCCCAAGGCCCTGTTCCCACAGCACTATCAGCAGTAAGATAAAGGGTCTGTGTGAATGGCTTCTTTCTACAGTGGCTGCCCTCACAGCCTGAGGTTCTAACTGGTCAGTGCTTGGCTTTCATAAGTACCAAGCTGGACCTGCTATGTAGCCCAGGGAACTCTGCTCAAAGTTACGTGGCAGCCTGGATGGGAGGGGAGTTTGGGGGAGGATGGATACATTATATGTATGGCTGAATCCCTTTGCTGTCCACCTGAAATTATTGTAACATTGTTAATTGACTGTACTCTAACATAACACAGACACACAAATCTATGCCCTATATAATCATCATTTAATTACCCCTGTGAATATTTGTAGGGACTGGAATCTAATGGGAATTGAACTGTTTAATGTGTTCTGTAATAAGCTGATGTACATGCTCATGAACATGCGGTAGATAATTTGTGCTACATATGTGTTACGTATGAAAAAGCGTGTGTACTTATATACGTGGAAGGTCACATGCACAGTGTACATAGGAATATTAATTTTTAAGATACCATTTTTTAATACTAAAAGTACCTAAAGATACTGTTATTGTCTCATAAACAAGTTGTTCAGGGACTCATTTAAGTAGAATTTCAGTTTTGGGTGCTGACGGTAGAGCTGGAGCTTCTTACTTGCATCACAGGGAGATATATTATTCTCTTTCCCTGATTTAGAAGAACAAAATAACAGATATACTACAAAGGCTCTTCATTTTAAGAGGTTATTTTTAATAATGCTAGTTACTGGTATAAGGACTATAGTTCTAAGACAGTAGATCTCCTTTGTCCAGTGATACTACATGGGTGATCAATGACTTGTCTTTCTATTCATGTTTTTTTCCCCCCCAAGACTTTCCTACATGAGTTTTATTTAAAGCACAAATAAATATCTTTCCATAATGGCAAATGGTTCAAATACGAATCATTGACTAATATAGGGTTTTAAATATGAAACAAAATTGTTTTTAAAGAAACAAAATAAAGGTTTTATATATATATACTAAAGGGACCTGGAGTCTACAAGCAGATTCCAAAAATGAAAGGAGTGGAAAATCTGTGGTGAAACCAGAACGCCACACCCGTGCCTTGGAGAAGGGCCACTAGACGGCATTCAGTCAGCTGAAGATGGACCGACTGGTAGCGGTGTGTCCACACAGAAATCTCAAGCTGTTTCCGCTTGCGTAGAATCATCCAGATCTTCCCCAGACTGCAGGGACAACTCTGTGGCTTTCTTCTTTCCCATGTTCCCAACAAGGCTACATAAAGTTCAGTGCTCGATGAGCTGCACACACTAGCAGTCCCTTAGGAGCCAACATGCCAGGTCGGGTTTCCCTGTGAGAAACCTGGATGCTTACAGCAAAATATCTAAATGGGCAGCTCCTTTCCTCTTCCTTCTGCTTATATACAGTATCTCCTTTCAAGACTGCTATCCCCAGCATACTTGTTCCTTCACAAGTCGAAACCTTGAGGTGCTATGAAGGAGATCAACATCAAGAAAAGAAAATTCAATTCAGAAATGAAGAAAACTGGAAGGTATACAATACATCCCCAGGGCATCTTGATAACCCCTGCTGCAGTACAGTTCATGTACTGCTATAGTCCATAGATAAATCATGGCAGCTTGAATGAGCTCATGTTCCCCAACTCAGGTACTACCCAGGTAGGAAATACTGGGCAAGAGGAGTTTGCTAGAAGAATTAGAAATTTGAAAATTAACCAAATTTTATCCCTGTGATAATTCAACACTAGTAAGGAGGCAAGTACTGAAGATTAGAAGCTAAGATTGCAAGAGACCCAAGGTATTTTTAATTGTCTAGTTTAGCTGAAGTAGCATTTTGTCCATATAGGATGAGATCCCCGTTGGACTACTAGAGCCTGTTTTATGTAGCAGTAATGGGTGAAGAACTGTTAAAGCTGCAATAATGAATGGGAGGATAAAGTGGAAGGTGATGAATAGGGTGAGTGGCTTTTATCAACTGAGAATCCTCCCAAGATTCATTTGGCTTGGTTAATGCCAATGTAGGGAACTGCTGAAAAGGAGATTTGTAATGACTGTTGCCCCTCAAAAGGATTTGTAACCTCATGGTAAGATACAACCTATATATGCTGTGGCTATTACCTTAAATAGTAGGATAATTCTGACATTTCATATTTCTAGGAAGGTGTAAGATCCATAATACAGGCCCCTTCTTACATGGATAAATAAGCAAAGAAAGACCAGGAAAGGTTCATTTGCATATAAATATCAAATGATTCATCCATAGTTTGGTAGATATTAAATATAATTTATTGCCAGGAATAACCCTATTAAGATTTGTAAAATTAAACAAATACTGGAGGCTCAAGAGGGAGGGGAATATATGTATACTTATGGCCATGAAACTAAAAGACGCTTACTCCTTGGAAGGAAACTTATGACCAACCTAGATAGCATATTCAAAAGCAGAGGCATTACTTTGCCAACAAAGGTCCGTCTAGTCAAGGCTATGGTTTTTCCAGTGGTCATGTATGGATGTGAGAGTTGGACTGTGAAGAAGGCTGAGCACCGAAGAATTGATGCTTTTGAACTGTGGTGTTGGAGAAGACTCTTGAGAGTCCCTTGGACTGCAAGGAGATCAGCCCTGGGATTTCTTTGGAAGGAATGATGCTAAAGCTGAAGCTCCAGTACTTTAGCCACCTCATGCGAAGAGTTGACTCATTGGGAAAGACTCTGATGCTGGGAGGGATTGGGGGCAGGAGGAGAAGGGGACGACAGAGGATGAGATGGCTGGATGGCATCACTGACTCGATGGACGTGATTCTGAGTGAACTCTGGGAGTTGGTGATGGATAGGGAGGCCTGGCGTGCTGCAATTCATGGGGTCGCAAAGAGTCGGACACGACTGAGCGACTGAATTGAACTGATGGCTGATTCATGTTGTACACCAGATACTAACACAACATTGTAAAGCAATGAAAATAAATTTAAATTGAAAATAAATCGAAAATATTTGAAACTGAAAATAAATTTACAAAATAAAAGGGAAGGAAAATTTCATCATGATGAGATTTGATGAGGCTGGTAGATCAATAAGTGGAATGTTAACGATTTTGATGAATGGGCAGGATTTTTCAATGTTTAAAAAAAAAAGTACTGAGTTGGAAAGGACCTGAATTTCAGCGTGACGCAGACCTGGGTCCTGCTCATGGTTCCCTGTGGAGTCACCTCGGGTGAGCTGGAATGGGGGTCTGCGGTCTCACAGGGAATGTGTCCTGAGGGTGTCACACCTGGACGCACACAACGCCACCTCTCTCTCATTGGTGAGGCAATGCACAGCCCTCTCGGGTTTCTTAACCTCACAGACATGCTCTGACTGGCATTTTGTCTCTCTGCGTCTGGTTACAGTCTTGTGGTGAGGGGCTTTCCATCTTGGCCAGAGCTGGTCCCCCTAGTGGGGATTTTGTTGACAGAGTTGCAATCTCTGGGAAAATCCTGCAGGTGACTGAGGTAGGTCAGTCCTGCATGGCTAACCCTCCACAGGCCAGTGTTGCTTCTGAGTGAACGAGTGAGGGCCTCCAGTGAAGGTGCCTCCCAGCCTGGCTCCCCCGTCCCACCACACCAGCCACTCGGATGGCCCCAGCAGGCTGTGAGGTGGATCTCAAGGGCCTGGGGTAGAGACCCCCAGGCTCTGCTCTTCCTTCAGGGCTGTGTGGCTTCCTTGCTGGTCATTACAGCTTTTTCTGTGGTGGCCACCGCTGTTCTCCATGTCCCTCTGGGGACGCACCCAGGGCTGCAGCCCCATCACCACACTTGAGGTTCTTCCTGCTTCCCCCTCAACAGCAGTGGGGTACAGCTCCCTCTGGCACTTCAGCCCCGAACCCTCCCAAAGTCCAGTCCAGTGCTGGGGAAGGGCGGGTGTCCTCCTCATAAAAGCTGGCTTGTAAATAGCCTTTTTCTGAAAGAAATCCTTGTTCTCAAATGCATTACCAATACAGTCCCCCTGGGCTCCATCTGGCACCCCACTCCAGTACTCTTGCCTGGAAAATCCCATGGACAGAGGAGCCTGGTGGGCTACAATCCATGGGGTCGCCAAGAGTGAGATGCGACTGAGCGACTTCACTTGGGCTGCATCAGAGCTGATTGACCCCAGTTCTCCTCCCATTGGTGGCTTTCACCTAACCCTATCCTGAGGCTGGGCTTCCTTGGTGGCTTAGCCGGAAAGAATCCACCTGCCACTACAGGAGACCTGGGTTCAGTCCCTGGGTCGGGAAGATCCCCTGGAGAAGGAAATGGCAACCCACTCCAGCAGTCTTGCCTGGAGAATCCCACAGACAGATGAGCCTCGTGGGCCACGGTCTATGAGGTTGCAAAGAATCGGCTACAACTGAGCGACTAAACAACAATCCTGAGGTTAGGGACTCGTTTCCCTTTCTTTCTTCTTAAAGTTAGCACCAGCATACATGGAATCTGGACCATCCACCCCAGCGCGGCCAGTCCTGGTCTCTCTCTTCCAGTCAACCCTGGGAAACTTCACGTGAACGGAGACGCTAGAAACCCCTCAACTTCCAGAATTCCCTTGGGGGACAGGCTCCATGTGATTTTTTTTAAGTAGTAATGTTTGTAAGTTTTCTTATCACAAAGAAATACCCACCCAATGTGGAAAAGCAGGGATACAAAGAGACAAATGCCTGCGCTCTAACCTGCCCGGCAAAGTCCCACACCCAGAACCCGCGGGCCGGGGAAATGCCCTAGTGCTGGCCCCGAGGACCCGCATGGCCGCCAGGGGGCAGGCGTGCGCTGCGGACCGTCCCGGCCGGACCAGGCGCGCGGCTCCCCGGCTCCCGCGGGTGGGGCGAGGGCACGGGGTGGAGGTAGCACCCAGTCTCGCGGCCCAAGGGAGCAAGTCCCGCCGCAAGCTCATGTTATCTTCAACACTCCGGGAACTCAGCGCTGCCCTCCTAGTTTACCGATGAGGGAGGTGAGGCTCAGAGTTAAGCAGTTGGCCAAAGGGACACAAAACCCAGGTGCCCAGGCTTTGGGGCCACCCCTAGTCATTCCTGGCACGTGCATGCGCGGGCAGGTGCTGGCCGCCGGGGGGCCTCGTGGGGCTAGGGTGAGAGCACCCCCACTTCTGGCTCAGCCCCTGGGGATTTCCTCCTGGGGGGGCCTAAGGAGGGCCCTGTTGGCCCCTGGAGGCACGTTAGGCATGCCTGCTCCCCCATTCGCCCCTCCCTCCCTGGGGCACACAGCCCGGTGCCCTGTTGCTGTAGGCATCTCTGGAAGGGGCAGCCCTCTGCCCTCTGTGGACACGCCTGGCTGGAATCTGCGGGCCGTCTGGCCTGGGTGAGAGTGGGTGAGGAGGGAGGAGGGGCAGCCAACAAGCAAGGGCCTGTTTCCTGCCTGGCCTGACCCCAGCTGTCCCCAGGGAGGCCCCAGCAAGCCGAGTAAGGTCATCCGGGGCGAAATTCCAGCCTGAGCCCTGAGCAGTCACTTCACTTTTCTGATAAGGCTCAAGAAAGGACCCGGAGTGTCCTCCGCACACCCCCTCGCTGTCAGCACCTCTGTTGTTGGGGAGCCTCCACTGCAGACGGCCTGCCTGGAGAAGAGACAAAGATAGACCCTGGGATAGATAAGGAGAGACAGCCAGGCAGAGAGAGGGCAAGGGACGCAGATGAGGAGATGGGGGCGGGGGCAGGGCAATGCCCCAGGCGGTGGGTCTGGAGCCCCAGAGGTCAGAAGAGGTTCCCAGTTTCTCTTGCTGAGCTCTGCCTGCGCTCGGGTGTTGGAGAAAGATGCCAACATGGTGGAAACAGAAGAGCTTTTGTGTGGTTGGAAGACAGATTAGGCTGGCAGTCCTGCCTCTCTGGGCCTGGTGGATGAGGGTGCTGGCAACGTCCATGTGGGGCATGGCCACCGAGCCAGGCCAGAGGGGTTGAGAGCAGCTGGGGCACCCCTTGGACAGCTAGGGCTGTACCCGGACAGCCAAGTGTCTCCTGCTTAGGGCCTCGTCTTCCTCCCTATAGAATATTTGCACCTAACACTGGTGATTTGACTTGACAAGTGAGCAAGGGCATGAAGTCACAGTTGGCCTGCGGGCATCCCAGTCACCATATGCAGCTGAGTCAGTCACAACTATTTCCCCCATCCCCTGGGGGCCAGAGCCTCTGCCCCGCCTACACACACAGACACATCCGCGCAGGTACGCGCAGGTACGCACAGACGGGGTGCTACTGAGTCATAGGTGCCTCCTCAGAGAGCACGTGCCTGGATGCACGCGCACACAGGTGCCCGCAGACACCACGTGCATCTGATTCTGAGTCACCAGGGCGACTGGACCCTGAGGGAGGGTGCCCAGAGTGTGTGCTGCCTTCCCTGTTTAGAGCCGGGTGCTCATATATATGCGTGCATGTGTACGTGCCCACCCTCTGTCCTGTTACAACCTGCTGGGGGGGTGGTCAATAAATACTTGTGGAATGGATAAACGAGTGAGCAAATGAATGAATGAATGAACAAACAAGTGAAAACGTGAGGAACACTCACACTGCTTGGAAACTTGGTACCATCGGTTGGGGCTGCGCTGCAGGGTGGGTCCCAAGTGTGTCTGCTGGGAGTTGTCCTGCTCCAAATATAGCCTCCGTGGGCGGGCTGGGAGCCAGGGCTGCCTCCCAGACTGTGACTTCACTGGGCCTGGGGCCCAGCCTCTGAGGAGTTGGAGAAAATTAACAGAGAAGAGGCCCAAGCTTTCCACAGCCAGGGCTGAAGTGTGAGACTAGAGCTGGTGGGTGACTGCGTACTCTAAGTGTCAGCGGCTTGAGCTGTAGGGCTGAGGACTGTGCGCTGGGCCCAGAAAGGACGACTTCTGAGGCAGGCCTCTGGGAACCACCTATCCGGCATGTCTTGGGCCAGATGTGCAGAAGGCACAGCCCCACTTGAGGATGGGGAAGCACAGTGCCTAGGTCCATTGGTGGGTGCCAAGCCAAGGCCTCTTAGACGGCCCCCATATCTGGACAGGCCTGCTTGCAGGGCGGTTCCCATCTGCAGCTTGACTCTTCCTTCCCTAGCGGCTGTGCCTCTGCCCTATTTCATCATCTAGGGTATTGCAATATTATCCCAACTGGTCTTTCTGCCCTGACCACCCCCTCAAGTCCATCTTGTTCATAGCCGCCAGCTTTCTTTGTCTGAAATATAGATGTGATTCTGTAACTCCTCTGCTCAGAAGCCTTCCATAGCTTCCTGCTATTTAGCAATAAAGGTGGATTGCCTTAGCCTGGTGCTCAAGACCCTTTCCTAAACTGCTCCTGCTTTGCCATGTGTGTTTTGAAAGGCTGACGTAGGACGAGGGCATTGGTTATGTGCTGAAGGGTGGATTCGTGGATGCTAGGCTGATGGATGCTTATAGGAATGGAGGGGCCTGGGGACTGTTTGATTTGTAGACAAATGATTAGAGGTTGGGATGCTCACGGGGCTAGCAGTAGGGGTGGAGATGTGGATAGGTGGGGGGTTGGAAGTCAAGACTGTACTGGTTGTAAGGGACAAGCCCACCCCCTGCCACATGTCATCAGGAAGGGGGTGAGGGTGAATGCAAGGCCATCTGGACACACTTCGCTGGGGGCCGGGCCTCAGGAAGGTGGCTCCTCCCCTGTCCTGGGCAGCTCTCAGGTCTGGCCGCGCCTGCCCTGCGGCCCCTCCCTCTGCCTTCTGCCTGGCTTGGTTTTCTGCCTCATAGCCCAGCAGTTGTCCTCAGCTGTCCTTGAGCCTTCCTTCCTTCCACAAGATGTTTGCTTTGTTTTGTTTTTTTTTGATGTGAACTATTTTTAAAGTTTTTATTGAATATGGTACAATATTGCTTCTGTTTCGTGTTTTGGTTTTTGGGCCTTGAGGCATGTGGGCTCTCACCAGGGATTGAACCTGCATCCCCTGCACTGGAAGGCTAAGTCTTAACCACTGGGCTGTGAGGGAAGTCCCCTAGGTGTTTTTATCAAGTGACTGGTTATGTGCCTGTTTGTATTCAGCAAAGCTTCTATGTGCTGAAAAATAGACAGGGAACAAAAAGTTACTGCCCTCTGGAAGTGTGCTTTCTGAAGGGGGAGACAGACGCGAAGCAGTTACGTGCAAGGTGGTTAATGCTGTGGGACGACCATGAGGGTGAGGGGCTTGGGGTGCCTGCAGAGGGGCTGAGGGGGCTCAGGAAGTCTCCGGTCAGGGAGTGTTTGAGCGGAGATGTGAACAGAGTGAGGGTGAGCCCTGAAGATCGCTGGGGCAGGAGTGTTTCTAGGAAGAGGGAATGGCGAGTGTGGTGGCCCAGAGGCAGGACTTCTCTGCATGTCTGAGCAGCGTCAGTGAGGCCAGTGTGGCCGATGCAGAGTGAATGGGGGTACGGAGGTGGGAGATGGGGTCAGAGGGACAGATCCACAAGGGTTTTGCAAGCCGTGGTTAGGAAGCTTTCGCTTCAAGAGGAGAAGGCTGGAGGGTGCTCGACAGAGAAGCAACGCTCTTCTGTGGTTTCAAAGGCCTCTCTGGCTTCTGTGCTGAGAGCAGACTAACAGGGTACAAGGTGGAGGCAGGGAGGCCAGTTAGGAGGCTCCTGCAGAAATCCAGGGGGAGTGTGCCCAGTGCCGCAGTGGCAAAGGTGGTGACAGCTTGCCCAGTTGAGGATGTATTTTGAAGGCAGAGTAGTCAAGATTTGCTGATGGATGGGCTGTAGGTGTGAGAGAGAAGAAACTTCTTTTAAGGACAAACCTAGACTTTTTGGCCAGGCTGACTGAAGACGGCGTTGCTGCTCCTGAAGTAGGAAGTTGTCTTTTTCGGCTGCCGTACCCTTCCCTGGACCACAGCAGCCCCCAGAGTGGCTCTCCACATCCTCTCTTACCAGCCTCCAACCTGTTTTCCCTATTACAGCCGCTCCGTGAACGGGTTCTGCCTTTTTTTTTTTTTTTCCTTTTTGATAGTTTAGGTGAGTTTTATTGGTTTCCTTTCCGAATTATTCTACAAAAGAGCAAAACGAAAGCTCCTGGCAAGACGGTAAGGGGTGTGTGTGTGTGTGTGTGAGTTGCTCAGTCCTGTCTCTTTGCGACCCCATGGACTGTAGCCGGCCAGGTTCCTCTGTTCATGAAATTCTCTGGGAAAGAAAACTGGAGTGGGTTGCCATTCCCTTCTCCAGGGAATCTTCCCAACCCAGGGATTGAACCCAGGTCTCCTGCATTGCAGGTGGATTCTTTACTGCTGTCCCTCTGGGGAAGAGGATGAGGACCCCTCCCCATCGCCATGTTCCCCACCTGTGTCCCTGCTGGGTTCGCAGAGGCAGGGGACCGCCCCCCACCACCACCACGCAGAGAGGGGAGAGGCCTCTCCTGGGAGGGTGGGGCCGGCCTGGGGTCACAGCAGGGGCTGGAGGCGAGGCGGCCCTGTCCCTGGGCAGGAAGGCAGGCCCGAGTGTAGGCTGGAGGCTCGTTAGCCCCAGAGCCCTGCCAGGAGAAGAGGCTGTGAAATTTGCAGTATCAGGTTTCGGAAAACACAGGGTCAGGGTCAGCGGAGCAGCTGGTGGTGGGGAAGGCCAGGCCCAGCTAATTTCCTGTCAGAGTGGCCCAGAGGCCCCAGCCTCTCTCCGAGCTGGCCACAGGGGAGGAGATGCCGGGAATGGCTCACATTCCTCTGGCGGGGGCCCACGCCGAACCTCGGGGGGCCCGTGGGGAGTGAGGAGGTGGACGTGCTGAGGCCAGGCGGGGGCCCTCTGCAGGGACCAGGCCTCTGCCGTCCGAGCCTTAGACTGGGATGGGGCCAGGGGCGGGAGAGCAGCGCAGCTGCTGGAGCTTCAGGGGAGAGCCCAACCTCACATTTCAGACGAGGAAACGGAGGCTCAGACAGGACCAGATCTCAGCAGGATCGCAGGAGCATCCTGACTCTAAGCCCTGGAGCTGTTTTTTCTGGCCAGGCCCACCAGTTTCCTGGAAGGCCCTGCATTGCTGAGTCGTGTGATGGAGGGGGGTGGGCAGGCGAGCGGCCTCGGTCTGTGCTCCTCTTGGAGGGAGGCGGGAACCCTCGCTTCCACACGGGAGGCTTGCTTCTCAGATAGTCTTGCTGGGGGCTGGGTGGCCCATGTGGAGCTGGCCAGGGGGCCCTGCGTCAGCTGAGGGCCCACCTCTCCTCCCCTTGGAGGACCCCAGCCCATCCCCACCACGGATGGGACTCTACGCCCTGGCCCAGCCCCAGGAGGATGAGGCCATGTTCCTGGCCTTGAGTGGCCTTTAAGTGGCCTCAGGCCCTGTGGGAGGCAGAGGTCACGGTCCTGGCCCAGCTGAAGTACGATGTCCAGGGAGGATAGGCCCCGGACATGGTCACACGAGCCCGGGTGCAAACCTGGCCCGTCAGATGCCGCCGTGTGACCTCGAGCAGGTCAGGCAACCTTTCTAAACTGCAAAACAGAGAGGGACCACTGCCTTTCTTTCCGTCAGCTTGTATGGTGGGTCTGTGACTTGGACAGAGGGTCTCCTGCCGCATGCTGTGGGACACAGCCCCTCCCAGAGCTTGGAAGTGTTGCCCATGCCCTCTCTCCACATCGCACACCGCCCCAAGGAGTATCTGGGGAGGCTAGGCCGAGGCCTCCGCTGTCCGCCTAGCCGTCCTTTCCCAGCTCTCAGCACTTGACTGTGAGACTGGGGACCTTTTCAGGTGTCCCAGGCATCCACTTGACCAGACTGTCTCTCCATCCCCTCTGTCCACCAGAAAGGCCCTAAGTTCTACAGATGCCACCTCAGGCCTGTCTCCGAGGCTTCCGCATCTATGCAGCCGCGCTGCCTTCTCAAGTCTGTACAACCACGGGGGCCTCCAGCGCCCTCCCTTCTCACTCTCCCCCATGCGCTCTTCACCAGAGAGATCTTTCTCTAAATATACATCCCAGCCTGGGCCTAGCTGCCTTCCCTGCCCTCCTCCGCACACCTTCGCATCCCTGGACTCAGCATAAATGTCACTTATTCAGGGAAGTCTTCTCGGATCTCCAGGCCTGGACTGAGCTCCCCTCCCATCTGCCTCCGGGCCCCTAGCTGTCCCTACCCCGTCACAGCTCTGATCACACTAGACATCAAATCTTGCAGGTCTGGGGAATGGATTATTTTACTTGGAGTCTAGAGTAATCAGAACAGCAAACATCCATGACTGTTTGTGGAACGAATGAATGCTGGAAGAATGCCTGAAAGGTGGGCACACGGTGCTTTGGGGTGATGGGTCTACTCGTAGTCGGTTCCATCGTACGTCTGGAGGTATGGGGGAGTGTGCCCCTTATCAGGACTGACTCTGGTACCTCACGTACCAAGGCCCTGGGCAGAGACATGACTTCTGGCCACCTCTGTCTGGTGAGGCTCAAGCAATGTGGTCATGGGAGGAACCCCCAGCCTCACCTGCTAAACTCAGCTGCCACCAGGAAATTCAGATGTTGGCAGAGGCGATGGGTGGGCCCGTGTCAGGCAGCATCTGCATGTAGAAGTGCCTGTGTCGTCAGGGTGTGTGCTCGTGCAAGTGTGCACGTTCGAACCTGCAGCCACCGCCTGTTGTCAGTGTGTGAGGGGCTGCGTTTGTGTGTGAGCGCCCCCCTTACAGCGACTCCTTCCCCAGCCTAGCCTGCGCTGGGTGCTGGTGCCTTGCACACACCTGTCATGACCTGTATCACGAAATTTGATCTGTATGATGCTATATTAGTTTTCTCTTGCTGTTGTAACAAATTACTACAAACTTAGTGGCTTAAAACAGCAGACTTATTGTCTTACACTTCTGGAGGTCAGAGCCCAGAGTGGGTCTCACTGGGCTAAAATGAAGGTGTCAGCAGGGCTGTGTCCCTTTCTGGAGGTATTCCCAGCTTTTGGGGGCTGCCCACGTTCCGTGGCTCGTGGCCCCTTCCGTCTTTGAAGCCAGCGATGGCTGACTGAGTCTGTCTCAGATCACCTTACTCTGACGTTCGCTTCTGCCTCCCTCTTCTGCATGTAAGGACTCGTGATGACATGGGGCCCATCTGGGCTGGTCTCTGGAGGTCACTGGATGGGCAGCCTTAATTCCATCTGCAGCTGTAATTCTCCTTTGCCACGCTGGATAGCATGTTGGCAAGTCCTGGGGATGAGGACGCAGATGTCTTGGGGGCAGGGACGACATTGTTCTGTGCGTCAGATATGCTCTGCCCTCCTGTCACTAGTGAGCTCTTTGGGCCTGTGCTGGGTCTGATTCATCCGCAAGCCCCTCGGGAGCAGGACACTGGCTAGCCCGCCCTAGGTGCTTATTACGTATTTGTTGAATAAATCTGATTCGGCCAACAACTTATGGAGAATCCGTTTTGTGCTGGGTACTTTAACATCACAGTTTTTCCTCCCATTTGATAGGTGAGGAAGATAAAGCTCAGAGAAGTTAGGAACCACCCAAGGCCAAAGAGCTAGTAAGTGACAGAGCAGAAGCTCAGTGTACCCTGACCTCGGGTCAACAAGGCTGACACCTTGGTTCCTTTGAGTCTGGGGTGCTGAGAGAGACCAGTCCTGGACCTTTGATGGTGGCCATGAAAATGCACCTCTTGAGTTTCAGGCTGGCCTCTGCCGCTGTGCTCACACCCGCCACTCTTTGCTCTCCCCTTGACAGGCAGGCCTGGCATGAGGATTCCCCGCTGGACTTGTTGCTGTCTTAGATCTAAACTGCAGCCTTAGACTCTTCTACTCTCCCTCTCTCCTCCCATCTCTCCCTTGAAGGGGTCAGACCTCCATCAGTCTGGTGTCTCTCCCAACTCCCCCGACTCCCTACCTGCTTCTCACTGGAGATGTCTCACGCAGAGGAGATGGGGAGGAGGATGCCGTCCTGGTTGGTGGGGACCCCACATGGTCCCTGGAGCAGGTAGTAGCTCAAATGCTAGATATTTCACTGGTGAGAACCCAGGGAAGTTTCCTAGAGATGAATTCTGTGGCAGGTGTGCTAATTCAGGAACTTGAGAAATATGGGGGGAACAGTGCCTTCAAAAGATGGGCTGCTTGCTGCTCACTTGTCCTGATGCCCCGCAAAGGGAGGAAGAGGGACTGTGAGCCTCCAACAAGCCGCTCACGGGTGAGGGGGACAGCACACAGCCTAGGTTGGGGGGTGGTGCTACAAAGAGGCCCTTGCCTCTAGCAGTGGGGGCAGCTGTGGTGGAGGGCAGGTAAGGACAAGGAGAGCTGCAGAACTCCGGATGGGTCTGAGCACTCGGGCAAGGTAGTTGTGTGGGGGTCAGGCTGTACTGGGTAAATATGGCACCCTGAGGTCACTGAGGCTGCAGCCTCCCTGACCCTCTGGGCTGGCAGGGGTGGCCCACACTTCCTTGGGAGAACTCCCATCTCTCCTGCTCTGAAAGATGCCACTGAGGCCTCGCCCCCACAGGGCAGCAGGTCCCCTCCCAGGAGCAGCACCTGCTTCCTCTCCTGTCTGCTAAGGACAATGATGAGAGTGGAATTCCAGAAGAATCTGGCTGGGGACATGCTGGGCCTGATAAGGGGGAAGGAAACTACCCTAGGAAAGAATAAGAACTACGGTGGGTACTGGCAGGAGGCAGGGGGATTTCCTGGGATTGGATTTGCGAGTGTTTGATTGAGGCAGATGGAACGGAAGACTGGATCAGCCAGAATCCATTGACGTTGAGGGCATGTTCTTCAGACACAGAATTTAATACCCTAGCTAGGATGCCAGGGGGTGGGGCAGATGCTCCTAGAAGTCTTTTGGAAAAAGTCACGGCCAGCACTCAACAGAGTGGAAATACCCAAGTTTCCCTGGCAGGCGGTAGAGAAGAAATTCATGACAGCTGAAGAAAGTGGCCACTTGGTATGGACAGGCAAGGCAAGAGGGCCAGGCAAGTGGACATGGTGTATCGAGCATGGTGTCCCCAGGCGTAAAATGGGTGGGCAGCCAATAGGTTCTGCTTAACGTCAGCAGCCGGGGAAGCAGACAGGAATGGAGGAGCAGGAGCGAGGCAGCAGAAAGACGGGGTCCCCACTCAGTTCCCAGACCCGAGCCCGTTTTCAGACATGGAAGCCATCTCCTGAAGAGGCGGCCAGGGCTCTAGGAGGAAGGACCCTGCAAAACAGCCACCACAATGTATCATCATGATTCCTTCTGTTTTCCCCCAAAGACCTATAGCCATTTATTTGAGTGACTGTTCACTAGAGAAAGGGGACCACCAGGCAGGTTTTGAGTCATATTAACACTTGGAGGCTCCAGGCATCATCGCAGACTATTTGTCAGAGTGGGGCCCATGGAGGTCAGGGAGCAAGTGAAATCCTGGCTACAGCTGGGCTTGCACTGGGTCCACAATCCATGCAGTGTTTAATTAGAATTCAAGTGCTCTGACAGTAGGAGGGACCCCACGCTGGGTACCTGGCCTAGTGGGCAGGAGCTGTCTCAGCAGAGAAAGTGAAGTGGAAACTTCCAAAATTGCCTTCTCCTTGCTCCCTCATCCTGCTCAAGGTAATAGATTAAAAAAACAACATCTCGTCCCAGGGGTGATGGCAGAAACAAATGCCACTGTTAACAAATTAAAGGACGAATGGGTGGTGGTCCTACCATCTCTCTATTTAATTCACCAGTCTGACCTTTGCAGAAGTTGACAGATCCTGGAGGAAGACTGCAGGCTTCATCAAGTGATAGCTCTGTTTGCCGCTGCTGTGCCTGTGGAATCATTCCTAGAGCAGACTCATAAGGGTTTAGGTATGCACTTTGCGGTCATTTGGCAAATGCCTTCTTTTCCATTCCAATTTGAAAAGAGGATCAGAAACAGTTCACATTCACATGGGATGAACAACAGTATTCATTTACAGTTTCACCTCGGGGCTACATTAACTGTCTTGCCCTTTGTCATAATATAATCCCCAGAGATCAGAGCCACGTGAGTATCACAGTGATCCATTACATCAGTGACACTGTGGTGGTGAGACAGGATGAGCAAGAGGTGCCTCTGTGCTGGAGGCCATGGCGAGGTCACATGCTGTGCAGAGCAAGGCATACAAACCTGCGAAGACTCAGGGACCTGAGACTCCAGTGAAGTTTGTAAGGGGCTCAGCAGCCAGGGGTATGCGAGGATATCCCCTCCCAAGTAAAAGAAACAGGCGTATCTCGTATCTTTTACGATGGTGAAGACAGCACAGGGCCTGGCTACCCTTGGTGGAGGGTTGCTCTTGTTTAGAGACAGCACCTTACTCTGGGAGAGACGGAACGCTGCCGGCTGCTGGTGGGTCCCCTAACAGGACCAGGCACTGCAGAAGGTCCAGGCCGCAGTGTAGTCCTGCCATTGGGTCATACCATTTGGCAGACACTCTGGTGTTGGAAGCGTCAGTAGTGGGAAAGGGAAAAGACGTGGTATGGGGCTTATGGAGAGTCCCGGGGATCCTGCAGCAAGGCTGCACTATCAGGGACAGAGGATTACACACCTTTAAAAAATAAATTTTAGAAGAGTGCGCTTTCTCTAGCTGTGCTGAGTGGCGGCCGCTCTTTGCTGCGGTGCCCCGGCTTCTCGTTGCGGTGGTTTCTCTTGTAGAGCGCTGTCTCCGTAGCTGTGACGCATGCGCCTGGTTGCTCTGTGGCGTGTGGAATCTTCCTAGCCCAGGAATCAAACCAGAGTCACTTGCATTGCAAGCAGGATTCCTAACCCCTGGGCCACCAGGGAAGTCCCCGATTATAAACCTTTTGAGAAACAGTTTCTGGCCTGTTATTAGACTCTGGTAGAGACAGAACGTCAGACCACAGAGGGCTTCTCAAACTGCCCAGCCTGAGTTGGGGTCTGTGGGATGTGCCAGTTCATTGAGTCGGATGGGCCTGACAGTAGACCATTGTAAGATGAGAATGCTCCCTCTGCAGCTGAGCCTGAGTGGGGCCAGAGGCACCAGTAGACCGCATGGGGACACAGTTGGACCCGGCCCCTGACTTGCACCCACGGCTACATGGAGGTCCTGCGTAACCAGCTGGAAGAGGAGGGACAAGCCTGAGCTTGGTGAATGGATGGGTTGGTTTGGTACATGCCTGCGAGCTGAAGGTGGGCAGTAGCTGTATGACAGAGATGTAAAGGGAAATGGAAAATATTCCTGCTGGGTAGGGCTGTGAGCAGAGTACCTGGTCATGTACTTCGTATACAAAAAGTAGCCCAAGGTGGTGAGCAGATACACATCCTCCTGGGCAGTGGCCAACTGCCTGTTTGGTCAGGGGCCTGGAAGGAGAGGAACGGGAAGGTTAGGGACAAGGAGATGTATGGTAGACACAAGTGGATGGACATATGGGGGAAACATGAAGATTTAATTCTGAAATTTATTTTGGCTATGTAGGCTGTTTGTTGTGGCATGTAGATATTTCTTGTCACCCTACACAGGCTTAGTTGCCCCTCGGCATGTGGGATCTTAGTTCCCTGACCAGGTATCGAACCTACATCCCCTGCACTGGAAGGCAGATTCCTAATCACTGGACCACCAGGGAAGTCATCATGCAAGGTTTCAGTGCCACAGGCTAATGCCCATTAGGAAGTACCCAGCACACTGGAGGCAGTGAATAAACAAGTCAACAAAATGACCTGGATGGTTGAGACTAGCTGGTCCTTGTCAGTGGCTATGTGGGACCAGCAGGATGAGCCTGAGTGGAGTGGCCACAGTGGCAAAGGCAGAACCAGGCAAGGGCTGACTTGGGCCCACCAGCACAGACTTCCACATCCCAAGGCCACTCTAGGCACTGTTCCCTCTCCGTGCCCAGCCTGCCAGCAGCAGAGACCTATGCTGAGCCCGCATGTGGCACTCCTCCTGCCTGGGGCAGGTCAGCTACCTCAGGCACTTTCCATCTTGGAAGGGCCAGCGGTTCATCTTCACAGGGATGGAAATCTCCTTTGAGTTTTTCTTTCCTGACCAGAGAGCCTCAGTTAGCACCACTGCCCGGGGACTTACAGAAGGCCTGATCCAAAGACATGGATTCCACACAGCTTAGCGTTTGACCAGGGACACAGGGAGGGTCCTGCTGAACTATGGCTCATGGCTGTCACCAAGGCACTGAGGACTCCTGTGTCCAGGAACCAGCAGGGGTCCTTGACCCTGATTAGCAGAAGACAGGGCTGCTTCTACATGATAGGGGCAGGAAGGAGGGTGACCCTCTAGCCACCCAAGTAATCCCCACCGTAACCAAAGGAGACCTGTGCAGCAGTCCTGACCTGAGACAGGTTTGATTACACTGGTCCTCCCTCAGTGCCAGGAAGATGTCCTGGAGAAAGAAACCGCAAACCACTCTAGTATTCTTGCCTGGGAAATCCCATGGACAGAGGAGCCTATTGGGCTACAGTCCATGGGGTCACAGAGTCGGAAACGACTTAGCAACTAAACAACAACCTCTTTCAATGAAGGCTTGGATCACATCTCCAGGAGAGCCCTCAGCATGCCCTGAGGTGGCTGAGTGTGAGGGGAACTCAGAATGGAGACTGGGAAGAGGGAGGGCGTGAGATGAACTGCATCAAGGGCGCTGTATCAGTCCTTTGACTCACCTCTGAGTTTCACTAGGAAGAGAGGCCCAGGGGAAACTGGGAGGAACGTCTCAGGAAGCTGGCTATGAGAGGTGCTCTGCAACTACGGTGAGAAGACGCCCCTGGGTCTCTGAGCGCACAGCCTGTGCGTGACTGTGGGCCCCAGCTGCTGCTGCATTCTGGAATCCACTGCTGTGTTTGTTTCCCTGGCTGCAGCATGCTGATGGCTGAGTGGGATGGGGGTCCCAGGCAGGCTACCCTGGGGAGGTGTGGGGTTGCTCTGATGATTTGTGATGTCCTGAGGACTTCTCATTTGCCTTGCCGAACTTCCTTAGAGTTACTCCACAGTCTGAGTCTCCCACCCAGCTTTTCCTCCTCCTTCCCTTCCTTCCCTGGGTCTTTGACAAGATCATGCCTGCACATTGGTCTCCTGACTCTCCCAACCTCCCCTACTTTCCTGCCCATCTGGTGCCTGCTTCTCAGAGGACTGGGGCGAACACATCTGTTAGCACCACCCAAAGCAGGATCCTTGGACCAGCAACCTCCGCATCACCTGCGAGCATATTAGGAATATGGAATGTCAAGTCCCCTCTCAATCCTACTGAGTCAGGATCTTCATTTTAGCAAGATGATTCATACACACGCTACAATTTGTGAAGCGCTGATTTAGATGATTTGGTCTCTTCAGCAAATCCTTTTCATCAGTTTGGAGCCTCATTCGTTGCAAAGGTGAACCCTTGGAATCACAAATTCACAGATCAGGGCCCTTCATTTTATAGGTCAAAGGCTTAAAGTTAAGACAGAGTTCAAGGTCTTATCATGAATTAGATGCAGCGCCAAGGTCTCTCACCTGGCACTTGGGCTCTGCTCTGAGCGGGTTACTTGCTCTCCATCTGCCTTGCCTAGCATAGCAGCACAGGAATGTGGCTAGTTGTAGTACAATTTTAAAAGTTTTTTTTTTTTTTGATCTTTGTCCTGGGTTTGTGGCATGGAGTTGCTAAAACCTTTAGAACTTCCTGAGTGAAAGGCGTGCCTTTGTTATTCATAATGAGTCCCTCCGCCCACACCTGTGTTCATGTGAATGCAGTGACTCAGGCTGGGCCCCTAGATAGCTTCAGGCTGGTTACCAGAACGAACTATGCGTGAACGGGGTGTGGGAAATTACACCTCCAGGGGGACTGGAGAGTGGGTTATGAAAAAATCCTGACAGGATCCAGAGAGCTTCCCAGCTGGCGACCACAGGGAGGTGCTGGGAGGGCGCAGGCCACCCCCTCTCCCAATCCTTGCCCACACATCTCTTCCTTGTGGCTGTTACCTCCTTAGGACAAACTGATAAACACAGACCAAGCACTT
Organism: Budorcas taxicolor; assembly: GCF_023091745.1. Classification (NCBI taxonomy): domain Eukaryota; kingdom Metazoa; phylum Chordata; class Mammalia; order Artiodactyla; family Bovidae; genus Budorcas; species Budorcas taxicolor. The sequence continues at coordinate 42,321,988 of NC_068924.1, read as the reverse complement.
CCTGAGCTGTGCACGTTCTTCTGGACAATCACTGAACCTGAGGAGGGGGCTGTGCGTTGGTCAAAAGTCTGGTGGCCCCTGGGACGTGCAAGTGGCATCTGATGGGGGGACACTCTTGTGGGGCTGAGCCCTCAACTACGGGGTCTGGGCTGACTCTGAGGAGGAAGCGTCTGAACTGGATGAACTGTGGGACACCCAGCTGCACGGGAGAACTGGAGAAGGGAGTGAGGAACGACAGGAATTTTGTATGAGAAATCGTGTTGGAAAAAAGATAACACGCTGGTCCAAACTGAGATAGACGGTAGGTGCAAAATACTCACTGGGTTTTGAGGACTCAGTATGAATCAGTTCATGAGTAATTTTTGTACTGATTGACATGTTGAAATAATTTTGATAGACTACAGCAAATAAATTATTGAAAATAAGACAAAATGTTATAAAACTTTATCAATTTTTTACTTTTTAAAAAAGATTCACAGTGGCTTGATTATATATCTATTTGGCAGTACTGCTCCAAGTCTTATCTCTTCATCCATACTGTTGCAGGAACGGGGACCCCTTCCAGGGCCCGAAACTGGGCTCTTGTCTAGCACTCGGAAATGAATTCTCCGAGGAGACACATGTGCTGACATAAGCAAGAGATTTTATTGGGAAAGGGCACCCGGGTGGAGAGCAGCAGGGTAAGGGAACCCAGGAGAACAGCTCTGTCATGTGGCTTGCAGTCTCGGGTTTTATGGTGATGGGATTAGTTTCCGAGTTGTCCTTAGCCAATCATTCTGACTCAGAGTCCTTCCTGGTGGTGCACGCCTTGTTCAGCCAAGATGGATGCCAGAGAGAAGGATTCTGGGAGGTGGTCAGACAGTTGTTGTCTCCCTTTGACGTTTCCTGAACTCTTCTGGTTGGTGGAGGCTTATTAGTTCCCTGTTCCTTACCAGGACCGCCTGTCATAAAACAACTCTTGCAAATGGTTACTAAGGTGCCTGGCCAGCGTGGGCGGTTTCAATGTGCTTCCCCTAACAATACTGTTTTATTCTTGGCTTAATTCATAGCTCTGATTGCTGTAACTGAGGGCATTTCCTGATTATCAGCCTGAGATCTTGAGATTATTCAGAAATTCTTTATGAGATAATGGAGTTACTTAACAAGTCTTAAAAGAACTCTGAATGAAATATCTATAAACGTCAGTTTTCATTGAGAAACAAATTAGCTGTACTATTAACAGTTAACACTCCAGCTCTGGAGTGAGGTCATCAGGTAGAGGGGCTAGGGAGGTAAGAATGAAGAACCCGGGCTGAAAGTTTTGGGGAGTGGGGCCTGTGCTCCCCTGGGACTGCAAGAACCCAGGCATAGAAAGGCCTTGTCAGGGGAGCGGCAGGGCCAGGGCGCCAGGCCCATCTTTCTTCCTTGGAACGCAGTGCCCTTCTCCCCACACAGCTAAGGCTGAGGAACGAAGGGCGGCCTGACACTCTTGGGCTCGACTCCAGCTGTTTCCCTTGTTAGTCATGTCAGGGTCACAGCGTGCAGAACGGCAGGTCCCAGGAGTCCTGGAGGCTCAGGAAATTGAAGGCTCAGGAGGGCGACGATGGGGCCCTTCCTTCTTCCTGGATCTCCAGACTTGGGGGTTCAGCCCTGAGAACCTGCATTCTGTTGGCTCCCCATTCAGATGTAGTCAGGGTCCCCAAGGTAAACTCCAAGAGCTTAATGAGAGGAAGTGTGGTCCAGACTGTGCTGTTTAACAATTTCCTGAAGCAGAAAAATCTGCTTCTGAACTAGCGTTTGATTTCTCCTGCCTAAAATTCTTGCCAATTGCCATATGCCACAGGTGGCGAAACTGCAACCTGGAAGAGGTAAAAGACTTAGCCAATTTCACACAGCTCATCGGAGGCACTGGGTGGGAGTGGCAGCCTGAGGCCTCTTCCCTAAACTCTGCAGCAGTGTGTTCAGAACCCAGAAGCTGAGGCCAGCATTTCCAGTGTCTGGTTACTTCCTGAGCAAAGGGCAGTGACGACATTGATAGAACCAAGGCAAGAAATGGGTTATGCTGTGTCTTACCCTTGAACTTTGAGTCCCATGTATGAATCATGAGTGTTGCCTCCTGAGTGTCCCGCAGTGCACAATGAGCTTTATTTCAATAAGTGAGGGATGCTTTTTCTTAAGAAATAAGTTTAATTCAAGGTGGTTAGTGAATACAAGGCATGTAGTGCCTTCATGAAAGTTAAAAGAATCCAGTTACAAAAGAAGCACTGTGTAGTCTCAAATAGCTGAAGGTACAGTGGGCTCCATATTTTACAGAGTACAAAAAATTATTTCATATACAAAGAAAAATACAAATAATGTGCAAAAACCATTTTCACAGGTGGCCGTTTATAAAATGAAAATGATAGAAAAATCCTTCATTCTTATTACCCCCGAATTTCTTATATATTAACACAGTTCTGTTTCCTAGTGTGTAGATAATTTTAAATTTGAAAATCTGATTTTTCATCTACAAAGTGGCTTTTTAAAAAGGGAACCATTTTAAAATTACTGAAATCTTATGAATGAATCAGTTAATTTTATATTAAATTATAAGCAGACTACCTGAAAAACAAGGGTATAGAAATCATATATACATATTTTTGAAACATTAGTTTGGTATTTAACATATTAACATTTCAAAACAAATGTGATGGTCTAGCTACCTACAACTCCAGTTGACCACAGTGGCTGTTGCAGAAAAGCGGTCTCTGTTCACTGTGAGCAAACAGCATTCCTGTATCTCAAGCTGGACAAACACAGGTTATCAAAAGTACAGAAAATCTAACGACTAAACAAGTCCTTAAGTTCACGTGCAGAGGTGCTGTTTGGGTATCCTCCAGTCACGCCACGGTGTGACTGCGGTCTACACAGCCCTTGTCACAGGGGTGGTGTGCTCATGAACAGCTGGCTTTTGTCTCTCCAACATCTTCACTTTATTAGAGTTCAGTGCAAGTGGCTGTTTTGTGAATTAGTGCATCCAGCTTTTTGCATGTTATTTTGTGTAAGAAGCTGTTAGGGAGCAGAAGAATACATGGGACCACGAAGTCCTGGATCCTCAGGGCACCTTTGGCCTAGGAAAATTCAGTGTTTCGGAAGCCGTGTTTTCCTGCATTGGCCTGGTGATTACTGCACCATTCCCTGGCCAATCTTTCCCATCAGGCTATTCTGTGGGCCCCTTGGCCTGCCTGAGCACTGGTGGTCTTGCTGTGAACCCCAGCGCCGAGCAGGGATCCTGGAAGCACCTTTGGCAGCACCAGAGAACCAAGTATCTCTAAGGTTGGGCAGTAAGAGCAGGAGCCTCCAACGGGAAACCTATGCAGAACAGAAGATAGTCTTGGAGGATTTTGAGTTTTGCTTGTCAGGAAGTTCTCCAAGGAAGTTATGACCTTGGAGAACAGAAAGGATCCAGCTTTCATGAAGGACCCAGGTGGGTGGTAGCCGCTTGGCCTAGGGGATGGGTGACAGATGGCTCAGGAAGCATTCTTCTGATCCCTAACCATGAGGGATTGTTCTAACCACTAGGTTAGAACAACCTAGTGCAAGACACAGGGAGTGCCTGGGGCTCTTGACCAGCCTTGCATGACACACCTACTCGGCTAGGACGACCTAGCAACTGCTGAGAGGGGAACGGCTAAGTCTGGGCAGGAGAACCTCAGGCCCCAGGATGACTCATCAGGACTGAGCAGGAAGCTGTCAGCTCTTGAAGGATTCATGCACTTTTTCCCTATCTGGCAGCACAAGCCCTTCCTCCTCCTTCTGTGTGGGCTGACCATGGGTATCAGGCATCAGAGATACAGCTCTGGATCCTGTCCATCCACTGCTGGGCACTCTGTCCATCCTGGGCACAGAAGTTATACACGCGTTTGCTGGTCTTGAGCTACAAAAACAAAGGAAGAGAAGCAGAGATGAGGGCAGGGCTAGTGTACAGGTTTGGTCATGTGAGCTAATCAATCCCTGTGACCTTCCCTTTTCACGCTACCCCGGAACCTCCGTATTTCTCTGCTCTCCACTACTGTACTGTCATTGATTACAGAAGTGATTTTACTTTCCTGGTCCCCAGAGTCACAGGGGATCTTAACAGAAGGGTCTGCAGAGAAAACAGATATTCCACAAAAGCCTGACTTTGCACCTTCTTGACTAAGAGGGTGTGGAATAGCTGGAGCCTCCTGCCTCACCCATGCACTGCAGCCATGCAGCAAAGGAGCCAAGAAGACTGAGCTTCATCCACATCATGGTGGGGCTGGCTTTCACACTCCCTTCCCATCTCTTTCTCTAAGTCTTCAGCTGGGGCCTCACTGGGAGTTCAGAGTCAGGGAAGTGGCCTCACAGCCTGAGCAGGGCACTAAAGTCTGACCTGTATTCTGTATGAAGTCTTGCTTGGCTCTGGGGACTACATAAGTCCCCTATCATGTGGCCCATAAAATGTCCCAAGGCCTGCTGAAGATGTCAGGGAAGACGGTCATCATGTGTGACTAATGATGTTTTTTTTGGATGATCAAGCTTGAAGACAAAAAGATATAAAAGGGAAGTAACATCTGTTTTTGACAGAAGGTGATGAGTGAATAACAATATTTAACAAGGAGTTCCTCTGCTTCCAAGTGTAGTTGGATACCTTTTGAAGGAGTCTTTTGTGCAAAGCAACATGCAGCCTTTATGAGCCATAAGGACAGCGGGGAGAGGTCAGGTTTGGGGATTAAGAGTGCTGGCTTCAGGTTCTGCAGCAGTTCCCGCAGCCAGGGTGGGGCTGTGGCCCATCTGTAGTCACCATCAACTGCTCTGAGGCCCTGTCATCCTTGGAGTGGATGGACTGACTGTAAGGGATTATGTGCAGAGAGCCAGGAAAAGACAAGGTCAGCTTACATCAAAGAAAGCCTTGTCACTCGTGTGCTTCGGGGCGCCCATGCTGGGGCCGGCAGGGATGACCATTTCTACTTCAGCCAGGTCGATGTGGCCCTTACAGCTGGTGTCCTCACCCGAGTCATAGTATCGCAGCTGGAACCAAAGGACACATGAGATATGAGACCCAGGAAAGGGAGACAGTAGGGCTTTCAAAAGGTAGGCTTTTCCCATATCTTGCTCAACTATGTCTGGAAGAACAGACAAGAAATTAAAAACACTGTCTGCTTCTAGGAAGAAGAATTAGGTAGCTGGGAGAAAGGGTAAAAAGACACATTTTTTGAAATTCGAATAAATGTATTACATGTAAAAGAATAAAAACAACAACTGTAAAAAATATATGGAACATATGAATGGGGGGTTAATGTTTAGAATGTATACAAAATTCCTAGAGATTGAGAAGAAAAAGATAAACAACCTAATGGAAAACTGGTCAAAGGATTTCAACTGGCAACTCACAAAAAAAATGTGAGTGACCTATAAACATCTGCAAAGGTGAACAGCCTAAACAGTCAAAAGTAAATGAAATCAATGAGATTTCACTTTTCACTTAGATTAAGAAATATTTAAAATGGTTGACACTATTCAGGTTGAATGGAAGGCATGAGGTATTCATAAGCACCGTTTGTGGGGTGACAATTAGTCAGAAACCTATTAGAGGACAATCTGGCAATATGAACTAAAAGCTAAAATGCTTATACCTATTGATACACCTTTCTCACCTCTAGGCATTTATCTTACAGAAACACCCCCACAAGCATGCAAAGACACACAAACAAAGAGGTTTCCTTCCGCACTCCCTCTATCAGCTAATGATAAGATGTATCTGCCTGTCAGTAGGGTCTTGGTTAATTAAATGATGGTACATCAATAGTATGGAACGCTATACAACATTTAAGAAATAAGATCTATGTGAACTGGTAGGAAAATATGTTCAAGCTATACTATATCTGAAAAGCTAATTTCCAAATAGCATGTATATATGAAGTGATTTTTGAAAAACAGTGAATAGCTCAACATTTGACTGAGGGTTACTATGTGTAAGGACTGGATTTCACTTGAACTAAATCAGTCCGGATTTCAGAAAGTTGCACGGCAGGAATGTGTCTGGTGCCTCCGTCACTGGCCTGTGATTCTGGCCTCGGACTTTTCCCTGCCTCTCTCTGCAGGCATGGTAGGAACAGTACAAATAGAAACCCGTATACCTTCTGCATTAAATCTAAGAGACTGTCAGGAACGCAAGTATAATTTGATGTAACTGTTAATTATAGAAACATCATGACATTCTCCTATGTTTTATTTAGTGGTTTAATGGGACTTTGCTATACAATGTAGGCTCTAATTTCAAAGACAGTGCTGTTTAAAGTCCAGTTGCCTAAAAAGGGCTTCCACTGCAAATCTGTAAAAAAAAAAAAAAAAAAAAATTTCTCTGTATCTGTAATCCAACAGGATCCTGTGTAGCCTTTATGAAACTCCTTGAGCAGAGTGAGAGGTGGCTGATGCCCACATAGAGTGCTCGTCTGGCAGGAGTCCTCTAGATGCAGCCCCAACCAGAGCACCGTGCTGGGGTGCAGCCCGTGTCTTTCTCAGTAGACTCCAAGTCACACACAAATGCACTGAGAACCTGCTCAGGGCTGACTGGTTAGTTCTAAGGCAGAGTGAAGTCTCCGGTCAGACCATGGGAGGACATGTGACTCTCCAGTGAATGATGCAAAGAGGCTGGAAGTTTGCATAGTGTCCCCCTAACCTCCAAGATCACCGAAGCAAAGATTCTGACTCTAAGGACTGTGGGGAGAGCAGGGGTGGGGGGGCTAGAGCCATAGCAAAGAACCCACCAGTGGGGAAAAGACTTCCCAGAATGGTCTGGGAGGGCCAGGCTAGTGTCTGCCCATTGTGGATTTCAGGTTTGGATGGGCACATCCCCTTCTCCCTGTTTTAAAGCTCCCTCCCTCCTCTGTTGCTGTCACCTTTGAGGGATAATGACCTTCTTTAGTACAGGGATGGGCACAGAGAAGGTGTTCAAGAAATGTTTGTTGAATAAATTAACACCCTCGACTTTGAATGGATGCTTTGTGCTGTCGAGATGAAGTGATCTGTGCTCTGGAGAGTGTTCACAGGCACGGGCTCTGCGTGTGCATGTGGTATGCAATACGCTGAAACCCTGAGGCCCTCCCCCGGCCTGGTTGTGGACAGCAGGCAGCAGGAGATGCGTGAGCATTAGAAAGCAGAGTTCTGTGGCTCCTGAGGCTCTGGGCGCCTGGTCACTGCCTCGGTCACACACACCTGCACTTTCTCGGAGGGCTGCTGGGTGCCCTCGCACTGGCTCCACGGAGGAGCCCCCAGGTAGCTGGTGAGAAGCCTCAGGGAAGCATTCTGTGCATGGGGGCTGTGTGTGTCTGCTGGGAGTCACACAACAGCCAGAGACGGAGCCTCGCCTGGGGAGAAGTGGCTGCTACAGGCTGTGATGGTGTTTATTACCTGATGCTTTGTTACATCCAAAACAAACCAACGGGGCTTCCAGCCTTTCAGCAAAGCCCCTCTTTTGTACAGCGTTCCCTCGAAGGACCTAAAAGTAATGATGACATGGCGGTTAATATGATTTTACTACGTGCTGTAAAGGCGATATCTGCTGTTTTTGTTGGTCAAGACTCTGTTTCCCCTAGATGATCCAAAAAAGATTAGTCGGAGCTCCCCCCAGAATTCCTCTACTAGACTCTCAGGGAAAGACTGCCTCATTCTGCTGGGATTGCCAAGCTTGTGAGGTTTGGAGCTCTCAGTAGCCATCCTTTGTACCACGCTGGGGTTCACGCAGCCTGTACAGGCAGCAGAGCTGGTGAATGAGAGAAGCCTGAAGGTACTGTGAGAAACTGGTGCATCCTGGCCTTCTCACTTCATGTGAGTAAATTCCTTTCTGCTTGGGTGAGCATGTGCTGGATCTCAGAAGTCTGCCACTGGAGAAGTGCTCACTAACACACATTCCCTCAAAAGACCAGGCAGATAGGAGATAGTAGGGCCCGCCACAAAAAACTACAACCTTCTGGCCTTATTTTAGTTATAATTTTGACTTTTCCTCTTCCAAGAACCGTCTACCACATTTAAAACAGAAACAAAGAATTAAAGCGGATCCCTTTTAAGTTGACAGACGTGGCACGGCCTAGGCCCAGCTGATTCAAGGGGGGCTGGGAGAGCCTCTGCTGCACCCCCTGGCAGGGCTCACAGCATCTACCTGTTCTCGTCGTTCTTGGGCGTGTACTGGCTGTACAGCGTGGCTGCTCTGCGGTCCACCCCGTTGGATGGGGGGACACCAGTGTTCTGCTCTTCTGCCACGCTGCTGTCTGGAAGGTGGAGCTGAGGCCTCTTCTGATAAAAAGGGAGGTTGGTGGACACGGTTCCTGGGGAGCCCGAAGGGTATCTCTGGGGCTGAAAAAGAACAGGAGGTAGGAAGGCTTTACCAAGACTTTAAGCAACTAATATAGTAATTTCACTTCTAAAAATTTACCTCAAGAAAGAAACTGGATCATATATATATGTCTATATAAAATATGTATATAAAGATGCTTACCTTGGAGGTTTTTTTTTTTTAACATAGCGAAAAACTAGAAAGTACCTAAATGTCTATCATTATGGGGCTAGTTAAAAAAAAAAAAATCTGAACAATGGAATTCTAGACAGCTGTTACAAAGGATGCTGATTTATATGCGACAAATGGAAGGACATGCATGCCATATATTAAGGAAAAAAGAAAGCAGGTTTAAAAACTACGTCTATAGTAAATCCCTTTTATATATGTGTTTAAAAGTCTGCAGGCATAGTGGTTTATTTCTACGTTATAAATTTTGGGTGATTTCTATTTTATAACTTCCTGTGTTATAAAGGAATACATACTTAAAGGAATACATATATCTCATATTCATAATCAGAAAAAAATTAACAAACTATTTTATTCTTAGAAAAAAAGCAGTAAGACTTCATCCACCTGTGGCCTGTCTGATAATAGCCCCTGAGTTGCCACTTGCAGGCAAAAAATGGCGCCTCGAGGACCCCTTCTTACAGGGTCAGGGGACATTTTCTTCTATACTCCATTCTCCTTGACCCCTCTGTGACATCTGACCCTGCTCACCTCTCCTTTCCTCAAGTGCTCTCATCTGTCCTAACCTCCCTCTGCTGCACTTGGAGCCGACCTGCTGTGGGTTTGGCCAGTGGCCTCCCTGTGTATCAGCCGTGTTATCTGGGCCTGAGCCTGCAGGCATGAGCTGGACGCCACTGACTCACTGCGGGTTAACAGGACGCTAAGGTGTGGATGCTCAGGGGCTCAGCACAGCCCATTCCACATTTTACAGCTTAAGGGGTGGTGAGAAGCATAAAATGGAGTATTTGGTATTAAAATATTTTTACAGTAAATGTTTCTTAATTTAGAAACAAAAAGGGGGGGTGAGCAACAGAGAGTGGCATATTTTACTGTTTTAAAATATTTCATTTTCCCTATTTCTCTGGGAGCCAACAAGACCTTGGCATTCCCTTCTTCCCTCCCCTCCTGTGGCAGAGGCCCCAGCTGACCCAGTGCCCTCAAGAAGCTCAGCAGCAGCTCTTCAAAGGGCTTTGCCAACTCACATGGTCTGCTCTGGGCTCTTCTTTAAGGTCCACGTTTACCCGTTCCCACAGCTGCTGCCACTTCTCAGGGGTTTGGTTCAATTTATGCTCCAGTCTTTCAATTTCCTACAGAGAAATTAAAAGGTGTTTTTTTTTTTTTTTTTTGACAGATTAAGTATTGGGTTGGTTAAGAAGTTCGTTTGGGCTTTTCCGTAACAGCAGACAAACTCGAATGAACTTCTTGGCCAAACCAAGTCTTTCACAGAAATCACGGTGCTCCCCAGAGCCACAGCTCCTCTGAGCAGTGAGCCCAGGGCCTCAGAGGCCTCCCAGCCAGAAATGGTGGTGGCGGGAGTGCTAGCTGGTGTGATGCACTGTGGCAAAGATGATTTATTAGGATCTGTAACTGGGCCTCTTTGTACAGATGGCTTAAATAGAGAGATGAAATCTGTATCTGAACACCTTCACCCTTGGCCAGCCCATAGGAAATCTGATGGCCACAGCAAAAGGTCAAGCACTAGGCCTATGTCCAGACCCTAATAGCTGAGGTAGATGAGAAGTCTGTCCTGGACAGAGAAACCCCTTGACTCTGATGATTCAAACCAGATGTAGGGAGAATGAACCAAGAAATGCCCAAGCCTGGCATTTCCCTCGGCCAGGGAGACTGAGAGCAGAGCAGCGGCCTCTGTGACGGCGCTCTCACACACGCTTCTCCTGGTGGGAAGACTGAATGGAGAAGGCTCTTCAGGAACTGTCTGGCCTGTGTCAGGTCTCAAACCCTTCCCTCAGGGCCACTGCTCTCCTCATGGGGGCTACTGCCAGAATGGCTTCACTCCAGAATATAACTTGTAGAAGACGGCTGGCAGTACTCCCATCAGACCATCAGCGACCCACACTTCTGACCAGGGGAAGTAAGGCACCCACAGAAGTCATAACCCAGGCCTGACTCTGGCTCTTGGCCAGATGAAACAGCTGGGAAGCTGCGAACTGCTCTACTTGCTTGAATGCTTCCTCGTAACGATGAAAAACTCCCTTCTACTGAGACTGTTTTCCAGTCCCTGTGCCTGGATCTCCAGGGATGCTGGGGAGCTGGTCTGGTTTCCACATGTTCTATGGTGCTGGCAAGAATGCTAGCCAGGAGCTGGTGAACCAGGCTTCACTCAGCCAGGTTCCCGAGGTCTCTCGTGCCTTCAGGGGCCCAGAGCCTTGGGAGTCTGGCTTCACGTGGCTGACTTACACTGAAAAGGCTGGTGAGAGCGTCGGGCTGAGCGCAGCTGACATCATCATAGCATGGCCACACGGTTTTCCTCTGGCTCTGGGGCCTGGCTCCTCCGGCCAGCTCAGAGTCTTCAGAGGGCAGCTGCTTGGGGGTCAGCATCATCCAGTCATACGAGGGCCCTGTGGAAAGCGTCTCCTCTATATAGTAATCCCACTTCTTGAGGCTGGAAACATTTACACTGGGCTTCAGGGCCTGTTTGAAGAAAATTCTGAAATGTAGTTTTATCCTGACCTCAAAGTAGCCCAAGCTTACTGGCAGGTCAGCCCCCGACACTGCAGGGTCCAGGGAAGAGGATGAACAGAGGTTCTCATTACATATGTCTATATATTTAAACATTACACATCAATATAACTATTAGATAAAGTATGTTCTATCCTCCTACCCTGACAAATATAACTTCCAAACAACCTAGAAGGCCAGGTTTCAGTTGAGAATTCTCAGACTCCTCGGCACTGGGGGAGGCTGGTCCCAGTTCCCAGTTGTTGGCCTAAACCTCTGCTGCTCCTGGCTCAGCTCTGTCCTGCACTCTGAAGGTCTCTTACGAACATGCACGTATACCCCAGCCCTGCAGATGAACTGTCTGCTCCCTGACAAATGCTACTCCTTAGTGGCCCTTTGGCTTAGGAGTGTACTTATTGGCTTAGGGAAGTGGTCTGGCAAGTAATTTGAATTTGGGCAAGGAATTCTGAAGTACCAGAGTGTGGTCTAGATGAAGGAGGAGCATCTGAGCATGTACCCTTGGTTTCTCACACACCTCACAAGGAGGGTGCATGTGGAGAAAGGCCACGGTGGGGTCCTATTGTTCTGGGGCCCAGGGTCTGGCCTTTTTGCCCATGAGTGGTGGTGGAGAGCTCCACTCCACTGCAGAGCCTATTTCATGTAGACGGGCATGGCAGAGCATGGCTGTCCCTGAGAAGTCAACCTTCTTGGCTGGGCTCCAACCTTCCTGCTTCTCATAGGGTTTCTTCCATGGCTCTGGTATGAATGGACTTAGGGGAAGTCTTTTCTGAAGTACTTTAGGTTTTTCAGCTTAGACAGTATGCTGAGGGTTTAAGTTTTGTTTGTTCTCCTTTCCCAGGGCAAGTTGATTTGCTCTGAGTTTCTTGAAGTTATCCTCTCTATGTCTAGGGGGCCAGCTCCTAATTTTTCTGGTCAAGAATTCGGTAACAGACTTCATTGCATCATAATCTAAACCCAAAGTGTATCAACTTTGAAATAACTTCTGGTATGAAACCTAGTCAAATGTTTATAAAAAGCTTAAACAGCTTATATATGCTCAATGTAAGGAAAACTTCAACACAAAAATATTCCAAAAATGCAACATAAATGCTTTCTTTCTTTACCTCTATTTCCACTGGTGAATATAAATAATTAAAGAAAACGGGACTCCTCTTGTGCATTCTATCAATACACTCCCAAATACAAATTCCTTTTTTGGCATGCTTGTCTCCTTTATCATCAAATAAAGTTCCTGGAAAAAAAAATCAGCAAAACAAAAGTCAAATAAATCAACAGTTTGCTTAAAAATGTGATGCATGTAGCAGATGAAAAATGGAGCCTTTTGTATGGCTCTAGAAACATCACTGCATGGGCAAAAACCTTAGAAAATAACTAAGGAGATAGGAAAGGACTGTAGCAAAGCTAAAGATAGGAATGGGCTTCACAGCTATATGGAAACAAATCCAAATGGAAGAAAAACATGTGCTGAAGTTTTCCCAAGTATTTAGCAATACATCATGACGCCCCCCCAGGCCACATCCCACGTCTATATCTAGATTCACAGAGGTCCATGCCAGCAGACATTCTACACATTTTTCCAAAAAGCTGGAAGGGAAATGATTTGATGAGACTAGTTAAAAACAAAAATTTATGTTTCTTTATAAAGTTGCTGGCTGTTTATTACGAAGCCATTTAAAGTGTTTTCTTTGTTGGGTAGTGTACATACACCACACATCATGGTTAGGGAGACTGTAGATGTCAGATGGGTGTGGTCTGTATCCTTGGGTGAGTTAAAAGCTGAATTGGGGAGGGTGGCATTTCAGGTACTATATTTGTACCTTTCAGTCTGTTACTTACATAAGCCTGCTTTGTTTTAATAGAGAGGAAGGTGTGTTAGCATGAGGCAGGAGGTGTTTCTTTAAAAGGGCAGCAAGAGTGCCCCTCTGTCTTTTCTTGCTTTAAATGAAAAGACTCAGTCAAAAGTTAATAAGCATTTTATTTACCATAAAATAATGTTTCATGCCCAAGGCTGCACAAAATCTTATAATATGAGGGGCCCCCAAGACATGGAGTTTTAAGAGTTGGACATGATTTAGAGACTAAACTAGCACCAACACTAATTAATCTTTCTTCTCTACCTGTTAAGTGCAGAGTGCAGAACAGTAGTTCTCAACCCTGGCCACTCATTTAAAAAAGACAACAACAAAAAAAACAGGGGCTTCAAAAAGTCCTAGTACTTAGGTCTCACCTCAGACCAATTACAGAATATGAGAATAGGCCCCAGATAAAAGTCATTTTAAAAAGTTCTCTAAGTGACTCTAATGTCCACTGTAACCAGCTCTACTTAATGTCTTCCCAACACAAGGGTGACTAAAAAATTAAGGTTTCTGATTGTGATGTGTGGAATGACAATTTTATGAGTCAACAAAGGTCTGGAAGTACAAACAGGAAAGGAAATGGTCACACAAGTGCTGTCTCCCTTACCAAAAGTATGAAATATTGTACTAGACAAGTTTAATAGCATGCATTGAAAAACAGTATTTCTTGCTTTCATATTTTAAACTCAGAACATTACTAAATATTTTCAGCCATTAAGAGAATCCTCTTTATGAATATTCAGTATGTATAATATACTGAAAATAAACAGTAGACATAACATACTGCTTTTCTTTACTTGATTGTCTTCTTAACAAAAATATTCATGTGTATCCCCGTTTCCCCCTCCTTATAACAACAGCAGAGTAAGAACGTAAAATCCCTTGGGGAACATTTACACAGGGGCTGACAAGCTTTCAAGAATCTATTCTTTAGAGCTGTTACTGCCATTAAAAATTATAATAATGGTGCTATCTAAAATTTATTGAGTTCTTACTATGTGGTAGCAACTGTGCTAAGAAATTTACAAATATTTCCTAATGTGGTCATCCTGGTCCAAAAAGGGGTGTGTGCTATTATTATCCTCATTTTAAAGATGTGGAAACTGAGAAAACTCGGAGAGGAACCTAACCTATCCTAAGTATCGATACTTGGCTGGTAACTGGCAGTGTTGAAATTTAACTGTATTCTGTTTGCTCCAGAGCCCGTGGCCATAACTGCTATGCAAACTGCTTCCAGGGGAGCAGTAACCTACCAGCATGTACCAGGGATGGAATAGCTAGGAGCCAGGTGTTTCTCCACAAACCGTGCTACTGCGTGGAGATAGTAAGATAGTAATTAGCAGATTGACGTTTTCAAAGGTGCTACATGATGACGATTATCAGTCCCCAAGATCTGGCACAGCACAAAATCTCACTCATTCATGTCCATCATACTTTCACAGTTCAGAATAAAACACTAAAGTGGCCTTGCCACACTTGGGGGTGATTATTTTATTAGAGTTTTTAATTAAAAATACATAAAACTAACAAAAAAAGACTGAACAAGGGCATGCAAACACGTACCGTGCTCTAATCTTTCATAGTCTGAATCCAGGAGAAATGTTTTAAAGCGATTAGACACATAGTGGAAAGCCAAGAACTTTAAGTAATAGAGATTGAATTCAAACTCAGTTGGATACTGGTTGTGAACCTGAAACACACAAGGCAAAGAAAAGAATAAGAATTAAATGGAACAAAAAGTGGACGCCATGCCACTGAACACTGACTGAAATGCATGGGAGGCCATTTGGTGACTCAAGTCAACTGAATCCCTAATAGGAGTGGAAGTGGGACGTGAACTAGCCCTTTGCCAGACACCACGCTAGGGGGTTTTATGAGCATAATCTCATATAATCTCCATAACAACACTGCAAGATACGCATTATTTTTTGCTGGATTTATTGAGCTATAATTGACATATAACATTGTATAAGTTTAAAGTGTACAATACAGTAATTTAATACACAAATCTATTCTAAAATGATTACCATGTTAGTGTTAGTTAACACCTCCATAACCTCATATGATTACCGTTTTGTTTTTTGGTGGTGAGAATATTTAAGATCTACTTTCTTAGCAACTTTCAAGGATATAATACAGTAATGTTAACTATAGTTGCCACGGTGTACAATGGATCCCCAGAACTTTCTCCTCTTAAATCTGGAAGACAAACATCTCCCATCTGCCACCTCCCCACAATCCCCAGCCTCTGGTAACCACTATTCTACTCTGTTTTTATGAGTAAGGCTTTTTAAGGTTTTACCTATAAGTGAGATCATACAGTATTTATCTTTCTCTGACTTATTTCACTTAGCATAATTCTCTCAGGGTTTATCCACACTGTTGCAATGGCAGGATTTACTTTTTTCTCATGACTGAGTGATATTTAATGTTTATGTATATAATGTTTGTAACATATACATCATCTATAGATGGATACTTAGGTTGCTGCCATTTCTTCACTATTGTGAATAATGCTACAATGAGGTATCTCTGAGATAATGATTTTATTCCTTCTAATATCCAGAAATTGGATTGCTGGGTCATATGGTAGTTCTATTTTTTAATATTTTGAGGAGCCTCCATGTTGTTTTCCATAGTGACTGAAACAAGTTACATCCCCACCAGCAATGCACAAGAGCTCCCTTTTCTCTACATCCTCTCCCACAGTTACCTTTTGTCTTTTTGATACTAGCCATTCGAACAAATGTGAAGTGATGTCTTGTGATTTCAATTTGCACTTTCCTGATGATTAGTGGGGCTTCCCTGATGATTAGTGGGGCTTCCCTGGTGGCTCACAGGTTAAAGCATCTGCCTGCAATGTGGGAGACCTGGGTTCGATCCCTGGGTGAGTGAGCACTTTTTCATATACCTTTGGCCATTCAGATCCTCTGAAGATGAGTATTATCACCCACACCCAACCCTGTACGAATGAGGAAGCTGAAGATAAGCAGGATTAAGTAATTTACCCAAGGTCACTTACAGTCATGAGCGAGCCCAGATTTGAATCCTGGCTTGTTAGGCTGCACAGTCAGTGTCTCATTTACTTCACACTGGGCTAGATACCTGACAGATAGGGATCATTGTATGCTGCGGTCCTTGCTTTCCAGGCATTTGTGGTGTAACAGTGTGTAATACGATAAGAAAAATTATACTTACAGAAGTTTGGCAGTGAAAGGAATGAGAAGAGAAGGTGGTGGTTTGGGGGGTGGACAGCAAGAGTTGTTTTCCTGACAAAAGAAATGTGTGCCCTGTCTGAGGGCAATGCAGAAGGAGCCAAGAGAATAAACTGTGGAGAAAGAGCTGATAACTAAGAGAGTAAGGCCCTGGGAAAGCAAGAATGAAGGAGGCCAAGGGTCCAGAAGCAGGCAAAAGCCTTAAAAATGAGGCGGAATAGAAGAGTAGACAGAAAGAGAAGTATGTTCAAGTGCCAAGGGTGGGAGGGAAGAGCTTATAAAGCCTTTTAACTTTAATTTTCCATCAGTAACTCAGTGAGGTCACTGGAGGGAGGAATAAGGATGAGGGAATGGCATGGAAGGGTGGGAGCAAGGCAGAGCCTGGAACGGTCACTGGGCTGTGGTGTGCTTTAGGCAGACTCTCTGGAGCCATCTTATGTTGGCAGAAGATAGGCTGATGACCTTGGGACACTGTGGTCCACCCAGCAATCTCACCTCTGGACTGCTCATTCTCTCATGACCAACAAGAGAATTTCACTTGGTTGAGATAAGTTCCAATCATAATTGTATTTGCTTAAAAGCTGTTTCGAATGAACACTGCAGGCAGGCTGTCTGAAAAGCCAGCTTTCCTCTCCATGTTTAATTTGGCAATGTAGACTCACACTTGGGTCAGCCAAGAGAGCGGCATATGTGCAATATGTTGATTACTCAATAGATCAATGGGAGTTTAAAGTCATGATCTGGATACCATCAATTTATCAACCTTTATCACTTGATTAGAAACCTAGATTTCTGTGATGATTAAAGGTTTTTTTTTCTATTAACTTTTTTTTGGCTTTTACACTGAACTAAAATTTTAGTTCATACGTAATGCAAAATAAAATGGAGGCTAAGAAGATGTATTAAAACAGTCTGACTCTTCTGCATCGTTGCAAACTGCGGATGGACCTGCTTTCTTGACCTGAGCTTCCGTCCTTCCTGTTGCATCTGGCCTCCCCAGGACAGGGGAGCTTTCTGTAGGACAACTGGGGTGTGGCTCTAAATAGTGAGGGAGTGCACCATATTCCAGGTTTTAGAACTTAAACTCTTTAGCCTGAGTTCCTGAATTCATAGCACCACCTCAAGGGGCCCCAGTGCACATGATGGAGAAGGGGTGACTTGGACTGTGGCTCTTGGGATAGAAGGAGACAGGTCCAGGATGGAGCTTGGTTCTCTACCATCTGAGAGTTTCAGGGAGAAATCTGCAATGTGCTTGGGTGTGAGCTCCAAGAACAACTTTGTCCCAAGAGCCCTTGGAATAAAACTCCATAATCACAGGCCAGACCCTTGGCTCACTATTTCCAGGGGAAGAGTTCAGGGCAATTTCCACTGACCTAGTCCATGACAATTCTAAAAACTTAAAAAAAAAATTATTAAACAAAGCCCCAGAATAACAAAACATTTCTCTCAGTGATTCTTCTCCATAAAAACCACTTGCTGCATATATAACTGTTATCTTTTCTTGATTATTCTGATATTTAATATGCTTAGGAATATAATTTTAATGACCCACTTCTGAGGTAAAGTAGAATGGAAATGATAATGAATATGACCTTAAGTTGAACTTACAGGCACTCAGGGAGATCAGCCGCTAGGACTAGAAGGAAAACTCCTCTACAAGTGGAAAAATGCTCTCACAGACCACTGTGCTGAGTGACTGGCCTCAGCACAAACCCTGCACTATACAATTAACGACAGAAAGACTAGACACGTCTTCAAGGCTGCTGGCACTCGCCCTGCTCGAGCTGGAACTGCTGCTTAGAAAACATCCAGGTTTTCTAAGCACTTAAGGGCACCATGGTGTCTGTGTCTGTGTGGCCATGAAGGCACCTGCAGGGGCTAACTGCTTGGGGTTAAAAACAGTCTGTCCCCATACTGGGGTTAATTATCAGGGCTGTTGGAAGTGGAAGAGAAGATGCTGAACAACTTGGTTCTTTTACTTGGTAGCAACAGTTTTAAGCAACAAGCATGTAAAAATTTCTTCGATGGAAAAAAAAAATCAAAGTGACCTGAATGCTGGAGTGATTAATGCCTAGATAACCACATTTGGAATCTGGCATTAAGAAACTCAAGGAATTTTCTGAAATGTCTTTTTACTATGATGAAAAATTAAGACCTGATTATGAATACAAAACAAAAATCTCATACTTAGACTTCTAGTAAAAAAGAAAAATTATACTCTCTCCATTTAGTCCTATATCCCAGAAACTGAGTTTGTCCTGTTAATTGGCTTCCCCCCGCCTTGTCAATAGGACACCAGGACTCTCCTGCCGTACCCCACCACAGTGCTCTCCACAAGGCACAGTACACCAGGCCTTCTCCTCCTCCTGTTAAGTATTGTTGTGATAGAGGAAATGGGATCAAGGCCAGAGATGTCCTCCAGGACTTATTATAGCGAATGAGTGAGAGAGTAGAGGTTTGTTAGCCACTTTTTTTCTTTTTTTACTTTAATGAGGTATAACTGACATACAATAAGCTGCATATATTTAAAGTGTACAATATGCTACATTCTACCATCTCCATACACCTGTGAAGCCATTACCACCATTAACACAGTGAACCTACCAACCATAACTCCCCAGTGTTTCCTGCACCCTCCTCTGCAAGCAATGACTGACTTGCTTTTTGTCACTATGGGTTAACTGGTACCTACTTGAACTTTATATAGGCCTTCCCTGGTGGCTCTGTGGTAAAGAATCCTCCTGTCAGTGAAGGAGATGTGGGTTCAATCCCTATGCTGGGAAGATCCCCTGGAGAAGGAAATGGCAAACAACTCCAGTACTCTTGCCTGGAAAATCCTACGGACGGAGGAGCCTGGTAGGTTACAGTCCATGGGGTCGCAAAGAGTCGGACATGACTGAGCGACTTCACTTTACTTCAATGATTTTAATTTGCATTTCCTAATGACAAATGATAAAAGTATCTTTTCATCTGCTAATTTTCCATCTGTATATCTTTGAAGTCAGTATAAATGTTATGCTATTAAAAAAATAGGTTGGTTGTTTCTTAAATATTGAGTTTTGAGAATCCTTTTTATATACTAGATATAAGTCCTCTAGCAGATACATGATTTGCAAATGTTTTCTCCCACTCTGTGATTTGTCTTTTCATTTTTTTTAACAGTGATTTTGAAAAACAAAAGTTTTTAACTTTGACAAAGTCTAATTTATCTAAGGGAGGCCTAGTGTGCTGCAATTCATGGGGTTGAAAAGAGTAGGACACGACTGAGCGACTGAACTGAACTGACTGAATTTATCTAATTTATTTTTTAAATTAAATTTATCTAATTATTTTTTTCTTTTATGGATGATGCTTTTGGTGTTGAATCTAAGATATCCTTGCCTCATAACCCAAGATCACAAGGATTTCTTCCTATGTTTTCTTCTAGAAGTAGAGTATTATGACCCCTTTGGAATTAATTTTTATATTGATGCAAGGTATGGGTCAAAAATAATTATTTTGCATCTGGAAATCCAATTGTCTGATACCATTTGTTAAAAAGACTCTTTTCTACCTATTGTTTAGACATTTTTTATTTAAAATTTTTGTTGAAGTGTAGCTGATTTACAGTGTTGCACTGGTTTCTGGTGCATGGTGAAGTGATTATTTAACATATATGTATGTGTGTATATATGTATATGTATGGGCTTCTCTGGTGGCTCAGCTGATAAAGAAGCTGCCTGCAATGCTGGAAACCAGGGTTCCATCCCTGGGTTGGGAAGATCCCCTGGAGAAGGGAAAGGCTACCCACTCCAGTATTCTGGCCTGGAGAATTCCAAAGACTGTATAGTCCATGGGGTCACAAAGAGTCGGACATGACTGAGTGACTTTCACATACACATACATCATATATATATATTTATACATACACACACATATATTCTCTTTCATATCCTTTTCCATTATGGTTTATTACAAGACATTGAATATAGTTCCCTGTGCTATACAGTGGGACCTTGTGGCTTAACTATTTTTTTTTTTTAAGCTAACACCTTTTCTTTTTTTTGTATATATATATATATTTTTTTTAATTTTTATTTTTACTTTATTTTACTTTACAATACTGTATTGGTTTTGCCATACATTGACATGAATCCACCACGGGTGTACATGCGTTCCCAAACATGAACGCCCCCTCCCGCCTCCCTCCCCATAACATCTCTCTGGATCATCCTCGTGCACCAGCCCCAAGCATACTGTATCCTGCATCGGACATAGACTGGCGATTCGATTCTTACATGATAGTATACATGTTTCAATGCCATTCTCCCAAATCATCTCACCCTCTCCCTCTCCCTCTGAGTCCAAAAGTCCGCTATACACATCTGTGTCTTTTTTGCTGTCTTGCATACAGGGTCATCATTGCCATCTTTTAAATTCCATATATATGTGTTAGTATACTGTATTGGTGTTTTTCTTTCTGGCTTACTTCACTCTGTATAATCGGCTCCAGTTTCATCCATCTCATCAGAACTGATTCAAATGTATTCTTTTTAATGGTTGAGTAATATTCCATTGTGTATATATACCACAGCTTTCTTATCCATTCATCTGCTGATGGACATCTAGGTTGTTTCCATGTCCTGGCTATTATAAACAGTGCTGCGATGAACATTGGGGTACATGTGTCTCTTTCAATTCTGGTTTCCTCAGTGTGTATGCCCAGCAGTGGGATTGCTGGGTCATAAGGCAGTTCTATTTGCAATTTTTTAAGGAATCTCCACACTGTTCTCCATAGTGGTTGTACTAGTTTGCATTCCCACTTAACTATTTTATATATAGTAGTTTGCTAATCCCAAACTCCTAACTTATCCCTACCCTACCCCCTTTCCCCTCTGGTAATCATGATTTTTTTTTTCCTATGTCTGTGAATCTGTTTCTGTTTTGTGAGTATGTTATTGTTATCATATTTTTGATTCCACAAATAAGTGATATCATATTTACCTATTAGTTTTGCATCTTTGTAAAAAATCAGTTGTCCATATACCATAAATATATGGAACTATTTCTGGACTGTCTATTCTGTTACATTGATCTATTTGTCTATATACCAATTATCATCCTGTTTTGATTACTACAGCATTATAATAAAATCAGATAATGTTAGTCCCCCAATTTTGTTCTTTTTCAAAGTTGTTTTGGCTATTCTAGATCCTTTGCCTTTCCATATGGATTTAATTGAATTAAGTTTGCCAGTTTCTACAGAGTGGCCTCCTAGGAGTTTCATTATGATTACAATGAATCTTTAATTTGGGGAAACTGATATTTTAACATCGAGTTTTCTGATCCATGAACAACAGGTATTTCTTGACTTATTTTGTAAATATTTTCTCTTAGTAATATTTTATAGTTTGTGTCTAGGTCTTTAATGTATTTTGCTAGATTTCTTCCATTTTTTTGATACTGTTGTAAATAGTAATATTTTTAAATTTCAATTTTCCTATGGTTTATTGCTAGCATTGATTTTTGTATATTGAGCATGTATTCTGCAGCTTTGCTAAACTCATTTATTTTAGTATCTTTTTTCTTTTTTTGGGGGTAGAGTCCATAGATAATCATGTTGTTTGCGAATAAAGCTAGTTTTACTTCTTCCTTTCCAATGTGGGTGTCTTTATTATTATTTTCTTGCCTTATTGCATGGCTATTAAGTTTAGTACAATGTTGAATAGAGGTGGTGAAGCAGGCACTCACATCTTGTTCCTCATCTTAGGGGGAAAGCATTCAATCTTCCATTATTAAGTATGATATTAGCTGTAGGTTTTTTTGTTTTTGATACTGTTTATAGTTTAAGAGAATTTCTGAGAATTTTCACAAGGAAGGGATTTTATATTTTGTCAGAAGTTTTTTCTCTGCATCTACTGAAATGACTGTATGGGCTTTTTTTTTTTTTTTTTTAGTCCCTTAACATGTTTTTTAGCTGCACTGGGTCTTCGTTGCTGTGCACAGGCTTTCTCTAGTTGCGGTGAGTGGGGGCTACTCTTGTTGCAGTATGCGGGCTTCTCATTGTGGTGGCTTCTCTCGTTGTAGAGCATGGGCTCTAGGCTTGCAGGTTTTAGTAGCTGTGGCACTCAGACTCTACATGGGTTCAGGAGTTGTGTGCACTGGCTTAGTTGCCCTTTGGCATGTGGGATCTTCCCAGACCAGAGATTGAACTTGTGTCCCCTGCACTAGCAGGCAGATTCTTAATCACTGGACCACTAGGGGAGTCCTAGTTCCTTAACATGGTGAGTTACACTAATTGATTTCAAGTGCGAAACTGACTGCATTCCTAGAACAAACCCCATTTGACCGTGGTATATCACTTTTAAAATATATTGTTGAATTTGATTTGCTGAAATTCTGTTTAGAAAATTTGAATCTATGACCATCAGAGATACTGATCTATAGTTTCCCTTTTTCTTTGTCAGATCAAGGTAACGCTGGCTTCATACACTGAGTGGCTTTTTGCTTAAATTTTCTGGAAGAGTTTTTGTAGAATTGCTATTATTTCTTCCCTGGGCTTCTCTGTTAGCTCAGTTGGTAAAGAATCTGCCTGCAATGCAGGAGACCCCAGTTCAATTCCCAGTTGGAAGGATCCACTGGAGAAAGAATAGGCTACCCACTCCAGTATTCTTGGCTTCCCTTGTGGCTCAGCTGATAAAGAATCCGTCCACAATCCAGGAGGACCTGGGTTCGACCCCTGGATTGGGAAGATCTCCTGGAGAAGGGAAAGGCTACCTACTCCAGTATTCTGGACTGGAGAGTTCCATGGACTGTATAGTCCATGGGGTCGTAAAGAGTAGGACATGACAGAGCGACTTTCACTTCCTTAAATACTTGGTAGAATTTGCCAGTTAAGCCACTGAGGCCTGAAGCTACCTTTCTACGTGGAAAGGTTTTGACTACAATTTCAATTTCTTTACTAGATACAGGCCTATTCAGGTTATATATCTTTTCTCGAGTGAGTGCGATAGTTTGTGTCTTTCAAAGAAACTGTCCATTTGAACTAAATTTTTTATTTTACTGATGCAAAATTGTTCACAATATTCCCTTATGCTCCGTTTACTATCTGTAGAATCAGCAGGGATGTCATCTTCTTCATTTCTAATACTGGTAATTTGTGTGGTTTTTTTTTTTTCCTTTCAGTCTGGCTAGAGGTTTATTAATTTTACTGATCTTTTCAAAGAAAAGCTTTTGGTTTCATTAGTTTTCTTTATTGTTGGCTATAACTTGCCTAAAGGTAAGTCTGCTTCAAATAAACTTAGTTGTACTGTATTATGCAGAACTGGGAATGATAGGCATCTCAGCCTATAAATTAATTCTATGTGAGCATTTCCCCAAATATGCTGATGAAAAGAGTTTTAGGGCCCTTTCAATCATCATCTGGATTCTGTTGTTCAAAACAACTTTGTATTTATCTTGATAAACAGCAAAAAAAAAAAAACAACAGATTTAAAATGTTAGGACTAACCTGTCTGAGGTATTTTTGGTTTTATTTTCCATTAAGTACTAAAACCTTCCAACTTCACTTATTTATAAGAAAATATGAAATGGAATCTGGAGAAATATGAGTTTATAGGGTTTTACTTTTTGCCCATATGCCATTAGGTACTTTGTAAAATTTAAAGACTCATAAAAATAAGCTATGACTCAAATCCCAGGAAAAATCAACATTTTGGGAATAAAATATAGTAAGTTAAAATTGGATTTTATTTCAGGAATTACAAATATTAAGCTACAAGAGAACCTGTATTTAATGGTATCAACATTTTAAAAATTATGAGTATACAAGACACATCCTGCCTATGGGGTTGCACAGAGTCGGACATGACTGAAGCGACTTAGCAGCAGCAGCAGACACATCCTAGAAAAAACAGGTAGCTAATACTAGTTTTTGTTATTTCACACATTAAGATTTAACAAACATTAACTGTGTACCTTCTGTGCCAATCATTTCACATAAGATTTTAAATCCTTCTGAGATATATATATATATAAAGAAACTGAAGTACAAAGAGGTTAAATAATTTGTTAAAGATCAAAAATTAGTAAATGAGACTAATATGCAAACTCAAACGTACTTTATGGGCTCAAACATTAAAAGCTTTTAACGTGCAATTGCTTTGTTATAAAATAGTTTAGAGTATGCCAGTTTTGCCAGTTTTCAGTTGACTGGGAAGCAGGCAGACACCAGAAACTCTTGAATATACCATGAATCCATTAAATGCAGTTATTTTGCCAACATTCATGGATACATTTTAGAGTAACTGACCTATGTGAGGGGGCAGCTTAGCTGCTCAAATATGTACTCACAGGGAAAGCTCACATCTCTAAAAGGCAAATAGCTTTTCTGTTTGGAACAGGACCTAGCATAGTGCTAGCATAGTGCTGGCATGTGATAACTGTGAGGAGAATTCCTATCACGAAGTCAGACCAGAGTGAGTCAATTTACAAACTGAACAAACTTCAAAGGCAAAGTTATAACTGTTACTTGTTTTGTTCCAAGTAGGAAATAATGAGAAAGTCCTAAGATGCACTCAAAGATTTAATCTAATGCTGAATAAAGGAGATGCTTTCCTACACGCCATGTTTTCAAATTCATATTATATGTATGTTTCCCCCTTACTTTTAGAAAGAAATTTTAGGTAATTAAAACACATTTTTTGGATGTATTTTCCTTCTAAGTTTGGTTCAACTATTTTAAGAAAAGGAAGCATCCTGTAATGATATCATCAGAGCTAAGCCAATTTCTTTTGGAAGCAACAAAAAAATCTGCCAGATGTTGCTATTATGAAACAGTGATCCAGCGTTTATAATTCATCTGACACCTGGATATACTGGCGTAAACAATGGCTTTTTATATGATGAGGCAGTTCTAATTTAAGATCAGTGCTTCATCTGTTTTCTTTGTAACTCTATTAGTACTAATGGGCAAGTCTAAGCATACTTCCATGGATTGCCTTTTGGCATTCAGTGTGTTAGAAATGGTTAATAAGCAGTGAACACATTCCACCTGGGAAAGTTTCACTTGCTGCAGCATAATTTTGCATTTATTTTTTAAAATGTTCTTGGGCCTCGCTCCGTTTCGTGCTCCTGAGAGACTGAGGACAGCACTAATTCGAACTGTCTGCCAGAGGAGAGTCATGTAGAGCATTAGTGTTCACTTGAAAGGTATTCCAAGAAGGCATTTTCTAATGCCTAAAACCAGTACGTAAGAGATGAGGAAACACTACCGTATAATTAAGTCAGCAAGAATCAAAAGCATTGTCTGTTAACTATAGTCTCCTGTTTTTGAATAAATATATAATCCCTTTCAGCACAAAATAATCTACTTCACCAAAACTATCACAGCCAAACATTCTTTAAATACTGCAATTAATGTCATATACTCACTTTGCCATGACTTGCCTGCACTCAGGTAATTATTAGGGTACTAAGCTGAAGGGTTCAGACAAATTTTTAAAAATTTATATTTTAATTGTTTTTTTTTTTTTTTTTAACATGGTACAACCAGATTTGAAATCATACTAAAGGGTCTTTGGATCCTGTGAAGCACTCACCTGCAACTAATTGAGCTTTCATTAAAAGTCAACTTTTGTTTTCAATTTCAGAACTAACTGGTTTATATAGAATATTTACATTTTAACTCTTGTTTAAAATAAGAAAGTTCCAAAAATTAAACATATGCCCCAAGTTCCTTTATCTAACTTAACAATACACAGTTTAAGCATCTATTGTAATGAATTCTAAAGGTAACAGAAATGTAATTCATACTTCATTTTAGTTTACGTTGAATTGTTTTTGGTTACACCACTAAAGAGGTACTTGTAGAACACAGGTTACTTTCCAACATTCTAGACTACTCATGCTTCCGTTCAACTCACCCAACCCAACAATAAAATACGAGCATTACATTTCAAGTAATTATTATTATACTTGGGACACAATGATATTCCCATCTGTGAGGACAGTGTGTCTTATATGAGAATATTCCATGACTCTGCTTGTGAGTGGATTCTTTTGCTGATGCGAATATTTAGGTATGCAGAGCTCTGCAAATTGAATGTGGGTGTTTAACACCTTTCATAGTGCGTTTAACTGAAGCCAAGTTCAGCCACACAAACACAACCCCTAGCAACTCTCCCTCAAGTAAAGAAAAGGGATTTTTTAAAAGGTACAAAGTCGAAAAGGAGGTGGGGAGAAAGGGAGCAGGAGACAGGAGAAGAGTAAGAAAATTCTGAAAGATGGAAAATGTAAGAATACCAGAAAATGACAGAAGATAAGAAGCTATACTAGGATGCCTGTAGGGTGAAAATGATTTGAAAAGGAAGAGTTTGCTCTGTAAACCCCAAAAGTCTTAGAAGCCCAAGTGCTATAAAGGGTAAGTGTTACACCCTTTATGGGGTTGCTCAGTCGTGTCGGACTCTTTGCTACCCCACGGATTGTAGCCCACGAGGCTCCTTTTTCCACGGAATTCTCTAGGCAAGAATACTGGAGCGGGTTGTCACTCCCTTCTCCAGATCGTCCTGACCCAGGGATTGAACCCAGGTCTCCTGCCTTGCAGGCAGATTCTTACTGTCTGAGTCACCAGGGAAGCCCATAAAGGGGTAAAACAGGGGCTAAAAATGAGAACAGTTGCAAGTCTAGAGGCCGTGCTAGGACTTCCAGGGCCCTTTCCTACCCCATGAGGTCATGTGACTACCTTCTTGCAGGCAAGAGACTAGAGGTTTGCTGTTTTGAGAAACCAAACTTGGTAAGTTCTGGACTTGGGGACACCTGTGCACAAGTACGTTAATGATGAGACTGACAATGTATGGAAAAAGTAAAACCCTGCATACTTCACTGGGATTTTCCTGGACCTATTTCTTGCCGAGCTTCCAGAAAGCAGGCAGCCAGGTTTATAAGTGCCCTCTGGGTATCACACCGGCAAGTTTTTCTTTAGAGAAACTAGAGAGCAGTTGTCTTTTTTTAGAACTCCAGTTTACTGACAGGTTGGAGTTACTATTTAAAATATTTTTTTTTCAGGTTCATTGAAGTACAATTTAAATATACTAAAATGCTCCTATTTTAAGCATACAGGTTGACTCGTTTTGGTCACACGTTTGTGTAATTGTGGTGGTGTAACTGCCACCACAATGAGGATGCAGAATAGTTCCCTCATCCTATGACGTTTGCTCATGCCCTTTCGGAGTTGACTCCCTGCCCTGACTACCGGTTCCAGGCAACCACCGATCTATTTTTCTACCACTATTTTGCCTTTTGTAGGATATCCTATAAGCATATAGTGTGTAGTCTGTAGTCTTTTTAACCTATTTTTCTCCCTGGTTTTAATGAGAAATAGTTGGTATACATCACTGTAAAGGTTTTAGGCATATAGCATGGTTGTCTGAATTACATATATTATAAAATGATAACCACAGTGTGTTTAGCTAACATCTACCATCTCATACAGATAAAATGAGAAGAAAAACAAATTCTCCTTGTGATGAGATTTCTCTTTTTTCATGGATCATGCTTTTGACACGTCCATGTTGTATGTATTATTTCATTGCCTTTGCTTGCTGATTAATATTCCACTGTGAGCATATACCAGACTTGGTTCATCTGTTCACCACCTGATGGATAATGGTTTTTCATGATACCCTTTTATAGTCATACCTATTCTCCTTTCCCCACTATCTCCAAACCCAATAATAATTGGGCATTAATAATAATTATTATCAATAATTAATGGTCTTATCGCTATAATTTCGTCATTTTTGAAAATGTTATGCTAATTGAATCATAGTGTGTGACCATTTGAGACTGCTTACTCAACATCATGCTCTTGAGATCCATTCAAATTGTTGCCTGTTATCAGCAGCTCTCCCCTTTTTATTGCTGAGCAGTATTCTGTGGTGTGGATATACCACAGTCTTTTAGCCATTTACCTATTTTAAGACATTCTGTCCCCTCTCCCCTGCAATTTCTGGCTATTATAAATAAAACTTCTATAATGATACTTTCATATTTGAGCTGAGTTTCTTATAAAATGTATGCTGTTAGGTCATGTTATGTTTAGACTGTCTCCACTTAATGCAATTATTGATATGTTAAGGCTGAAGTCTGTCATTTTACGTTTTGTCTTCACTTCTATATTGTTTTCCCTTTGTTTATTTTCCTGCCTTATATGGATTACTTGAACATTTTTTAGAATTCCATTTTGACTTCTCTATAGTGTTTTTGAGAGTATATCCTTATATAGCTTTTTTAGTGGTTGTTCTAGATATTATACTACATATATTGTTATGGTCAACCGGTGTTCCTATTTTACCAGCTTCAGTGAAGTGTAGAAACCTTACTTGCCTTCACATCCCTTTGTGCCCCTCCATTTCCAATTGTCTTAACTATTTCCTTAACAGTGTTATAATTTTTGCTTCAAGAATAATTTAGTGGGTTGCCATTTCCTTCTCCAATGCATGAAAGTGAAAAGTGAAAGTGAAGCCGCTCAGTGTCTGACCCTTAGCGACCCCATGGACTGCAGCCCACCAGGCTCCCCATCCATGGGATTTTCCAGGCAAGAGCACTGGAGTGGGATGCCATTGCCTTCTCCATAACCATTTCCTCTACCTATATTGGGAACATCAAATAGTGTTATAATTTTTGCTTCAAGAATAATTTAAGGAGCTCAAGAGAAAAGTATATTGTGTTTACTTATATTTTACTTTCTGTGGTTTTTCTTCCTTCCTGATATCCCAAGATTCCTTCTTTTATCATTTATTTTCTACTTGAAAAATTTCCTTTAGCCATTTAGGTCTATGATCCATTTCAGGCAAATTTCTGTGAATGATGTAAGAATTTGGGGTTCATAGTTTTCTATACAGATATTCAGTTATTCTATTACCATTTGTTGAAATGTTTCCTTTCCCCATGTCTGAGTTTACAGTTATGCTCTGGGGGTGGGTGGGGTGGGGGAGAGCTGTCTTTAGAGTCTTAATCCCTTATTGTGGAAGCAGAAGTTAAATTTACTTATTTTAAATATTTATTTATTTGGCTGCACTGGGTCTTAGTTGTGGCATGTGGGATCTAGTTCCCCAACCAGGGATAGAACCCAGGCCCCCTGCATTGTGAATGCACAGCCTTAGCCACTGGGCCACCAGGGAAGTCCCTAAACTTACTTATTTTAAACTTTATTTCATGCTGTGAAATCAGAGGATGTCACTTCAACATGTTGCAAAAAAGGAACAGTTAAAAACTTTCATTTTAACTGAAAAAAAATTAAGTTAATTTTACAATAAAAATGTGAAAACAAAAATATGGATAGTTTCAAATGCCTATGGATAATGTCTTAAAGTGCTTAGTAAAGAAGTTTATAAACAAATGGCCTATTCTCAGTTTAATTCTTATGTAAGAAAAGCTTGATGGGGGGAATTCCCTGGTGGTTCAGTGGTTAGGACTCTGCACTGTCAATGCTGAGGGCCTGGGTTCAATCCCTGGTCAGGGGACTAAGATTCCTGCAAGCTGTGTAGCATGGCCAAACAAACAAACAAACAAACAAACAAAAAAACCCAAAAACTTGACATGGGTTCAGTTTAATTCTTATTAAAAAAAAGTCTACATGGGTGAGTTTACCTGCCATTCCTCTCATTGAAGTACATTTAAAAAAAAATATCCTTTTCCATTATGGTTTATCCTGGGAGACTGAATATAGTTTCCTGTGCTATACACGACAGGACCTTGTCATTAATTCATTCTAAATGTAATAGTTTGCACTGACCAATACCAAACTCCCAATCTATCCCTCTTCCTCCCCACAGCTTTCTTGGCAACCGCAAGTTTTATTTCTATGTCTGTGAGTCTGTTTCTGTCTTGTAGATAAGTTCATTTGTGCCGTATTTCAGATTTCACATAGAAGTGACACCCCATGGTATCTGTCTTTCTCTTTCTGACATACTTGGCATAATAATCTCTAGTTGCATCCATGTTGCTGTAAATGGCATTATTTCATTCTTTTTTTTGGCTGAGTAGTATTAGTATTTCATTGCATATATGTATCACATCTTCCTTATCCATTCATATTCAGGTTGTTTCCATGTCCTGGCTATTGTGGATAGTGCTGCTATGAATTTAGGGGTGCATGTATCTTTTTGAATTATAGTTTTGCCCAGGTATATGCCCAGGAGTGGGATTACTGATCATATGGTAATTCTGTTTTTAGGTTTCTGATGAACTTCCATATTGTTTCCACAGTGGCTGCACCAACTTGCATTTCCACCAACAGTGTAGGAAAGTTCCCTTTTCTCCACACCCTTGCCACCATTTGTTATTTGGGGACTTTAACGGTGGCTGGTGTGATGGGTGAAGGTGGTATCTCATTTCAGTTTTGATTTGCATTTCTCTGATGATCTGCAATGCTGAGCATCTTTTCATGTGCCTACTGGCCATCTGTATATCTTCTTTGAAGAAATATGTCTATTAAGGTCTTATGCCCATTTTTCCATTGGGCTGTTTATTTTTGTTGTTGAGTCATATGAGCTGTTTGTACATTGTGGAGATTAAATCCTGTTGTTCACATCATTTGCAAATATTTTCTCCCATTCAGTAGGTTGCCTTTTTTTTTTTTAATGGTTTCCTTTGCTGTGCAAAAGCTTGTAAGTTTGATGAAGTCCCATTTGTTTATTTTTATTTCTATTGACTTGAGAGACTGACCTAAGAAAACAACGGTACAGTTTATGTCAGAGAATGTTTTGTCAATGTTCTCTTCTAGTATTTTTATGGTGTTATGGTTAAATCTTTAAGCCATTTTGAGTTTATTTTTGTGTATGGTGTAAGGGTGTGTTCTAACTTCACTGATTTACATGCAGCTGTCCAACTTTCCCAGAACCACATAAGAGACTGTTTTTTTCCCATTTGATATTCTTGCTTCCTTTGTCAAAGATTAACTGACGGTAGGCAGGTGTGTGGATTTATTTTTGGGCTCTCTATTCTATTCCATTGATCCGTGTGTCTGTTTTTTTGTACCAATATCACAATTTTTGATTAATGTAGCTTTGTAGTATTATCTGAAGTCTGGGACAGTTAGGCTTCCTACTTATTCTAGTTCTGTGAAAAATGTCATGGGTAATTTGATAGGGATCGTATTAATTTTGTAGATTGCTGTGAGTAGTGCTGCCATTTAAACAATATTTTTTTTTTTCATTTAAACAATATTAATTCTTCCAATCCAAGAGCATAGTATATCTTTCTATTTCTGTGAAGCCTCTTTAAATTTCCTTTATTAATATTTTACAGTTCTCAGTGTATAAGTCTTTCATCTCCTTGGTCTGGTTAATTCCTAGCATTTTTTTGGGGGGGGGAGGTGCAATTTTAAAAGTTATTATTTTTTATACTACCTTTCTGATATTTATTGTTAGTGTAAAGAAATACAAGCAATTTCTGATGTTAGTCTTGTATCCTGGTACTTTGCTGAATTTATTAGATCTAGTAGTTTTTGTATGGTGTCTGTAGTGTTTTCTATACATAGTACCACGTCATCTGCATATAGTGACATTTTTACCTCTTCCTTTCAATTTGGATACCTTTTATTTTTCTTGTATGATTGCTGTGGCTAGGACTTCCAATACTATGTTGAATAAAAGTGTGAGTGGGCATCCTTGTTCCAGATTTTAGCTTTTCACTGTTGAGTATTATATTGGCTATGGGTTTGTCATAAATAGCTTTTATTATGTTGAGATAGGTCCACTGTAACTCACTTCAGTAAAAGTTTTTATCACGAATGGATGTTGAATTTTGCCAAATGGTTTCTCTGCATCTACTGAGATGATCATGTGGTTTTTGATCGTCTTTGTTAATGTGGTACGTCACACTGATTTGCATATGTTGAGCCATTTTTGTAAACTTGGGATGAATCTCAAATGATGAAGGTGTATCATCTTTTCCCTGTGTTGTTGGGTCCAGTTTGCTAACATTTGTTGAGAATTTCTGCATCTATATTCACCAAAGATACTGGCCTGTAATTTTCTTTTTTAGTGGTATCTTTGGTTTTGGTATCAGGGTAACTGATGGTGGCTTCATATAATGTCTTTGGGACTGTTCCCTCCTTTTCAAACTTTTCTAAGAGTTTGAGAAGAATCAGTATAAGTTCTTTGTATATTGGGTAGAATTCACCTGTGAAGCCATCTGGTCCTAGACTTTTGTTTGTAGGGAGGTTTTTTTTTTTTAAATTACAGGTTCTTTCACTTCTAGTGATCATTCCGTTCAAATTACCTATTTCTTCTTGGTTCAATTTTGGTGAGTTTTATGCTTCTAGAGGGCTTCCCTGGTGGGTCTATGGTAAAGAATTCGCCTACCAATACAGGAGACACAGGTTTGATCCCTAGGTCAAAAAGATCTCCTGGAGAAGGAAGTGGCAACCCACTCCAGTATTCTTGCTTGGGAAACCCCATGGACAGGGAAGCCTGGTGGGCTATAGTCCATGGGGTTGCAAAATGAGTCAGACAAGACTTAGTGACTAAAAACAACAACAATGTTTCTAGAAGTTGTTTTTTCTTTTTTTTTTAGCTTGTCAAATTTGTTGGCATATAATTGTTCATAGTATTGTCTTATGGTCTTTGTATTTATGTGGTATCAGCTGAGATTTCTCCTTTTTCATTTCTTATTTTGTTTTTTTTTTCTGGGGGGGTTTTCTCTCTTTTTGGTGAGCCAGGCTAGAAGTTTGTTGATTTTGTTTACCCTTTCAAAGAACCAGCTCTTGGTTTTATTGATTTTTTTTTTCTATTGTGCTTTTTAATCCCTACATGTTCTTTAAGTGTGAACACCACATTATGAAGACTGTGACTTTAATTGTTAAAGATACACATTTTTATATGCCAAAGACATTAAAAGTCAGTTGCTTCATCTAGTATTTAACTGAACAAACAGTGATATTATTTCAATGGAGGGGTAAAACTGATTGAGTGTACTTATTGAGACAACGCAGACATCCAGTGAGGAGCCTTAAAAACCTTTCAAGTGATTTTTGACAGTATTATATTCAAGTTGGATGTGAGTAATTCTTTATGACACAGAGCCACTGAAAGTTTGTCTGCTTTAAAGATTTTTGTAAAAGAGGATAAAAGCATATCTGAGCATTCAGAAGATTTTACTAGCAATTGTACTTTGGATATCCGAGATGGTCCTGATGAAGGGTAACAAGAGCCTGAATAAGGCTGAACCAGGTGGTCATTCAAATTTTCATGTATTCATTTGTTGTACGTATTTTCTGAGGGTATACTACACTCCAGAGACTGAAATTATAATTAGATATTAGGGATATGAAGACTATTTATGACACAGACCCTGGTCCCAAGAATTCTCAGTCTAAGTAGAAAGCGACAGACATTTATTGATAGATAGATCCTAGTGTATAGATGCTATCAAGGAAGTCTGTAGATCATTCATTAGAATACAAACGAAGAGGCCTGGAAAAGGTTCAAAGATTACCTAGAAAGAATCATGAAATGTAGTGCTGAGAACAGTGCCTGGCATAACAGTAAGTGGTCAAGAAGTATTAGCAATGACTGCAAGGGTGGGAGGCAGACAGGGAGGCAAGAAATAGCCTGGCGCACTCGGTTAGCATAGTAAGTGTGAGATAAGTGCTTCATGAAGAACGGGTATGCCTTCACCTGTCCAGCAGTGAGAAGAGATGCCTGCACATCTCCTTTGGTCTCAGTTAAGTTTTCTGTTTCACAGACAATGGGCTTCACGCTTCTCCCTCATCTATTTGCTGAAAGGAATCTGAATCAAAAGGCTAATATTCCAACAGGAAGCAAATATATCATTTGCTACAAAGAGTTTAAAAGCATAAGCTCAACCTTGCAGCCAGCTTCTCCAGATGCTGCTCAAATCAATTAAAATTATTCAGTAGGTCTTTAAAAAGCTGTGGAGCAATCAAAAACATAACCTCCAGTGTGTGTGTATGTTGGGAATGGCATCCAGGCGGGGGTGGTGTACAAGTCACTGCTAATGTGTATGGAGTTTGTTTATCGGGTGATAAAACAATCTGAAATTGCTTGTGGTAGTTGTACAACTCTATGAACATACTAACAACTACTGAATTATATACACTTTAAATACATTTTTAAATATATAAAGTGAATTGATAAAGCTGGTGAAGTGATTAATAGAATACAAATCAAAACACAACCATACATAAGATGACCAAGTTCCAAAACTGGTTCCTAAAAATATTTTTACTTTTCCTTTCAATAGATACTTGAGGCCAAGGTATTTCAATTTCAAAGAGGTTCATCATTCTGACAAATATGTGTGACATGTCAGAACCCATTCACTGTTGATGAAACACAGCTGAAAGCACGAACCTTGTTCTTTCCAGGCCAGTTTAGCCACTGGTGCCAACACCTTCAACTTGCAGACTCAGTGCCATCCAGTTCTCAAGCCCAATCCTGACCAAGGCCTGAGATGAAGGTAGGAGGGAGCCCAGAACATTCACATCTCCTGTTCCCACTGGATTTGACTGCATTACATACCTCTGCTTCTATCTGGCTCTTTGATTAGTCCTGATTATGTCACCCAGTAGAACTGAGCCATTGTTTTCAACCTCAGAGGCTTGCCTGGTCAGGCCCTAATTCTTTCTACCTCTCCTAAATTCTCAGGCACAAGGTCGGGTTTTCCCCAACTGGGAAGACCACGTGTAGGATTTCAAGCCCCACCATCACCTAGAGATTTTTGCTATTCTACACTAGAACAAATCTTAGAGAATAAGCCCAAGTTTGTTCCTCTTCTTGGTAGGTGGTAATTTAGAGTGCTGACCCCTTCACTTGGGGCTTCCCTGGTGGCTCAGTGGTAAAGAACCTGTCTGCCATGCAGGAGATGCGGGTTTGATCCCCAGGTTGGGAAATCCTCTGGAGAAGAAATTGGCAACCCGAGTGGGGTTGCCAGTATTCTTGCCTGGGAAATCCCATGGATGGTGGAGCCTGGAAGGCTATAGTCCATAGGGTTGCAAAAGAGTAGGACATGACTTAGTGACTAAACAAGAATAACCCCTTCACTTGGGATCAAGCTCAACAACCAGCTCAGCTGTCTTAAGTTCAGAAACCAACTAGTTTGAACTTCACTGGCAGTTCAGTGATTAAGAATTTGCCTGCCAATGAATGGGACGTGGGTTTGATCCCTGGTCTGGGGAGATTCTACATGCTTCAGGGTAATGAAGCCTGTGTGCTGCAGCTGCTGAGGCCCCAGCACTCTAGAGCACTGGCTTGCAACACGAGAAGCCACTGTAACGAGAAGGCTGCTCGCCGCAACCAGAGAAAGCCTGTGCAGCAGTGAAAACCCAGCGCAGCCATAAATAAACAAAAAAAACTAAAAAAGAAATCAACTAGTTTTTTCTTTTCCATTTCCAGAAATCTACTGCTGAGATTTCATCAAGTCTATGGCTGAGTCCATCAGAGTTGTGGCATAAAGATATCTGGCACAGCAATGCAATACTCAATAAATGCTAGTTCTGTTCTTTTTTTCATATCTAGTCAATTTAAACTGGCTCTACTTACCTGGTGTACGCAATCTAAGAACTGTAGGAAGACGGGAGTGAAACCACTGCCCTGACAGCTGAGGGTCAAGCTGCTCCGCTGACTGAATTTATGACCAAATGAGAGCCACTCTTTCTCAACCAGCATCCGGAAGCCTTCAAGTGTCCTATAAAAGGGGTCACTGAGTAACTGAACCAGGGAGGTCACCTAGGGCACAAGCAGGTTGGATACTTCATTACTTGCAGTCCCGAAAAATTCCTACTGCTAAGACAAAGCACTTCATTTTGATGACGGCTACTCTACAAGCAAAGTTATCTGGATGGCAAATTTGTTCACTAACCTGTCCAGGACAACTAACTGTATTAATTCTACAAGCTTTCCATTGAAAAGTAAGACTCAAATTCATTTTGGTTACATTTTTCTACAGAGAATTAAGAATTTAATCCTTGTCTGGCCAGTTTGCTGACTGTGGCTTTCTCCTAGGTTAATCAACAAGGTCAGAGGATCAGTTCAAACCTACATCTCCTGGGAGATGTAGACTAACGTTTTCCTGTAGATTATACTCATACTTTGGGGTGAGTAAAGAAGGGACTAACGGAACCAGAGAAAGAACTGAGAAAACATAGGAAAGATGGCCTGTGTCCTACATTGCTGGTCATGCTTGCACGGTACATCTGTGGTGATGCTCTGTGGAGCCTGATGACCTGAGTCAGAGCGCTCAGGCTGTGGAGGGCCTAGGAACTCCTGGCAGAGAGCTTTTTGATGGATACCAGGTGGTGTTTAACAGAGTACATTCTCTGTCCATAAACACATTAGTCGTCATACAAAGATTCACCTGCAGAATTTTAAAATAATTCAATTGAAATACAAATATAAAACTATCAGAGAATATGGTTTAATAATTTACTTGTGCAGTGATGTCCCAGCCTTCTTCCAAACACACCAAAACTGAGGAACCATTCTCAAGTACTTCTGAAACAACCACAGCCAGCTGCAATATCCTATGAAGCTAGGAAAAAGGAACAGAGGCCACATTTAGACCAAGTGCTTTCTGAGCACCGAGAATAGACACTCTTGCTATCAACCTTAGATAAACAAGTTAGGGATAAAATATTTCCACAAAGAATTATATAAATTGTAAACAATTAAAACTCTTCATCAAAATCAAGATTAAAAAATGACACAATTTAAAACAATGCGTTCAAGTGATACATATTGAAGTAAATTGAGTTCATGATTCCCTTCAAAGCCGAAAAGCTATTATAATTCTATGGAGTGGCAAAGACAGTTTTAAGTGGCCCTTGCAATACAGTTATTGGATTTAAAGTTTCTTATATGATGTAGTATGTTTTATCTCAGAGGGCTGCACAACTTTGTAAATATACTAAAAAGTATTTTTCATTTTAACTTAACTGTACACTTTTTAAATTTTAAAAACCTCTCATACTAGAGAAAATATCCATACCAAAAATCTTAGGAGAAAGAAAAATATTACAAAATATATATAAAATGCATCTCCCTAGAGAAATTATAAAAGATATTGCTTCTATCAAATGTGAATTGTACACTTAAGTATTTGTACTGTGTATTAAATGAGAAGAAAACTTGCGTTTGTGTTCAGCTTTTTGAGGCAAGCCAACTGACTCAAAGTCCCTAATGAACAATTAGGTTGTGAGCAGAGCATATAGATCTCAAAACTAAATGTGTAACATTCTGATTTAAAAAAAATTTTTTTAAGCCTTACTTGACATAATTTGTAGAATGAATCCAACTTGGAATTTAAACACCCCCACCAACATATTTTAAAGAGCTAGGCTATTTTAAAAACAGGAAAAAGGCAAGTGTCCCCTCCAGGAATGGGAAGCTCCTCACCCAAAAGTTCCTATAACACAACTATTACCAGGCCTGAATTCTCTTGGGCTTAGTTAGCATTTGCTCTAAGTTAACTTTTAAATTGCCAATATTCCAGTGGGACAATGTTTTCCATTGTTTTTAGTCACTAATTTCTGATATGGATCCACTATGAAGTAAGGAGCAGAATGCAGAATAGCAGAAACAGATGGATAGGTTGAGTGGTGGGAACATTTTGGGGCTGGGGCTCATAGCTTAGGAACAGAAGGGAGTACTGATTGCTCAGCTTCCATGGCTACTTCAAAGTATCCTGAAATGCCTTAACAGTAATTAACACAGCCTCATACAGATTTATAGCTAAGTATATATGTGGCTGTTTTCCTAGAGTTTAAGTACCTTGAGAATAGTCATTGCCCTGGGTTCTTACATCATTTCCTGGCTTTTTTCTCCCACTTTTTAGTCCCATATACTGTGGGAAACAATCCATTTTCCTCCTCAAGCGAGGAAGGGGAAAAAAAAGTCGGAGACTTGGAGGTTGATGTAGACGGGAGGGAGGGGCTGTGCACTCCTGTCAGGGGGAGAAGGAGTAATGAACAAGCGTGAGGGGCCTAAAGACACGGCTGTACTGCAGAGAGGCTCTTGGCCA
Source organism: Budorcas taxicolor (assembly GCF_023091745.1). Classification (NCBI taxonomy): domain Eukaryota; kingdom Metazoa; phylum Chordata; class Mammalia; order Artiodactyla; family Bovidae; genus Budorcas; species Budorcas taxicolor. The sequence continues at coordinate 42,283,874 of NC_068924.1, read as the reverse complement.
AATGTCTGCATCAGTGTCTGAAACATGCATGTCATAAATACCGTTCTTTCTGTGGTTTGGAAGACATGTGGGTTACGTGCTGGCATACCTATTTCCTTAATTTCTCGATAGGAGTTCAGTTGAAAACATCACAAGACTGACTTAGCTGAAGGAAGGATAAATGGTTTTTTCCTAAACCTTAAGAAGGCTTCAGGGCATCCAATGTGCCTTTGGTGGGCTGGTTTGGGGGATGAATCCAAAATTCAGAGAGATGGAATGGGTAGAGACAAAAAGAAAGTGAGAAAGTAAGAGGAAAAGGCCCTTGGAGCCACATAGAAGTCACGTTCTGTCCTGGATTATCACTCTGCTAATGACAGACCAGAAGCCTTATAAAATACATGTTAATTAAATTTGTTACATATCAAAAAGTTTTCACCTAAAAACAATAATCTTTCTTAGCATCCTATGGAGACCAAATTTCAGTAACAGAGAAAAACCCAAGGATGAAGAATTCCATTGCTGCGCCTCCTACATCAAGTGGTGCCCTGGAACTGAAAGGCCTTTATAGAGGACACACAAGAAGGGGAGAGAGTGTCAGGAAGGGGGGAACACAATATTCTTTTCCTCAAATATCAATTTTGTAAATCCCCTTGGGACTCTCTTTCCTTGAGTTAGAAGACAAGCTGCTCCAAATATTACCTGTGGGAACCACTCAGAGTCTCCCAGCGCTCTTAGGAAGGTCACTTCTGAGTCAGTAGGGATGGCACTTGGAACACAAGCCCTCATCAGCTTTTTGAAACTGGCTTTCACTTGTCGGATGTCATGATATTCAACAGGAACAAACTCACAATTTAAAGCAAATTCTAACTTGAAGTTCTGTGGATGAAGATGCAGAGAGTTAAGCAGATGAAGTGTTAACAGGTAAAAGAGCAATGTTCTCAACAGGGTAATGCTTAATAATATATAGTCAGTTGAGGCCAAGGAGCCTGCAGGGGCTGCAATGGGTCAAGAAGCTCAATCTTGTGTGGCTAATGCGTCAGTATTGCTGGAAAGAGATATTCAGTAAGGTCTAGTGGTTTGGCTTGACTTCTCACTCTGAAACTTGAAGAGGCTACTTGTAGACTGGAATCTATCTGATGGAGCTTATAGCACCAAATAGAAGCCACTTATAAGGCCATGAGGACTTCCCTGGTGGCTCAGACAGTAAAGCGTCTGCCTACAATGTGGGAGACCTGGGTTTGATCCCTGGGTCGGGAAGATCCTCTGGAGAAGGAAATGGCAACCCACTCCAGTACTCTTGCCTGGAAAATCCCATGGACAGGGAAGCGTGACAAGCTACAGCTCATGGGGTCGCAAAGAGTTGAACACGACTGAGCGACTTCACTTTCACTTTCTTATAAGGCCATGAACCTGGAAGTCTAAAGAGGAACCAATGATGCATGACTAATCCCAAACTGTAAACTAAATCTCCCTAAGATGTACATTACAATTAAAAGGTAATATGCTATTGAGCTTCCAAAGCGCTACAACTTAAAGTTTATAGACATACACATTTGTTTCTTATTATGCAAGTAAAACAAAGCCACTGTGAAAATGAAAAAAACAGTAGAGATAAACATTTAGAAGGAAATAGAAATCACTGTCTCACTCTCCTAAGACTACTAATATTGTAGTTACTCTTTTAAAGCCAATAATAAAAAAAATGATATACAGTAAAACATGAGAGGCTTTGTTGATTTCTAACTTTTGGACAATTTTTTTCCACTCAATATGACATATATTTCAATCTATATTTATTTCAGTACTTTTACTCAAATAAAAATTCATACAGAATTTTTTTTCTTTTAATGCACATGGAGTTTTTCCAGGTGAGTGTTCAATATTAACTAAAGAACGCTAAATTGATGGCTCACTGAAATAGTTTATTCTGATCATCTAGTTGCCTACTTCTGAAGACTTAAAAGTTCTCCAGCTTCTTATGGCAAAGAATGAATGAATTTTCTCATGTTCTTTTCACTTTCTTCATATCCTGCCTAAATTACTCGAAACGGGATCATCTGTTTTCTGAGGACTGACTATACAATAACGTGAATGTGATTAGCACTACTAAAGTGTATATGTTAAGACAGTAAATTTTATGTTATTTGTATTTTTATCACAACTAAGCAAAATTGCTGCCAAAGATTATATAATAGGGTCCATTTCATGTTTTATACTGGTTAGAGTATTTTTTAAAGGTCTATAAAAGTTTTCAAATAAAAAGCAAAAACTCCCAAGTTTTTTTTTTTTTTCCTTTAAAAAGCATTTCCAACATATATTAAGAAAAAAGTTTCTTTGTCTTAGTAATTCCACCTTTAGGGAGCTACCCTAAAGAAATAATCTAAAATGTAGGAAAAATCCTCTAGTGGATTGTATTGTATCTCAATAAAAAATAAAAATAAAAAAGCTGTATGCTACTGTAATTTTACATATAGATGATAAAGAAAAACAGAAAGGAACTCATGTTCTCATACTGCTAGGTTCTTTATCTCAAGTCATAACATGTTTCCATGTTGTATAATATAAGAGACTTCATAATTATTTCAATCATTGGATAATTTTCCAAATTGTTGGATATTTTGGTTTATCAACTATGTAAAATTTCAGTCACATTTTCAAGTTTTTTAACGTTTTTTTGCTTTAAAAGTTACATACAATTCAAAACATTTATTATAATCCAGATATACTTACCAAGACATTTGAACATTTATATTCCTGAGTATAGTTCCTTGTGCTATACGGCAGGTTTTTTTTTGTTGTTACCTATTTTTTAAACTTTTAATTGAAGTATACTAAATTGATTTACAATGGCGTGTTATATAAATTAAAAAAAAAACTTCTAATACATAAAAAACAGTGTATTTTTCAGGACAACTAGATTCTTTTCTATTTCCCATCTACAGTTAGGTAGGTATACTTACCTTAAGAGGCTTCCCTGGTGGCTCAGACATTAAATAATCTGCCTGCAATGCGGGAGACCCAGGTTTGATCCTTGGAGAAGGGAATGGCAACCCAATAGCATTCTTACTTGAAGAATTCCAGAGAGAGAGGAGTCTGGCAGGCTATAGTCCATGGGGTCACAAAGAGTTGGACATGACTGACAGAATAACACTTTCATACTTATCTTATAAAGCAGGAGTTATCAACCATAGTGTTGAGACACACTGTCATATTATAAGGAATTTGTCACCAAGATATTAAAGTATATGAATTAAAAATGGTAAATAAAGCCAATTTCAGATTATTTGGAATAAGTCACTCTCACTTATGGGTTTCCTGTGTTGGGTTCCTTTTGTTGGGAGAAAAAGGTGTGGAGCTGTAGCTAGGCAGCACTGTGCTGGCCAGACTGAGGCATACATCAAACAGACATGCACCCCCATCTACAGACGGAGCTCAACAAAAAACGTGAAAGGAATACACGAAAATCCGAATAATTAACGTGCCATAAATTTTGTTTGGGATTATGGAATTATGCTTTTTAAATATAATATTGTATTGATGAAAGAGAGAAGGGAGGGAAGAGAGGAGGAAGGGTCTTACGTGGCCAGTCTTTCTTGCTTGTATATGCCTGATCAGAGAGCTTATCTGAAGACTGATGTGCAGAGGGAATGGTAGAGATGTGCATTCAGGAGACAAACCTTGGGGAGTGACTCAGATTGTAAGTGGTGTGCTTAAGTGTGAGAAGTCTGTGCTCTGGGAAGGACACTGGTGCCAAGGAGGCTGTGCAGGCCTCCCTGGGCTACTGTTGAAAAGCATCCCAATTATTTTCTGGACGTAAGATTACCTGCTGCATCAGAAGACACGTGTGCATATTTAAAAACTGAGCATTACCCAGCAGTTTCATTCTACCCTAAAGCCTGGAGACTAAGTGACGACAGCAGTCCAGGCAGCGGGAGAAGTGCCAGCTAGATTGCCACAGAGGAGCTGACGCAGGCTCTAGCATCCTTTGGACCAAGCCTGAGGGATCCTGCTTGCAGCCTCCATTCTTCAGTTCAACTGAAGGTCTGCCTAGATTGTCCAGTGCTCACTGCAGCCCTGGACTAAACTTGAGAGGATTTCTTAATTAACAAATGCTTTTTATTTCCCACACACCTGTCAGTAATGATGAAATTTATTTTGTAATGTGTGAATTGCAAAACATTAAATCCAGAAGAATTAATGTTGCTTTTGGAGACAGAGACTGTCTTTACAATTTAGAGGACTTGAGCACAGTGAAGCTCTTTAGCATAATAATTGAAAAGTAAGAATAAAGTTGATTAGCAGCTAATTAATATTTTACATTTTCTGACATGTCTTAGAGGACATGTGTCTCTCTATATAGCCTTGAGAAATCTTAAAAAAAAGTATCCTAAGAAGTACAACCTCGGCCTTCCCTTGCTTCCATATGCAGTGCCATACTCCTCTTTCCACTCGTCCTCCTTCCTATAGCTTTATCAATAGGTTTACGAAGAACAGAAACATCTGTTTTGCCATGGGCACAGATTCTGGAAGCTGAACTGAGAGAGTGGAAAACCACAGCCTGAATAGCCTTCTTTCTTCTTTTTTTAAATGTATATTCCCTAACAGTCTTGATGTTTATGCTGATTTTCAAAATGACTATGTACCACAACTTCTTTACCCATTAACAATGAAGAATATAATAATGGAATATTACTCAGCCACTAAAAGGAACAAAATTGGGTCATTTGTAGTGATGTGGATGTACCTAGAATCTGTCATACAGAGCGAAGTAAGTCAGAAAGAGTAAAATATTGTATATTAATACATATATATATCCATCTAGAAAATGTTTCTGATGAACCTGTTTGCAGGACAGGAAGAGAGACACAGGCATAGAGAATGGGCTTGTGGACACAGCGGGGAAGGAGGAGGAGGATGAGTTGAGAGAGTAGGATCGACATATATACACTACCATGTGAAAAACAGATAGCTAGCGGGAAGCTGTGTATAATGGGGAGATCAGCATGGTGCTCTATGACGACCTAGAGGGCTGGAGGGAGGCTCAAGAGGGAAAGAATATATATATATACTTATATCTGATTCATGGTGTTGTACAGCAGAAACTAACTCAACATTGTAAAGCAACTACCCTCCAATTAAAAATATCCTATGATAAACCATAATGGAAAAGAATATTAAAAAAAGAATGTATATATGTGTGTGCTGAGCTTAGTGGCTCAGTCATGTCCGACCCTTTATGACCCTGTGGACTGTAGCCCGCCAGGCTCCACCGTCCATGGGGCTTCTCCAGGCAATAATACTGGAGTGGGTTGCCATGCCCTTCAGGGGATCCTCCCAACCTAGGGATCGAACTGGGTCTCCTGCATTGCAGGTGGATTCTTTACCATCTGAGCCACCAGGGAAGCCCCAAGCAATTATCCTCCAATTAAAAAAAAGTATCCTATGATAAACCATAATGGAAAAGAATATTAAAAAAAGAATGTATACAATATGAGTAACCAAATTACTTTGCTGTAAAATAGGAATTAACAACATTGTAATCAACTATACTTCAATAAAAGAAAAAAGAAAATGATTATGAATAAGCACTTTTTTCAAGGGTGATAAATATGCATATGTGTGTATGCATACGTATCTCCTTCTACATAAGTACAAGCAGACAAACATATGCAAACATATTCATAAGCTAAATTTTTTGAGACTGATTATTAACTCCAGGTTAAGAATCCAAGCTGAAAAAAAAAATTCTAGGAAAATTGGTTTATGAAATAAGTTTTAGAACCTGCCTTCCTGTATCCATGAAGTTTCTAAGTGAGAAAAAGAAATCTTACCCTTAGCTGTGACTTCTCACCAAATATATAAAGGGCTGCTTGACGTTTCAAGAGCTGATTTTGCAGGTAAGTGCTGTTACTGAAGGAGGTCGAGTGATCCTTGCCTGCCAGCCGGGCGCCAACATCAATGAAGGATGTTGGAGAGCTGATCAGGCGAGTGCTAGAGCGAAGACTTGCCCAAACACCTTCACAAAAGTCAAAACAGTTGAGTGAGATAATCTGATGTGAGAATGCCACTGGATAGGGAAAAAGATGCATGCTCTGCAGGTACGGTTTTAGAGGTAATAGCAAATTAATTAATCTAAGTAATCACATATCATATTGGTCATCTGCATCATATAAGCATTATCCAACATAGCATTTCCAAAAATCATTTGGCTCAGAGGAACTTAAGAAATCACCCAAGTCAATTCTATTTTTGCATACTGATGTGAATTCAGTATTTATAAATACATACTGAGATCATAATTAGAGTGCACTGACTCTAGGAAAGGAAAAAATGTGGGCAGGAGGCAATAATGAAGCCTGGGGAAGAGAAAACGGGAGTAAATTCCTCATGGCTTCAGGAAAGAAGGAAGGAACATTCTTCTGCTTTAGTCAGTTTAATAAGAAATCCATATTAAGAAGTAAATCAGAACTTTACTAAACCCACTAAAATTTGAGGCTGGATTTAGAATTAATATTTGCACATCATGCCAAAATGATGTAATTTTATCAGTAAAGATTATGTTTTTATCTTTCTCCCCCCAGTATCCAGGAGAAACGGTGAAAAGTTATACATTTAGTAATGCACATTTCACTCTTAGGAGGCTTTATTTAAGAGGGACAGTCAGAAGCAGATGTCTTCTAAGGGAAGGATGAAGCTAAGCTACTAGGAAGAATCTCTTAAGTTGACCTTAATTATATTAATTAGAAAAATCAAGCATTTTATATGCAAGTTAAACTATCAAATATTAAATATTTAAACACAAAGGCATATAATACATCTTGAAAATGCCCATAGACTGTGGTGTCAGGCTGGTGATGGATCACAGGGGTATGTAACACTGCTACTGCTTCCCTAAAGAGCTTTCTTTAGATTTGGAAAGGCTCTTTGAGAAGCTTTAATCTTTGACAAATATTAAATCAAGCCATGTTCCTAGGTGACCAGAAGTTACCATGATAATGTCATATCTGTTTCTCTCTTTATAAGCATCTATAGGGTCAGAAGACCAGTTCTCAAGAAAAGGTTTTGTAATTTCTGCTTAATACGGATGAATCTATTATAACCTATGGAGTTTCTTAGATACTATGGCAAGTGTTAATTTTTTTGTAAATGAAGTCACAGAGGAAATTCAGAATGTGGATGAGAATAAAGAATACAATTTGACAAACGAATGTGAAAAAAGTCACTTGTAACACATATGCCTTCATATGAAGATGGTTAAAAACAGTGATACATCAGGACAAATAATACAGTACCTTGATTATGGACTCTTCCCTTAGCTGAAGATTTGGGATTGGACTGAGTAAAACATTTATCTCTGTACCCATGCACTGGTAGGTAAGATTAAAGAAGGAAGGAGGAATGAAATGTACATAGCAGCAGACATCAGAGCAAATTGCATAAGAGAAGAACAGGTTAATTTTAAAAATTAAATTAACAATAGGGAAAATGTAAATATAATAAAAGCAGAAGATTTGATTAACAAGTAAAAAGCTTATTTGATTAACAAACAGTCACACAAAAAAGATGAACTGTCTGTTAAATGAAATTTCAGCACTTGTTTATAAATATTATAAGCACAATGAAATGGACAGCACAGCAAAGAGTGCCACTAAAAAATTATACCAAATGGAATAAGCTTTTAGAGTTTGTCGTTTGGTGACAAACAAATTTTTATAATAAAATTAAGGAATTTGGGGAGGGGGTGAATGTTAGGAATACATTGGTCCTGGGTACTTAATGAGGCTAACTGATTTGCAAATACGATTTGCTATATGACACATTTATTCTTTGAGCAAGGGCATCATATCAGGAATGAAGCTCTACCAACCATTTGGAATAACAAAGGGCATGTATTTGCAGTAGAGCAGTAAGCATTGCCACACTATCTTCTTTTTTCTCTTTTCACTTGGAAATTCCATTTATTTTCCATAAGCCGATAGTTATGCACAGCAAAAATTTATGATCCTGTGACAATACCCAATGCCACAAAAAATATAGCTTGTGATGGCTGACGTAATGACTTCTCCTAAAATCCCTACTTGCACCAAAATGATAGGTAGTATCAAAGATAATACTTTTGTAATTTGAGTAATTTTTTTTTTTTCTGACAGAAAGTGCTTTGTGACTGTGGCAAACTTTACCTGGTAGTAACAAACATGGTGAGAAGTAAGTCACAGTTACATTCTTTCCTGAGCAAAAGAACTGCTCAAGTCACTTAAGGAAAAGGATTCTGTTCTTATTAAGGATTGAAAACATTAATGGCAGGATAATTAAGCTATCTATTTCAAAACTGCATAAATATGACATAATTTGATAAAAGAAAAATCATCAGACATGATTTTTCATTTCTGCCTCACTCCTTTGGAAACAGGAAACGAAGGGCACTGACGGTTTCAGTAGCCAAAAGAAGTCAGAAAGCTCAGGGCTGCAGAGGTGCTGGCCGATGGTACACAGAAAATGCTACTACAAGACAGAACGAAAAGCTTTTGAAAAAGGCACAAGGCCTCCTGTGTGGGAGCCAACTAGTCTCCTTTCTGTCAAGGTTCTGAGCTTTCGTACTGAAATACAGATCAGTAAATGCTTGCTTACAGTGACGCCTGAGTGGTTGGTTCCCTGATTTTGAGATATTGTTCTCTAAATATATCATTTTCTTACGCTAGTCCGTCAGCCTAGAATGACCTCTCCCATTTCTTTACCTGACAAACTCCTTATTCCTTAAGATCCAGGAACAATGTAAACTCTGAAAACCATTCCTGACTGTCCCTAGAGTTGTAGAGAGCTCTATTTGAACTCTGATCCCATAGCACACTGATTATTTGCACATCTTATTCTACTTGATTGTGTGTTCCAAAGGGCAGAGACCTAATCACATTTAGTCTTTGTTGTTGCTGGCTGTGCCATGCGTCTTGTGGGACATTAGTTCCCCAATCAGGGATTGAACCTGGGCTCTCAGCAGTGAAAGCACAGAGTCCCAGCCACTGGACTGTCAGGGATTTCCCCACAAATAGTCTTATCTCCATGCTGAGAGCCTGAAATGTAGGTACTGCAAACATTTGTTGATTATTTTCTTTTTGAAAATTGATACATGTGAAACTGTTGTGGTTTTCTACTATATCCTGAACTCAGTTATTTGCCCTGAAAGAATAAAAAGGGTATTAAATTTTAAAATAATTAAGTACTTTCTCAAACAGAGCCTCATTAATGAAAAACTGCCAAGTATTTATCACTGAGCAGAAAACCAGCAATGAGAAAACAGCCTGTACTGATATGGGGCCAACACAGGACTTAAACAACTGTAATTCCATCTGGCAATCATGTTACCCAAAGGTATGACACTACTTCATTGGTGGTGAGGTCTACTTATTTTCCTAAGTGATTCTCAGGTGTCAAATATGTGTCCTGAGCATGCTAACACCAACCTGGAGGTGTGTGTTTCCAAACTGCAGAGTCCTCCTTAGTGGTTTGTGAAATGATTTTAGAAGGTCAAACTGTATTTTTAAAGAAGTGAAACAGATTAGAACAGAAAAAAGCTATGTGCACTGCTTGTGGTATATGGATGAATACTGTTTTGCGAAACTTTCATTAGAGTCTATATACATTTTGCATACATATACAAAGATATAAAATATGTTTCTTACTGTATGTATACATATATCTGTAAGTCGTGATCAAAAAAATTGGAAAGTTATTGGTCTAGGCCTAAAGCACATTTCCTTTATCTGCCTGCCTTTGGCCAGTGAAGAGCAACCAGACTTACGGCAATTTACATTCAAATATAGACTTCCCTCCCATTTCAGTGGAGTATTAAGCAACGATAATGACAATAACTTCAATAATAATAATGGAACTGACATTCGCTGAGCTCCTATTAATAATGAGCCAGTTACTAAGTTAAGCGCTTAACATATATTTCATTCTTTCCTTATAACCACTTGAAAGCTAAAATACTATTTATTATCTCCATTTTACAGATGAGGACACTGAAAATGAAGAGGTTTCCTAAGTTGCTTACTATCATACACGAAGTGGTAAGACTCCAGTTTGAGTCTGAATATAACTGAACCAAACTCTTAGTGTCTTGTTACCTAAGCAACCATGTGGCCCTGGATCTGTCCAGAAGGGTCTGGATAAAGGGTTGCTTCAGGGAAGAAGTCATCTAGTTCATCCCACCCATGGGAATGCAGTGTTGTTCAGAGCGTGAGTTTCCTGAGCAATGGTATTCTCTCTACTCTGTTCAGAACAAAGCAAGGAAAGAAGGAAAAGAGATGCTAGGGTTGGATGTAGGGACAGCGCACTATATTTATCAGAGTAACCTTATGCCTAGCAAAATGCATGACGTATAAGTTATATTCAGGGAATGCTGCACTGAAATGGACTGAACTAATCTTAGTCCCAGTTCTGCTCTTATTTGCTAAGTGATCTTGGCTAGGTCATGTCATCTCTCAAAGTCTCTTGAAACACCTGTCCTGAAGGTTATTTTAAGGATAAAATAACACTGCTAGGGAACTTAAAGCGCTATGGAAATGTAAAGGAGGAAAAAATTTAAAAATTTTCCTCCGTGTGGCTACTTCTCAAATACATCCAGCTATTTCATTTTTATATTTAAGAGGTGGATTTTCTCATGGCATTTTTCTACACAAGATAATTTATCCAAGTTGCAAATATCTGCATTTTGCTCATAGGGCACAAAACCTACTGTCATTTTAAATGAAAAGCAATGTTATCTATTCACATCTTCATCTTTTCTTAACTGCTTCTTGCAGTTAAGAAGCAAAAAGGTTGCTTCTCCCGTCTTAGGAAGTCTTCAACATGCATGTTCAATGCTAAGTGATCACCCTGACTGCAAAAGGGTGAAGGAGGGTAGGTAAGAGGCACAGTGGAGAGAGCATAAGAAGGAAAGCAGGAACTAAGAGTCTATGACAATGAAAAGGGATGGAAAAACAGTGAAAATAGAATAGAAAAAAGGAGAAGGTTGGTAGGGAGATTTCAAGATAGGGGGCTCTTTCCACACAGGGTAAATGAGGAACTGCTGGTGAAGTGGTACCTAGCTCTCTGGAAAAATCAAGACTCTATACTTGAGGATGGGAACAAGGAAATGAACTAATGGCGAGGCATGCCCTGGCCAATCTGAGTGTGGGTCTACCTGCCATATTCATGTTAACAGAGAATCTTCTGAGATTTCCCAAGCTTGCCCCAGTCCTTTCCTGCTGCTCTACATGAGGAGGGATGATGCTGTCAGTGCTTTTGAACTGTGGTGTTGGAGAAGACTCTTGGGAGTTCCTTGGACTGCAAGGAAATCTGCATACAGATTTCTAAGAGGCAGGTCAGGTGGTCTGGTATTCCCATCTCTCTCAGAATTTTCCACAGTTTATTGTGATCCACACAGTCAAAGGCTTTGGCATAGTCAATAAAGCAGAAATAGATGTTTTTCTGGAACTCTCTTGCTTTTTCTATGATCCAGTGGATGTTGGCAATTTGATCTCTGGTTCCTCTGCCTTTTCTAAAACCAGCTTGAACATCTGGAATTTCACGGTTCACGTATTGCTGAAGCCATCCTAACCCTAGCACCTCAGAAAATGTGACCTCATTTAGAAACAGGGTCACTGCAGACGTAATTAGTTAGGATGAGGTCACACTTCAGTGGGGTGGGCCCCTAATTCAGTGTGATTGGTATCCTTATAAAAGGGGAAATTTGGAGACAGGTACCCAGGGATGTCATGTAAAGATGAAGGCAGAGATATGGCTGATGCTTCTACAAGCTAAGGGATGCCAAAGATTGCCAGCAAACCATCAGAAGCTAGGGGAAAGGCACAGAACAGATTATTCCTCATGGCCCTCGGAAGAAGCCAAACCTGATAACATCTTGACTCTGAACACGTAGCTTTCAGACAATAGTTGTTGAAGCCACACAGTGTGGCATTTTGTTACAGTAGCCCAAGCAAACTAATACAATTATGTTAAGGCCTGATTAGGAAGATAACTGAAGAAGGGTGGAAGCTCTTAGGAAACTCTGCAATCACAAAGTTTTGATGAAGAAGGAAAAAAAAGTATCTGAAGAATCAGTATGATTGCCAGGAGATGTGCATAGTAATCTTGGTTTTCAAAAGGGAAACAAGTGAATTTTGTAAAATAGAGTCTTTATGTCGATCCTGAACTATTGTCTCTTATTCCTCAACCTGGCACTTCCGAGAACAAGAGTAAAAATAACAGGCATTGGAGGCACAGCCTTCGAGTGTGGGCTCACATCGCCCTAGCTGTTGATGCTTCTGTGCTCAGCCTTTCTACCCTGCATACTTGAAGCATCCTGGAATGCTGCCAGGGCCGAGTCACCATTTAGACATGCTCCACGATCCCCTCCCCATCCAGTGCTCCCAAACTCATCAGTATGTAAGATTTCAGCAATTATTATACCTCTTGTTCCATGAGGCTAAACTCATCTGTCACCATGCTAGTAATACATTTGATCATTCATTTAGAAAAGGGTGATTAAAAACAAATTTAATCATTAGTTGATTTAAAGTATCACTATCTAGAAAAAAATTTTCTGCTTTTAAGGTTGTATCAGGGCTCAGTTATAAAATCAGTCTTACTAACCTCCTCGAGCAAAGCTATTGGATGGGTTTACATCCAAATGTCCTGGCACTACCTGCTTAAGCACAGTGGACATTCTTGAAGTCCTCCTTTCAGTCCCTAAAGTCAGCCAAAAAGAAGAACAAAAACCATGTCGTTGGGGTTAACATTACTCAAATGACAAAAAGTTATCTTTATGTGTAGCATGTCTAATTGCTGCCAAACATTGTACTTTTTAAGTACCGAAAGCTTAATAGAGATAACAAGGCTCTGTTACTATTTCCTCAGAGATACACACATCTGTAAGATTATAGAGAGTTAGGTTTGGCAAGTGCAATCAGAGAATTGAATGATAAATGAAGCAAGGCATGCCTGGTGTTACTTTACAAGAAAAGCCACTTTCTGCTTATGTTGAGCTAATTCAAATAGCTGATTAAGCCAAGGAGACCAGCTTCTCAAGTCACATGCTCCTGTGTCTAACACATTAGGGTTACCTCTACATGAACCCTTTGGGGTTCCATCACATGATAACTGAAACAGAATATTAGTACAAGTCTTAATGGCTTCATCCAAATCTAGTGAAAACAAACTGTACTGAAAATCATAAAAGGCCACAGAAATTTCAGGAATTTCAAACTTATACCTGATGATTTTAATAAATATACATTCACTAAACATGTTCAACTTACATAGTCAACTCTAATACTGATATTTTAAACTTTGTGTAAAACAGATTTCAGGAAAAAAAACTCACATGACTTTGTATTTCCTACCACCTCTCCTACTACTCTTTTTAAAAGGAAATAACTGAATCTCTAAATTTGGTTACTATTTACTAGAAATTTATAGTGGTACCCTGATAAAAGCTAAAGTTACAGCACCATAAGGTAAAATATTAAGGGGTCACGTTGACGGAACAATGCAAATAACTAAAGAGGCTAACCCTAGGAATGAATATGACCTTTCACAGCTGTCAAAAAGAAATGCATTATATCAAGTCTTACCTGGAGACAGAGCAAGTGCTGGCCTGACAGTAAGAGGGTTATTGCCACTGAGTTTCTGATGGACAGAAACTGCACTCAGTAATGCTTGCAAGTACTTTTCTTGTTCTATGCTACTGGAAGATTCTAAAGAGGAGGTAGGAGCTATAAAAGGAAAAGATATTAAGTAAAACCATCTCTATATTAATAAAACAGGCTCGCTCTATATACATATGCTTATTCCTTCTAGATATGGTCTTCAAGTTACCACACCCAAATATAGAAACCAGCCCCACTTAAAACTCCAAACTTAAATAGCTAATCCTCTGATGATAATGGATGGTTTCACTACATCTACTTCCAGATTGCCTCATCATCCTCCCTGAAAGAGCCCAGGCCTGGAAAGCCAGCACACAGTTGTCCTCTCAAGTACAGGTATAGTTTTTCACTATCCAACCAGCTCAAAATAAAGATTCACAGAAGACAACATTTCCTTGATGACCCATGCTTCTGTTCGGGAGCAGAGGTGGAGTGGGTTCCCTCAGCATCCCAGAATGAGCAGAAGTGAGACTTCCCAATACCAGTAACTGTATTCCAGTTCTGTCACACTGGCCTAACAGGGGACATAAACTTGTAGAGGGTTGTTGTGGGAAGAGTGGAGGAAGATGAGGACATAGGAGCAGCTACTGCTCAATCCCCTGGTCCTTCGAAAACAGGACCAAAAAGTATGCGCAGATGGAAACAACAGTGAGAGCAATTCTGGTTGGAGGGAGTCTGAGCCTGGCTTGCGTGGAATGAAACATAATCACTGAAAATGGCCCAGGTACTCTAAAGTGGTATTGGGAGGGGACTGACCAGAAGAACAATAGATAATAACAAATTGTCATGACTAGGAACATGACTAGCAAATAAATAATTAGCATTACTATCTTATATTTTATCAACTTTAAGGTGCCATCATATTTTATAAACTCTAAAATGCCATTAATTATAAGATGTACTACTATTTTATTTAATGAGAATTTAAAAACTGCCATTTAAGGCAAGACACAATTCTTTCTGATCACATGAACTGTAAGTCACATTCCCATTTCAAAGATATTTAAATGTGAGTAAATGTGAGTTCAAAAAGTGTGGAAAACAATAAATTTAGAGAAAAATCAGAAATGAGTGGAATAAGACAATTTCAAGTTTTCCAACTAAAAGCTCAGTGATATGCTCATAATAATGCTTCTGAGATGATTCACTCACTTTATGTAATCTACATATGCTATGTTCTATCATCCCCATTATGTGGCTTGAGAAGATTCCTTAGGACAAAAAAAGTTAAAAGCCAACTGCCTTCAATATATATATATGTTGAGATTCCATGCCAAGCGGAATAACAATATAGCCAACCAGGCTCCTCTGTCCACGGGATTCTCCAGGCAAGAATATTGGAGTGGGTTGCCATTCCCTTCTCCAAGGGATCTTCATGACCCAGGGATCAAACCTCGGTCTCTTGCACTGCAGGCTGATTTTTCACTGTCTGAGTCATGAGGGAGGCCAATAATATAGCACTGTGTGTATAATGTCCTCAAGTCAACTGAATGATCAAAGACATGCTGGCCAACTTTGAACTCTCAGGAAGGAATGGATGAGAATAAAGAAGACATATCAAAAAGCACATGGTTCTACCTACTGAACCACTGAACTTGAGTTTGCTCATTTCCAAAGAGGGAAGTCATTCCTAACTTGAATCTGGTATCTTAGTGGTCCTTGGTTAAATTTTTTGAGCATCTGTTTTAAGCTAGAGGTTATGAGAAAGGTTAGCAAAATATAGCTTCTGACTGACTTCAGACCTCAAATCCAGTACTCAGAAGCGTCCTCAGAAAAAGGGCACTGCACTTAGTGTACGTTTCTTTTTACGTTGACCAGCCTCTAGCTTCCTAAAAACCTTTCCGTTTGAGTGCTCCAAAACCAGGATTTTGGTCATTAGGTTGCTGACTTGTATGTGTGTGTGTGTGCGTGCGTGCGTGACATGTAGGAATGAGATAGGATATCTTATATCACATAGGACAGAATACCTATTTACTTCTGAAGCTATTAAATATATCTGAATACTTCCCCCCCAAAAGAAAACAATTATTATTATCTGTTTCCATTTGTGGATACTCTGGTTTGCTCAAATGAAAACAGCCTAGAACCAAAGACTTTACTATGTTAATTTCTATTAAAATTCAAATATAGACAGACATATTAAGCAAGATGTCAAATTCAAGGTGGAGCCCCATGTTGTCAACTCTAGTTCTTAAACTGTACAGACTATACACAGCACACTGGAAAAGTTCACATGTGAGAGGCTTGATGGAAAGGGCACACCTAGCATTCCTGGACTTTACCTCCTCAATTTTTGGAATACCCAGAAGTGGAAGGATCAGAATAGTGCCGTAGAGTTGCTTACCTGCCTGAGGGGAGTTCTGAGACTTAAAAAGGCCAACCACTCCCTTTCCATGGAATCCTCCAGATCGGAGGAGCAGGGTACTGCTTCTTGAGTTTCTCCAACATACAACAGGCAGGCGATTGTGTCGATAGCAGCGGGCTACTCTTGGTAAACTACTGTCCTGTACAGCTTGAGGTACAACTAAAAGACCAGGATAGCTTCAGGGATATGCAAAGGAGAAACAGGATCATTTGGGTGGGCGAGACAGGGTGGGGGGAGGAGAAGAAAAAAGAAACGGGGAGAGAAAGAATACAAGAATATGAATTTCATAAGTTCACAGCAATTTTCTAAGACTCAGAAACATTGGTGGAGAGATAAGACATATATTTCAAACATGAAACAATTCAGTTCTTTAGGGGTTGAGAAGAAAAGGCCTAGATAGTGAAAACAACTAACTCATCTATTAACCTTTTTTTTTTTTTAAATAAGCCTTCTTCAGTGATACTGCAAGCTTTTGCTGAGTAATGTTAAGTGTAAAAATTAAAAATGTCATACAGAACTATTAAAAAGGCCTCCATTAAACAAGATTTCCCTTGGCTTATATACAACTTGAATAAAGATTGCAAGATTAATGTATTAATGTCAACTTTATGAGAATGACAAATCAAACTGTCAACTCCTTGGATTACTGAAATGACAACAGAGGATAAAGTACACTAACATTCAGAATGCCAGAGATGGTGAAAGGATTAAAAATCAAAACCAAATGATTTTTTGGTATGAAAACAATATGTACAAATGTCAAATGAGTGTAAATATTTATTAACACTACATGTTGATAAAAAAAAACATTAGCTCATAAAGTTGCAGGATATGATGCTGGGAAAATTAAAAACAGACAAGATAGATAAAAACTTATTTATCTTGTTTTTATAGATAAGTACAAGAAGACAGGCAGCTTTCAAATCAGTTCTTTAGTTTATTTAGAAATATTCAAGAGATTCCATGTTAATAACCTCCTAACTTCTAACCCCATGTCTTTTGTGCGTGTGTGATTTTTTTTAGAATTGTGGTAAACTGTACCTAACATGAAACTTAAGATGTTAACCGTTTTCAGTCCACAAATCAGTGACATAGTCACAATACTGTGCAACTAATCACTTCCAGAACTTTTAATCCCTTATCTTGTTATAAGTCAGTTCTGAGAGCAGGGAGAGAAAACCCAGTATATGGTCATATAACCTTCAATGACTTTAGTAAATGCCAATTTTATTTCTCTTATTTACCCAGAGATTCCCTGGAAGCATTGTGAAAGCCTAGCACTTTTGTGCTTCAGGTTTATAGGCTGTCTTTTTCTAATACCACAAACTGATAATGAGTCATAGTTGTAGACATAATCATTCATGAAGACACTTGAAAAGCAGTTCCATTATTAGGGTCCTATGTTTCTTTTCTTTTTTAAATTGCAGTACAGTTGTTTTACAATGTTGTGTTAGTTTCAGATGTACAGCAAGGGCTTTCTCTTTCTAACTCCAGTTTAGTATCTGTTTATTGCCCCTGTTCTTGCCTGGAGAATCCCAGGGACGGGGGAGCCTGGTGGCCTGCTATCTCTGGGGTCACACAGAGTCGGACATGACTGAAGTGACTTAGCAGCAGTTTGGTTCTAGATACTATAGTAATTTTGTGTATTAGATAAGAGAGTAATGCTTAATACCTTTTGGTACTGTTTCAGTAACTGGGAAAGAACCAACACACTCCTCTACCCCATTCCCCCATCCCTTCCTTCCATGGCACTAGCACCACAGACCATGCTCTGCTACACACAGGATCTAAGACTTTCCTGGTCCCAGGCATGGGCCTGAGTGATGGCTGGATAGCCACTGGTGCTAGGGTAAAAAGCCAGAGCCTGAAGGCCAGAAGAGGCTACTCTCAGGACCAGTGTCATTTAGCATGAAAGATATATCCATTTATCCTGCCACCCAACCTATTCTACCACCACTACTTAGAGCTACCAGCCATGGGTACCAGAGGAAGCCTTGAGGTAGACTGGGCTTTAGGAGCTGCTGTGGAAACTTTTAGGGCTTCCCTCATAGCTCAGTTGGTAAAAGAATCCACCTTCAATGCAGGAGACCCTGGTTCGATTCCTGGGTCAGGAAGATCTGCTGGAGAAAGGGTAGGCTACCCACTCCAGTGTTCTTGGGTTTTCCTGTGGCTCAGCTGGTAAAGAATCTGCCTGCAATGCGGGAGACCTGGGTTTGATCCGTGGGTTGGGAAGATCCTCTGGAGAAGGGAAAGGCTACCCAGAGAATTTGACGGACTGTAGTCGATGGGGTCGCAAAGAGTCGGACACAACTGAGCGACACTGACTCACTGTGGAAAGTGGAAACTTCTAATCAAAGAATAACACGTATACAAATGGCTTGACACATACATGAATTAACACAAAAAGAAATTCGTATCATTAGCACCTAGGTCAGGAAATGGACCGTTCATTACCTGCACCCAAAAAGTCCCCCTGTGTCACCTCCCCATCAGTGTTTCTCCCTTTTCCTCCTCCAAAGATTATCATTAAACATCTTTGATATGGATGAGTTTTGCCTGTTTTTTGAATTTTACACAAAAGGAACAAACAGAATTTATTTTTTGTGTGTGGGGCATCTTTTTCTCAACAGTATGTTTATGAGACCCATCCACGCTATTGCATGCAACTGTGGTCTGTTCATTTTCATTGTTGTAGAGCTGGGGTCCCCAACCTCTGGGCCATAGATCAGTACATCCTCTCAGATCAGAGGTGGCGTAAGATTAGAAATAAAGCACATAATAACCTAAACCCCCACACCCACCTCCGCCTGCAGGTCCATGAAACTGGTCCCTGTTGCCAAAAAGGTAGGGACTGTTGGTGTATATTATCCCATTATGTGACTGTATTATTTATCTAACCCTTTTATTGTTAATTTTGAGTAGTGTCTAGCTTTTGACTATATAAGAAACATGTTGCCATCAACATTCTTGTAGTTGTTTTTTGGGAGTACGTATGCTTTCCCAGATGGAGTACACTTTCCAAGAAATATATAACAGATTGTGCACATATTCAGTACATGTCTAGAAGTTTAGTAGATGCTGCCAGGGAGCTTTCTAAAGTTGTTTAACCAATTTACAGTTACACCAGCAATAAAGAGTTCTACTTGCTCAACATTTTTTACTAGCCATTTTTGCAGGTATAAAGTTGTCTCATTGGGACTTGAATTTGTATTTATCTGAAGACTAAAGATGAGCATTGTTGGAAGATGGAAGGAACTAAAAGTGCCTACCAAATTGAGAAGGCATCTTGAGATTAAAGCATGAGGCAGGCAGCTCCATAAGTAAATTTATATATTTATATAAATATAATAATAAAACGGATCAGTTCATTAGAGGGTAACTTACTCACAGGGTGGGATCTATCAGTGGATAATGATTAGGAAACATTTGCTACTATACTCTGAGCCCAGGACAATTTTATAGTCAACCTAGGGTATGGTGGTAGGTGCTTGGAAACAGGATGTGCATTCCCAAGTTAAGAATAATAGGTCACTAGTCTCAAGAGCCCTGGGACTACTTCAGGGAAGGTTTTCATCATTGTTTGGGAACTAACAGAGCATACAGACTACCTGGTCCTAATAAGCATTAAACAATATGTATTGACTACAAAGCTCTTGATGACAGAGAAGTGATTCACTGCATAGTAGAGTGTTGGGCAGGGTCAGCGAAAAGACAGGAGAAACTGTTAGGGCCCAAGATGGCATCAGTTATGCCAAGAGTCACATAAGCATCTTAGGATATCCTCACAAAAGAGGATATCCTCTGCTTTTGGTTATTGCCTTTTTATTCCCCTAATGATGTTTTCTGATATATAAAACTTCTTAACTTATCTATCTTTTACTTTATGGACAGCATTTTTCCTGTCTTAAGAAATATCTTCTAGAAGCTTTATTTAAAATTTTAACCTTTTCCATGTAGATCATGTAGCTCTACAGATCAGTGGGAATTGATTTTTGCCTGTGCAGTGTAAGGTAGAGGTCAAAATTTATTTTTTCCTTGTATGGATATCCAGCACCATATACTGAAAAATATCTTTTTTCTACTATTTAAAAATACTATCTTTATCTTAAGCCAAGTGTTCTCATATGTTGAGATTTTTCTATATTCCCTATTTTGTTCCAGTGATCTATTTGTTTATTCCTATGAACATTCCATACTGCTTTAATTACTGTTACTTTATATAAAGTCTTGATATCCTGTAATATTATTCTATAAGACGATCCTGCTACTTCTGGCCTTTTGCATTTTAATGTAACTCTTAGAACCATCTTTTCAATTTCTATGAACATTTTGCTGGGATTTTGATTGGGATTATATCGACTCTATAGGTCAATGTGTGGAGAAATCACAGTTTTAGAGTGCTGAATATTCTAGTCCAAGAACATTAAATATTTATTTGTGATCCTTAATACTGTTCTGAACCATGTAGAGATTTTACACATTTTGTATTAGATTTAGTCCCAAGTGTTTAATAATGTTTTTTAGTGCTACTTTAAATAGTACTAATAGTATCCAAATAACATCATTTAAATTTTCATCTTTCAACTATTTGTTTTTGGTGTATATATATGACTAATTTTTTCTAATAACCTTGCAAATTTGCTTATTAATATAACAAGTTTATCAGTTGAGTCCCTCAGATTTTCTATCTGTATAATCAGATCATCTGTGAAAAGCAGTTTTATTTCTTTCCTTTCAATCTTTCTTTTATTATTTATTTTTCTAATTTTTTTGTACTTCCTAAGACCTCTAGTACAACACTGACTAGAAGTGGTGATAGCAGGCATTTTTGTCCTGATTTCAGAGTAAAAGTTGTCAATACTTTACCATTAAGTAATTTTTGCTGCAGGATATATTTTTTAGACACTTAGGAAATTAAGAAGCTCTCCCTGTATTTCCAGTCTGCTTAAAGTTTTTTGTAAAAACTCATATATTATACTTTATAAAATGCTTTTCTGTATACAATGAACTTACAATAGTCTGTAATTCTTTTAATGTGGTGAACTATGTGATTAATTTTCAATTGTTAAGCAAGTTTAGCATTCTTGTAATAAACTACACTTGGTCATAATGAATTCTGAATGAAATGAACCTTTTGTCATTATGAGCCATCTTTTTTTATTGCTAGTAGAATTTTACTTTAAAATATATTTTAATATTTATATATTGACAATAGCTCTATTTTTAAAAGGTGGTTTTGCATGCTGTATTCTTTCTGTTCACTTTCAACCTTTTGGAAATACTGTATATTAGATATAGCCCTTAAAAGCAGCATAAAGCTTAACAAATTCTGATTATCTTTTTCTTTTAATTGGAACATTTATCAATATTATAAGTAACATAATTACTGATATATCTGAATTTAAATTTACCATCTTACTATTTGCTTTCTACTTGTCCCATCTGCTGCATGATTCCTTTTCTCTCTTTCTTGCCTTCTTTTGGATTATTTACTATTCCATTTCCTTCTAACAGCTTAAAGGTTTATGCTATTTAATATCACCATAATTTCCTTATAATAATCATTAGAATAAATGGTCTATTAAGATTTTATTTTGTTTCTGACAGAGTGAAATGATAAATAACATCTGTTTTCTCACTGTCAGATAAAATTTTGATAACCAGCTTCTCAAATAGCAGGACATCACACCTTATGCCTTTGCTTACACTTAAAATTTAGTTAGAAGGACAGAGTATCAAGAAAATTACTGCATACTCAACAAAGTCACAGCCTTTCGGTACTTAATGTGAAATTTTTATTTATCTCAAATGTCAATCTAGATTCCCAATTCGTTTCTCAAGTTTCACATTTGTATTTGTATACTTAAACTGTCATTTAAAATGAGATATCTACAGTTCTTCAAGAACAGCAGAGCTGAAACTAATAGTAACATTAAGACAACTTTCTAAAATATGTACAAGACTTCCAAGTCACAAAGTACTTTCACAGTGTTATTGTATTTAATCAAACCAGGAATTTATACATGCAAAGAAAAGAACTTACCTGCAAATGATCAAACTTGTGGAGGGTAAAAATGTAGTTTTAAAAGATATAAAGCAGGAAATAGGGCTTAACAGATATATATATAAAAGAGCAGTAGACACAATAGAAAAAAGAACATGTGTTCATTTAAATTCTTTAAGTAATATCTCTTGAAAAAATTCTAATTAGACAACATAAGGAAACCTAACCTACAATTGGATTAGCAAATTATGGCCTGTGGGCCCAAACCGGCCTTGCCCATTTCTTTACGTACAGGCTATGGCTGCTTCAGTGGCAGAGTTGAATAGCTGCAAAAAGAGAACATATGCTGTGTAAAGCTGAAAATATGTACTATCTGGCCCTTTAAGGAAAAAGTTTGCAGTCCCTTGACCTACAGTATATTTTCATCTCTCCTCTGCCTGGGCAAATTCTATTCCTACTTCAAGCTATCTCAGGCATGCTAGAAGAGGGGCAAACGGGAAGAGAAAGACAAATATGGGAAATTCATAAAGTGAACAAAACCTATTACCATCCACTTTCTGATCTAACATAGGCACTGTTCAGTGATACAGCTATACTTCTGAGAATGTCAGTGAGACGCTTGCACATGCTGCACAAAAAATGTCCCTTAAATACACATACCCCTGGACACCCTGCTCCTATTTTCCAGCATCTCTTTCTCTTGACTATGGATGCAAATAGCCCATTCAAGACTCAAATGGAAGAAAGGAAGGTCTCTTTTGGAGAGACTAACAGACTTACCTCCGGCAGAGTGAATACATCCTGTTGGAGGCAGTGATTCGAAAGTACTCTGGTTTAGAGCGAGAAGAGCTGCCACTTATGGTTCCCAAACCTAAACGCTGATAGTCTCTGAAACAAGCTTTTTCTACTAGCTGTTCCATCGTAGATTTCTCCGAGGCCTTCAGAGTGGTACTCGTGGGGAGTTCACTATCATCTGAAACTTGATGGCAGAAACAGGTTTTGAAGAAATGAGATAGCTCAAAGTAGAGGATTAAAAACTTCCTTCTAAAGAGGATCTTTAACCAAGAGAGGTTTATATTAGGGTTAGAGGTGCTATGTATGCCAAAAATTGAATCACGGAACTTCTATGAGGCATCATTATGCTCAAACATAAACTGTAATAGTCAGGAAATAAAATATTAGGAGCCCAACTAACTCAAAACGTGAGGGATAGTAACTTAAAATTTCTAAAAACAATATAATTTTGAATATATTACCCATATTTTTCTTTGTTAGTCAGGCTTGATTTTTAATGTCCACCTGGAGTGATTTCTATTTAGGACTCTGTAAACACTTATACTTTGTGAGAGACTAACCTATTAGTAAAACTCACCTCTAATATAATCATTACACAAACTCATCAGGTTTCAGTTAACTTTAAAGAGCATAAACTTTCATTAGAAATTTTTAATTAAGCAGAAGTTCACTACTGGGAAAGGATCTTTCTTAGATATGAAGAAGCTATATTTGGTGGAAGTTATATTTTATCAGAGGATGTGGTGTACATGGGAAACTCCCTCAATTTTGCAATCACAGGTTACAGAAGCCTTTAAAATTTTAGATGTTGGAAGAGTTTACCCAATAACCAAGTATTTTAGGGAGGATTAAAAACAACAACATTCCTAATTGGTACTGCATGTTCTAACTTAAAAAAAAAAAGTTCATGTTAAAAACTGTCATAATTTACTTTCCTACTTATTTTTACAATGAGAGAATTAAAATTAACCTTTCAAAGTTTTAGGAAATGTACTCAAAGTTCTAATGTCAAAGGGAAAGATATAGCTCTCTTCAATTAAAAGAAAAAAAAAAACAACCCCAGCTTATTTCTATAAATATAAGCCTTTGTGATTTAGTTTGTGAACTTCACAATGCAAATGCATCATTAAGTATCAGTTTTATTTGTTTTGGCCTCTTCTCTTCAGAAGAGCAAAGAGTATTACATAATTTGGTCTTTTGGTGGAATAATTATCATAGAAGAAGTTTTTGTTCTGTGAAATCATAAAAGCTTTATATTAGAAGAGTCAATAGTGATGGGTAGCAGTAATTTTTGTATGGCTTTCCATGTGACTGTGAGAAGACCTTTCCAATAAATGGTCTTTTCACTGCCCCCAGAGGCAAGCCTGTAGATACACATACCGAAATGGAGACCTTTGGCCAAAGATCTCTCTAAAGATATTTCTTTCTTTAAAATGTTCTTCTGTTGTTATTAGTGGCAGTAAAAGTAGTAGCTGTATAATCACTGGTGATCCAGTCTAAGAGTCTAAGAAGAAAAAGGATGCAATGGCATCCTCTCTCTTAGATCAGATTCTCTCTACTGTTAATTTCATAAGCATACTTGACACTGGGTTAAGGAATAGAAAAATTTTGCTACTGGTTTCCTGATTATCTCAGTTTCCCAGGTTCTGCTCTTTTAAATATTTAGCAGGCATTTTTTTCTTATCATCTAAAAATGCCTTCATCTTTGATTCCCCATATAGGTTAGGAGTACCCACAATGTTCTCATGAAAACCCCAAATATTCAACTTTGAATAATTTAAGTCCTTATTTTCTTATTCTTATTCCATAACAATAAAGTACAGGGGACTACTTTATACCTAAATTTCCAATGCAGTGGTATTTCTTTCTTTCTCCCTTTAATGAGACCCACATAACAGTGGCCAATTAGCTCTATGGATTTAGTGGAGGAGGAGTGTGTGTGTGCTATGTTGCTTCAGTCGTGTCTGACTCTTTGCGACCCCATGGACTGTAGCCCGCCAGGCCCCTCTGTCCATGGGGATTCTCCAGGCAAGAACAGGAGTGGGTTGCCAGGCCCTCCTCCAGGGGATTTTCCCAACTCAGGGAGTGAACCCGCATCTCTTCATCTCCTGCATTGGCAGGCAGGTTCTTTACCATTAGTGCTTTCTGGGAAGCCCAGGGGAGGAATACAACTTAACCGAATCTTATCTGAGCAATGGAATACTGGGAAAACAACAAAAAAAATTTTTTTCCAGTTCTGAGAAACTGGTAAGTACCTCCCAGCTTATGAGGTCTAGGTTTTTAAGAGTCAGGTTTAAGTGCAGCTATGTCTTTATCTCTTGTTCTTACTCATATAAGAAGAAAGAACAAAGTTCATTCATGAAGGAAAAATGAGTTCTCACATACCAGATATGTCATCTTCTTCGTTCCATCCAGGTCGATTCACTCTCTCTTCCACAATTGTCCCTGTCCTCCTCTTCAATAAATACTGCCGCCCAATTGTCATTTTGCCTGCCCTTTTAGCACCTTTCACAATTGTTTTCGAGAAAGTGCTACGAGTTATAAAACCAAAGAGAATGTTAATTTAATATGAAAATGCCACTTACATTTTTTGATACCCATGTTGCTCAACTTGTTTTTTCTCTACCGCCACACCCACTAGTATTGTCCAGACCTTCATTAAGCCTCTCCTTCTTCAGGTCACTTTTTATATGGCAGAAGGCTAATTTACTATAAAACATTGTTATCATCAGGACACTGTGTTAGGCAAAAAGTGCAA
This sequence comes from Budorcas taxicolor, assembly GCF_023091745.1. Taxonomy (NCBI): domain Eukaryota; kingdom Metazoa; phylum Chordata; class Mammalia; order Artiodactyla; family Bovidae; genus Budorcas; species Budorcas taxicolor. The sequence continues at coordinate 42,258,285 of NC_068924.1, read as the reverse complement.
GAACCTAGAGTGGGACACAGACTATTTATCATCCCCAATCTAAACTCCTCAGTTTGGCTTTTTGTCAAGCATGCCCCCAACCCACTCTGTTTATCCATGCCACTGCCTCCACCAGTTCCCAGAGACCATGCTTGCAGAAGTCCTCCTGCATGGAGAGCCAGCCTACCTCCTACTCTACTGATTCAGAATCTCTACTAACTCATAGGCTTTTTTTAAGATCATCACAATTGTGGCTGGCAGCACCTCCACTTATTTCTTAAATGCTTTAAATATGTAAGTGTAGTGTCCTGCCTTCTGACACTAGAAACCTTCTGAGATATGGAAAAGAGTAATTAACATAATTCCCTTTTCTGAGAGGAGAAAAGATAAGAAATCAGAAATCTGAGTATCCTTTTGAGAATCAGCTTTAATTACAGAGAAACTAGGATTTAAGATATTTGGATCTAAAAGACTTTATTTAAACAGTTTACTTTTTATTGCTGATAGAAATTCTGGGTGTAGATATTTATAATCCAAAGAATTAAACAAAGGTCCCATTTCCTGAATAATCATATTGAGGTGAAGGTTTCAAGTAAGAAAGTTTTTGATTTATTTGTCCACATACAACAACAGAACTTTTCCTATGTTTTCTTGCTGTTCAATGAAAAGTGATAAGGATTCTTTTACAGTCAAATAGTTTTATCAGACCTCATCTTTAGTGATCTGAAATGTAAATTTGAGGGTTATGGACCTCAAATTAAAATGCTGTTTTACGTAATTGTTAGAATTCACAGAATATAGATATTTCCTAAATTAAGCCTATTGTGAATCATTTTAGATGTAACTTGAACTCAAGGGGATTTTTGAATGTCTTCCCAGCTAGAGCTGTATCTTTTGTTTTATATATGCAAGATAATACTAAGAGATTTTAAGGTTTAAAATTGATATGTCTCTGTTGTAGCTTGATAGAATAAGCTTGATTTTACAGATATATAACCACCCTCACCCCAACAGTTTCTAAACATAAAACACCATACAAAGCTTTGTTTCTTTCATAGAGAGCTAAAATACGAAAATCATAGGCTCCTCTGTGACCCCACAGTGCTAAGATGCAATGCCTGGCTCACCATTTAAATGTTTAAAATGTTGTTCCTCCTTCTTCAGCATCTCACACCTGCATATGTATGGTCTCCTTTGCTTAGCAGGTAACAATGGTATGAGCGGCTAGCCATGCAGTTTAGAAATGACATACTGCCTGCAACCTCAAATGGCCCATAATCTCCACCCGGCCCCACTTTCAGGCAAAAGGAAGGCCTTTTCTCCAAAGTGCACAGAGTAACCCTAATATGTAATTTGTACTAGCAGATGCCCAAATTCCAGGTGATTAATGGTGAATGGACTGCAATATTAACCCTTATATTTTACCACTAACTGAAAAACATTTTAAAGCAATTGTTATTTTGTAATCATTCAAACGTAAATGTTTCAACGTAAATTCTTAAACATTTTCATTAGAAAATAAGGGTTCCTACTAAAGAAATATGACAAAAGTAAATGCAATGACTGATCCTGGATTGGATCCTCTACCAGACAGAAAAAAATAGCTGCAAAGGATCATAAGCAAAATTCAAATGTGAAATCTGGGCCAGATGAAAGTTTTATATCAATTAAATTTCCTGGTTGGATTACTGTCTGTGGTTATATAAAATAATGTCTTTGTTCTTAGAAATATACATTGACATATTAAAGAATAAAGGAGCATTATGTATGTAACTCAAATGTTTAAAAAAAAATATATGAAAGATAAAATGATAAAGAGAATGGAATAAAGCATAAGCAATTGGTGAATCTAGGTGAAGGGTATACAGGACTCCTTTGTACTATGTTGTAACCTTTATATAAATTTGATATTAAATAAAAAGTCCATCAGCAGACGAATGGATAAGAAAGCTGTGGTACATATACACAATGGAATATTACTCAGCCATTAAAAAGAATACATGTGAATCAGTTCTAATGAGGTGGATTAAACTGGAGCCTATTATACAGAGTGAAGTAAGTCAGAAAGAAAAACACCAATACAGTATACTAACACATATATATGGAATTTAGAAAGATAGTATATGAAAGACAGCAAAAGAGACACAGATGTATAGAACAGTCTTTCGGACTCTGGGGGAGAAGGTAAGGGTGGGATGATTTGAGAGAATAGCATTGAAATACGTATATTATCATATGTGAAACAGATCGCCAGTCCAGGTTTGATGCATGAGACAGGGTGCTCAGGGCTGGTGCACTGGGATGACCCAGTGTAGGAAGGTGGGAGGGAGGTTCAGGATGGGGAACATGCATACACCCATGGCTGATTCATGTCAATGTACAGCAAAACCACTAAAATATCGTAAAGTAATTAGCCTCAAAAAAAAAAAAAAATTCTCACCTCTCAATCAGAACAAAACTGTTTACTTGACCTGGATATTGATGTAAACTGAAGGGACTGCTCAAAGGTAGAAAGTGAGCAACAGAGGAAAAAGGGAAAATAGAACTTCACATTCTAAAAATACATCATAAGCAATGAACATGACTGTTCCATATGTCATTGCTGCTTTCCATAACCCCTGAGCTTCGTTCAGCGGGTGAGACAGAATGGCAAACATACTGACTTAGGAGATAGGTCACGTTCCCTGGCAATCAACTTTGGGAGAACTGAAATGAAGAAACCTGTCTGCTCACCGAAAGGAAGTGCTCTTTTCCTTCTGCTTGGGTAAGATGATTTGTGGGGTAGTTTGTCCAGCAGCAAAAGCAAAGGTGGTAAACATGGACTGAGGATAACGAAACTTCATCAGCTGTTTCCTAAAGATCTCTACTACTTCCGGACTCACTTCTTCATCAAATGCTACTTTAATCAACTAGAGACAAAATAAATTAAATGTATCAGAAACATTAAGCATTTCCAGAGAGCTTCCCCCTCAACGACTGAAATAACAAAAAAATAACAATGCTAAATGACAAGAGGTTAGAGGTTGAAGGGACTTTGGATATCATGCAATACAATTTAAAATTTTTAAAAATAAAAAAGGGCTCAATAAATTGAGGGCTCAGAAAGGTTTACTTGTTAAAGATGGTTGGTTGATAAGGAAAATAATGTATCTTGAAGTTGGGTTTCTCTAAGACTATCTTTTCTCAACTTCTTTTCCTTTTTGGCTGCGCTGTGCAGCTTGTAGGATATTAGTTCCTTGACCAGGGTTGAACCTGGGCCCTCAGCAATGAAAACATGGAGTCCTAAACCACAGGACTGCCAGGGAATCCAGGACTGTCTTTTTTATGATGCGATAGGGAAATTAACTTATAGTGGTTGGAGTAGGAATTGTGTCCTTCTTGTTTATCAACCACTGGTGGTCCTAGATAGGGGATTTTGCCTAAGGAAGTGTCTTCCTATCCAGATATACTTATAAATCTAGGAAGAAAAAATTAAGTTTGACTAGAATCCTAATTGGTAGACCCATGTGTTTGATAGAGCCTTTAGACAGCATCTCTTGGCATCTGTTTCTGGAGGAAATGCCTGTGGCTCTTCTATGGAAGAGGCAGAGCTCTGAGACCACAGCATTCTAGTTTAGAGTCCTTTGGCAGTTGGAATAATGACTAAATCCCTACGAGATCAGTACCCTCATGAGGCCAGAGCAGGTCTGGACCTACAGATCAGAAGGCTTACATTTCACACAACCAGAATATGGAAGTATTAGGGAGAGCTTCTTGACTGGAAGGAACAAGGCAAGAACTGGAACCCCTGGAAATCTGAGAAGTCAGAAACAAGGCACAAGAGTGGGAAGAGCAAAATGTGCTTTCGAGAATTTTTTTTTTTAAAAGCAAAACTAAGAAAAGATCACTCTTTTGAGTGTCTGGTTAGTATCAGTACTTCCCACAAGTTCTGAAATGTTCAGCGCTCCCCGGAAAAATCTTTGCTTCATCAAGGTTTACTTATAATCAACAGTACTTTAGCCCTAGCTGTAATTCTCTGTAATTCTCAGAGATCTGCCTCTTCCATAGAAGAGCCACAAGCATTTCCTCCAAAAACAGATGCCAGGAGATGCTATCTAAAGGCTCTATCAAACACAAATTGAAGTATTACAAGGCAGAGAATAAGAGTCAACAGTGTGAGTCTGAATTTCTGAGATCACTCAATATCGACAGATAATCCATTGTTACTCTGAGCTGACTCAAGGGCTCAGGAAACAGAGGATTAAATAAATCCAATGCTGTTCACGAGCTGACCCAGTCAAAGATTACCGTCACAGAACCTCTGATCCTCCTTCTCTAACTCCTGACCATATATGATCAAAACAAAGTGGCTATCATTTGTAGATGACATCATTTGTAGAAATGACAAATGTCTACAAATGACAACATTTGTAGAAAAATTTTAATAGCACAATGGCAGCTCCCTTTCTTAATACCTGAAAAGACGCCGATGTGATCTGCAGTCCTTCTTGCATGTTCTGTTGTAGTTGATTCTGCATTGTGATCTTCTTCTCCTTGGTGATGGAGGCAATGGGGAAACTTCGTACAACTGTCTGCTCACCAACTACAGGAAAACAGGGCACAGACTAAGCAACAGCGCTTTACAGCTCATTTCTAGAGTCTCTGCTGCTCATTTTACCAGCCTCTGCTGGAGAAATGTGTCTGGAGAGGACAATGTCCAGGAAAGAGGCAATACCAAGTACCATGATTCTAGAATTGCATTCATTAATCGTGTTGCACGGCAATTCATTCCTGACATACATTTCTTTCCTGGAGTGCAGGAATGGTCCCAAACTGCCAACCTTCATTCTAGTTTCCCAACCTATTGTGTGTCACACAAGATCATCTGGTTTAAGGCATCTTACAGGAAGGGTAGGTATTAAACAGAAGAAAAGAAGTATCTTCAAATGTTGAAAAGACATTTATTATATTTAATATAAGAATAAAGCAAAAGAGAAAAGACTGTTAAGATAAGACAGTTAAAATTTGTTTCTGAATAAAGGCACTATACTATGCGTATATGCCTTCAGAAGATATACTGGGGTTAGGCCCAAGATTCTTAAACTGAACTGAAAGTCACTCAGTCATGTCTGACTCTTTGTGAACCCATGAAACTATACAATAGAATGGGAAAGATTAGAGATCTCTTCAAGAAAATTAGAGAGACCAAGGGAACATTTCATGCAAAGATGGGCTCAATAAAGGACAGAAATGGTATGGACCTAACAGAAGCAGAAGATATTAAGAAGAGGTGGCAAGAATACACAGAAGAACTGTACAAAAGAGATCTTCACGACCCAGATAATCACAATGGTGTGATCACTCACCTAGAGCCAGACATCCTGGAATGTGAAGTCAAGTGGACCTTAGAAAGCATCACTACAAACAAAGCTAGGGGAGGTGATGGAATTCCAGTGGAGCTATTTCAAATCCTAAAAGATGATGCTGTGAAAGTGCTACACTCAATACGCCAGCAAATTTGGAAAACTCAGCAGTGGCCACAGGACTGGAAAAGGTCAGTTTTCATTCCAATCCCTAAGAAAGGCAATGCCAAAGAATGCTCAAACTACCACACAATTGCACTCATCTCACATGCTAGTAAAGTAATGCTCAAAATCTTCCAAGCCAGGCTTCAGCAATACATGAACTGTGAACTTTCAGATGTTCAAGCTGGTTTTAGACAAGGCAGAGGAACCAGAGATCAAATTGCCAACATCCGCTGCATCATGGAAAAAGCAAGAGTTCCAGAAAAACATCTGTTTCTGCTTTATTGACTATGACAAAGACTTTGACTGTGTGGATCACAATAAACTGGAAAATTCTTCAAGAGATGGGAATACCAGACCACCTGAACTGCCTCTTGAGAAATTTGTATGCAGGTCAGGAAGCAACAGTTAGAACTGGACATGGAACAACAGACTGGTTCCAAATAGGAAAAGGAGTACGTCAAGGCTGTATATTGTCACCCTGCTTATTTAACTTATATGCAGAGTACATCATGAGAAATGCTGGGCTGGAAGAAGCACAGGTGGAATCAAGATTGCCAGGAGAAATATCAGTAACCTCAGATATGCAGATGATACCACCCATATGGCAGAAAGTGAGGAAGAACTAAAGAGCCTCTTGATGAAAGTGAAAGAGGAGAGTGAAAAAGTTGGCTTCAAGCTCAACATTCAGAAAACGAAGATCATGGCATCTGGCCCCATCACTTCATGGGAAATAGATGGGGAAACAGTGGAAACAGTGGCTGACTTTATTTTTGGGGGCTCCAAAATCACTGCAGATGGTGATTGCAGCCATGAAATTAAAAGATGCTTACTCCTTGGAAGGAAGGTTATGACCAACCTAGATAGCATGTTCAAAAGCAGAGACGTTACTTTGTCAGCAAAGGTCCATCTCATCAAGGCTATGGTTTTTCCAGTAGTCAGGTATGGATGTGAGAGTTGAACTGTGAAGAAAGCTGAGTGCTGAAGAATTGATGCTTTTGAACTGTGGCATTGGAGAAGACTCTTGAGTCCCTTGGACTGCAAGGAGATCCAACCAGTCCATCCTAAAGGAGATCAGTCCTGGGTGTTCATTGGAAGGATTGATGTTGAAGCTGAAACTCTAATAGCTTGGCTACCTGATATGAACAGCTGACTCATTGGAAAAGACCCTGATGCTGGGAAAGATTGAAGGCTGGAGGAGAAGTGGATGACAGAGGATGAGATGGTTGGATGGTATCAATGACTCAATGGACATGAGTTTGGGTGGACTCCGGGAGTTGGTGACAGACAGGGAGGCCTGGCATGCTGCAGTTCATGGGGTTGGAAAGAGTTGGACAAGACTGAGAGACTGAACTGAACTATACATAATCCATGGAATTCTCCAGGCCAATATACTGGAGTGGGTAGCTGTTCCCTTCTCCAGGGGATCTTCCCAACCCAGGGATCGAACCTAGGTCTCCCTCATTGTAGGCAGATTCTTTACCAACCGAACCACCAGGGAAGCCCCAAGATTCTTGAGAGTTTAAATATTAAAGGAAGAAATGAAAAATATAAATATTTATCAGCTACCTGAGGACATGAAGATGAGCATCTAGAAAAGCAGCAGCACACATGAGGTCTTCCCTGGAAAGCTAACAGTTCCTCATGGGAGAGGACAGCCACATGTAGAATACAACAACATGCAATTAGCCCCATGGTTTGAGGGAACTTTAAAGACTTCAGAAGTGAGAAGACTTCTGCATGCTAGATGGCTAGAGAATTAATTTCTGGAAGAAGTGACAGGGCAGGTGAACTTTGAGGAGAATGGAGGTTTGGATCTGCAGAAGGGAAAAGGGTGGGCATTTCAGGTAGCAGTACAAGTAACAGAACAGGACAGTGATGAGCAAGGACCCTCAGCTAGTAAGCCAGAGAGGGTGAGACGTGAACTAGGTATATCTGACATAAGAAAGAAAGAAAAGAAAGTGAAGTCACTCAGTTGTGCCCGACTCTTTGCGACCCCATGGATAGTAGCCTGCACCAAGCTCCTCCGTCCATGGATTTTCAAAGCATGAGTACTGGAGTGGATTGCCATTTTCTTCTCCAATATCTGACTTAAGAGCCCCTTTATTAACTAATACACTTCCTCATTCCTTGAACCTCTAAATTCCTAACCTGGAAAAATTCTGATTATTCTTTTATGTTAAACTCATATCCAGAGATTAAATAAAATCAAGATGTACATAAGATTTAAGTTCTAAAATGTATTCAACAACCTATGTTTATATCACTCATGTAAAATGATCAGATTCCTATGTGTCATTAAAGGAGAAATTCTAAAATTTAAATTAACTTAAAAGAGAAATACAAGAGGCAAATAAAAGGGTTTTCTCTGATGAAAATAATTTTCCTAAACTGTGACATTAACCCCAAAATTATCAGGAAAAAACAAGAGACCAATACAAATTTTCACACTAAGTATGGCTTTGATTTCTTTAAAAGACGTAATTTAGAGCAGTTTAAATGACCAACTATCTCATATATTTATAAGCCCAAAATGTTATGTGTATGGCCATTGGGCTCACAAAGGTTTCAGTACAAAAAATGGTAAGTATCAGATATCTAGTTTTAAAAAATATACTTGCTTACAAATACAAATGTAATTTATTTACAGTAATATCACAGAAGAGGATTGAGAAATTCTGCTTTCACTTTTCTTCAAAATGAACACAACTATTCCTATTGATTCATTGTTTATTGAATTTTATAAGCTTTTTGCTTTTCATGTGATAAACAATCTTTATGACCAAGATAATAAACCACATTGATTTTAGGTCAGCACGGGATTATACAACTGTGAGAGTTTGAAGATAATACAGTTCATACATCTGAATCCCACTGTCTGACAAAGTGCACAGCATATAGTACATACTCATCAAATGACAACTGAATAATTTCAGATGAGGAAGGAATTCTAGTGACCATGTTTCCCCATGTTTCTCAATCCTCAGTATGTATCAAAACTATACAGATGTCTGGGTCTCCCCCTTCCTAGCATCCTATTACAGATTCCAAATTAGTTGTTCGAGAGTTAGACCCAGAATTTTTTTTTTAAAGGTTCCCAGATAATTCAAATACACAGTCAAGGCTGAGGACCACTGGATTATCACCAAACGAGTCCGATCCCCTCATTTTATAAAAGGGGAAATTGAAACTTGGATCAGGGGACTTACTTAAGATATCCAGATTGGTCAACAGTGCCTGAAACCTGGGCTTTTTGATCTAGAGTCCAATAATTTCACTCAAAACCTTATATGCTTACCAACTAGAATAGTTTACCCAGAGACTACAGTGATTTAAAAAAGATCATTCAGATTTGATAGCGTATGCTATTCTTTCTAATGCAGAAGACTGCAGACAGTTGTAGAAAACAGAAGTTGATAGAGTTTAGTGAGCAGAAGAGCTTTCTGCTAAGAGAGGAAAGGATTAGTTGAAACAGAATGACAGAAGTGGGTGGGGTTAGTTACGTTAGTGCTGCACAGCCCTGTAATACTTAGCACACCCTCCCTCTCACAAAGGGGATCCTGAATCTGGAAAACCTCAGCCTTAACAGTTTACTGCAGCATTCAGAAGGTGGGGAAAATCAGCAGGGGATGCCACTAGCAGCTAGATACTCTGAATACCCTGAAATCACAAAATGCTACTTCATGAAATTATTATAGTTTCTGTGGATGAACCATAGTTTGCTGTTTAGAAGATATCTTTGGTTCTTTAAACAAGAATCCAAATTATCATTAGGTTTAACAGACAGTATTCTAAAAAAAATACATGTGTGGCAAAACGCTTACTTTGATTTTGAACTGACCTGCAAATCACTGCACATAGATGGAAGCAAAACCTCACATAGATATCCCTGTTCTGATGACATAATATGAGCCTTACCTAGTTGATCATGGGGAGTCCCTCTGAACAGAATTCTGTATGTGGTAAGGAACAAGGCTCCTTCTGCTGGCAGAAGCTGAGGGCCTCCAAGAAGGCCTCCAGTGGCTTCTTCTCTTCCATCAGGATCCAGTAGGACTCGAAGGCCTTCACAAACAATTTCTTCTCCTGGCAGTAGGGCAGGTCTAAGAATCTTGGGCTAACAATAGACAAAGTTATTTTAGACACAACTCTAGAGAGATTTCCAACCCTTAGACTAAGGTTACCTTGTCAGTTACAGATCTAAAAATGTGAACCAGACTTCCTACGTAGCCAAAATGAGTAAACAGATTTGAGAAGAGTCAGAAATGATGCTTCTGCATCCAAATGTAAAAAGACTCTCTGCAGCATTACTTATTCACAGTAAAATTGCTGGAAATTACTAAACTATTTGAGATACCTCTTCAATGGAACATTTTGCAACCGTCAAAAAGAATGGCACAGATCTAGATACATAAACACAGAAAGATGCCAGAATACAATGTTAAGTAGAAAGAGTTACCAACCAGTATGTACATTGTGATTTCCTTTTAGTATATGAACCAAACTGTTAAAGCTGGTACTGTCATAGATAAGGGTAGCGGTCAGGGTGAGGAGAATCATGGGAGACTTTCATCTTGTACAATGTGTGCTCCTTTAATGTTTCAGTTTTATACAAAAGCATCATTAGTTTGCAAACTGAAAAAACATATTTTAAAAAATGGGCATGACTTTAAAGAGCCCTTCTTAGCTTTTAATAAAGATTAAGACAAAAAAAATGGCCAAGTTATGACCATTTACATATCTTGGGAAATAAGGAACCACATGATACACTCCCTTGAAGAGTTTAGTGCTAGAAAAAAGAAAAGTCCATCTCTCCTGAAGCTCTAATACACTTAGAATCTTTCACTGAGCAATAAAAACTACACAAATCTGGACAATTCTCTTTGTTGGCTCGAGGAAGCTCAGAGCTAAAATGTAAAGCCAAAGTATAATGATCACTGCATCTCAGATTTCTGATAGAATCATCTTTCCTTTCCATCTGGCTTTTGATTTCTCCTTTGAATTTATTTTTAATAGTTCTGTTACATAGGTAAGAGGGTCCTAAACCCTAGTTCCACAGACTGGTGCCAAACTAACTGCAAAATAATCACCTGTGATGCTTATTAAAGTACAGATTCTCAGGCCAAGTCCCAGTGTACTCCAATTCAGGAGGCTGGGCTGAGATTCAGGCCTCTCAATTTTTAATAGACTTCCCAGATGTTTGTGATGTATGCTTGTAATGCATACAGATTCAGGAACCTGGTGATTTTATGGTAATTGCCTTAAGTCATTTTTTGGGGGAAGGAGGCAGAAAATAAAAACTTGGCTTGGGCTTGGAAGTTAGAATGTTCACAATTTATGCCCTGCCTATAACAGTAGACTCAACAAGAGATTATTATTGCTCCTTTGTTGATCTCCTATTCTGCTTCACCATCCTTTTTATGAGGATCTACATGTAAACTCCTCTCAAAGTTTAATGTATCATTAAAACTGGAGCTGGTCTCTGTGGAATGTTAGAAGGTACTTTCTGTGGCAAAACAATCCACTGCTGCTGTTTCTGGAGGTTTTCCCAAGCCCTCACAGCGTGCAGTCCCGGGTGATTACCTTCTGTATAGGCGGAAGTCTTCTGCTCTCTCGGTGCACTGCTTCTAGGGCTTCAATGTGCATAGCTACAATTCCTGGGGTGAGCCAGAGAATTCAAAGCAAAAGAGCACCAAACAAGCAGCATTAAAACAAATTCTGGATATTTTAGAACTGAAAACTAATCAGAGTTTGGTGGTTCTTCAAAAAGCTAAACACAGAATTATCATATGACCCAGCAATTCCACTCCTAGGTATATACCCCAAAGACTAAAAATTAAACTCAGACACTTGCGTATGAATATTCATAGTAGTACTATTTACAAGAGCCAGAAAGTCACGACAGTTTAAGTGTCCATCAACAGATGAATGGATAAAGAAAATATGCTATATCCATATAATAGAGTATTATTCAGTCATAAAAGGAATGAAGTCACAATACCTGCTACAACATGGATAAACCTTGAAAACATTATGCTAAAGGAAATAAGTCAGACACAAAAAGACAAGTATTATATGATTTTACTTATATGCATTATCTATAATAGGCAAATTCATAGAGATAAAAGGAATTAAGAGGCAACCAAAGGCCAGAGTAGAGAATGGAAAGCCACTGCTTAACGGGTACAGAGTGTCTGTATGGGGTGATGGAAAAGCTTTGGTAATAGACAATCGGTAGTAGTTGTACAGCATTGTGAATATAATTTATGACACTGAATTTTACATTTAAGAAAGTTTAAAATGGCAAATTTTATGATGTTTATTTTATACAATTTAAAACTATTTAAAAAACAAATTGAGACAAAAATAAATAGCACGACTAAGCTACCTGGAAGCCAAGTGCTATGCTGGAAAATGACCCATAAGAATAATCCTTATTCAATTATTTCTAATATTCTGGTTCTCTGATGTCTGCAAAGTGATTACCTGGTATCATGCAATGCAGGCTCTTGATATGATCCTGAGTAACTCCACTCTCCGTACAAACTTTGTCAATAAATCGGGTAATGAAACGCACAACAGAATTGGCAATGTCATTATTCTCTGAATCTTCAAACCCACTTTCTGTATCATAGCTCTCAGCTACACTTCCTGCAATACTAAGAAAGTCAAGGGAAGAAATCATGCTCAGTACTCAAATTTAACAAATGACTAGTATATCACGGTGACTTTCCACAGCAGTTTAAACTTGCTTAAAAGGATGTGTACTCAAGTAGAAACCTCACTTAACTCCATGGCTCCTCTATACGTGATAGCGGCGAAACGCGATGTTTCGCCTACACTCGGAAGCTACCATCAGGCATTGTCCTTTGGACCCAACTTAGGTGCCTTAGTCAGTCACTGTGTAAATCAGATTGTAGAAAATGTCATGAAAGAAAAAAAGGTATAAGAAAATGATGGATGTCCTACTTAAGACAGCAAGTTAGCAAGGTCTCTCTGGGTAGGTGACATCAGAGCAGAACACTAGATGAAGGGATTCTTGTGACTATTTCCGGGAGAGTATCCCAGATTTTGGGAATAACAAGTACAGAGGCCCTGAGGCAGTATCATGCTTTGAATGTTGAACAGGGAGACCAGTTTTGTTGATAGAGGAGTGTAGGAAATAAAGTCTTGAGCAGCAGCCAGGGGCCAGATCCTGTTAGGCATTATGGTCTATGGGTTTTATTTTCAGTGGTACAGGAAGTATTTAGGGTTGAAATAGTGTTAGTTGCTCAGTCGTGTCCGACTCTTTGTGACCCCATGAATTGAAGCCTGTCAAACTCCTCTGTCCGTGGGATTTCCCATGCAAGGATACTGGAGGGGGAAGCCATTTCCTTCTCCAGGAGATCTTTGTGACCCAGGGATCAAACCTGGGTCTCCTGCACTGTAGGCGGTTTCTTTATCATCTGAGCCACTAGGAAAAGTGTTAGAACAAGGAATGGTTGAGGACATGATTATAGGCAAGGGCATTGGGTCAGATGAGGAAAAGGAGGGCCAAGAAACAAATAATCACTTTAATCAGAGTCCATTAGTACTTTTCCACAGTGCTTTCTGTAAGTTGCTGTGGAAGAAAGTAACTGAGAGGGCTAAATCAGTAACGGGTGAGACATTTAAAAAGTCAGAGGTCATAAAAGAGAAGAGGGTATAGGAGGTAATTAAGAACAGTTGGATGTAGTCAGTCTTTTAATAGAGAAAAGCTGAGTAAGTCTGAAGGTGAGGAAAACGGTTAATTTTTGAAATATGTATAGCACTATTTACCCCAAATACTTTATATTCTGTGCTAAATCAAGAAGGATAGGAGTGTCTCTGTGTGTCCACATTTCAGTACCTGTTTGTGACAATGCTGTTGCTCCCACTCTCCCAATCTCCTGGGGCTGACGCTCTTAGGAGCTTGTTTTTACTTGAATCCAGCGGAACCAGCAGATTGACCATGAGGTTTGCAAAGTGAATGGCTTGACTAAAGACAGTGCTTTCCTCACGCTGCACCAGCTCCTGCTGAGTTGATTTGCTCAGAGTAGGCCAAAGGCGTAGCTGCTCAGCTGCCAGGTCCATTGCTGTCTTCTCCTGATACTGGTCATCAGGAAGTTTATCCTAAAAACCAAACCAAACCAAAACAAAATAAAAATCTATCACTTCACATGAGCTTCAAAAAACATGGAAGATGTTTTAATAATTCATCTATTAAATACCTATGTCAGTAAAAGTGGAAATATCTTAAAAAATATAACAAGAACACGAAACTTAGTCTTCCTTTTTTTCTGAGCTCCAACAGGCCTTGAATGGAACCATGTGACAAATCCAAGGAGACAGCAGCAAAGCACTGAGGTACATACTTCTCACTGCTAACATTTCATTGCATTTATTGATACTTATCTCTGGCTCTATAGCCTTCAAGTCGCCAGTTACAACAAACTATTGACCTGAAATACCTGTAAATGCTCTGGTCAAATGCGCCAGTAGCATTTTCTAATACTCTGCTATGTTTCTTTTCTTCTGCTCTCTGGTTGAAAAAGACAGAGTGACCTAAGTCACAAAAAAGTAGAGCTAGATTTCCTTGTAAATGTGGGAGGCAAACATCATCATTAAATGGGTATACAGGTGTCCATGGGATTTTTAAGAGGGGTTCCTCTAGGCTGAAGAGTTAAACAACAGCAGTAACCCACACCCGCATAGTACTTTATAGCTTATGAAGAGCTGGTATATCTATGCTGCTGCTACTGCTAAGCTGCTTCAGTCGTGTCCGACTCTGTGCGACCCCACAGGCGGCAGCCCACCAGGCTCCCATGTCCCTGGGATTCTCCAGGCAAGAACACTGGAGTGGGTTGCCATTTCCTTCTCCAATGCATCAAAGTAAAAAGTGAAAGGGAAGTCACTCAGTCTTGTCTGACTCTTAGTGACCCCATGGACTGTGGCCCACCAGGCTCCTCCATCCACGGGATTTTCCAGGCAAGAGTGCTGGAGTGGGGTGCCATTGCCTTCTCCAGTATATCTATAGTCTTACTCATATCTAACCTGGGGCTCTGAGACACTTTTACAGAATAGAGGACACAGAAGCAATGACAGGTATTTGCTTTATGAATGTTTTGGAGATATACCAATGTTGTGCTAAGTCACCAGTCACGTCAGACACTTTGCAACCCCGTGAACTGTAGCCCAGCAGGCTCCTCTGTCCATGAGATTTCCCAGGCAAGGATACTGGAGTGGGTTGCCATTTCCTTCTCCAGGGTATCTTCCTGACCCAGGGATTGAACCTGTGTCTCTTACATCCCCTGTACTGGCAGGCAGCTTCTTCATCACTAGTGCCACCTGGGTCCCAGGCCCATCATCTCTAGAACATGACCTCAAGCTAACACTCTTTGGATGTGGCCCAAGTTACCCCTTTACCCAAGTGCATCTGGTGTTTTTAAAGAAAAATCTGAGTTTTAAATTAAGAAAATAATTAAAACTAATTGTACAGTAATAATTTGGAATATCTGATAGATGTCAGATAGTGCCATTTGTTATTAAAAGTTTCTGTTCTTATCATATTCATGAGTAGACCAATAATATGAATAAAATTACTTGAGGCATAGAAATGTATGAATATCAGGCAGTTTCAGTTAACTATCTAGGTTCATTTATCTCACAGAGTATAAGGAAAATTCAAAATGGAGGAAAGGATCAGCAGCGATATATTAGCCCAGCATGTGGAAAAATTAATCAAAAAAAAAAAAAACAAACTAAAAAGCACCCAACAAATTACTCCAAAAAATTACTCTTAAAGTGAATCAACACTAGTAATCAGCCCTTCATACTGCTCTAAGTTCAGTTAATAAGGACAGTAATTTCTAACTTTTATGATTTAGTATGTGCCAGGAACTCTTCAATGCCCTATACTTGTATTAGACATTAAAAGCTTACAATAATCATGTCTGCTCATTTTACTAATGAAGAAATAAGACACAGAAAACTAAAGTGAATTGCCTAAGATCAGACAGCTAGTGTATGACATTTCAAAATTTGAAGTAACTTTAATTTGGGCTTCCCAGGCAGCACTAGTGGTAAAGAACCCGTCTGCCAATGCAGGAGACATAAGAGACGCAGGTTTGACCTCTGGGTTGGGAAGATCCCCTGGAGGAGGGCATGGCAACCCACTCCAGTATTCTTGCCTAGAGAATCCCCTGGACAGAGGAGGCTGGTGGGCTATAGTCCACAGGGTCGCAAAGGGTCGGACGTGACTGAAGTGACATAGCATGCAACTTTAATTTGACATTTCTTCAAGAAGTTAATTGCACAGAGACATCTGCCTAGGTATTTTAGGTTGACTCGTTTCAACTTCCTATAAATGTTTCCAGGGAATTCTTATGAAAATATAATACAACAATTATAGTGCTACAGAACTGTAGTAAGAAGTTATTATGGGAAAAAAAATATCAGGGTTCAATAGAAGAAAGATGCTTACCAGGGGGCTTCCTAAAGTAAACCCCAAATACACTGGTAGGAAGTGGCTAGATAATACCTGACTGAACTTCCCTTGAAGCCAGGACCCTGCTGCTGCTGCTGCTAAGTCTCTTCAGTCGTGTCCAACTCTGTGTGACCCCATAGATGGCAGCCCACCAGGCTCTCCTGTCCCTGGGATTCTCCAGGCAAGAACACTGGAGTGGGTTGCCATTTCCTTCTCCAATGCATGAATGTGAAAAGAGAAATGGAAGTCGCTCAGTCATGTCCGACTCTTCGCGACCCCATGGACTGCAGCCTACCAGGCTCCTCCATCCATGGCATTTGCCAGGCAAGAGTACTGGAGTCGGGTGCCATCGCCTTCTCCAAGCCAGGACCCTAGCCCCACACAAATACATTTCTTTATCTTACCTTTTGCTTCAGATGCAGGGTATGATTGTCCTCCTTGGCTGAGAGATACAGCGAGCGAACCTGTTCCTGCACCGCATTATAAAAGGTTGTCTCCCAAAACTGCTGATTCGTCCAAATGGGGTGGTCCTGTACACAGGTGTAAGCAAACTGGCTGACTCCAGGGGCCAGTTTCTGTGAGAACACATAATATATATCACCATGGAGCTGACAGGGTCAGGACAGTTCAGAAGGTTACAGAGGCCACAGATTAATCATGAATGTGATCAAAGGATTTATCTAAATATATCTTATGGCAATACAAGCTTAGCAATCAGCAACGTACACATTTTTAACTGGCAACTTTGGGCTTGCTATCAAATCCTTTAAAGGTCTCTGTTATTTTATCTCTTAAAAGGGACATTTTAAAATCAAAAGTATATGAATAAGAGAATATATGAAAAGTACCTAAACACTGTACTGTGCATACAGCAGGAAATGTAGAGTTGGGTAGTTATTACAATTAGGACATATAATAAAATCCATCACAACCTAAATCTAAAATTCCAGACAGTTCAGAATTTTTTCTACTTGGTATTAGAGTACATTTTGGTGGGGTTAGGAGGGCACTAACTGAAATGCGAGTGAGCCTACAGCTTGGCCTTACACACAGAATGAGGGCGTATCGTGAATTTCCCGCCTGCTCATTCTAGCCCTTTACCTCCTTACCAAGGCTGCTGCCTGGCTCACACACTCGCCAGCAGACTGTCCAGGGCTGCCAGGGTATTTTCTGGTAACCAAGTCTGGGAGTGGAAAGGTCATCTAAAACCAAACCTTCCTTTCCAGGACTTCCTGCTGGGCTTCTAAGTAAGAGTAAACCTGACTCTGTGATTAACAACAGAGGGATGGAGAAGGAAATGGCAACCCACTCCAGTATTCTTGCTTGGAAAACCCCACGGACAGAGGAGCCTGGTGGGCTGTAGTCCATGTGGTCACGAAAGAGCTGGACCTGACTTAGCGACTAAACAACTCTCTTCAATACTGCTTATTCCCCCACTTGAGAGCACAGTGCTTGTGAATTCTTAGGCAATAGCAATTAGATATTTTCCTGCTTAATTTGAATACAGTTGAGCCTTTCTAGAATTGGGAGTTCTAATTTGTGTCAAATTAACCAAATATGGAATGTAAAAAAATATGCAAAGCTCCCTGGGTTAGATTCAACCTGGCAAATGGTTAGTAATATAATGTCACTTTTCTTCTGAGTCCTTTGATTATATCTGCCAGTTAAACTAATAAAGAAGCTATTAATAAACTATTAATTAAAAAAAGAATGGTAAAGAAAAAAACAACAGAGGGAAAGAAAACTAACTCTGCAGTCACTTGCAGCACTTCATAAATATACATCTCATTTAATACTGAAAATCTTGTAAGATGCATGTTGTTATTGCCAAATTAAAGAACAGGACACAGAAGTTCAAAAAGTTTAACTGAGTGATTGCCCAAGGCCATATAGCAATTACATAAGCGGTGGAACTAGGTTTCAAGCCCAAAGTTTGTTTCCAAATCCCCTGCCCTTTTTATTATAGCAAATTATCTTGAAAAGAAACATAGAGCAAATTATATATAAATTGAATAACAGTTAGTACAACTCTCTGTTACTTTAATCTTTTATTTTAGGATTTTATTTCCCAGAGTAATAGTCTGCCTTGAAACTTCTGCTATGACCTGACTCACCTTTCCACAGCTGTGGCTTTCATTTCTCAACGTTAAAAATGTCTCAAAAAAATTTAAACCCATTATTTCTCAGCGAATACTCGGTAATGGTCTCATTAGATAACTTTTCAGTCCATTTTATTCTTTAGA
Organism: Budorcas taxicolor; assembly: GCF_023091745.1. NCBI lineage: Eukaryota > Metazoa > Chordata > Mammalia > Artiodactyla > Bovidae > Budorcas > Budorcas taxicolor. The sequence continues at coordinate 42,240,079 of NC_068924.1, read as the reverse complement.
ATTGAATTAATTTTTTTCTATCAGTAAAACTAAAGCTTCTGATAATGTAAGTTTTCTTTTGAAGCAATTAATAAGTGGATTCTTTTCTGCTGAAATATTGAACACTGAAGATCACTATTAAAGTTGCATACATAACAGTTATGTAGCAAAGAGTTCATTCTTTTCTTAGGGACGCATAACAAATGTATAAGGTATCTGGTAAAAAATTATGCTCAATACATACAAACTTCCTTCTTGGTCTAGAGCAGACTAAATCGTCAACTGGAATAGATACCATGCATACCATGAAATGTACTGTAGTACTTAAATAATTGGAAGTGGGGTGGCTGTGATTTTTGCCTATTAGAGTCTGTGTACCTCTGAATCTCATGCGTAAGTCCCTTTCAAGGTAGGCCTATGTACTGTTGTTGGGATGATCATCTATTAACTCTTACAGGCAGCCACAAGCTAGAACTGACCATGACACGAGGGTCAGGAAATCCTTAAGGGGAAGCTGCATGAGGACTGCTCATTTAAAACACAGGTACCTGTACGACAAAGATCTTCACTACCCAGATAATCACGATGGTGTGATCACTCACCTAGAGCCAGATATCCTGGAATGTGAAGTCAAGTGGGCCTTAGAAAGCATCACTATGAACAAAGCTGATGGAATTCTAGTTGAGCTGTTTCAAATCCTGAAAGATGATGCTGTGAAAGTGCTGCACTCAATATGCCACCAAATTTGGAAAACTCAGCAGTGGCAACAATGACTGGAAAAGGTCAGTTTTCATTCCAATCCCAAAGAAAGGCAACACCAAAGAATGAGCAAACTACCACACAATTGCACTCATCTCACACGCTAGTAAAGTAATGCTCAAAATTCTCCAAGCCAGGCTTCAGCAATACATGAACCGTGAACTTCCAGATGTTCAAGCTGGTTTTAGAAAAGGCAGAGGAACCAGAGATCAAATTGCCAACATCCACTGGATCATCGAAAAAGCAAGAGAGTTCCAGAAAAACATCTATTTCTGCTTTACTGACTATGCCCAAAGCCTTTGACTGTGTGGGTCACAATAAACTGTGGAAACTTCTGAAAGAGATGGGAATACCACACCACCTGACCTGCCTCTTGAGAAACCTGTATGCAGGTCAGCAAGCAACAGTTAGAACTGGACATGGAACAACAGACTGGTTCCAAATAGGAAAAGGAGCACGTCGAGGCTGTATATTGTCACCCTGCTTATTTAATTTCTATGCAGATTACATCATGAGAAATGCTGGGCTGGAAGAAGCACAGGCTGGAATCAAGATTGCCGGGAGAAATATCAATAACCTCAGATACGCAGATGACACCACCCTTATGGCAAAAAGTGAAGAGGAACTAAAGAGTCTCTTGATGAAAGTGAAAAAGGAGACTGAAAAAGTTGGCTTAAAGCTCAACATTCAGAAAACGAAGATCATGGCATCTGGTCCCATCACTTCATGGGAAACAGATGGGGAACAGTGGAAACAGTGTCAGACTTTACTTTGGGGGGCTTCAAAATCACTGCAGATGGTGATTGCAGCCATGAAATTAAAAGACGCTTACTCCTTGGAAGGAAAGTTATAACCAACCTAGATAGCATATTCAAAAGCAGAGACATTACTTTGTCCACAAAGGTCCATCTAGTCAAGGCTATGGTTTTTCCAGTGGTCATGTATGGATGTGAGAGTTGGACTGTGAAGAGCTGAGCACTGAAGAATTGATGCTTTTGAACTGTGGAGTTGGAGAAGACTCTTGAGAGTCCCTTGGACTGCAGGGAGATCCAACCAGTCCATCCTAAAGGAGACCAGTCCTGGGTGTTCATTGGAAGGACTGATGCTGAAGCTGAAACTCCCAATACTTTGGCTATCTCATGCGAAGAGTTGACTCCTTAGAAAAGACCCTGATGCTGGGAGGGATTGGGGGCAGGAGAAGAAGGGGATGACAGAGGATGAGATGGCTGGATGGCATCATCGACTCGATGGACTTGAGTTTGAGTGAACTCCGGGAGTTGGTGATGGACAAGGAGGCCTGGCGTGCTGCGGTTCATGGGGTCACAGAGTGGGACACAAATGAGTAACTGAACTGAACTCTCTACCCTTGGGAAATCAGGGATAAAATGTGTGTGGTTCCGTGAATATGTAAACAGAAGTGACAGACACTGAGTCACATACTCCTTCTACACTCTACTTAAGGATACTTGGGATGTAGGTTGCACTTCAATTTTTTTTTTTGCCCCCACCACTCTAAGGAATAACAGTGACCTCAGAGGCAGTACACAGACCTATTATGAAAGAGATTTTAAAGGCATAAAATTTAAACAAGGTACAAGCGTGACTTTCCTATGAGTATAGTCAGGCAGCACCATTTCTTATGAACACATTGTAACAACAGATTCTAACATTTTGGAGTTCTGTAATTATATAAACATAGATGAGCTCAGAAAAACTGAGCTCTCAATAAATCCTTATCAGTTTCTTACATAGAGTTCTTTTAGGATCATCAATACAAAAAAAAGTTATTATAATAAATCTCTTATTTCAACTTGACAGAGCTCTATAGGACTTTGAGAGTATATTGAAGCCCTGCCTTTTTTTAGCATTTTTCTCACTGTTGCTGCATATTCACTTTACTTGGCACATATCAGTTATTATCTTCCTATTTATGCAAAAACTAAAAGTGACTACATAAAAACTTCTCTAAGTGTTTTCAACAAAAGTGGACTGCATATGTTCCAAGGAATAAAAATGGTGTGAAACAGTAGCCCAAAGTGTCAGAACCCCCTGCTTGTTTACTGGATGAGAATGACAGTAAGGTGAAGGGATTATAGGATACGCACTTTTTGGTAGCAAGTCAGTCACAAATGGTGCTGGCATCTGATAAATGTAAAAGAAATTATTAATTCCCAAATACTTAAAACATAATTTTTCTAAACATGAAATTTGCTTCTTTTCTTTGTGGTTTCCTGCTATGCCTTCCGGAGAAGGCAATGGCACCCCACTCCAGTACTCTTGCCTGGAAAATCCCATGGATGGAGGAGCCTGGTGGGCTGCAGTCCATGGGGTTGCGAAGAGTCGGACACGACTGAGCGACTTCACTTTCACTTTTCACTTTCATGCATTGGAGAAGGAAATGGCAACCCACTCCAGTTTTCTCGCCTGGAGAATCCCAGGGACGGGAGAGCCTGGTGGGCTGCCGTCTATGGGGTCGCACAGAGTCGGACACGACTGAAGTGACTTAGCAGCAGCAGCAGCAGCTATGTTTTCTCAAGCGAAAGCAAGGTGCACTGAGACCTTTGATGTTTGAATGGGCAAGATCATTGCACTGATGGGCAGGTATGTTCTGAGGACCAGCAGAGGGCAGTAGCACCTTATTCTGTCTAAATTCCATGAGGGCTTTTTAAATAGGAATTGAAAAAAATGGAGCTCTACAGCTGGACTGGGCTAGAAAGTTGGGTGGAAGAAGAATACTGAGCGTCCTCACTGTACATTTGAGAGATCTCATAAAGCAAATGGATTTTCCCAAGGTCACATAGCAAGATGTGTGGAAGAGAAGGGAATAGAGACAAGGTTTTCCATTATTTCATGTCATTTCTGTACAATACAAAAATTAAGATACTCCATCAAACAAAACTATAATTATCTAGAGAAAGATGCAGTAATATCTGCTCAAGGATTCAGATTCACTATACCCTGTGATGGTAGTTTTAGTAAACAAGAAAATAAGCACCTGTGGAGAAAACTATCTCATGATTCTAATCACTTCTTTGGTTTGAAAAAAAGGCTTTCCTAGGATGATTTCTCTAATTGGCCCATATGCCAGCTTCATGACCTTTTATTTTGCATATAGATGAGTCTCAATCCATACTGAAGGTCTGAGGGTAATGGTGGTGGTAAGGAATACTGCTGTCAAATGATATCTTTCTTCCTCTTCAAATATTTACTTTACATTTCATAATTCTTATGATTTTATCCTAAAGAAACAACTGATATTTTGCTATGTAATTTCATGAGATGTTTACAAATGTGGTGACTTCCTTCCTTATCTAGGAAAAAAAACAGCTCTGAAGGTACCAGATTAAGCAATGCCATTCATTTTTTCACAGAGCATTCAAAGGAAACCCAGCATGGGACAGGATATGGAGAATAAACTTCATGGGGCTTACCAACCAGCAGGCTAGATTCAAATCCAAATAGATGGATACAAATCCTCTCAGACAGTTGGTCAAGGGAAGGTTAAGATACCAGTATGAGAGGCCAGTCTAGGGCCTGGCTGGCTAGATATGTTTGCCCTTCAGGCCCAAGCTCAGAGGGAAACCAGATTCCAGGAGAAAAAGTGCCTAGGCAGATTGAGTCCATAAATATTAATATTCTTAAATAATAATTAGAATACAAAGAGTCACTGTTTAAATTGTTGGGTATTTCTTATCCAATTCTGGACACTGGCATACGAGAGTACCTCAGTGCGCAATTCAGGGCTGGTGCCAGTCAGTCCTTTTATGATTCTACACTGGCTTAATGAAGCCCACACATTAAGTCACTTCTGAATGTATTCTGATGAACTTTGGAAATGCTTAGTCTTGACAGACTTTAAAAGGAAGACAGAAATGGGAAAAATGTGTATCTGAAACCTGTATTTATCAACTCTTAGCCACATCTTAACACATTATTTTTGTGCATTATCTTTTTAACAAGAGACATACAAATTATAGATTTGATTGAAACTCTTCATCCCATTTCTCTATCTGAAAGGAAACAATGATCCTGAATTATTTTTCATTCCCATTTATGTTTTTATACCTGTTTGTATCCATAAAGAATATACAGGATTACATTGCAGGTTTCATCTTATTCCTTACTAATCTTTTTCAAAATATACAGTTTATATTTCATTGATTTATGTAATATTTAATTATACTATATAATTAATTGGGACAAAATATCTGGCTCTTTATATATATACAACTCAGAAGGGACAGACAGCGGCCTACAAGAAATAAGTATTTGGGATACTGCGTTCATTTGTCAGTGGGGTTTACAGAAAGGTGAGTAATAAAATAATTAAAAGGATGTAATGTGAGAATCTACTATAGTTTTTCCTTGATACTGAGCAGTGCAAGTAACTTTAAATGCATAATCATCTAAACCTCTCCTGGACTCCTTAGAAGATCCAAACACACAATTTCTACACAAGAAATATATTCATTCGCAGCATTGCCCAGTATTCATTTGATGTGCCATTGTCAGTATTGGAATGACAGGGTTGAAGTCCATAAACCATGTATCCTTTTAATGATTCTCTGTATTAAGATGCTTAACAAATACTGACATACTGAAAGAGAAGATGAATCAATTTCTTTCCTTTGTTGTCCGAAATTTAGTAGAAATCAAATACGGTGTTGTCAAGTCCTTTGCCTGGGTTTAGTATTCCTAAAAACACAAAACAGGATGCAAATTCCTGCTCCTTTTTTGTAGGTTTTGAAACTTTATATAAACAGTATCATATTGTGCCTTATTCTGCCACTTGGCTTTTTACAAATTATGTTGCTAGGCTTATTAAGGTAACAAATAATTATTATAACTAACTTGTACTGGTGGTTTCTCACTATGTATATTTATGAAATTACTTAGTCCTTACAGCAATTTTATAATCTACTGTGTGTGCGTGCTATCTTTCCCACCCAGGGATTGAACCTGCATCTCCTGTGTCTCCTGCATTGCAGGTGGATTCTTTACTGCTGAGCCACCAGGGAAGCCCCACAATCCACTGAGATAAATACTATTATTACCCTTGTTTTAAAAGGGAAGAAACTGAGGCACCGAGAAGTTAAGTAATTTGTTCAAGAGAATATTGCCAGGAAATATTGGAGCCAGAGCTGGGATTCAAACTCAGGTAGTTTAGCTAGAGAATTTAATTTCTTATTCCTTGCATAACTTACTGTGTGGAATTCCACTGTATGAATATATAGCATTTCCTTGTTCCTGTTAATGGATATTTGTATTGTTTCTACCTTTTAGTTATTAGAAACAGTGGTTCATATCAACTTTCAGCTTTGATGAATAATTCCAGTACTATTTAATAGTGCCTGGAACTAATTGAGAGGATTCTCAAAAATATTCCCATTGTTATTTGTGCCAATAAATATTTTGGGGTTACTGTACACTGGTTATTTTTCTAATGAGAAATTACTTCACATAGACTTTCTACAAAGCAACTGTTTGAAAACTTAATAATTCTTTAATATAAGATATCTATTCAGTGTTTTAAATACCTTTTAAATGTTAAAAATGTTTTACTTTGATTTTTCCTTGTTTTTTATTTTTACTTTTTTTTTTTTTTAGAATCAGTTTGTTTGACTCAGGAAGGACTCAAACAAGGTCCATATATATATATGAGGTAGGTTTTAATCTTTAGATTTCTCTACTGCCTGTCTGTCCACCTCTCCCCAGCCACCCATCTGCAATCTATTTTTTGAAGAAACTGGATCATTTGTCCAACAGAGTTTCCATCTGTCTAGATCGCAACCCACTCCAGCTCTCTTGCCTGGAAAACCCCATGGGTAGCCTGGTAGGCTGCAGTCCATGGGGTAGGGAAGAGATGGACACGACTGAGCGACTTCACTTTCACTTTTCACTTTCATGCACTGGAGAAGGAAATGGCAACCCGCTCCAGTGTTCTTGCCTGGAGAATCCCAGGGACGAGGGAGCCTGGTGGGCTGCCGTCTATGGGGTCGCACAGAGTTGGACACAACTGAAGTGACTTAGCAGCAGCAGTGGTTGCTGACTGCATCTCAATGATCTCATGTGAAATATTCTGTTGTCCTCTACATTTCCTACAAATTGGTAGCTGGATCTAGAAGCATGATCCGAGTCAGGCGTTACTGTTTGGCAACAATATTTCACAGATACCATTATAAGAGGCACATCTGGTTGTTTCTCTTTTTGCAGTCTTAAAGGCCACTGATGGTCAATGCCTGGATTTATTTATCATTAGGAGCAATAAAATACTGATATTCTCATTCTACCATTACTTTCTCATTTATTGTTGTTATTGTTCAGTTGCTAAGTTGTGTCCGACTCTTTGTAACCCCATGGACTGCAGCATGCCAAGCTCCTCCGCTGCCAAGCTCCTCCGTCCATTATCTCCTGGAGATTGCTCAAATTCATGTCTATTGGGTAGGTAAAGCTATCTGGCCCTCTCATCTTCTTGCTGCCCCCTTCTCCTTTTGCCTCCAATCTTCCCCAGCACCAGGGTCTTTTCCAAGGAGTCAGCCCTTCATCTTAGGTGGCCAATGGATAGGAGCGTCAGCCTCAGCACCAGTCCTTCCAATGAATATTGGAGTTGATTTCCTTTAGGATCGAGCGGTTTGATTTCCTTGCTGTCCAAGGGACTCTCAAGAGTCTGCTCCAGCACCACAGTTCAAAAGCATCAGTTTTTTAGCACTCAGTGTTCTTCCCGGTCCAGCTGCAGCATCTGAGCGTGACTGCTGGGGAAACCATAGCTTTGACTGCACGGCCTTCTGCCAGCACAGTGATGTCTCTGCTTTTTAATACGCTATGTAAGTTTATTATAGCTTTCCTTCCAAGCAGCAAGTCACCATCTGCAGTGATTTTGGAGCCTAAGAAAACAAAAAAAAATTTCCCATTGCTTCAACTTTTTCCCTTTCTATTTGCCATGAAGTGATGGGACCAGATGCCATGATCTTAATTTTTTCTTGGTGAGTTTCAAGCCAGTTTTTTCACTCTCCTCTTTCAGCCGCATCTAGAGGCTGTTTAGTTCCTCTTTGATTTATGCCATTAGAGTGGTATTATCTGCATATCTGAAGTTATTGACATTTTTCCTGGCAGTCTTGATTCCAGCTTGTGATTCATTCAGCCTGGCATTCTGCATGATGTACTCTGCATATAAGTTAAATAAGCAGGGTGACAATATACAGCCTTGTCATGCCTCTTTCCCAATTTTGAACCAGTCAGTTGTTTCATGTCTGGTTCTAACTGTTGCTTTTTGACCTGCCTACAGGTTTCTCAGAAGACAGGTAAGATGGGTTGGTATTCCTATCTCTTTGAGAATTTGCCACAGGTCATTGCTGTCCACACAAAGGCTTTAGCTTAGTCAATGAACAGAAGTAGTTGTTTTTCTGGAATTCTCTTGCTTTTTTCTATGATCCAATGGATGTTGGCAATTTGATCTCTGGTTTCTCTGCCTTTTCTAAACCCAGCTTGTACATCTGGAAGTTCTCAGTTCATGTACTGCTGAAGCCTAGCTTGAAGGATTTTGAGCATATTTTTACTAGTATGTGAAATGAGCACGATTGTACGGTAGTTTGAACATTTGTTAGCACTTCCCTCTAGCTTCTCTTTAGATCATATAAATCTCCCTCACTTATTAGCTAGGATATTTATATAAAGAAAAAGTTCATCTCATAACTGTTTGGAGACCCAAACATATAGTCTATACTAGAAAGTAGGATAATTATATGATTTTATCCCTTCATTTTTCAGTTTTAAAAACAATGACTTGTTTCTTTAGAAGCCATTATAGATGAACAGTTTAGTTTTTCTTTTCCTATTGATATTTTTATGAAACTGCAGAGTTTAAACCATATTTATAACTATGCTTAGTCCTGTGGATCTTGCAGACTGATGCATCTAATAATGTTGTTTATAACAGCACTGTAACCCAGAAGGATAAAGGGCCTAATTGGAAGAATATAATCAGCAAAAAGACTAGCAGATCTGTATCCAGGGATCTTCTCTGGGGTCTATGTGCAAAAGGAGCGATAGAAGAAAGGCGTCAGTGAGTTCTGGCACAGGAAATCGAGAAATTTGGTGAGTCACAGTTCTCACGAAGTATACTTACAAATGGCCCCAAAACTCAACAAAAATGTTTATTTTAGCATTATCCTTAATAGCTATACCCGCCCCCCCTTCCAAAGTTCACAATTTTAATGTTTAACTATGGAGAAGAAAGGTCAGGGAAATGACGATGCTACCTTATTGACACAAAAAATATTATGCTACAATTGAAGTGGTTAATATGATGATGTGCTTATGAGTGAAGTGGTTATGCTATATTTCAAAAAAACAAGCCAATTATGCTATGATTACATCTGCAAGTACATAAAAACTAGGAGGAAAAAGGCAAAATGAAAATGAAGTAAAGATAATACAATTTTGAATAATTTCTTTTCTTTCTTTAAAAAGAATTTTAAAGAGATTTTTAAATTAAATGGTAGGTTGAATATTCTTTTGTTCCCTGAACTCCACTGAAATGACAGCAAAGAAAAAAAATGTTAAAAATATACAAGAACAAAGAGAGTGAGAGAGGAGACATCACCAGATAAACGATGTTAATAAGAATTTAGAAGTCATAAAATGGATTTAATAACAAATAACAAATTTGAAGATCAGATAAAGTGAAGGAAAGCCCTTTTCACACTTTAAAAGAACAAATTTTTATAGTACATGAATTATATCTCAATTTACAAATGAAACAAACCCCAATGTATATCAAATGATGAATAAAATGTGGTATATGTGTACAATGTAATACATAGCAATTAAAAAAATAGGTACTGATAATGTTATACCATGGATGAAACTTGAAAATGTTATGCTAAGTGAAAGAAGCCAGTTATGAAAGATTACATATTGCATGGCTTCATTCATATGAAAATCCAGAACAGGCACATCCATAGCGATAGAAAGTGGATTTGCTGCGGCCTAGGGCTCAGGGGATAGGGGGAAATGGGTAGTGACAGCTAATGGGTATGGTGTTTCTTTTCATAGTAATAAAAATGTTTTAAAATTGACTGTGGTAAAAGGGAATTTACTAAAAACCACCGAAATGTATACTCTGAATGAGTGAACTGTTGTGGCATGTGAATTATATCTCAATAAAACATTTTTAAAAGGCTGCTGATAAGAGAAACCGGGCAAGGACGCATGGAAACTCTCCATCTCACCAGCGTTTGATAAATGTCAAAACACTCTAAAAGCTTACTTTACAAAATGGACGAAAGAAGACATGGCACACGGACACTCATCCAAAGGAAGCTGGAGTGGCTCTGTGAATACAAGATGATTTCAAAGCAGAGAATATTACCACAGATAAAGGTCATTTCATAATGGCAAAGGGTCAATTCATCAAGAAGACATAAAACCTCAAAGTGTCTATGTACAAGTAAGACAGCTTCAAAATATAAGAATGAAATCTGATAGAAATGCAAGGAGAAATAAATACACAATTATAGTTGGAGATTTCAATATCTCTAAGTAATTAACAAGTGCAAGCAGAAAATCAGCAAGGATATAACAGACTTGAATAACATTATCAACTTACTTGATTGACAGCATGACAGCAAAATAACCACACTTGTCAAGTGAATACAGAACATTTATCAAGAAAATCTCTCTGGCAATAAGTCACAATATACTTAAGGGATTCAGATTATACAAAGTATATTCTCTGACCAAAATGGAATTAAATTAGAAATCAATAATAGAAAAGTATCTAGAAAACTCAATGACTCACTGATCAAAGAGGAAATAAAAGGGGAAATTAGAAAATACTTTGCACGAAATGAAAACACAACATACCAGAATTTGTGATATGCCACTAAAGCAATAATAGTTTGGGAGGGATTTTATAGCAATAAATGTCTGTATTGGAAAAGAATGGTCTCAAATCAGTGACCTTAGCTTACAGAGATTATAAGAAAAGCAAATTAAGATAGAAACAGAAGAAGGGAATTAATAAAGATTAAAGCAGTAATCAATGAAACACAAAACAGAAAACCAATAAAGAAAACCAATCAAACGAAAAGCTGATTCTCTGGTAAGATTAATAACATTGTTAAATCTCTAGTCAGACTGATTAGGAAAAAAAAAAGATAAAATTACCACTATCAAGAATAAGTAGCACTGCCTGGATGGGAGGGGAGTTAGGGGTACAATCGATACATGTATATGTATGGCTGAATCCCTTCACTGTTCACCTGAAACTATCGTATTGTTTGTCAATCAACTATATCGCAATATAAAATACAAAGTTAAAGAATAAGCAGCATCATTAGAAGTTCTACAGATATTAAAAGGATAATAAAGAAACATTATGAAGAACTTTATGTTATTGACAATACTGACAACTTAGACAAAATGAACAGATTCCTTGAAAAATACAAACTACCAAACCTCAATCAAGCGGAAATAGACAGAAGACTTCCCTGCTGGTCCAGTGGATAAGGCTCTGTGCTCCCAGGGCAGAGAACCTGGGTTTGATCTCTGGTCAGGGAACTAGATCGCACATGCTGCAACTAAGACCTGGTGAAACTAAGTAAATAAGCATATATTATTTTAAAAAAGAGGAAACAGATAACCTGAATAGGCCCATATCCATCACAGAAATTGAAACTGCAGTAAAAGAATCTTCCAACGAAGAAAACATTCAACACACACCTCTATCAGGAATTCTACCAAACATTTAAGAAAGAACTAATAACTCTTTTAACACAAACTCTTCCAAATAATCAAAGAGGAGGGAATAATTTCCAACTCATTCTATGAGCCCAGTGTTACACTGATACACAGATGTAAAAATTCTAAACAAAATTCTAACAAACCAAATCTAGCATGTATTAAAAGAATAATACATGACCCTTGAACAACACAAGTTTGAACTGCACTTACAAGTGGAATTTTTTTATTCAATATGTACTACAGTGTTACATGATCTACATGGATTGAATCCAAGGATGTGGAACCTTAAACACAGAGGGCCAATCAAGCAGAGAAAGGGTAATCTTGCAACAAATGTTGTTAGAACAATTGGATCTTTGCTCATATCTAGTACCATACAGAAATATTAATTCAAAAGGAATCACAGACTTAAATGTAAAACCTAATACTATAAAATTTCTAAGAATATTTGCAAATCATATATTTGCTACATGACTGAGTGACTGAACTGAACTATATCAAGAATATGTAAAAAATCCTCAAAACTCAAGAATAAGAAAACAAACAATCCAGTTCTAAAAGATGGGCAAAATACCTGAACAGATACTTTACCAAAGATGATATATAGAAGGCAAATAAGCACATGAAAAGACTCTCAACATTATTAGTCATTCAGTTCAGTTCAGTTGCAGTCGTGTCCGACTTTTTGTGAACCCATGAATCGCAGCACGCCAGGCCTCCCTGTCCATCACCAACTCCCGGAGTTCACTCAGAATCACGTCCATCGAGTCAGTGATGCCATCCAGCCATCTCATCCTCTGTCGTCCCCTTCTCCTCCTGCCCCCAATCCCTCCCAGCATCAGAGTCTTTTCCAATGAGTCAACTCTTCGCATGAGGTGGCCAAAGTACTGGAGTTTCAGCTTTAGCATCATTCCTTCCAAAGAAATCCCAGGGTTGATCTCCTTCAGAATGGACTGGTTGGATCTCCTTGCAGTCCAAGGGACTCTCAAGAGTCTTCTCCAACACCACAGTTCAAACACATCAATTCTTCGGTGTTCAGCCTTCTTCACAGTCCAACTCTCACATCCATACATGACCACGGGAAAAACCATAGCCTTGACTAGACGGACCTTACTCGGCAAAGTAACGTCTCTGCTTTTGAATATACTATCTAGGTTGGTCATAAGTTTCCTTCCAAGGAGTAAGTGTCTTTTAATTTCATGGCTGCAATCACCATCTGCAGTGATTTTGGAGCCCCAAAAAATAAAGTCTGACACTGTTTCCACTGTTTCCCATCTACTTCCCATGAAGTGATGGGACCAGATGCCATGATCTTCGTTCTCTGAATGTTGAGCTTTAGGCCAACTTTTTCACTCTCCTCTTTCGCTTTCATCAAGGGGCTTTTTATCTCTTCTTCACTTTCTGCCATAAGGGTGGTGTCATCTGCATATCTGAGGTGATTGATATTTCTCCCGGAAATCTTGATTCCAGCTTGTGTTTCTTCCAGTCCAGTGTTTCTCATGATGTACTCTGCATAGAAGTTAAATAAGCAGGGTGACAATATACAGCCTCGACGTACTCATTTTCCTATTTGGAACCAGTCTGTTGTTCCATGTCCAGTTCTAACTGCTGCTTCCTGACCTGCATATAGATTTCTCAAGAGGCAGGTCAGGTGGTCTGGTATTCCCATCTCTTGAAGAATTTTCCACAGTTTCTTATGATGCACACAGTCAAAGGCTTTGGCATAAGTAGAAATAGATGTTTTTCTGGAACACTCTTGCTTTTTCCACGATTCAGCAGATATTGGCAATTTGATCTCTGGTTCTTCTGCCTTTTCTAAAACCAGCTTGAACATCAGGAAGTTCACGGTTCACATACTGCTGAAGCCTGGCTTGGAGAATTTTGAGCATTACTTTACTAGCATGTGAGATGAGGGCAACTGTGCGGTAGTTTGAGCAGTCTTTGGCATTGCCTTTCTTTGGGATTGGAATGAAAACTGACCTTTTCCAGTCCTGTGGCCACTGCTGAGTTTTCCAAATTTGCTGGCATATTGAGTGCAGCACTTTCACAGCATCATCTTTCAGGATTTGAAACAGCTAAACTGGAATTCCATCACCTCCACTAGCTTTGTTCATAGCGATGCTTTCCAAGGCCCCATTGACCTCACTTTCCAGGATGTCTGGCTCTAGATGAGTGATCACATCATCATGATTATCTGGGTTGTGAAGATCTTTTTTGTACAGTTCTTCTGTGTATTCTTGCCATCTCTTCTTAATATCTTCTTCTGTTAGGTCCAGACCATTTCTGTCCTTTATCGAGACCATCTTTGCATGAAATATTCCCTTGGTATCTCTAATTTTCTTGAAGAGATCTCTAGTCTTTCCCATTCTGTTCTTTTCCTCTTAGGAAAATGTAAATAAAAATCATGATGAGATATTATTACATATCTATTAGAATGACTAAAATTAAAAGCAATGCCATTAGTATGGGAGGACTGGAATTCTCACTCACTACTGAGAGCACTATAAAATGGTAGCACTTTGGGGAAAAGTTTGATCATTTCTTAAAAAGTTAAACATATACCTAAGGATCTCAGGGACTGAGGAGCCTGGTGGGCTGCCATCTATGGGGTTGCACAGAGTTGGACACGAGTGAAGTGACTTAGCAGCAGCAGCAGCAGCAGCATAACCATCATACAATCCAGCCACTCTATTCTTAGGTATTTACCCAAGATAAAATGAAATGTCTGTCTATACAAAGATTTGTATACAACTATTTATAGTAGCTTTATTTGTAACAGCTCATATTTAGAAACAATTCAAATGTTCAGCAACAGGTTAAATGTAGGGTGTTGTTTTATTTTTTGTTTTCACAATGGAACGCTACTCAGCAATAAAAAAGAATACATTGCAACAACACAGATGAACCGCACAATAATTTGAGATTCATCTATGCTGAAACAGACAAAAATATCATATACTGTATAACTACATTTATATATAACTACAGAACATGCTAACTACATGCAAACTCTGTAGTGATAGAAAGTTGATCAGCAGTTTCCTGTGGGTGGGGATGAAGGTCAGATGAGAAGAGATTACAACGGAACATGAGGAAATCTTTGGGGGCAATGAATATGTTCACTGTATTGATTGTGGTGACGGTTCCACGGCAGGTATATATATCTGTTAAAACTTATCAAATCGAATTGTATGGTTTAACTATGTTTAGTTTATTATGTGTCAGTTATACCTTAATAAAATCAATTTAAAAACCTAGTAAATGTATAAGTTTTAAATATTTCATTGTATGTAAATTTTACCTCAAAAGAAGAAAATGCAAACTATAATTACAATTCTCACTACAAAATGGTATGCATGTTAAAGTACTGTAATTATATGTGGCCTATAATTTGCTTTGAAATACATAGAAAATAAGGTAGATTGATGGATGGATAGACATGTATAAAAAAGGACAGAAAAATGTTAGTATTAGACTCTAGATGGTAGTTTTATGGATGTCTACTGTAAATTAAAAATGTTTTCTCTATGTTTGAAAAATTTCATAATAAATATTGAGAAAAAATAGAGTATTAGTCTAGGCATTAGTATCCAATCAGTAGGAGTTCTAGAAAGAAAAACAGGAAAAACTGAAATGATAAAATAAATAAAAAAACCAAAGGGCATGGATTTTCAAATTGAAAGCACCATCTCATATCTGGCAAACTGAATGTAAAAAGAACCACATTAACGTATATAATTATAAACACTTAATCCTTAAAGGAGAATTCTGTAAAGGAGCATAAGGAAAAAATTGGGCCACACACCAAGGATTAGAAATCACTATAGCATCAGACTTGGTATGGTGGTGAAATGAAGAGATCTAAATTTTCATATTCCAAGTCAACTGATATAATGTCTAATATTGTAAAATTAAGGAACAGAAGTAAAAGCATGTTATAAACTCTAAGCCAAATACCAAAAAGAAACATCTGAACAAATAAACATCGTAGATCTTGAAGGTAAGGCAAGGGACCTTTGTTTTGTTAGAAGCCATGTAACCTTTGTATTTCTGACTTATATACATGTATTACTTCAAAAGGCTTTACATTAGAAAACACTTTAAAATGTGATTGGCTTCCCAGGTGATGCTAGTGGTAAAGAATCCAGCTGTTGGTGTAGGAGACATAAGAGACATGGCTTTGACCCCTGGGTTGGAAGTAGTGCAAAGTTAGATTTTCAACTTTGTGGTTGGAAATGAAACACTTAAGGTTTTTTGGGTGTTTTTTTGCCACATCACTTGGTTTGTGGGATCCTAGTTCCCTGACCAGGGATTAAACCTGGGGCCCTTGGCAGTGAAAATGCAGAGTCCTAACCACTGAACTGCTAGGGAATTCCTCAAAATGCTTAAAGTTTTAATCCTTGGTTAATTAGAAAAAAAAAAAAATCAGGTTATTGTAAAGTTTTGCTGGATATTAAGACTGTTGGTGTGGCCTCAATCTATTATGCAATTTGTGTCATTAGCATATATTTCTATAAAGATACCCATTAGCTTAAATCTAATTTATAAGGGGCCATTCCCTTGACTTACACTGCTCAGAGTATATGATCTATTACTGTTTTTTCTCTTTCTTCACTAGTATGTTCAAAATCTCTCCTGGAGCACAAGCAATGTCTCCAAGGCCATGTCCTAAGCAAACTGATCTAGAGTGAAAGAACTGACATTCATAACAGTGCAATGGTGTAACAAGTGAGGATGGAAGAGGCACTGACAATCACTGGTTCCAATGCCCAAGCCCCATTGGCTTGGCAGATTTCAGAGATGGCGTGAAAAATAGACTGTACTTTTACCTCAAACTGCACATTCTAAAGTAACTCATTCTTCCTCTGATAGAACTGAATATTATTTCTAACAAAAATAATAGCTTTGGTGATACTAATGATTCTTGGATTCCACTTTATCAGAGATGAAAGGAAAACTCTTTCTAGGGCTTGGGGAGTCTTCTCAGTGATTTAAAGCAATCACTAAATAGCAAGTTTTACAGTGTGCTACATAGGTCTAAAGAGATTTGTATTAGTACAGTAAATAGATATTATGACATTGGATTTGACACTGATTTCTTAGATATGACACTGAAGGCACATGTATCAAAAGAAAAAAGACAAGTTGGACTTTACGAAACTAAAAACTTTGTGCATCAAAATACACTATCCACAGAGCAAAAAGGCAACCCACACAATGAGAGAAAATGTTTGTAAATTATACATCTGATACGGGACTAATATCCAGAACATATATTGAACTTCTGAAACCCAACAACAACAAAATAACTCAAATAAAAATGAGCAAAGTACTACAATAGATGTTTCTCCAAAGAAGATATATAAATGGCCAATAAGCACATGTAAAGATGTGTGCTAATTATTAAGGAAATGCAGATCAAAAGAGTCAGTCCAACTCTCTGCAACCTCACGGACTATGGCCCACCAGGCTCCTCTGACCATGGAATTCTCCAGGCAAGAATACTGGAGTGGATAGCCATTCCATTCTCCAGGGGATCTTCCTGACGCAGGGATCAAACCCGAGTCTCCTGCATGCAGGCAGATTCTTTACCATCTGAACCACCAAGGAAGCCGAGAAAAGATGTTTCTCCAAAGAAGATATATAAACGGCCAATTGCACATGTAAAGATATGTGCTAATTATTAGGGAAATGCAAATCAAAACAGCAATGAACTACCACCTAACACCCACTAGGATGGCTACTCTAAAAAAAAAATCAGAAAGTAACAAGTGCTGGTGAGGATGTAGAGAAAGAGGAAGCCTTATATGCTGTTGGTGGGAATGTAAAATGGTATAACTGCTGTGGAAAACAGTATGGTTAATTCTTCAAAAAATTAAAAATAAAATTACCATATTATCCAGCAATTCTAGTTCAAAAAGCTGAAAGCAGTCTTAAAAAGATATCTGTGTAGGTATAGTCATAGCAGCAGTATTCACAATAGCAAAAAATGTTAAAGTAACCTAAGTGTCCTTTGACTGATGAACAGATAAGCAAAACCTGGTATATATATACAGTGGAGTATTATTCAGCCTTAAAAAGGAAATTCTACAATATACTATAACATGGATGAAGCTTGAGAACATCATGCTAAGTGAAATAAGCCAGTCACAGAGACAAGTACTGTATGACCCCACTTATATGAGGGATGCTGGGAGGGACTGGGGGCAGGAGGAGAAGAGGACGACAGAGGATGAGATGGCTGGATGGCATCACTGACTTGATGGACATGAGTTTGGGTGAACTCCGGGAGTTGGTGATGGACAGGGAGGCCTGGCATGCTGCGATTCATGGGGTCGCAAAGAGTCGGACACGACTGAGCGACTGAACTGAACTAGTCAAAATCATAAAGACTGAAAATGTAATGGTAGTTACAAGAAGATGGGGGAGAAGTCAATGGGAAATTACTATTTAATAGGTATAGAGTTTCAGTTTTATAAGATAAAAAGATTTATGGGGATGGCTGAGGTGACAGTTACACAGCAATGTGAATATATTTTATAGCACTGAACTGTACATTTAAATGTAGTAAAGATGGTGAATTTTATGTTATGTGTGTTTCACCACAATAAAAAAAGAAAAAAATTAGCTCATAATCATGAAAGGTAGTTGTCATTCACCATAGCTTTAGTAATCCAGAAGGCATACTATGTAACCAAAACTAAGATTATGGTATACCATCTGTGTTAATTTCATTTCAATTTAGCCCCCAGGAGGTAGGAAGATTCAATATGTTAAACACTTAGCATAGTACCTGGTACTTAATAAGTATTTAGTAAACAGAAGCAGCAGCCAGGGCTCAAGGATTTAGTGAAGCAGTTGCATAGTCGTGTAAGGTGATAGTGCAACTGCCAAAAGCCTCTGTGGGGAGCCATGGCTAGCTCTGGAAAACATAAGCACCTGCCTAGGTAGAGCGACAGTAAGCAGTTTTAGGGACCTGCAGAGGCAGTGGGACAGGCCATATGCCTAGAAAGCTGGCAGTGGTCACCTGGCTCAAGATGTCCCGCATGTAACAGCTCACTATTACATCAGGATAAAAAAGACAAAGATCTATTTCCTGGAAAAGCATGTTCCTTTCCTTATGTGATTAAACTTTACAGCTGAAATGCTCTGATTCAATTTGGGTAACTCTCTTAAGAGACTGTTCCAATGACAAAGAATCTAGAGGGAAAACAATTAGCAATAAGCCTTAGCAAGGCTTGATTTCATGTGATTTTTAACTTGAATTTTATTACCTAAAAAAAAAATCTTAAGAAAAATGAACTTCTTCCTTATACTATTTTCTGCTTTTTGCGAGATGAAAGCAGGAACCACAGTACTATTGGATTACAATTTTGAGGCACATCTTTTCCTTCCTTAGTTTCCATCTATTCAACTTTTCCAGACACATACTGACACAATTAAATTATTTTGTTAGAATTATGAAAAGCAAAGTAAGTCTTGAAAGCATCCTTACAAACAACAAAACCAATATCTGGGGGTATAAATTTCAGAATTTTATTGAAGTTTTGACTCAAAAACTTAAGACTCTTGTCAATGACCAAATAAAGACTCAAATTGAAGGTTGCATCCATGGTCCAGTCAATTGTGGGTGAAGTAACTGCAACTGTTTTCTAAGGGTTTTATTTTCAAACTGTGGTCTTCAGAGAATGAGTGATGGACAGCCACTATGATTCACTAAGTTGGTGCCCACGCAAATTGGAGGCCACAGAGCAGTAAATGCTAGGGCTGAACCCTGAAGTGTTTCTGACTGATACAATATTCTCAGATGAGTCACCTAAGCTCCCAGTTTAAGTCCATTACAAAGATAACACCTTCTTGACTGGATGTGTTTCTGCCTATTTTTGAAAAGAAAAACAATATTATTAGATGACTCTATATAGTGGGGAAAAACATTTCTTGAAAAGAAAAAATATGTCATTATTTTTTTAAGAGAACAGATCTTCTTCAACTTTAGTTCTATTGATTTTTGTTTATTTATGAAAGATTCATTAAAACTGGGCCTCTAAAATGATGAATAAGCTGTTGGATCTACTTAGCCATTTCCAGGAAGAATTATCTACTGACTCATATAGGTCAGGTCAAAGTTATCAAAGTGTTTGCATTGGTTAGTCCATAACTATACCCAGAATTCTAAAATACAAGTGAATAGCAGTAATTATCTACCTAAAAATAGCTAAGACTGGTCCAGGACTTAGAATAAATAGCTGTAAAGCCATACTAAACTGTTCAAGGACTGGAGACGGTTTTCAAGCTTCAAGGTCATTTCCCAGTTTTGATACTTTTAGGAACACCACAAATCCACCTCTGCACCCCCAATTCCCAGCCTCTATGTCCACTTATTAATGCCTAGAATTTTACTATTCATGTGTCATTCCTACAGTTGAAGGGCTAGTTCCTTCTAAAAGGCAAATATCCCTGTAGGTTTGGGGATACTTTTATCCAGTTGCCTACCAGTGAATATGAACAAGGCTTTGAGATGAAGTTTCCTTAGCAGGGTGGAAAAAGCAGTCATGAGGGAACTTGAAATTTGAAGCAAGAGAAAATAGGAGGGCCAATGAAGTTGGAAAAAGGCATGGAACAAGGCTGGGGAAACCAATTATCTCCCCAATTTGCCTGCTAAATTCTCTCTGGGAGGTCCATCTGGGTTCCTGGAATATGCAGAGAAAGGTTTCTAACTCATGGGGAGGTAGGAGGAGTTCAAGGTCAACAGATAAGTGGCAGTAGATTTTATGCCTATCATCAAACACTTGCAGAAGTGGGCACATCTGCTGGTGTGAGAGCACAAATGTGAAAGTATACAGGCACATACAACACACAATATGTGTTAAAGTTAAATTACTTATTTTTTTTTGAGGTATAGACTCCATAAGTTGAAAGAAACCTCAGAGATAGTTTAATTTTTTCATTGACATATGGGGATGCTAATAGATACAGAAGTAAAGAGACATGATCAAGGCCACATAACTATTTAGAGTAATACTAAAACCAGAGAAGGAAGTTTCATAAGATACTAAATAATTTGGCCACATCCTCTCTTTCTGGACTTCTTGAATACCATTCACTTTTGTAGATGTCATCCTACAAGTGAAGGAGCTGGATGCTCTGTGTGCTGAACATATTATTTGCTTTCTCACTGCTATGACATTGGTTAAGTTATTTGAATCTTCCACCTGGAATCTGTTCTTCCAATCTCTAATAATTAAAATTCTCTTCATTCTACAAAGGCCTATAAAGCTTCTTTCAAAAAGACTTCCCTGGTTACTATCTCTCAATTTTCCATGTTAGAACTAACTGTGCCCACCTAAAATTTATATGTTAAAGCCCTAACTCCCCAGTGTGACTGTATTTGAAGGAAGTAAACAAGGTTAGGGCTTCCCTTGTGGCTAAGCTGGTAAAGAATCCACCTGCAATGTGGGAGACCTGGGTACAATCCCTGGGTTGGGAAGATCCCCTGGAGAAGGGAAAAGCTACCCACTTCTGCTGGGAGAAGTATCAATAACCTCAGATATGAGGGTGGAGATGACACCACCCTCATAGAAAGTAAAGAGGAACTAAAGAGCCACTTGATGAAAGTGAAAGAGCAGAGTGAAAACCTGGCTTAAAACTCAACATTCAAAGAACAAAGATCATGGCATCCGGTCCCATCAATTCATGACAAATAGATGGGGAAACAGTGGAAACAGTGGCTGACTTTATTTTTCTGGGCTCTAAAATCACTTCAGATGGTGACTGCAGCCATGAAATTAAAAGACACTTACTCCTTGGAAGGAAAGTTATGACCAACCTAGAGAGCATATTAAAAAGCAGAGACATTACTTTGCCAACAAAGGTCCATCTAGTCAAAGCTATGGTTTTTCTAGTAGTCATGTACGGATGTGAGAGTTGGACTATGAAGAAAGCTGAGAGCTGAAGAATTGATGCTTCTGAACTGTGGTGTTGGAAAAGACTCTTGAGAGTCCCTTGGACTGCAAGGAGATCCAACTAGTCCATCCTAAAGGAGATCAGTCCTGAATATTCACTGGAAGGACTGATGCTGAAGCTGAAGCTCCAATACTCTGGCCACCTGATGCAAAGGACTGACTCATCAGAAAAGACCCTGATTATGGGAAAGATTGAAGGCAGGAGGAGAAGGGGACCACAGAGGATGAGATGGTTGGATGGCATCACCAACTCAACAGACATGAGTTTGAGCAAGCTCCAGGAGTTGGTGATGGACAGGGAATCCTGGCATCATTGACTCAATGGACATGAGTTTGAGCAAGCTTCAGGAATTGGTGATGGACAGGGAATCCAGGATCTATAATCCTGGAATTATGAGGTTGCAAAGAGTCAGACACAACTGAGCGACTGAACTGAATCAAAGTTAAATCAGGTTATAAGTTATGGTGGGGCCCTAATGTGATAGAATTAGTGCCCTTATGAGAAGAGATACCAGAGAGTTCTTGCTCTTTCCCTAACCTTGACCCCCCCTGAACTAAGGCCCTGAGGACGGAGCAAGAGGTGGCTTCAAGACAGAAAGGGAGTCCTTAACCAGAAGCCAAATTGGCTAGAACCCTGATCTTGGATTGCCAGCTTCCAAAATTGTGAGAAAATAAAATTCTGTTGTTTAAACTACCCATTCTATGGTATTTTATTATGGCAGTCTGAGCAGATTAAGACACTATCTTACATAGAATCTGTTTATACTTATGTAACTATTATTTCATTCTATTTTTCACATCTAGGACTACTTTAGTTCAAGAATGTGTTAAAATGACACATTAAAACTCCTCTCAAGAAAAAAAAAACAAACCAAAAAACCTCCTCTCAGAATTATATTAGAACAACTACTGACAGATTTTAGTTGCCAATGTGGTAAAATGTAATAGCAATAAAGAGTACTAGTATTTGTATTATGACTAAAATGATCTCTTTTTTTTTAAAAGAGACTTTTAGGAACACCACAAAAGCCACCTCTGCACCCCCAATCCCCAGCCTCTATGTCTCTTATTAATGCCAAGAATTTTACTATTCATATAGAGGTTTTTTTTAAAACAGTAATATCTTACTGTTTATAAGAAATTATATTATGTGAAATGAGTTCCTATATTGTTCCTATCTTTACATAATCATTAAGAGATGATAATAGATATTAATCAAAAGGTCAACTTTTTTTTAGGTTTTGGAAACTAAGTATTAAACTATTAATTAAACAAGTAAACTTTTTTTTTGTACATACAGTCTCTCTCTTAAAGCCTTTGATGGCAAAGACCATCTCTAGCACACATTGGAATCAATTCAAATACCTAGTTAAAGTATCTTAAATATGGATATTGGGGATATACAGAATGTTTGCTGAATTCTAAAAAAGTTAATTACATGTTTTCAAGAGGTTTGCTTCTAACATTACCATTTTCATTCTAATTTTATTAGCTGAAATGTCACCCAAAAGTATAACAAAACTAATTTCTCACAGTCATTCCAGCTGGTTCTCTGACTTCTTCCTGGTAATCCCCTGCCATAAGCACTGAAGCACTCCCTGACTGAAGGTTCCCCCTGCTTTCATTTCCCCAGTACTTAATCTCCCTCTGAAAGTGGTCTCTATCTTTATGCCTCTCTCATCACTGAAAAATCTATCAGTGACAAATAGGGACAACTGCAAAGCTGCAGAAATTAAAAACAGACCTCATGAGTTAGGTACAAAATGTTTCCCTTTGGACTTAAAGGGAATTTGCTGAGTCACTGAGTTAAGTATTTATAGCACCACATAATTAATTTTCTGCTGTAATAACTTCTGTAACTCAGCAGCTCCTGCACAAGTCTCTATCAAATCTATGATTACTCAAAAATGCTAACAATGCTGACTAATAAGAAGGAAACAGTGCTACCTAAGCAAAATTAAACTAGAAAAATAATCTACGTATAAAGTGCTCTTTAGGGACAAGTTGCTAATAAAATCTTTGCTTTCATTATCCACAAAAAGAGTTATAAGTTTTGTATACATTCTTTTCTGAAGCCAAAAGTTTTCTAATTCCTATCCTTAGGACTTTTCTTTATTACACTCAAGAATTCACAACCAGAAGAAGCTAAAAGCTACAGATCGTAAAGCTAGCATCCTATTAGCTACATCTGGCTGCAAATGTATTACTTTCCTTTTTTTTTGGCTGTCAAGGACTTTGAAAAAATTAAGCCAACACTTAAAAATTAAAGGATTCTACAGAAAAGCTAAATTTCTAACTTCTCTTGAAAAATTGAAAGTCACAGTAAAGATATTCCTGCATGGTGACAACTGCTGAAGCTGAGGAGGGGCTGCCCTCACCAGAGAGTTCTCTTCCTTTGGCGGGCTTTAACTCATTTGCCTCATTTTTATTTGTTTGGCTTCCAGAGGCATTTGGTTTGTCACCTTTGCTAAAAGCAACCATGTTATAGATAAATTTCCATCCACTCAGTGGATCTCTCCCTAAGTACTCTCATTGACACTTGTCTATTATACTAGCCTATTAAGTGGCTTTTGTTCCTCAACCTCTCAATTCTTCTCAACATCTTCTAGACTGCTGTTAGGCTTCTGAGACACAAGCAGGTAACCTCCCTGTTCCAAAGCATGCTATTGCATGTTCTTAGTGGCTAAAGAATAACATTAATGTAAACTCCTTAACATGAAATCTGAGGCAATTCTGTGATTAGATTCCAAATTACCTTTCCCATCATATTTACTAAGTAGATTGACATTATCCAAAAAGGAAGTGTCAAGTGGCCTGCTATGAAGTTCTGCTGTTTTCAACACTTTTATCAATGGCTTAAGTAACAAGACCCTGGAGAAGGAAATGGCAATCGACTCCAGTATTCTTGCCTGGAAAATTCCACAGAGGAGCCTGGCAGGCTACAGTCCATGGAGTCGCAAGGAGTCAGCCACGACTAAGCGACTGAGCACATAAATAACAAAAGTATGATTTTCAGATTTAAGGAGAAGGAAGAATAGGAAATACTGATAATTTATTTACATCCCTCCTGTGAGACGTATGCCTTTATCTTCTTACTGCCTTTGACAAGTGCTCACCCACAGAAAACAAAAACATCTGGGGTCGATGGTATTCTAAGATACACAAATGTCGATCATAAACATAAAGATATAGAGCTCCTTTGCCTTTCACAGCATAGTGAGCATTCCTATGGACATAGAATCTCACTTTTTTAAGAACAAGAAGAAAAGCAGGATGACAAATTTAATATACAAATAAATTGAGGCAGTGGTTACACAAAATAAGATTTGCATTTGGATAGAAGGCTCTCTGCACAGTGTTGGTACCTAAGAATATATTATACTATAACCACAAACATTTTTCAGAGTACCAAAGATATGTTTAGCACTCTGCAGGGGGCTTGGATGGTAATTCTAAAATGTACTGTCACAAAAGGTTTTAAAACACTGGGATGAAGCCCTATGAAACAGCCTCGAGTCATGCATATAATTCTTTGCAATTATATGCATCTCCCTGGAGGAGGAAATGGCTACCCACTCTAGTATTCCTGCCTGGGAAATCCCATGGATAGAGGAGCCTGGCAGGCTACGGTCCATGGGGCCGCAAAGAGTCAGACACGACTGAGCGGAGTCATGTTAGGAAGAATAAGTAACTGCCAATTGTGACACAGTATCCCACTAGACAAAGAATTATGCTGTAAAAATTTTAATTTTGTTCATTCCAAAAAAGGTGATACAGTCCAGATAACTTTTTCTTTTTTCACTCAATCTTCTAGATTCAAATTCCACTCCTGGTGGACCAATTTCTCACGATAACACTTTGGCATGCGGCATGCCCAGATGTCAGCTGCAATGCACTTCCCAGAAGTCATGTCAGCTTCAGTTAACTTTCTTGAATGGAAAAGATCACAGATTTCAGTTTTGGCCAAGTACAGTCTGCAGCTCCAACCCTCAACCCACAATTAAACAAATGAATTTGTTTTGTAAGAAAAACAATAAAGCAAAATGTGTTTTTTACCCAGAGCTTTTCTTATAACACTGCAGGTCTTTATAACATAATAGTTAAGTCATCAAACATGCAATCAGGAAATGAATTACTTAGTAAATAGACAAAAATTCTGGCTCAATACAAACGTTTCCTTAACTTGAGAGGTAGTAAAAATGCAAACAGAGGCCAGAGAACATTTCAGAAAAAGCATTCTGAAAGGCTTGCTTGAGGGAAGAAAAACCCCTCTTCATTACTTGTTAGCTTCTGAGAACTATGAATTAGTACCTTCATTGTTATTCTATGGAAACTTTCATACAAGATTCATACGTAGCGGGATGAAGCCAGTACAATTTTGATTGTAACCACAAGGAAGAAAAGAATTATTAATGGTGACACATTATCCTGAATCACAGAAGGTACAGAATTGCGCAATTTCAGCAGACATTTGTATTATGTGAAGTAATTTAGCATGGGACCACTAAAAACCACTTCCAAATATGGTGTTTTATTTTTATGAAACTTCTAATACAGTTCTTGTAAATACCTTCTCTTGCACTTATCAGTATTTCTTTTAAGCCATATTCTACTGCAAAATTAATAAAAACTATAATTCATATTGGTCCTTTTACCCAAACACCTATGATAGCTCCTTACTGATCATACCTGGATGTCAAAACTTGACACTAAAAAGCTACATGACGATGATGATGATAGCTAACACTCACACAGCACTTACTATGTACCAGTATTCTTGTTATCTATTTTCTGTGTAAAAATAACAGCCCAAAAGAGAGTGACTTAAAAACAACTATTCCATTATCTCTCAGTACTTAATAGATTGACTAATGCTTAGAAGATCATGCTGTGAAAGTGCTGCACTCAATATGCCAGCAAATTTGGAAAACTCAGCAGTGGCCACAGGACTGGAAAATGTCAGTTTTCATTCCAATCCCAAAGAAAGGCAACACCAAAAAATGCACAAACTACCACACAATTGCACTCATCTCACACGCTAGTAAAGTAATGCTCAAAATTCTCCAAGCCAGGCTTCAGCAATACGTGAACTATGAACTTCCAGATGTTCAAGCTGGGTTTAGAAAAGGCAGAGGAACCAGAGATCAAACTGGGTCATCGAAAAAGCAAGAGAGTCCCAGAAAAATATCTATTTCTGCTTTATTGACTATGCCAAAGCCTTTGGCTGTGTGGATCACAATAAACTGTGGAAAATTCTGAAAGAGAAGGGCATAGCAGACCACCTGACCTGCCTCTTGAGAAACCTATATGCAGGTCAGGAAGCAACAGTTAGGACTGGACATGGAACAACAGACTGGTTCCAAATAGGAAAAGGAGTACGTCAAGGCTATATATTGTCACCCTGCTTATTTAACTTATATGCAGAGTACATCATGAGAAACACTGGGCTGGATGAAGCACAAGCTGGAATCAAGATTGCTGGGAGAAATATCAATAACCTTAGATATGCAGATGACATCACTCTTATGGCAGAAAATGAAGAGGAACTAAAAAGCCTCTTGATGAAAGAGGAGAGTAAAAGAGTTGGCTTAAAGCTCAAATTTCAGAAAACTACGATCATGGCATCTGGTCCCATCACTTCATGGCAAATAGATGGGGAAACAGTGGAAACAGTGTCAGACTTTATTTTTTGGGGCTCCAAAATCACTGCAGATGGTGGCTGCAGCCATGAAATTAAAAGACGCTTACTCCTTAGAAGGAAAGTTATGACCCACCTAGATAGCATATTCAAAAGCAGAGACATTACTTTGCCAACAAAGGTCCATCTAGTCAAGGCTATTGTTTTTTCAGCGGTCATGTATGGATATGAAAGTTGGACTGTGAAGAAAGCTGAGCGCCAAAGAATTGATGCTTTTGAACTGTGGTGTTGAAGACACTTGAAAGTCCCTTGGACTGCAAGGAGATCCAACCAGTCCATTCTAAAGGAGATCAGTCCTGGGTGTTCTTTGGAAGGAATGATGCTAAAGCTGAAGCTCCAGTACTTTGGCCACCTCATGTGAAGAGCTGACTCATTGGAAAAGACTCTGATGCTGGGAGGGACTGGGGGCGGGAGGAGAAGGGGATGACAGAGGATGAGATGGCTGGATGGCATCCCTGACTTAATGGACGTGATTCTGAGTGAACTCTGGGAGTTGGTGATGGACAGGGAGGCCTGGCGTGCTGCGATTCATGGGGTCGCAAAGAGTCGGACACGACCGAGCGACTGAACTGAACTGAACTGAACTGAATGCTTAGAAGAATGAGTTTTGGACTCAAAAACTGTTGTTGTTATTCAATTGCTCAGTTGTGTCCAACTCTTTGTGACCCTATGGGTCTGCAGCATGCCAGGCTTTCCTGTCCATCACCAACTCCTGAAGTTTACTCAAACTCATGTCCACTGAGTTGGTGATGACATCCAACCATCTCATCCTCTGTCGTCCCCTTCTCCTCCTGCCTTCAATCTTTCCCAGCATCAGGGTCTTTTCAAATGAGTCATTTCTTTGCATCAGGTGTCCAAAATATTGGAGCTTCAGCTTCAGCATCAGTCCCTCAGTGAATATTCAGGGTTGATTGACTGGTTTGATTTCCTTGCAGTCCAAGGGACTCTCAAGAGTATTCTCCAACACCACAGTTCCAAGGCATCAATTCTTTGGCGGTCAGCCTTTTTTACTGTCCAGCTCTCACATCTGTACATGACAACTGGAAAACATATAGCTTTGACTATACAGACCTTTGTAGGCAAAGTAATGTCTCTACTTTTTAATATGCTGCGTGCGTTTGTCACTGCTTTTCTTCCAAGGAGCAAGCACCTTTTAATTTCATGGTTGCAGTCACCATCTGCAGTGATTTTGGAGCCCAGGAAAATAAAGTCTGTCACTGTTTTCATTGTTTCCCCATCTGTTTGCCATGAAGTGATGGGACCGGATGCCATGATCTTAGTTTCTGAATGTTGAGTTTTAAGCCAGCTTTTTCACTCTCCTCTTTCACCTGCATCAAAAGCTCTTTAATTCCTTTTTGCTATCTACTGTAAGAGTGGTGTCATGTGGTGTCATCTGCATATCTGAGGTAATTGATATTTCTCCCCGCTAACTCAGAATATCTGAGTTTAAATAACTTTGAGTAAATTATATATTTTTTCTGTGCTTTATTTTCCTCATCTGATAAATCAACATGTAAATAGGGTTTTAAATCTCATAGTCTTTCAAGGTTAGGATGTTGACAATTAAAACAAATGGCATGGTATATGGAAGATGCTTAAAACAGTATCTGGTACCCAGGAAGTATTCAAACAATATTAGATATTACTACTGCATAAGCTCTTTTTCCCCAGCTCAATAATAATATATCACAAGTTCCTCAAAGACAGAGGGCAGATATTCTATGTTGAGGCTCCTCACTTAGCCTACCAAAGGATTCTGAACACAAAGAAAGAGCTGATAAATACTTGGTGATTTGATTCAGTAGGTGCAATGAATTAAAATAGGTGCTCTTTATTTTTCATTAACTTGTTTCTTAGAATTTTGAACATACAGATCTGAAAAAAATCTTTGAAGCTATTTTTTGGACCCTAAAATCTCAGATTTTTTCCCCTTGGCATGGAGGAATAATGTCTTTACAATCACTGTCTACTTGTAAAGTATGTTATTAAGCTATATTAGACATCACCAGTATTTTCACAGGAGTTAATGACTGATTCTCAGGGTTTTAGGACCTTTAAAGACCTCTCAGTTCAACTGTGGAACTGTTAAGACACCTATGTCCAGGTTTTAGCTCCAGAGATTTTGGTTTCAACTTTGATAGGAGTTTTATGTCTAGTGTCTTTAAAAGCA
The DNA here is from genome assembly GCF_023091745.1 of Budorcas taxicolor. Taxonomy (NCBI): domain Eukaryota; kingdom Metazoa; phylum Chordata; class Mammalia; order Artiodactyla; family Bovidae; genus Budorcas; species Budorcas taxicolor. Next base: position 42,210,768 of record NC_068924.1, on the reverse strand, counting down.
CTCCTGGTGATTCTAATGTGCAGCAGTGGTAGATCCAGGAAAAAGGATTAGAGCTCATTTAGAGAAATAAATGCTTGGGAATCAGGGGACTTGGACTCTCATACTAAATGCTGAGTAATCAATTCAACAAAATTTTGGTGAAATGTTCTGGACCATTTAAAGACAGGGATGGGTTTCAAACCCTTTTAAAACATGTACTTTTAGCTTTCCTTCAAAGGAAATCTTAATTGTAAAAAGAAACAAAAGGGTAGTGGGTAGGGGTTAGGAGTTTCTGCTATATTGCCTTAGTGTTCTCACTGCTCTTCTAAGTAGAAAGCTAACTCTCCAATCCTATTAGCATTTTCATGTTATAGCCTTTGTGGCACACTTGTTCCTTATCCCAAGATTGTAGATCTCACTTTTCCTGGAGTAGAACTGAAATGAGGACAAGTGTTTGTTGCAGAGCTTTGGGTTTGTGAAATACACATGCTCTTAAGAATCCTGGCCTAGAGAGTCTTGAAGAACCTAAGCTACTCCATTTTGTTAACAAAAAAACTCCATTTTGTAAGGTTCCGGGAAAAGAGCCTTTGGAAATCCCCTGACCTCACCCCACCACTCATGAGCCAATCAGACCCCAGACCAGAATCTCCTGACTTAACGTTCAGGAACTTGTGGTCGACCTAGGTAACAGGGACCAATCAAAAACCAACACACAACCCTTCAAAAGAAAGTGACCAATCAGACGTCCCCCTACTTAGAAATTCTTTTTTTCATGAACACTCCTTATATAAGCAATGTAACCCAAAACCCGGGGCTCCTCCCTATAGCCGCTGCGGCGGTAACGGTGGGAGCCCCAGCTCCAGCTTGGTAATAAAAACTCTCTTGCTTTTGAGAGTTTTTTTTATTGGCTCCCTGGTGGTCATTGGGAGATTTCGAGACTTGGGCATAACAGTCTCAAGGCCTATGAGAGGCACTGCTGCCTGTGTTCAGTTCCTGATTTTCCACTTAGGCTCTCCCATGTGTCCTTCTGAGGTAAATTAATTAACCACTGTGTGCCAATTATTTTTGGAAATATTAAAAGAAAACCTAACAAAATAAGTTATGTATTCAATCATGTAAACATATTCCAAACATTTCATGGAAACACCCTAAGGTGGAGGAGCCTGGTGGGCTGCAGTCCACCGGGTCGCAAAGAGTTGGACACAACTGAGCGACTTCACTTTCACTTTTCACTTTCATGCATTGGAGAAGGAAATGGCAACCCACTCCATGTTCTTGCCTGGAGAATCCCCGGGACCGGGGGGCCTGGTGGGCTGCCGTCTCTGGGGTCGCACAGAGTTGAACATGACTGAAGCGACTTAGCAGCAGCAGCAGCAGGTCAATATATAAACCAGAGCTTTTGAGACCTAGATACTGAAATACTGAAATTACTTCCTGATACTATACATGATGTCAACACTCCAAAGGAGTTCATGTACTTCTAACTGCATTATTTTAACAAGTGAAATATTCTTTAAATGATATAAAATCTATAGTCTAATGTTTTCTTCCAGTCCTCATGCTGCCCATGAATATCCTGTCTAGTTCAGGCCTATATAATTCACAATTATGTCCTCACACTCCCTTCCCACTCCCAACCTCTCCTCACCAAATTCATTGAGTCTGGATAGCTCACTTCTCAATTTGGGGGATATAAACATTTTTTTAAATGTAATATTTTAATTTATTTATTTTGGCTGTGCTGGGTCTTTATTGCTATGCAGGCTTTCTCTAGTTGCGCCAAGTGGGGGCTACTCTCTAGTTGTTTTTCACTGCTGTGGCTTCTCTTGCTGTGGAGCACAGGCTCTAGGGTACATAGGTTTCAACAGTGGTACATGGGCTCAGCAGGCTTCAGTAGTTGTGGCACATGGGCTTAGTTGCCCTGAGGCATGTGGGATATTGCTGGATCAGGGATTGCTGGATCAGGGATTGTTCGATCCATGTCTCTTGCATTGGCAGGCAGATTCTTTACCAATGAACCACCAGGGAAGCCTGATATAAACATTTTATACTGTATTCTATACATGGTGATAATAGTGTAAAAAGATATAATTTTGGGAGAAGTCCATTTTCTCTAGGGGATGAAAACTTCCAAACAAATTTTTATGTTTGGATTACGTTAAAACTTTTACTTTCAAATCTGTATGTCAGGAGTTATTTGACTGCCCTTGAATTCTGCAACAGGAGCTAGGGTATCAGGAATACTAAGGCTCAGGCAGAACCAGACTTAGACTCTGCTGCCTGTTCCATCTTCCAGTATGACTTTCAGCAGATGGGACACCTCCTCCCTTCAAATGTACTTGGTGGCGGGGGGGGGGGGGGGGGGCGGCAACAGAATACATCAAATTCCATGCTACAGAGTAGAGTAAGTTAGAGTTTACCTTCAGCTCACAATTACATTTCTACTCTCACAGGTTTCGTTTTGTTTTTAAATAATGATTAGTTGATTTTTAAAAAGAAAAAAAAAGCACCGAAAGACTGCTCAAATTAGCAACTTCCTTTAACTTCTATTCAAAAGCAGGAATTTTGCAAGTTCTCTTGATCTCCTATATGTGATTCTCTTGTTCTGCTTCATTCTTTGGCTTTTCTTCCTTTTCTCATTCCACAGAAATTTCCCCCAAGTTTCTGACTTCTATTATTTTCTCTTTCCTCCCAATAGCATTTGGTAATCATCTCTCTTATAGAAGTCTCTCAAATTTATACCTTCAGTCACACCTTTCTTTCAGGTTAAAATTTGCATTTCTCATTGTTATCTACACAGATCCACACAGAGGTTCTATAGTAAAGGCTTCAAACTGGCATCTTGCAGTTACTTTGTTTTATTTTGGATTTTATTATTAATAATTCGGAAAAAATTTTTAAAAATTTGCAGCAAAATAGATGGACCTAAAGATTATCATACTAAGTGGAAGTGAGTCAGAAAGACAAATACCATATAATATCACTTATATATGGAATTTAAAATAGACACAAATGAGTATATCTACAAAACAGACTCACACAGAGAACAGACTTCAGGTTGGTAAGGGGAAGGTGGGGTGGCGGAGGGTAAGATTGAGTGTTTGGGATTAGCAGATGCAAACTCAGATGGATAAACAAGATCCTACTATAAAGCTTATTGTTTAGTTGCTAAGTCATGTCTGACTCTGGCACCCCATGGACTGTAGCCTGCCATGCTCCTCTGTCTATGGGATTTCCCAGGCAAGAATACTGGCTGCTGCTGCTGCTAAGTCGCTTCAGTCATGTCCGACTCTGTGCGACCCCATGGACGACAGCCTACCAGGCTCCTCCATCCACGGGATTTCCCAGGCAAGAGTACTGGAGTGGGGTGCCATTGCCTTCTCCAGGGGATCTTCCTGACCTAAGGACTTGAACCTTTGTTTCCTGCGTTAGCAAAGTAGATCCTTTACCACTGAGCCGCCAGGGAAGCCTGAATGTATAGTACAGGAAACTATGTACAATGTGCTATGATAAACCATAATGGAAAAGAAGAAGAAAAAATATATATGTGTATATAGATATATAAAACTGAGTCACTTTGCTGTATAGCAGAATTAACACAATGTTGTAAATCAACTATACATCAATAAAATTAAAACCACCAAACCAACCTCCCTAATGCCCCCCAACCTCGATTGCTGTCTTACTTTGAAAAGTGCAAGACCCAGAAACACTGTGCCCATACTTCTACCTGACAACAAGACTAGAACTAAACAGAAGATGTCTCTTAACATGGAACAAGCACTCTGCAGTTCTGTACATTTCTATTTCAATCATTTACATTACCAGCCTGATTTCTTTAAACATTTGAGTTTGTAATCTTGCCAGAAAGGACAGGAAAAACAGACAGCAGGCCTGACTAAAACTTTTATAGATTCCTTCCACTCCAACGTGTCAATGTTTAGTGACAGTCTACTTCTAAATCCATATATTTGCCATGATATGATTGGGGAGTTGGTCAGATATTTTGTATGTTTTCAGTTCAAGTAATCAGCACATGACCTTTCAGTAGGGAGTGTATAGCCTGATAAGTAGAGTGGTGTGTACACTGTGTGTGTGTATTGGGGGGAGAGTTGTTTTTATGGGGCCCCTGGAGGGTTATCACCAAGTTCTCTTAATCCAAGAGCAATACACAGACCACATCTTCTATTCTTCTACAATTCCCCTCTTCCTCATATCATTTGTGTATTATTGCTTTCAAAGTACAACTTTGGCACAGAGCTTTCTATGCTAAGAAAATGCAATAAATACATCTTTAGTATTCTGAAAATAAAACAAAAACCAACCAACCAACAATCAGCACAAAGCCAGTAAGAATTATTGGATAGTTAGTTTGAGTGCTGATTCTTATGTTAGACAATCAATGTGTCTATCTATAGGACTTCTGACTGGCTTTCACAGCATTTGTTACTCTCATTTGGCAGAACTGAGCTAAGCCTGACATAAAGAAAAGGAGGAGGAAAAAGGCATAATAACAAAAAAGTCAGCAGTAGTCATTAACACTTATTGAAGGCTTATCATGTGCTGGGCAGTAAAACACTTTATATATCCTATAGCATTTAATGCTTAAAATAACCCTATAAGGTAGATAGATACTATTATCATCCTTATTATGGTTAACAACCATAGAGAGAAGTAAAATAACATGCCTAAGCTCAAACAGCTTTTAAGTCCCAGTCAATCTGACTCTGGAGAAGGCAATGGCAACCCGTTCCAGTACTCTTGCCTGGAACATCCCATGGATGGAGGAGCCTAGTGGGCTGCAGTCCATGGGGTCGCTTACAGTCAGACTCAACTGAGCGACTTCACTTTCATTTTTCACTTTCATGCACTGGAGAAGGAAATGGCAACCCACTCTGGTGTTCTTGCCTTGAGAATCCCAGAGACGGGGGAGCCTGGTGGGCTGCCATCTATGGGGTTGCACAGCGTCGGACACGACTGAAGTGACTTAGCAGCAGCAGCAGCAATCTGACTCCAGGGTCCACTCACTAGATGGTGGTAAGCTTTGTGAAGGTGAAAGGAAGTTGTATTTTGGAAGCTGTGTCCTATGTGATGGTTAAAGGGACAGATTCTGGAGTTAGATAAAACTAGAGTATAAAGTCTAGTTACTACTCATTTTAGAAAACAACTCTGGGATTTGTTGATCCCCTGTACTGTATTTTTGTTTTTCCTTTTCATTAATTTCCTTCATTTATGGAAGACTGATTATGTATCAGGCACAATTTAGGAGATGGGGACAGACCAGTGAGCCAGTGAAATTTTCTGCTTTCCTGGAGCCTAGTGGAAAGACTGAGAAAATAAATAATAACTATATGTGATGTGCACATACCCACTAAAGAGCAGAGAAGAGGAAGCAAAAGTACTAGACAGGGATGGGTAAAATTTTAAATAGGGTTATCAGGATAGGCCTCACTGAGAAGATGACATTTAAGTAAAAACAGGGAACTGAGGGACAAAATCACAGAGTTAATTTAAGAAAGTGCCTCTGAGTATGATAAGCGGCAGTTGGGGAAGGGGGTTATTAGCAGAGGGATGACACACTTGCTGTATATTTTAAAATGGTACTCTTGGCAGCTGTGTTGACAACAGAATGTAGGGGGCAAAGGTGAAAGCAGGAAAATCAATAAGAGGGTAATATCCAGGCAAGAGACTGCCATGGCTTCTCATAGAATCTGTATGTCTATAGATTTGTCTCCCCACCCAATGCCGAAGGTTCTAGGTTCAGGGTATAACTAGATGCTTTCAGGTTAGCTGCAGCTTTAGCCAGCAACAGCATATCACCTTAAATTCCTGCTTCCTTTTCATTTTTCACCCTTGAAGATTTTCCTTACTTTCCTGTGCTGAGTTATGCATTAAATAAGATATTTTACATTATCCTACATGTTAAGTGTTTTAATGCTGGTGGTGGGAGTATTGGCCTGGGATGTTTCAGAACATTCAGTATGTTACATTGTCAAAGTGGAAGTCCCTAGATTTGAATACCACCTTTTCCCACTTACTAGTTGTGTGACCTTGGCAAGTTATTTATCTAGACTCAGTTTCCTTAAATGTAAAATGGAGAAAATAACATCTAGACTATGGGGTGGTTGTAAAGATTATGATCTTTTAATGTACATAAAGTACATTAACGTGCTTAGCCACAGTGCTTGGCACATAGGAAATGCTTAATGTACTTTATTGCTGCTATCAGCATCAGCATCATCATGATGCCTGCAGCATTGTATACATAGTAAGTATTCAATAAACAACTGCTAAAGTGATCTACTGAAAACGAATCAAAACTGCAGTGTGCTCAGTGGAAAAGACATGCAGCTGGGTTGTCTCTAAGTATATAATACAACAAGGGCCAAATACAGAAAAATGATAGCACTCTTGCCACCCACTCCCTTTACAAAAGTAAATAGGGGCTGCACTCCTCTAGCTGTAATTCATTAAATGTCTTCAGATAAACACCCGTGCTGTATTTATTGCCACCTTCCATTACCACTACAATCCATGGGGTTGCAAAGAGTCGGACACGGCTGAGCAACTTCACTTCACTTTCCATTACCCCAGGAGCAGAAGTGAAGGTGGAAGTAACTAGCCCAAGGTCCGATTCTACAATCTCATGACTTCAAGAACAGTCAGTGAAGCAAACAGAGGGAAACAAATTAGAATTTCTCCTCTGTAGCTTGCCAGAACTGAGATGCTAGCTCTTTTTTTCTTCCAGGCAGGGTTTCCTTGCAACTGACATGGTGGCAGTGGGTAAGCTGCTCACCAGGTTCCTTAGAGGAGGCATAGGGCTTCCTCTTTCTATAAGACTATCATACTCATTAGCTATTTAAACAAGATACTATCAGATAAAGGTTTAATTGATCTCTATTTTAAAGTGATCATAATAAAAAATTTCCCATAAAACGTATCAAGTATAAATCAATGTATTTTTAATTATAAATCTCAGTCTCGGCTGGTCAATGCAAGTAGTTTTACAAAAGCAGATGAACATTTGATCTCACAAAGAATGTTTAGCTTTCCACAAGGAAAATTTTATTTTATAACCTGAACTAATCATGAAGGGAATCTGGAATGTAACAATGGATGGCTCAGGGTGAATGCAATTCCTCTCCTAAAATCAGCTCTACAGTCTTTGTAATATTTGTGGTGGCTGCACATCATCCATTATCTCATCATTCCCTACAAAAGACAGCCCAGGACATGTTAATAATATAACACATTATCATATGATCCAGCAATCCCACTCCTGGGTATATATCCAGAAAAGAAGAAAACCCTAATTCAAAAAGATACATTCACTCTAACGTTTATAACAGCACTATTTATAATAGCCAATATAGGGAAGCAACTAAGTGTCCATCAAAAGATGAATGGATAAAGATGCGGTACAATGGAATATTAGTTATAAAAAAAAATGAAACATTGCCATTTGCAGCAACATGGATGGACCTAGAGATTATCACATTAAATGAAGTAAGTCAAGAAGAGAAAGACAAATATTATATATTATTGTCATGTGAAATTTAAAAAAACATACAAACAAACTTACTTAGAAAATATAAACAGACCCACAGACAAAACAAATTTACGGTTACCAAAGAGGAATGGGAGAGGGATAAATTAAAGAGTATGAGATTAACAGATACATATTACTATATATAAAACAGATAAACAATAAGGACTTACTGTAAAGCTATATAGCACAGGGAACTATATTCAACATCTTATAATAACCTATAATGGAAAAGAATCTGAAAAAGAATATATATTTTATATATGTATAAAAACCAAATCACTTTGCTGTGTACCTGAAACACATTATTGCAAATCAATTATACTTCAATAAAAATACAACATATCACACTTGTGTGTGTGTGTTCAGTTGCTCAGTCGTATCTGACTCCAAGATCCTTTGGGTCCAGCCTGCCAGGCTCCTCTGCCCATGGGATTTTTCAGGCAGGAATACTGGAGTGGGTTGCCATTTCCTCCTTGAGGGGATCCTCTCGACCCAGGGATTGAATTCTTGTCTCCTGCACTGTAGATGGATTCTTCACTGCTGAGTCACTGGGGAAGCCCTTAACATATTACATGATACATATAATACATAGTAGTAATGAATTATTGAAATAACAAAAATCTTTTCTGAGATTTAACAAGCTAAATGGCTTTGAATATAGATTGCCTTTTTGACTCTGAAAATATCTTTGTGGCTAAATTAAAAAAAATTGGGGGGGCTGTGCTCTGCAGCATGTGGGATCTTAGTTCCCTGACCAGGGATCGAACTTGTGACCGCTACAATGGAAGTGTGGAGTCCTAACCAACGGACTGCCAGGGAGATCCCTTTGTGGGTAAATTTTAAAAAATTCAGAGTGAATTCTGTATATAAATAAAAACTATCAAGTATTAGAAAACCCATGAAAGAAAAAAAATTATTTCATGAGCTTTCACCTTGTTTTCTAAAATCTAGATACCTGAGTTTCAGACAAGCTCAAATTTTAGATGACAAGAAGTCTGACCATGTGTTGTTAAGAAAGAATTTTTAAAAATAGCATAATAATATTCAAAAAATGGGAATAATAATAGTTACTATTATCCTATACATATAAAAAACATTTAGTTTAGTTCCTGGTAGGTCAGAAGTACTCAATAAAAGTAATTATGATTTTTATTATTCTTTTACTTATTCTCTTTCAATAACCAATAGCTATAATAGATATGCAAAATTAACATTAATGCCTGTCATATTCAACAGACAGGTTATACACAGGGTCTTACTGGTATCATTATTCCTAATCTATCATTCAGTTAAATTGGGCCCTAGTGACATTAGGGAAATACACAGACAATTTCTGTAGTTTGGTCTAGATCACACACAAATAAGGAGGTTACATGTAATATTCAGTTTGGTGTGAGCCAAATTAAACAAATAAATCAACCAGTATTAGCCAGGAAACTAAGTTGAATAAAAACAAGTAATTATACACTATGATTATATAGAATCTTTTAAGAATATTTAAATAAATAGTGTCTAATCCATTCCACATACATATTTTAAATCTGCATTTATAACTCTCCTTTTAAAGTTAGGCTATTCCCTCAAAGCACTTAAGCAAAATTTCTGGCATTTAGCAGAGGATTTTATGTAACCAAGATTCTGATCTTTTTTTAGTACACTGAATACCCGTTACAATAATTGTACTCACATCATGTTCTCCTAACCTCTTACTACAACAGACCCTCATTTAAGGGATCAAATTCCAGAACTATACATATATATATACATAAACAAAACGAGTAAAGTCAGACCATCTTTCTGTTCCAAAGCATCTGGTTGGACCTCCACTTTGAATGGCAGTTTGTATTTCAAACTCGACTTTGTTATACAATAATAATGGAAGTAACAGCAGGTCCCTCCTCCAAGGTGGATATTTCTCAGAGAATGATTGGAATGAACAGTTTTGACTGAATATTGGTAATAAATCTTGAGCTTGAAGGCTAATTACTGGTAACAAATTCTTTGTGAGTAACTTTCTCTACAGCATTAATGAAAGTGTCTTGATTTGTGTAGCTTTCACATATATTAATGTCGAAGGATGCTCTAAGGCTGAATGAAGCAGAAGAAATAACAGAAAGAGGTTCTGAAAAGAAGGAAATTAGGAGAGAAGGACAATTACGCCCTGGAAAGCATGGAAAACTGATTAGAAAGCCTAAGGGAGAAGGCCCCCATGTGAGGGAGGGGACAAAACCCACACATATCAAAACCTGAACCCAGAGGGAAAGGGAGGAAGACCAAACAGATTCCCACAAATCATGGTGTCATTATATAAGGGAGATCATAGAGGATTAAAAAAAATAAATAATAGGTTAGTCTCCTTAATCCTTGACACACTCCTACTCAGTCTAACAGTTCACTTTGTTTCTTTCTAGTCTATTTTGTGGGAGAAGGCAATGGCACCCCACTCCAGTACTCTTGCCTGAAAAATCTATGGACAGAGGAGCCTGGTAGGCTGCAGTCCATAGAGTCGGGCATGACTGAGCGACTTCACTTTCACTTTTCACTTTCATGCAGTGGAGAAGGAAATGGCAACCCACCCCAGTGTTCTTGCCTGGAGAATCCCAGGGACGGGGGAGCCCAGTGGGCTGCCGTCTACGGGGTCGCACAGAGTTGGACACGACTGAAGTGACTTAGCAGTCTACTTTGTGCTAGTCATTTTCATGCCTATCTATCCTACTAGATGATCAATGGATAGCAGAAAGCAAGTCTTTTGCGTTTTTGCAACTCACACAATTTGTAGGACAGAGTTTTACACAAACAGACACTCAGAGATTTTGTTGAAATAAAATTTTCTACCAAAGTGGTTAAAGTAACTTTATATTTACAAGTAACTATGTTCCTTCAAATCTTGTTTTTGCTATTAGTTTGTTTAAACCTTTAAAAAAATTATGAGCATAGAAGTAAAAAAATCTGTTATTTATACAACATTATTCAAATTACTTAACATGGCACACAAAGCCCTTCACAGAACAGCCACCAACTACCTTGCTTTTGTGCCTCCACCTCTATAGCCATAATTCCCAATAAACGATTCATGGTATCTTCTCTGCCTGTAATATTTATGTCTTCTCAGCCCACCCACTTCTCACGTCTTCACCACCTGTGAGACAAATGCCTATTTGTCTTTCAAGGCACAAATGTCAATAATTCATTTGTAGTGTTCCTTGCTGCACCAGGAGTTAATGTATTGTACTTATACCTGTTTTAGAATAGTTACACTGTAATTTATTTTACTAATCTGTCTTTTTTATAAGTGTGTGCTCTTAAAGGGTAGAAACCATGACTGTTCACCATGTATTATTAACATTTGGGACACGGTAGTGAGTATTCAATGTCTGTTAAACTCAATTGTATTAGCAGGCTGTCTTATTTCCTGAAGAATGAACAAAAGGGCTGCCAACCTCTGAACATAATATGATAAGGTTGAACAGTCAAGAAAAATGCTCCATAAGTATTTATTAATTCTTCACTAGAAAACACAATAATAATTAATATCCACTCTCAAGCTTTTGAGTAATTATTCTATAATTGCCTTGCATCATTAAACTGTGAATATTAAACTAGTATTAATAAAAAACGAGGCTTCCCTGGTGGCTCAGTGATAAAAAATCTGCCTGCCGATGCAGGAGACCAAGGTTTCATCCTTGGGTCAGGAAGATCCTCTGGAGAAGGAATGGCAACCCACAATAGTATTCTTGCCTGGAAAATCCCACGGACAGAGGAGCTTGGCAGACTACAGTCCACGGGGTCGAAAAAGAGTTGGACACGACTTAAGTGACTAAACAATAACAAAAAATAGTAATTCCAAACTGGTTATATAATTATAGAGGCTTTTCAGGAGCACCAGGAGAAAGGAGCAGCTGTGTAAAACTGGAAAGAAAGAGTAAGAGAAGCAGGAAGAGATTGTGTTGAGAGGCAGGAGGAGGAAGGAATGCTAGAATGTCCTAAAGAAAAGAAGGCAGAGGAAGTAAAAGCAAGATACTACTTTTCTGGCCATTCTAAAATTCTGCTGTACTGGAAGCATCCGCTATAATAAACATATTCATATCTTTTCCAGGCCAAATTTGGATTCAGCCCAGTGTTGCTGCCTGTCTTCACTCTGAATTGTTTTTCTGCTGACTTATTTTTAAGATTAGTATGTGATTTTACAGCAGAAAAAAAGGTGAAAAAAGACCCTTTATCAACTCTCTCCTTTTTTTGGGCCAAAAATGTAATCCTTTGAGATCTGTTATAGGAAATGCAATGTATCCAGATCATGAAGTCTAAGAAAACAAAATTCTTTTCGTATTTTGTAGATTTTTAAGAAACTCTCTTGTCATGTACCAAAGGCAGAAAAATGAAGACTGATGAAATATCTATTTTTTATGACAAAAAGATTTTTTTTCCAGCAGCAATCTTCCATCCGTTAGAAGCTGCTATATCTATTATGGGAAAAGTAGAGTCCATATTAATTACTAAGAGGCAAAGTCAGTTAGTTATTCAAGTAAATTCTAAAGTAAAAGAAATACAAAAGTGCATCTGGTGTGATCCTGTATACTAGTATGCTTTATATTAGAAATGTGTGGAAGTTAGAGATTTATAAATAATGTTGTGGGACAGTTATTTCTTAAATTAACCATAACAAACAAACAATCAGTATTTCCTAAATTTGCATCCCCCAAGCCAAAGCTTAATGAAATATCCTTGCTGGATATATGGATGAAAACGGCTGAAGGAATGAGGAGTTAGGAGTGATGCCAGTTCAACACCTCTAAGCAAAAAGACAAAAAAGCTCCAAGAGTATACTACATAACTGGGATTCACGTGGGGAATCCTATCACAGTTAAAGAGTATGAGGCTTTGGAGTCAAGTAGAACTGCATTTGAATTCCAGCTCTGCCACATACTGGCTCAGTGGTACAGATTCCCTCTAAGACATAGCTTCTTTTGTCTTAAAATGGAAATAATAATACTCACTGACTTGAATTAGGTATAGTAAACCAAATGTAGCATCTTGTACATAGCAAAAATTCAATAAATGTTATTATTCCTATCACATTCCTTTGGACTTCTGTTCTTTACTATTCTCGGTTAGGTGCACAGGCTTACATAAGAGATATCAAGCTTTGATATGAAACATACTGATTATAGATTTTAGTTCACTTATTTTGGGGGGCAAGTGTTGAGGGGCAGAATTACTGCTAGAGTCTGGGGGCAGGAAGATCATTGTTCAGGAGATGAAACAGAAAATTCTGAGATTTTTCATGCTTTAATGTTAACTTTCTGCTTCTCTGACTGATGAGGTAACCTAGGTTTATACAAATTACATTTTTCAGATTTTCCTATCACATCATGCTGAATATACCTGGTTTGGGCTTTTATATTTTGAAATAGAAATGATATCTAGGTCTCAAATTTTATTTAGTGAGATAAGCTAGTAGATGTTCATTTAGAATGTATCAGAAAAAGTTAAAATTTAGCAATGGAAATATAAAAAAACCCATAAAATGTAGACAGAAATGTTAAATATATTTCTTCAAATTGAGAAATTGTATGTTTTCCTAATGTACTTACTGAAAGATAATTATATATTATATTTGAATTATAATTCAATAATTTGAATTATTATTCAGGTATAATTTGAAATAGGGTGAAAATTACAGAAGGTGACATAAGCACTCAGGCTGTGAAAATTTTTTCATTAATAATTAATAGCCCTAAAGAAATCTTCAAAAAACCATAGGTGAACTTCAAATACACCAGAGGAATGGTACAGGAAGGGAGGTGGGAGGGGGCTTCAGGATGGGGAACACGTGTATACCCATGGCAGATTCATGTTGATATATGGCAAAATCAATACAATATTGTAAAGTAATTAGCCTCCAATTAAAATAAATAAATTTATATTAAAAACATTATGTTTAGTGAAAGAAGTCAGACATAAAAGAATATATATATGATTCCATTTATATAAAATATGCAGAAAAGGCAAATTTATAGACAAAAAGTATATTAGTGGTTGCCAGAGAATGGAGAGTGCCTAAATGGGCATGAGATTTCTTTTGGGGGTGATGGAAATGTTCTAAAATAATATGGTGGTGATACTTACACAATGCTGAAAGTATACTAAAAGTCACTGAAATGAAACTTAAAAGGAGTGGATATTCATGGTATTTAAATTATACCTCAATAAACCTAGTAATAAAAATAAATCTTCCATGTGACTAGATTTTAGAAAACACATTTTTATGTACTAAATGAAACTAGAATTTTGAAGAAGAAATCTACTTCTACTGAGAATGAGAGCCTGAGCAATGCTTTTATGCTGAATGAGACCTAGCTCAATCAATAAAACATTCTCAAAGTGCCATCCACAGTGGGAAATCTTTGGAATTTGGTAAGGCAACACTTTATGGTGCTTGAATTTAATGTAAATAGGGTGCTGCTTTTTCTCCTCGGGTAAACATAACCACAACTGGTGCCAAAGGAGAAAGGGTCATCTCTCCTGTGAGTCATTTTGAGTATCAGTAATGAAAAGATGTGCCTCACAGAAGTAATGAGAGGCATTTGTCATACTTTGATAGGGCTCTCTCCAGATTACGTGGGTTATTAAGAATTGCAACAGCATAACTCTAAGGTGGGGCTTCCCTGGTCACTCAGACGGTAAAGAATCCACCTGCAATACAGGAGATCCAGGTTCCATCCCTGGGTCGGGAAGAGCCTCTGGAGAAGGGAATGGCAATCCACTCCAGTATTTCTGCCTAGAGAATTTCTTGGACAGAGAAGCCCAGCAGGCTACAGTCCAGGGGGGTCTCAAAGAGAGTGACTAACACTTTCACTTTTAAGTCTAAGGTACATAGGTCACTGAGGAGAAGGTATTAAATGGTGGTTCATAGCCATTATTGTTGCTACCATGTTACATGGTTCTTCATTTAACATGATCTTTGAATAAAAAGGATCTAAGTAAACAAAGAGTAGCCCAATGTTATTCAATAACTGTGAAAGAGTTCCTCTGTCAGTAGTTAATTAAAAGATATAACATTAGACAGTATGTTTCTTGAGGATAAGGACCATGTTATTCACCTGTAACTCAGCAACAAACATAAGCACAGTGTTTGGCATACCTAAAAAATGTCTTCTAAACTGAGAATGAAAGCACCATATAAACAATAAATGTAATAAAATGTAAAAATTACTATTTTTCACCATAAAAGTAACCTTAATAATTTAAACCTAGTTATTAAGGTACTACCTTCAAGAAAGGCTTCATAAGTTAAAGACACATTAAATACAAGTTTCTTAAAGTAGAAAAAGGTGTGAAAGAACTGTAGAGGAAAAAAAAAAACCCTCTAAATTTATAGTGGCCGTGGTGTAACAAATTCCCAAAGATCTCATATAGATAATGTCAAAAGTGGTACATCTTTTAGTCTAAGCAAAGCTCTAAAAGAGAGACGTGTTTAATCTGGGCCAATAAAACACTCTACTTTTATGAGAAGGGTAAGTATATGCATAATTATTTTTTAAATTAAAAAGAAACTATACATCCTGAAAACTAGAAACCACTGATAAAGGAAACTGAAAATGATTCAAAGAAATGGGAAGATAATCCATACTCTTAGATCGAAAGAATTAATATTGTTAAAATGGCCATAATACCTAAAGCAATCCACAGATTTAATGAACCTCTATCAAAATACCTATGACATTTTTCACAGAACTAGAACAAAGATTTCTAAAATTTATATGGAATCATAAAAAGCCCAGAATTACCAAGCAATCCTGAGGAAGAACGACAGAGCTGGAGGAATAACCCATCCACACTTCAGACCATACTACAAAGCTATAATAATCGAAACAGTGTGGTACTGGCACAAAAACAGACATATAAATCAATGCAACAGAACAGAGAGCCCAGAAATAAGCCTGAACATCTGCAGTCAATTAATCTATGATAAAAGAGGCAAGAATATACAATGGATAAAAGACAATCTCTTCAATAAATCGTGTTGGGAAATCTGGAACAGCTATGTGTAAATCAATGAAATTAGAACACTCCCTTACATCATATAGGAAAATGAATAAACTCAGAATGGGTTAAAGACCTAAATATAAGCCATGACACCCTAAAATTCCTAGAAGAGAATATAGGCAAAATATTATCTGACATAAATTGTAGCAATATTTTCTTATGTCAGTCTCACAATGCAAAAGAAATAAAAGCAAAACCAAACAAATGGAACCTAATCAAACTTGAAAGCTTTTGCACAGCAAAGGAAACCATCAACAAAATGAAAAGACAGCCTATGAAATGGGAGAAAATATTCGCAAATGATGTGACTGACAAGGGATTAATATCCAAAATATATAAACAGCTTATATTACTCATTATTGAAAAAACAAACAATTCGATCAAAAAAATGGGCAGAAGCCCTACATAGAAATTTTCCCAAAGAAGACATACGATGGCGAAGAGACACTTGAAAAGATGTTTGACACTGATAATTACTAGAGAAACGGATAGCGAAAGCGAAAGCAGTCGTATCCAACTCTTTGCAACCCCATGGACTGTAGCCCACCAGGGTCCTCTGTCTATGGGATTCTCCAGGCAAGAATACTGGAGTGGGTTGCCATTTCCTTCTCCAGGGGATCTTCCCGACCCAGGGATCGAACCCAGGTCTCCCACACTGCAGGCAGACGCTTTAACCTCTGAGCCACCAGGGAAGCCCCATGGATATAAAAGCCACAGTGAAGTATCATCTCACATTGGGTAGAATAACTACCATCGAAGTTTATGAATAATAAATGCTGGAGAGGATGTGGAGAAAAGGGAAGAAATCCTTGTACTCTATTGGTGGGAATGTAAATTTGTGCAGCCACTATGGAAGACAGTAAGGAAGTTTCTTAAAAAACTAAAATTAGAGCTACCGTATGATCCTATAATCCCACTCCTGGGTATATACCTGAAAAAAATGAAAACTATAATTCAAAAAGATGCATGCACCCTGATGTTCACAGCAGTACTATTTACAAAAGCCAAGACATGGAAACAACTCATATGCCCATCAACAGACAATTGGCTTAAGAAGAAACGGTGTGTATATATACACACAGTGGAATAGTATGCAGCCATAAAAGAAAGAAATACTACCATTTGTAGTAAAACAGATGGATGTAGTGAATATTATACTTCATGAAATAAGTCAGATGGAGAAAGACAAATACTATATGGTATCACATATATGTGGAATCTAATAATAATACAAATGAATCTATATATAAAACAGAAACAGAAACACAGATATAGAAAACAAACTTATGGTTACCACAGGGGAGGAAGGAAGGACACAAATTACTATATATAACGTAGATGAACAACAGCATTTACAGTATAGCACAGGGGATTATATCAAATATCTTGTAATCCCATGGACAGGGGAGCTTGGCGGGCTACAGTCCCTGGGGCTGCAAAAGAGTTGGATACAACTTCGTGACTAAACAAAAACAACAATAACTCAATGGGTACAACCTGAAAAGAAAAATCACTCTGCTGTACATCTGAAACTAACACTAATTCACTAATATTGTGAATCAACTATACTTCAATTTTTAAAAAATAGCTGATATATTAAAAAAACACAACAACAACAACATAGGCACCTGATCCATCATTTCTCCCACCACCTTACTCAGAGCAGGCTTTGAGTTCCACTATTAAAAAGACATATATATGGATACATATATGCAGTCACTAAAAATAATTAGGTACATATGCTATATATTAATCAGGTATATAGAAGGATCTCCAAAATATACTACTAAGTGAAAAAAGCAAGGTGAGAACATAGTGTGATCACTTTAGTTAAAAAATAATTTTATCTGTATATCCTAGCAAAAATACACAACTTTTTTTTCCCCTAGGAAGAAACCAATTGTCAGAAGAAATGGAGTAGAGGTGGGAAAGTCAGTGTTTCTTTTGCATTTTCTATCTCTCTGTACGTGAGTGAAAGTCGCTCAGTCGTGTCCGACTCTCTGCAACCCTGTAGACTATACAGTCCATGGAATTCTCCAGGCCAGAATACTGGAGTGGGTAGCCTTTCCCTTCTCCAGGGGATCTTCCCAACCCAGGGATCGAACCCAGGTCTCCCGCATTGCAGGCGGATTCTTTACCAGCTGAGCTATCAGGGATGAATTTTCTAACCATGCATATATACTACTTTAAGAAAATGTCTACCTGACTGATGAAACTGTGGACCTGCTTGTTTATTATTTATTACATTATAAAGACTAATATAAGTTCCTAGTGGCCCCATCAATGTTTTGTTCATCTTGTTGCCCAAGATGTTGTCTGGTATAGTAACCTTTTTTGTTGAGATGCTCAATAAACTCCTGGTGCATTGAAAAAAAAAAAAGACTAATAAATGTTATTAAAAAATATTTTCAAAGCAAGTTTAAGCAAGACAAGTAGCTGAGTCCATTTTCTGAAGCAATGCTGAGCAAGACTCAGGAATTTACACCCTTTAAAGAGTATGAGGATGGCTCATGTGCATGTGCAATCAGAGGCCAGGATAATGTAATTTACATCTACAGAATTTTCCTGAATTAACAAATCAGCAATAATTTCCCATAAGACAGAAGCTCAGAAAGTATCTAAGAATCAATATGATCTACTCCTTAACCCTGTCTGCTGGTATCAATGCAGAGCCTCTCTCCTCCAGATCTACTTGCCTTTGCCTTGCTTCATGATAATGCAGCTGGACCTGTCGAAGTTTTTTTTCTTTGCCAGCTGGCACAATATAGTAAGCTTTGTCAGTTGGGACACTACAGTATGAATTGGTCTTTTCCTGGTTCTGGTGTGCTCTTTCCTTCTTGTTCCTGCTAGTTGTGTGTGGGACACCCAGACGCGCTCGTCACTTTGCAAGTTTCAGCGGTGCCCCAGAGGCGGCGGCTTCCTAGCAAGCCTTGTGAGGACTCCAGTAGGCAGTATCCTGTTTGCCAGTCCAAGCCTGCGCCCCCTCAGTGAACTTCACTTCAGTGTCATCCAGCAGTCACAGCAATGCCTCTCCAACAAGGTCTGAATCCCAGTCTTGTTGGAGAGTGGCCCTCTCCAAATTTGCTCCTTTTGTGGGTATTCTGCCTGAACCTTAGACAAGCTGCTCCCTTTATCTGCTGTTTCCGTATTCTTTAAAATCCTCTGTACTTTTTAGTAGTTAATCCCCTATTACTACTTAACAACTCCTTACATTAAAATTTTCCTGCTCATATTACTGTTATGGTTTCTGGCTCCTGACTGGACGTTGAGTAATTCATGCCCAAATTAAACCAAAACAAACCAAGTAAAATCAAGCCAAGCCAACAATAAAGAATTAAATCTATAAACTCATCATAAAATGTAAGTCTGTATTATTAAGTTTGATAACACAGAGAAAAGCATGGCACGCATCCCTGCTTGTTAACTAACTGCATTAAACACATGCATGAAACAAACAAACAAAAAACACAGTGTAATGCTTTTGCACTGTGTAAACTAAGCTAAGCTAGAACTATATTTCCCAGAACCCTCTTTGCCCCACGAGTCCAGGTTAGGGTTAACGACAGAGAAATGTGTCTAAGATTTGGAAGGCAAAAATGAAGCAGTGGCCACTACACTCTGAAGGTCAGTGCTGTATCTCATACACTTTTATAACTAATCTGCTGGATCATCTTAATGTGTGGGAAGAACCAGGCTCACATTTCTTCCAGTTCCTATTGGATCTCTTCCATTAGCTACTCCTGATGTAGCCCGATGGCCAACAACGTGGCTTCTTTTTCAGGTCACCTCCTTCCCTGAGGTTAAAGGACATGAGAGACATACACAGATTTTACTTTGCCCTTGTTCTTCCCTCTGTCATGCCTAGCATTTCTTCCTGACTGCTGCCCTGATGACCTACAGTGACATCAGGCCAACAGGTAGACCCTAATTTGAAGCTTTCCATAAACTTCTTTTCCACCTTCTATAACAATATAAAAGCTGGTCCCTACAATAGATTCCTTACTTCCTATCACTCATGGTGTTTTTGCTTGATGACCAAACCCTCGCTAACACACACTGTAATAATAATAATCCAGCTTAAGGTTAATAATCCAGCTTAAAAAAAGTCTTCAGTAGTTTGGATTTCTTAAGCAATTGAGTTTCTACTGTCGGTTCTTATTTTCCCTACAATTCTTCTTACTTTTTAAATGTAGATATTATATAGAAATAAATATCTGAGATGTTAAAGTGGGAAAATTTTAAAATGCTGTTTTCTTTAACAAATGCCCATGTGAGGGCCCATATGAAGGCTAGTTAGAAGAAAGTTTTCTGGTTACTCTGGGATATGGAGACAAATTTCCTTGGTGGTTTAAGACACAGGAGAGCCTGACCTATTTTTGTAACATTGTTCTTCATGTTAGGAGAGGAATAAGATGAAGAACCACTAAGCAGAGTTCAGAGAAGAATGGTATGTATGCAGTTAAGAAAAACTAGAGTGGGCCTGGAGACCAGTTAAGGGAAAACCAAAAGATAATGCCCAAGCTCCAGCTAGTTGTCATTAGTTTCTAAAGCCAAATTCTTTTGATTAAAATTTTTGAGATTTGTCCCTGTTTCCTGAGGATGCTCAGTATGACCTGCCAGATCTCAGAAGTGTGAGTCTCATAAATTTCATTTTCTGTTTTTGAAGAGGATGGGAAGGTTAAGGAGGAAGAAAAAGGAATATGCAGTGACTTAACAGCAGAGAAAGGGCTCTTGATTATGGAGAATGTTTGGGTTAAGACTTTTAACTCAGAGACTGTGGACAAACCATTTGAAGTAAAGTTTTTTAAAAATTGGTCTTATCAAGACATATTAAAAAAAAAGAGAAATATTTATTGAGCACATACTAAGTGCAGGAAGAGGACTAGACCTCATCGGTCAGAAATGGTGGATGAAACAAAAAGGCAAAACAAAAAGAGCAAGAGAATCTGCCAGCATCTAAGGGCATGGATCATTTTTATGAATCAGCTAAAGCACTTTATCTGACGCCTAGTTAGCTCTCCACTAAAACAGATCCGGGAGTATCTGATAATCTCCCTTGACTCAGAGTTCATGAAACAGGGAGTAGCTTAAGCTAGAATTCCTTCCACAACACCTGTCTGAAGTCCTGGGCTTCCTGAGGCTAACTGCACATAGCTGGCTGCCACAGGTTTCTTGTTTCCTACTGTATATTTCAATGGACGTAATCAATGTGCTCTTCAGAGTGTGGCTACGTAACTCCTTACAAGTCTTCACAGGAAAAGAGAGAATAAGAGTTTGCTGCATTGCTTGCCATAAGAATCAATCTCTTTGAAAGGCATGGACAGGAGAACCACAATATGCGATAGCTTTAAGAAAAGCACTGAACACTCCAGAAAATTTTAAGAAGGTTCATAGAAGTTGCCAGTGGAGTTTATCTCTAATTTCTGCCTTACATTTATTTATCTAGCATGTTCATTCGTTCATTCACTCATTCAGCAGAAACTTATTGATTAACATTGGGATATAGCAATGAATAAGACAGATAATATATAATATATATAATAATATCCCACCAAATTTGTTTTATTTGGTGGCAGAGAGCAGTCAAATATAAACTAAACAATACATAATTTCAGATTATTAAGTTGCTCTAAAGAACAATGAAGTAGGGATAGAGTGGTGGGGTTATATCTTAGGAGATAATTTAACATGTATTTCATTTTTTACACATAGTATGCAACAAATGTTATAATAAATATAACCACGGATGTGTCTTAGATATAGTCATGAGATGGGACTGATGTAGTTCCATGATAAATCAAGCTGAATACATTTATATAAATCAAAATAACTTATATATAGACCATTAAAACGTACCCTATAGAAAGCACTAGTCAGAGGGAGTAATGCTGCAGCAATGTTATATTCTTCTAAACTGGAACAATCCTTAAAGAAAACAAAGAGAAATGAGCATTATTAGGGCATTTATCAGAAATCACAAATATACGGAAACAAAAATCTATGATACATTATTTACTGTACTAAGGGGTCTTTATTTTATTCTAAATTGTCATTAAGACTTACCTAGATAATTGTGAAAAAAGAGCTGGAAAAAAATACTGTCCTAAAGCACATTCTTTTGATGTAAAAATACATTTGAGAAAGATATTTTCATACACTATTGGTGAGTAGCTACTTTTACTTTCCCGTTTATGTTCACAGCTGTGCAATTTGTCCAAAAAATTTTGGAGGGGGTTTAAATATATTCAGTTATTGCATTTCACTGAACCAAAGATATACCTTTTCCCTCCACATTTTAACTTCTCTAAGACTGGGATGTATGTTATAATTGAAATAGTGTATTTTTTCTTAGTGTTACCTATGAAGAGTTTGCATGTAAAATTTTGTTATGGATCAGGCAAGAAATATCAATGATGCCAAAACCCTTTGGGTGAAATGTTGGGGAATGGGAAAGTCAGGGAATCTCAGCGGGAATGTAAAATGGTTCAGCTGCTAGGAAAATGGAGAGAGAGGAATGAGGAGAAGCAGCTAAAGACAGAAACCTGGGGAAGATATATGCCTATATAGCAGGAATAAAGGAAAATCAAGATGGGAAAATTAGAAGAAAGCAATACTATAGATGTCAGGCTTCCCAGGTGGTACTAGTGGTAAAGAATCTACCTGCCAATGCAGGAGACACAAGAGACAGGTTCGATCCTTGGGTCAGGAAGATCCCCTGGAGTAGGAAATGGCACCCCACTCCAGTATTCTTGCCTGGAAAATTCCATGGGCAAAGGAGTCAGGCGGGCTAGAGTGATGGGGCCACAAAGGGTCAGACGCGACTGAGCACAATACTATAGATGTCAGGAGAAGAAATGACCAATGGTGTTGAAGGCTTCATGAAATTCAGTAAAATGAAGATTGAGGAAAAGCCAAGAAACTTGTGAATCAAAGAGGTTACTGGTGACATGATGAGGGTCTAAGTGAGTAGAGTAAAACAAAGGCCCCCAGTGTAAATGCTCATAGCTGTAAAGGGGAGGAAGCTGAGGAAGAGTTATGACATCCAAATGGGTGGCTGAATGAATCTTGGTAGTACTGAGCCAGATGAATACTTACATTTTATGTAACCCTTTGATTCTGTAAGAATTAGAAGGGACCCATGCACACCAAGGAGGAAAATCCAAGGGAGAGAGAGTTGAAAAACAAAGGTCACTGGTAGAACAAGGTCTCTGAGATATGGCTACTAATAAATGTGGCTCCCATTTCTAAGGGGGAAACATCTCATTTCCATAAAAAGCAAACAAACAGAATTTATATTAACCATCAGGATCCATGAATACACCAGCAAAGATAACATATTAGGAGAGAGCAGCTTGGTTTTACAAGGAAGACTCAGGTTTATCTAAGAAGTTTCTATGAGGGCAGTGGGCAGTGTCCTTACTGTTGTGCAAACACTAGTAGTTTTTTTTTTTAAACTGGAGGATAATTACTTTACAATATGGTGATGGTTTCTGCCATGCATCAACATGAGCCATAGGCAAGCACACGTTCCCTTCCTCTTAAACCTCCTTCCCAGCTCCCTCCTTATCCCACCCCTCTAGGTTGTCACAGCTTTGGGTTTCCTGCATCATACAGCAAATTCCCACTGGCTCTCTATTTTACATATGGTAATGTATATGTTTCAATACTACTCTCTCAGGTCATCCCACTATCTTCCTCACCCACAGTGACTGAAAGTCTATTCTTTATGTCTGTCTCCTTTGCTGCCCTGCAAATAAGAAGGAAGTCATTACTTTGGAATCACATTTATGTTTTTATTTTAAAATAAAGGCAGGCTGGGAAAACTGGATATCCAAATGAAAAATGAAACTAGACTTCTATCTTATACCATACACAAAAATCAACTCAAACTGGATTAAAGACTTGAATACAAGACCTGAAGCAATAAAACTTCTAGGAGAAAACACAGGTGGTAAGTTCCTGGACATTATTCTTAGCAATCATGTTTTAGACGTGACACTTAAAGCAAAGGCAACAGAAGCAAATATAAACAAATGATTGGGAACACGTGTACACCCGGGGCAGAGTCATATTGATGTATGGCAAAACCAATACAGTATTGTAAAGTAAAATAAATAAAAATAAAATAAAATAAACAAATGGGGCTACATCAAACTAAAAAGTTTCTGCACATCAGAGAAAACCATCAACAAAATGAAAAGGCAACCTATGCAACAGGGGAAAATATTTGCAAATCATAAATCCAATAAAGGGTTCCTAGCCAAAATATTCAAGGACCTCATACAACTCAAGAGCAAAAAAGACCAAATAACTCAATTAAAAAACAGGCAAAGTAACTGAACATTTTTTTCAAAGACATAGACATGGCCAACAGGTACATGAAAAGGTACTCCATATTGTTAATAATCAGAGAAATGCAAATGAAAACCACAGTGAGCTGTAACTTCATTATTAGAATGGCTATTATGCAGAGTACATCATGAGAAACACTGGGCTGGAGGAAGAACAAGCTGGAATCAAGATTGCCGGGAGAAATATCAATAACCTCAGATATGCAGATAACACCACCCTTATGGCAGAAAGTGAAGAAGAACTAAAGAGCCTCTTGATGAAAGTGAAAGAGGAGAGTGAAAAAGTTGGCATAAAGCTTAACATTCAGAAAACGAAGATCATGGCATCTGGTCCCATCACTTCATGGCAAATAGATGGGGAAACAATGGAGACAGTGGCTGACTTTATTTTGCTGGGCTCTAAAATCATTGCAGATGGTGACTGCAGCCATGAAATTAAAAGACGCTTACTGCTTGGAAAGAAAGTTACGACCAACCTAGACAGCATATTAAAAAAGCAGAGACATTGTTAACAAAGGTCTGCTAGTCAAGGCTATGGTTTTTCCAGTGGTCATGTATGGATGTGACAGTTGGACTATAAAGAAAGCTGAGTGCCAAAGAAATGATGTTTTTGAAATGTGGTGCTGGAGAAGACTCTTGAGAGTGCCTTGGACTGCAAGGAGATCCAACCATCCATCCTAAAGGAGATCAGTCCTAGGTGTTCTTTGGTAGGACTGATTTTGAAGCTGAAACTCCAATATTTTGGCCACCTGCTGCGAAAAACTGACTCAATTTGAAGAGACCCTGATGCTGGGAAACATTGAGGGCAGGAGAAGTGGACGACAGAGGATGAGATGGTTGGATGGCATCACCGACTCGATGGACATGGGTTTGGGTGGACTCTGGGACTTGGTGATGGACAGGGAGGCCTGGTGTGCTATGGTTCATGGGGTCACAAATAGTCGGACACGACTGAGCGACTGAACTGAATTACCAAAAAGACAAGAAAAGATTGCTGAGGAGGATGTAGAGAAAAGGGAATCCTTGCACACTGTTGGCAGGAAAGTAAACTAGTACAGTCGCTATGGAAAACAACTGGAGGTTCCTTAAGTAACTAAAAATAGAACTATCATATGATCCAAGAATCCCACTTCTGGGTATATATACAATGCAAAGAAAACCATCATCTTACAGAGAATTCTGTACTCCCATGTTCATTGCAGAATTATTCACAACACCCAAGGTGTGGAAGCAATCTAAGTATCCATCAAAGAATGAATGTGTAAAAAAAATATAGTTTATATATGCAATATTGTTCAGCCTTATAAAGAAAAAAAATCCTGCCACTTGGAACAACATGGATGAACGTAGAGGGTATTATGGTTAAGTGAAATAAACCAGGCAAAGAAAGACAAATACTGCATGGTATCACTTAAAGGTGTAGTCTTAAAAAAAAGTAGAACTAAGAAAGAGTATAATGGTGGTTGCCAGGGACTGGGGTATGGGAGAAATGGGAAGATGCTGGTAAAAGAGTACATATAAGATGAATAAGGTTTGAGAATCTAATGTATAACATAGTGACTATAGTTGATAATACTGTTATATAATTAAAATTTGCTAAGAAAGTAGAATTTAAGTATTCTCACCCTACCCAGAAAGGTAAATCTGCAAGGTGATGGATGTGTTGATTAATTCGATTGTGGGAGTCCTTTTACAATGTATGGTATTTTAAATCATCATCATGGTGTACACTCTAAATACATTACAAATTTATTTGCTGATTATACTTCAGTAAAACTGGAAAAAATACAGAGGCCATATAGGAAAACACCACATCCTTTTCCTGTTCTGTCATCTCCATGGATTTTGTAATCCCAGAACACAGCAAAAAGTGTGAATCATCTTTTTTTCTTCCTAACTTATTCCTCATTCTCTTGCTTAGGACACTGTTATGTGCAAGAATGTCATCCCCTGTGTCCTAGCACATCTGAGTTTCTTTAACAGAAATGCCTTGCATGTTTCTGAAGACTGTCATGAGGCCCAAGGCAATAAAGTTCAACAGACTTGAGCTGTAATCTTCTTCTAAGGAAATGATTGGGATGCCAAGATGCCTTTTGACTTTGATTTCACAGCAGGGCTTCATTTGTAATGATGCTGTCCAAACTTTAAATGACAACAGCTGTGATATGAAGTCCCACACAGTCATTTATACAAATTTTCCACAAATTAAAAAAAATTAAACAATGAGGAATTTCAATCCATGACCAATTAGCAGGGAACAGGCAATCATAAAACATTTAGAAGCTATTTATTATCTTACAAAATGTTTACACATTGTAGTGCATGTCTCAAACCTGAGCGCCAGTCAAATGCTGATTGCAAAATATAAATATAAAATTCTTTGTAAATCACGTTAGAGACATTCTAAGTTAATTAGATTGAAAAATGGAAAAATTTTGAAACAAGAAGTACAATCATTGACATAGCAATAGCATTTCGGCATAGTGCAGTTATCTGTTGGGGAATCAGTTCGTAAATACACATCCTGAAGTCCCCTGTGTTTTGGCCACATAATAGCAAAGTAGTTATAGGCATACCAGGCAATTTATAAGCTTGCAAGGACTTGAATGCCTATACATGTTTTATTTTGAACTTTGCTATGTGGTTTACCTTTAATTTTCCTCCTACAATTGAAGAGTGAACCTTGCAATCTTAATTTCTCATTACCCTCAATTATTTCATATTTGGATTTGCATACCTTTGGAACTGTTATAACCAGCATTCCTGTTTTCATAAAACTTTGGAATCTCTCAAAAATGATATATGTAAACATTAAAAGAAAAAAATAAGGCCAAAAGGCATGATGTCTTACAAAATTTTTTTTGAGTTTGGATTAGACATAGCTCAGAAAAAAAATTTTTTTTGAGTTGTCCAAAACACTGAGAACATTTGTATCTTCTACACACAGACAAAAATTAAAACTACCAAAGCCAAAAATACCTCTGTATATCATATTACTTTCCTGCTCAAAAATGTCAGCTATGTTCTGACCATTACAGGATAATGAGCAAAGTCTTTTGCTAACCTTGTAAGACCTCTGTGGTGTGGACCAATCTCCACACTTAACCAACCATATGGCCCTCCAGTCATAAGCCACGGCTCTAGTCAGTCTGCTTTTTTTTTTTTATCATCTTCTATTCCACATCACCAACTCAACAGACATGAATTTGAGCAAACTCTGGGAGATTGTGGAGAGCAGAGGAGTCCACGGGGCCATAAAGAGTTGGACATGTCTTAATGACTGAACAACAACAAACAATTCCACATTATAACTACTCATATCACATCTAATGCCTCTAGAATACCACCCATGCTTTGCTTCATCACTTACACTCCTCCTTGTTGGTACCTCCACATGAATGCCCTCAGGTTTGTCCACCCTTTCCAGGTACAGGGTGTGCTTGCATGCTAAGTTGCTTCAGTTGTGTCTGACTCTTTGGACCCTATGGACTGTAGCCCACCAGGCTGTCTGTGGGACTCTCCAGGCAAGAATACTGAAGTGGGTTGCCGTGCCCTCCTCCAGGGGATCTTCCCAACCTAGGAATTGAACCTGGGTCTCCTGCGTCTCCTGCATTGGCAAGCAGGTTCTTTACTACTAGCACCACCTAGGAAGCCCTCTAAGTACAAAATAAGCAGTGAGACTCGTGTTGTTTCAGCCTCAGCTTATATTTTAATGCTCAATCAGCTAATAAAACCACTGAGAATGTATCACAATTTTGAACACTATGGTTATTTAATATGTACCATCAGTCCTACTGAGACAGAAGATGAATGCTAGACTTGACAAATAATATCAAGTCTTAAGTTTCTGAGTGAACGGTGCAGTTTTATATGTCTGGAAACTAGGACAGTGCACCTGACATATAGTAATAATAGCTAACATTTATTAAGTGCTTACTAAGTATTAATAGCAAACATTTTCAGTTTGGACACACAGAAATTATTTCATTTAATTTTTACAACATCTCTAGGAGGTAGACACTAGAATTGGGTCCATTTTGTTTAGGAAGGAACTAGTTTCTAGAGGTTAAATAATTGCACAAACAACAGAGGAAGAATTCAAACCCAGCAGTCTCACTCCAATGTTTATGCTTTAAAGCTCTATGTCCTGTTGCCTCTCAAATGCAATAAAGTATAGAACTGAATATGAAAATGGCATCTGTGAAACACATAATTCAGGCAAAAGAAGAAAATTTCCACTAATTATAATCTCCTCAAAAGAGGTTGAAACTATATTACAACTGTGCAAACCAATTGAAAATTTAAAATGTGATTGCTAAAATTAAAATGCAAAGGAAGTGCTGGAAGTTAATTTTTACCCCCCATAGTATCCATTTATTTCATCTTTGTCTTGATAATTTCTTTTAAAATTAAGAAATACAGAGAATCAAGCCAAAGCTTCTAAAATATGCCTAATAGGAGTGCTGGAAGTAGAGGACAAAGCAGGAAGAAGTAAAAGAAATAATAAAAAGAATTTAGCCTTCACATGCTAAGAGTTCAGGAAGCATCAAACAGGAAAAATGAAAAAAAGTATTTGGTAGAATGAATAAAATGTGGTATACTGATACAAAAGAATACTACATAAAAGTGAAAATAAATTATGGTTATATCCAACATCATGGATTAATCTCCCAGACAAAATTTTGATCCAAAGAATCAAGGCAAAAGGAATAATCACCACCATTTCATCATCATCATCAAATTAGTCACTACTGAAACACACATCCAATTTAACACTGCTGTACTCTTTTTTTTTCACTTTTTATTTTGTATTGAAGTATAACCAAAGGACAGGGAAGCCTGGGGTGCTAGAGTCCAGGGGGTTGCAGAGTCCAAGCACAATTTAGCAATTGAAAAATAATAGCTAATTAACAAACAATGGTGTGTTAATTTCAGGTGAATAGCAAAGGGATTCAGCCTTTCAAATACCTGTGTCCATTCTCTGAAATACACTTTCATATTAACATTGGCCTCTACCTCTATTCACCCCATCAAACACAGCAATGTAAACATGTAAACAATATAGGATTTCATAAAGTCTACCAAAGCAATGTCAAAGAATTGCTTCTATCAAATCATACTGACAAAGGAAAATCTAACAAAATTAGATCAAGTGAAAAAAAGATCACTGGTTAGGATGATTTTATGCTAAGTGTTTTAAAAGAATAAGATTTGCTGTCAGAGGATTAAGAGAGTCCCTTAAGAACAATTGTGAAGGCTTTAAATATTTTTTCAAAAAGGATCATCTTTGGGACAGTGCTGTAAAAGCCAAACATAAAGTAAGTCATGATGCAATTTTGTTGGAAAATAATTTTAAATACTTTTACCTCCCCCAAGGAAAGTGAGATTCATACTTTGGTTCTAAAAGTATCAGCACATGGTAAAAATAACCTAAATATTTGTTAAAATAGAATTTTACATTTCTTCTTTTAAATATAATATATCAAATACTTCCCCCACTATTTGGTATGAAAATTTAGTTCCTATTTTAAATGGATTTACTGGTGGTAACAGTGAAAATTAGTTCCAGTCTTAATGATTTAATGGATACAGGAGTGATGGTCTCTGTCATAGCTCTATTTAATTCTCCAGTCTTCTGTCTGCAGAAACCACACAGATACAAGAGTATAAAAGCAGACTACAACAAATTCAACCATGAGGAAGCTCCCATTGCAGTTATACAATAAAGACACGTTGTCTTTGCTGCTGCAGATTATGGTGGCAGGAATGCTGCATGTAGCCAATGATTTGGTGAATAAATTCTCTCTCTATCACAGAGGAGGGTCTGAAACAGCCTGTATTTACATGGTAATTAAGTATTTACAACTTTGCCTCAGGGATATATTAATTAAATTCCCCTCCCATCCAAATTTAGCTGGAAGAAACTTGGACATTAAATGTCACCTAGAACATTATGCTGATCTACCACACTGATGACACCACGCTAATCAGCCTGGATGAGCTAGAAGTGGCCACCACGCTGGAAATCTTGGTGAGACAAGCACTGCAGAAGATGGGAGATAAACATTATAAAGGTTCTGGCCTGCTGGGACATCTCATTCAAAGAAAAAGGACAATTTGTTGCATCTTGTATCTCTCATCATAAGGAAATGAGGAAGGAAGCACAAATTCTGGTAGGCCTCTTATGGCTATGATGAAAGCATATTTCACGTCTAGGACTCCTGTATAGGCTCACACCAGGTGACACAGAAAGCCGCCAGATCTGAACAGAACTCTGAACCAGGACCCAGAACAAGAAAGGGCTCTGTGGCAGATCCAAGAATTAAGAAGCCCTGCTTACTACCACAATCAGTGACCCACTTAGAGAATTTGCACTTTCCATTGCCATAACTTTGAGCTGTACAAGGTTACAGATTCTATTCCCCAAAGGAGGGACAAATTTTACTAGGGGACAAAACAAGAATCTTATTAATCTGTAAACTACAGCTGTTGCCAAGGAACTGGCAGACAAGAGGAGCCATCATCTTGGCAAGAAAAACCCCAAAAAACTGAACCTGAATGCCAGGGAGATAGGGTTAATGTCATACAGTGGGAGCAAGGAGGAATGTCTGGCACCCAGGTTAAGTCCTTGGGTACCTCTTGGTACTTCCTTGCTAAATTCTGATGGAAAATGAACCCATGCAACAACTCTGGGCTGAGAAAGACGGGTGACCAGAGGCTAAGACCCCTCCAGGATGACGGTTTGAGTCATAAGAAGAGAGGTTAGTATCATTTGCATTCCTACCATCAGCTACATCTGCAGGGGCTAATGTTTTCCCCACTTACCCTCTTCTCAGGTTCCCCCAGCAAGAAAGGCACACTAGAATTCTGGAGGAACTGCTTCTGAATACTGTTGCAGAAGTGGAGGTGAGCAGCACAAGGAATGAACATGACAATGCCTTATCCAAATACCCCTTCAAGGAAGGACTTGTTGCTGCCATGACTTGGCAATGCTGTCAACAGCCCTTCCTGAAGCAGTAAATAGTCAACGACTGATCAAGGTTTGTGTCCATACCCAGCTATTCTCACATAATGTGGGACAACTCCAGCCCCAGAGCTCTGTGTGGGTTAGAATGAGACTAACCTTGAGCCCACAATGTTGCCTGACTTCTCCTTTTGCCCATTTTGCCCATTTCTATTTTCTTCCCTTCCCTCCTACAGCTGTTAATCCAAAGATCACTCCCTAACAAACATGCTTTGAACTAAACTCTGCCTCAGAATCTGTTTCCAACCTGAAACAATTTCCTAATAAAATAGAAGTACACACATTGTTTTCTGGGGAACCCAGGCTAAGACAGATATGTAGCTTGAAAAGATCTACTGGCTATAGGATAATGCTGCTGAAGTGCCAATACTCTGGCCACCTGATGTGAAGAGCTGACTCATTAGAAAAGACCCTGATGCTGGGAAAGATTGAAGGCAGGAAGAGAAGGAGACAACAGAGGACCAGATGGTTGGATGGCATCACTGACTAAAAGGACAAGAGTTTGAGCAGGCTCTGGGAGATGGTGAAGGAAAGGGAGGCCTGGCATGTTGCAGTCCATGGTGTCATAAAGAGTTGGACATGACTGAGCGACTGAACAACAACCAGCTAAGAGAGATATGTAGTTTGAAAAGATCACTACTGGCTATAGGATGATGAATGCGTTTAGGCCAGAACAAAAATGGATGGGGGAAGAATGTTTAGATGAATATTACAGCAGTCTAGGAGGGATGATGGTAGCTTTGATAGGGGCATCATAGGTGGAGGGAGAGGGAAGAGGATTGTGTCAAAAGGTTCCTATGGGGTGAAAATCAGTATGACTTGGTGTTGAAGAAGATGGCATCAAGGAAGACTCTTAGGTTTTAGTTTGCATAGCTGGATCAGTTGTGGTGCCATTTGCCAAGACTGGGAATGGTGAAAGGGAATCAAGTTTGAGAGTTGAGGGGTAAAGGAAATTCATCATCATGAGCTTAGTTTGTAAAGCTGACCATCTCTGACACATGAAAATGAGATATCAGGCACTCAGCTGGACATAAAGATGTAGAGCTCAGAACAAAGGTCTGGGTAGAAAATAAACTTCTAAGAGTCATCAACACATAGGTAGTAGATTAAGTTGTACATGTGAAAAAGATCATTCTTGAAGTAAGTATAGAATGAGACAAAAAAAAAAAAAAAGAATATGAAGCTTTAAAAATTAAAGGCCAAGTGGAGAAGGATGAGCTTTAAAAGATGGAGAAAGAATGGCCAGAAAGGTACAAGGATATGTAGAAAATGTTTCTTCATGGAGCTAAGGAAAGAGAGTGCTTCAAAAAGAAATTCTAGTTGATAAACTGCTTCCTCTATCTTCAAAGCAAGGAAAAGCTAGTGGATGTAGCCATGAAGAGATAACATTAATAATTTATATAGTTTACAGTTTCAAGGTAGCTACTATAACATATTTTTTGTTTGTTTTCCTATACTCCCACCCCTCCAAAGACCATACTTTAAATTCCTGTGACAAAAAAAGGAAATGAATTATAAATCTGTCTGATTTAGAACTAATAAATAAGTAAAACCTATAGAAAAGCCTTTTACATTAGAAAAGCCTTCATGTATTGATTATATAAGTGAGGTTATAAAGGAAAACAAACAGCTCTTTATAGCATTTTATTTTCTTGGCCGTGCTGTGCAGCTTGTGGGATCTTAGCTGCCTGACCAGGGATCAAACACCTTGCATTGAAAGTACGGAGTCTTAACCACTGGACCGCCATGGAAGTCACTGTTTTTAGCATTTTAACCCATAGGTTATCATTATGTTGCCTTTGTAACATTAGCAAAAGATAAAATAATCAAATACTTATATAGCCAATTACTGGAAATAGTAATAATTGGAGACAATTTTCCTCATGATTTACATTATAAAAATAATGATAACATATGATTAGAAAAAACTTAAATAGCTCTTAGTTTCAGTAAGAATATTTTGGAATATCTTTGTAAAGAGTTAAAAATGGATACTGGGAAAAACTTTTAAGACTCATAAGCAGCATTATTTGGAGAAGGCAATGGCACCCCACTCTAGTACTCTTGCCTGGCAAATCCCATGGATGGAGGAGCCTGGTGGGCTACAGTCCACGGGGTCGCTTACAGTCAGACACGACTGAGCGATTTCACTTTGACTTTTCACTTTCATGCATTGGAGGAAGAAATGGCAACCCACTCCAGTGTTCTTGCCTGGAGAATCCCAGGGGCGGGGGAGCCTAGTGGGCTGCCGTCTATGGGGTCACACAGAGTCGGACATGACTGAAGCGACTTAGCAGCAGCAGCAGCAGCATTATTTATGAAAATCTTCAAAGTCAAAATCAGATTCCATACAATGAATGAAATATGTAAAAAGTCAGACTCAACCACATCTAACCATCCTTAAAAATAAATAGGCAAGGAATTATCAGTCCTATAGTTACATGTATTTTTCCTGAGGCACTGATAAGGAAACACTCAATGAAATGTAAAGTGTTACATAAGGTCAGGATAGTAGCAAATGAAAGCATTTCTGGGAATCCTAAGAAAACAATGTTTGCAAATTCTGAGTTTATTTCTTAATGACAACAAAAACTAGGCACTGGACAGAAAATCAACCCTCTCTAGATTGGCTTTGACCTTCTGAACTTCCTACCCCCACTTTCACTGGCAAAGGTCACCACTTTCCACCTCTTACTTGCCAACCAAATGGATTATGTTTAGACATTTAATTTAACCTCTATACCATTTGTTAAGATTAAACACATATTTTATCTTTTTCAAAACACTACTTTCCTTTAAAAAACCCCACACATTTCCATTTCATTATAAAAGATGTAGGAAATGCAGGTTAAGTGGGAAAAAACCCCCCAAAATATCTTGTGATAAATCCCATGACTGTTATACAACCAATGTAAAATTTTGGTGCCTATATTTTCCAAATCACAAATTGTATATTTATTGATATAAATTAACTTTACTTCTATATAGTCATTTCAAACAATATCATTTAGTGAACATCTGTCATCTCATATAGATGTCAAATTAAAGAAACAAAGTTATATTTTTGTGACAAGAATTCAGGATTTACTCTCTTAACAACTTTCAAATACAACAAACAGCTGTGTCAATTATACTCATCATATTGTACATTACATTCCTAGTACTTATAACTGCGATTTTGTATTTTTTGACTGTCTTCATTCAATTTCCCCTCCTCTGACCTTCCACCGCTGGTAAACACAAATCCATTTGTTCTTGAAGTATAACTGGCCTATAATAGTGTTAG
Organism: Budorcas taxicolor; assembly: GCF_023091745.1. Classification (NCBI taxonomy): domain Eukaryota; kingdom Metazoa; phylum Chordata; class Mammalia; order Artiodactyla; family Bovidae; genus Budorcas; species Budorcas taxicolor. Next base: position 42,176,533 of record NC_068924.1, on the reverse strand, counting down.
TTCCTGTTACATAACAGCAATTTAATATTTCTATACATTTCCAACTGAACACCAGGATAAGTTACACTATAAAACCAAAGATTTTATTACATAGTTATTGACTATATTTCCCACACTGTACATTTCATACTGTGACTTTCTTGTACCTGGAAGTTTGTACCTCTTAATCTCCCTCATCTGTTTCTTACCCTGTTGTCGTTCAGTTGCTAAGTCGTGTTGAACTCTTTTTTTTTTTTTTTTTAAGATCATCTAAGATGATTTTATTTGTATGGCTTTTGCCCCCCAACTCAGTTGTTTGTATTTTCAGAAATAGACAAAATGTGCTTTGCAAGTGTTTTTCTGTCATAATTTGCCTGTGTTGAACTCTTTTGCAGTCTGCCAGGCTCCTCTGTCCATGGGATTTCCCAGGCAAGAATACTGGAGTGGGCTGCCATTTCCTTCTCCACGGGATCTTTCCAACCCTGGGATCAAAACTGCAGCTCCTTCCACATCTCTGGCATAACAGGCAAATTCTTTACTGCTGAGCCACCAGGGAAGCTCACTTCTGACCGTACCCTTCCCCCATAAATACACTGTAACTACCCTGCATTTTTCTCACCGCCCAATCTCTACCTTTGGGAATCTCTTGTAGCTCAGAGGGTAAAGAATCTGCCTGAACTGCAGGAGATCCGGGTTCGATCCCTGGTTCAGGAAGATCCCCTGGAGAAGAGAATAGCAGGCAACCCACTCCAGTATTCTTGCAGGGAGAATTCCATGGACAGACCATGGGGTTGCAAAGAGTCAGACAGTTGAGCAACTTTCATTGCCCCTGCATTTACTGTTTTTGATTACATGTTTTACATTTTTTTGTTCTGTGTATCCCTTAAATACTTATCATGGATAGATGATTTTACTGTTTTTGCTTTTAAACTTACTACTATCTTTATATATGGCTTTGCTTTACTACTTTTACTGTATATTTGCCTTTACCAATTAGATTTTTCTTTTCGTAATTTTCATGTTAGTAGTTGTGACCTTTTCTTTTTCGCTTAGAAGTCGTCCCTTTAACATTTCTTGTAAAGTTAGTGGTGGTTTTGAACTCTTTTTGAGCTTTTGTTTGTACAACTTTTGATTTCTCCATCAAACCTCAATGAAAGCCTTGTTGGGTAGAATATTCTTGGTTGCAGATTTTCCCCTTTCATTACTTTATATCATGCTATTTCTTTTTGGCCTCAGAGGCTGGATCCTGGGGTAGCTGCCTGAGTGATCCGAGGTGTCTAAGAGCTGGTGTTGGCCTGCTGATGGGTAGGGCCAAGGCCCAGGGGCTCCAGGGGCTGGTGCTTGCTGACTGGTAGGTGGAGGTGGGTCCCAGGGTCTGTAACTGCAGGGCCCTGGGGGATCCCAGGGCTAGTGATGGCAAACTGGTACGTGGGGCCAGGTCCGGGGCTCCCTGGTAGACAGGGTCACATTCCAGGGTGGCTATGGGCTGGGTCCTGGTGCTAATAAGCTACAGAGAAAAAGATTCCAAAATGGCACTCACCAGCACTAGACTCCATGTGGTAGAACGAGCTCTCAAAATGGTTGCTGCTAGTGTCTTTGTCTTCAAGGCGAGCTCAACTTGCTTCCTGCCTTGCTGGGAGGCGCTCCAAGATCAGCAGGTGGGTCCAACCCAGGCTCCTTTCAAATTACTGCTTCGGCCTTGGGTACTGGAGCATGTGAGATTCCATGTGCACCCTTGAAGAGTCTCTATTTCCCACAGCCCTCTGGCTCTCCAGAAAGTAAGCCCTGCTGGCCTTAATTAAAGTCAAACATTCTGGGGGCTCATCTTCCCAGCGTAGGAGTCCAGGGATGGGGAGCTTGGACCACTCACTCCTTGGGCAGAACCCTGGTAATTGTAATTATCCTCCCATTTGTGGGCTGCCCACCTGGTGGTATGGGTCATGACTGTATTCAGTCTCTCCCTACTACTTGATTTGCTGTGGATCTGTCTTTAACACTTCAGTTATACAAAATCTTTTCTGTTAGTCTTCCAATCTTTCTCATCAATAGTTACTCTGTAAATAGCTGTAATCGTGGTGTGCCCACGGGAAGAGGTGAATTCAGAGTCTCCCTACTCTACCACTGTGGGCTGCATTCTTTCTAGTCACTTCATTCTTAATTCCCTACCTTGGCCTCCATGACCCCATTTTTCTCCTCTTATGCCTTTTCTTGTGGATATTTCATCTCAATGTTTTAGTTTTTATTATTCTGCCCACTCTTTAAATGTCAGTATTTCTAATTTATTTATTTTTTCATCCTTAGATCTCATCTTTTTTACTACCAATTTTCCTTAGGCTGGCTCAACCATTTCTGTGAGATACAGTGCCACTCTATTTCTAGCACAGACAACTGTCCTCAGCTCCAGCAGACTGGGCTCTTTCAATCTGTTGTAAAGACCTCAAATTTAATATATCTTAAACTGAATTATCTCCACCTCTCATACCCATCTTCAAGCCTGATACTCTTCCATATTAACTTGGTAAAAAGGACAAGTATCTATTCAGTCAACTAGCCAGGAACCTTTGTATAACGTCATACCCCACAATCAATCAGATATCAAGATGATGCTTCCAATGTGATCCTGCTTCCATCTATCCATTCAACAAATATCTTCAGTTGAACTAGGTACATTGTGCCGGGGGCTCTGCATTAAACAGTTATACAACCATTGTCCTCTTGAACTTGAATCAATTAATGTTAGTTTTGTCTTTATCACATTTTTATCATTTGTTTCCTCTTCTTCATATTTACTATTCTTGTTTGGGCTTTCACCACAGATATAATTTCTTTACTCCAACCAACTTCTGAGCCTTTGGAGAGTTCTGTACTATAAATCAGACTGCTTCTCTGCTTTCTTCTGTCTTCCTAATTTTACCTTTCTCATGTCCATTAAATCATTTAACTCCTGCTATCTTTTAAAATTTTTGTGCTAGTATTTCTTTACCTGTTTTCTCTGTGCTTGTTGATTTCTGTTTATCTTTAAAAAATTTCTATATTGTCACTTCTAGTTGAGTTTCAGAAGGGAAATGGAAGTAAATGTGTGGAGGTAAGTGACCAGGAGCCCCAAAGCAGGTCATTCTAGAGTTTATAATTTCTGGAAGTTTCTTTATGCTACCATTGTTAGAATATTTTAATATATTTTCCTTTACATTTCCTAGCTATGCGATTTTTCAGCAAGAGAATTCAAAACAGCCTCTTCTTCATTAAAAAAAATTTTTACTATTGTCTTACACAGTCATCTAGTCACTGAAGAAATAGGAAATAAAATTTAGTAAGTAGGCCAGTGTATTAGGACAGATAACAACCATGTATAATTCATTAGGCAACACTGTGCAATTATTAGTGACACATACCTTGGGCCTTAAATCTCAAGTAGAAATTAAGTCTAGTTTTTTAATTTTGGAACACTAAAGTCTACCTGTCAAATAACTGGCATGATGGACTATTAGAAAATTCTCTTTCAGGTCTTGACCTACAAGATCTTTTAGAACTAACACCCAAAAAAGATGTCCTTTTCATTATAGGGGACTGGAATGCAAAAGTAGGAAGTCAAGAAACACCTGGAGTAACAGGCAAATTTGGCCTTGGAATACAGAATGAAGCAGGGCAAAGACTAATAGAGTTTGGCCAAGAAAATGCACTGGTCATAGCAAACACCCTCTTCCAACAACACAAGAGAAGACTCTACACATGGACATCACCAGATGGTCAACACCAAAATCAGATTGATTATATTCTTTGCAGCCAAGATGGAGAAGCTCTATACACTCAACAAAAACAAGACCAGGAGCTGACTGTGGCTCAGATCATGAACTCCTTATTGCCAAATTCAGACTTAAATTGAAGAAAGTAGGCAAAACTGCTAGACCATTCAGGTATGACCTAAATCAAATCCCTTATGATTATACAGTGGAAGTGAGAAATAGATTTAAGGGTCTAGATCTGATAGATAAGAGTGCCTGATGAACTATGGACTGAGGTTCATGACATTGTACAGGAGATAGGGATGAAGACCATCCCCATGGAAAAGAAATGCAAAAAAGCAAAATGGCTGTCTGAGGAGGCCTTACAAATAGCTGTGAAAAGAAGAGAGGTGAAAAGCAAAGGGGGAGAGGAAAGATATAAGCATCTGAATGCAGAGTTCCAAAGAATAGCAAGAAGAGATAAGAAAGCCTTCTTCAGCGATCAATGCAAAGAAATAGAGGAAAACACAGAATGGGAAAGACTAGGGATCTCTTCAGGAAAATGAGAGATACCAAGGGAACATTTCATGCAAAGATGGGCTCAATAAAGGACAGAAATGGTCTGGACCTAACAGAAGAAGAAGATATTAAGAAGAGGTGGCAAGAACACACGGAAGAACTGTACAAAAAAGATCTTCACGACCCAGATAATCATGATGATGTGATCACTAATCTAGAACCAGACATCTTGGAATGTGAAGTTGAGTGGGCCTTAGAAAGCATCACTACGAACAAAGCTAGTAGAGGTGATGGAATTCCAGTTGAGCTGTTTCAAATCCTGAAAGATGATGCTGTGAAAGTGCTGCACTCAATATGCCAGCAAATTTGGAAAACTCAGCAGTGGCCACAGGACTGGAAAAGGTCAGTTTTCATTCCAATTCCAAAGAAAGGCAATGCCAAAGAATGCGCAAACTACCGCACAATTGCACTCATCTCACATGCTAGTAAAGTAATGCTCAAAATTCTCCAAGACAGGCTTCAGCAATACATGAACCGTGAACTCCCTGATGTTCAAGCTGGTTTTAGAAAAGGCAGAGGAACCAGAGATCAAATTGCCAACATCCCCTGGATCATAGAAAAAGCAAGAGAGTTCCAGAAAAACATCTATTTCTGCTTTATAGACTATGCCAAAGCCTTTGACTGTGTGGATCACAATAAACTGTGGAAAATTCTGAAAGAGATGGGAATACCAGACCACCTAACCTGCCTCTTGAGAAATCTGTATGCAGGTCAGGAAGCAACAGTGAGAACTGGACATGGAACAACAGACTGGTTCCAAATAGGAAAAAGAGTATGTCAATGCTGTATATTGTCACCCTGCTTATTTAACTTCTGTGCAGAGTACATCATGAGAAATGCTGGACTGGAAGAAACACAAGCTGGAATCAAGATTTCCGGGAGAAATATCAATCACCTCAGATATGCAGATGACACCACCCTTATGGCAGAAAGTGAAGAGGAGCTAAAAAGCCTCTTGATGAAAGTGAAAGAGGAGAGCGAAAAAGTTGGCTTAAAGCTCAACATTCAGAAAATGAATATCATGGCATCTGGTCTCATCACTTCATGGGAAATAGATGGGGAAACAGTGGAAACAGTGTCAGACTTTATTTTTTGGGCTCCAAAATCACTGCAGATGGTGACTGCAGCCATGAAATTAAAAGACGCTTACTCCTTGGAAGAAAAGTTATGACCAACCTAGGTAGCATATTCAAAAGCAGAGACATTACTTTGCCGACTAAGGTCCATCTAGTCAAGGCTATGGTTTTTCCTGTGGTCATGTATGGATGTGAGAGTTGGACTGTGAAGAAGGCTGAGTGCCGAAGAATTGATGCTTTTGAACTGTGGTGTTGGAGAAGACTCTTGAGGGTCCCTTGGACTGCAAGGAGATCCAACCAGTCCATTCTGAAGGAGATCAACCCTGGAATTTCTTTGGAAGGAATGGTGCTAAAGCTGAAGCTCCAGTACTTTGGTCACCTCATGCGAAGAGCTGACTCATTGGAAAAGACTCTGATGCTGGGAGAGATTGGGGGCAGGAGGAGAAGGGGACGACCCAGGATGAGATGGCTGGATGGCATCACGGACTCGACGGACATGGGTCTGAGTGAACTCTGGGAGACGGTGATGGACAGAGAGGCCTGGCGTGCTGCAATTCATGGGGTCGCAAAGAGTCGGACACGACTGAGTGACTGAACTGAACTGAACTGAACTGATGTATCTTTCTTCTACAAAACTTTTGGAATGAACACAAACACACACCCATGCACAGAGCCATGATATTTTTGAAAGGATGTGAGAGTTAGCCTTGAAACTGAACAATCAATCAAATATTTACTTAATTCCTACTGCTTTCTTGGGGAAAACAAATCACACCAATGGCCAGAATTCTCTGGAAAAAAAAAATCAGGCTTTTTTCTTTCTGAGTGTATCTTTCCTAAATAACACACAAACATACAATATAGGATTCACTAGCTGAGAAAAGGCAGTAAGGGCTGTAGAAACTGTAAAGGTGCTGGACATGAGAAAAGAAATAGCAAGGTTACTGGAAAAAAGAGAGGAATCCTTGTTGGAGAAGACTCATCAGGAATATATATATATATTAAAGAAAAGACAGGCACAATTGGGATGTAGAAAGAATATATTCTAAGTTGGGAAACAAGCTTTGGACAAGAGTAGAGGGATAAAGGTACAAGGGGGAAAGGCAAAGGCAGGAAAAGCTCCTGATACAGAAAAAAGCTATCAGTTTTGTGTCGTTTATGAGACCCACTATAGACATCTGGGTACTAATATAAGCACATATATAGGTACCTAGTCTGTCTTTCCGAGCATGAACATAAGGGAATTTTGTGATCAGGTGACAGATTAGACTCTTCCATTAGATAAGGTTTTCATTTCTTTATATGTGAAAAAAAGACATCATCTAAGATTTCCTTATGATTTGCCTTTTGCTCCATGAGATTTTAGTGTTGTGTAGGAAAGTTATCCCTCAAGCACTGCTTTCAAAAGGTTGGCTGCAGGAGGCGGCTGATTTTCTGAAATACTACTGACTGGCTGGTAAAGAGTGAGTTTGGCTGTGGTGCCCAGTTCCTTTATTTCAGAATGACTAGGTGTCAGATCAGTGGTACCCCAGTTAGGGAAGCAGGAAGTGGAGACAGGCCTTATTTTTTAATGTTTTGGTGTTTTGTCAGGTTTCCACATTGCTCCTTTCCTTAATCTTCCCACTCACTGTGCACACTGCCATGCTTCTTTCCTTCTCTTCTTCAACTTGCCTCTCCTCTCTTCTTAGTCTATTTGGCTACAATAGCATTTCAGAAAATGAGTTTCCTGGACCAGCAGTAGTAGTATGACCTGGGACCCTGTTAAACACACAAATACGCAGGCTCTACTTCCAGCCCACTTGAATTAGCAATCTTGGTGTGGGGATCAGCATTCTGTGTATTAACAACCTCTTCAATTATTCCAATACATGCTAAACTTTGGGAACCACTGGCTTACAATGTATCAGTACTGTCTCTTCTGATTCAACTTTGTACCATTCTAGAAAAATAGGGCTATATCTGACTTTAGATTTAGGTGAAAGTGTGAAGTATTTTGTGTTATTCGATTTATTCTACATTTGCTTAAAGTAACTGCCACCAAATTCTTTAGACTAAAATCTACATGTTGAAAAGAAATAAGTTTGTGTTATTTGGTTTGTACTTACATGTTTTCATTTTTTCAACTAATACACATGATCCCTATGTGACACTGTTTAGAAGGTAGTAGAACCAGCAGACAGGCCTAACAAGAGCTAATGAAAATCAGTGTGTTCAACATGCCACAGGAGAAGCAAGAAAAGCTGTTAGGGAAGCACAGAGGAGAGAGTGATTCCACCACAGCAATCAGAAAGGCTTTATGAATAAGAAGCATCTGAGCTGAACTGAAAGATGAATAAGCTCTTTGGATTAATGTCTCTTCTTTCACATCTCTAATTTTTTCCTTTTATATGCCAGTTAATGGCTATTTTGCATATGGTTTTAGATGTATTGTTTTAAATATATATAAAGGATAAACATGATTATATATATATACATATACATATACATACACACACATATATATATGTATATTCTGCATTGGAAATGAGGCCTAGTGGTTTTAAGAAAAGCATTATGTTTTGCCTCAAGAGAAGTCTTCCAATATTGAGCTACTTTATTTAAGTGAATTTTAAAATTTCCTTTAAATAAATCTAAAGAAATGTCTTTATGGTCATGGACCAAAAACTTTCTATTGTTTAAAGACTATGTGTAACATATTGGAAAATCACAGAACTGAACAACATTAAGACCGTGTGTTTATTCTCAGTATGTCACTATTTGGTCCTGTGATCTTGAGGAAATTACTTCACCTCTCTGGACCTTCATTTCTTCATCTAAAAAAACTGGTACTCAATAATCTCTAAGGACCTTTTTTTTGTTTCTTCTTTTTCAAAACCCTTTGAATCCCATTTAAAATTTCAATAGGTTCTATTATTAAAATATTAATCAAGAAGGATAATGTCTCTTTTTCTGGCTATCTAGGCAAACATGCTCCACAAATACTTTGGCTACAAGGGTAGATTCTAGAAACTAGTCACATGAAGTTTACAGAACACAATGTTAGGCTCAAAATGTGTTCATAACAGACTGCATTAGGAAAGAGTGTCCTTAAAATTACATTACTTCATCTCTAACGAGAAGTGTCTCAAGAGGCCACGGCAGGGGTCAAAACCTTGGCTGAATGACTTTCTGATACATTATTGACAGAAAAGTCATTCCTCAAACTGTAAAACCTGCTCTACCCTAATTAAACAACAATATAGACAAGGCCAGAAGTGAATTTCACAGAGAGCCTAAGAGATTTAAATCAAGTGTAAGATTATTTTGCTATAGTGAGACTCTGAAAATCCAGAATATTTCAGTCCAAACAAATTTGTAGTGCACAGAAAAATAATGGCAACTGTTTACTATGGTTGTGAAATTTTTGAACCTGTCAAAAACCTTAAAGAATGAAAAGTTATATAGAAAGGAGCATGTCTTCTTGACTCTTCTAGCCTGTCATGCTGTGAACTGCAGGGAGGGATTGAGCAGTGACCTTCGGAATGAACCACCTTACGGGTCAAGTGTCTGTACCTAATTGATTTTCCTTACCCCTTTAAAAGTGTATCTCTTACTCCTGGCCTCAACGCTTGCTTAAAGTTCAGCCAATTATTGCAGCGAGATTCAAGCTAAGTGAATTTAACTGAAGCATGCAGTGTGAGGCAGATACAGAATTCATCATCTTGACTGCGGAGATGGTTTCAAAAGTCCACACACGTGTTAAAAAGTTATCAAGTTGTACTCCTGAAATAGTCCAGTTTACCACATGTTAAAAGTTCAGTTCAAAATGTTACAAAAAAACTCATTAGTGCTTAAGGTGTGTGTGTGCTAAGTCACCTCAGTCATGTCCGACTCTTTGCAATCTTACGGACTGTAGCCCACCAGGCTCCTCTGTCCATGGGATTTTCCCCACAAGAACATTTGAGTGGGTTGCCATGCCTTCCTCTGGGGGATCTTCTCAACCCAGCAATTGAACCCACGACTCCTGCATTGCAGACAGATTCTTCACTGCTGAGCCACTAGGGAAACCCATATATAATTATACGAGGAAGAGTATATGAGAGATGGCCATTTTTACCTGAGAAAGACATTAAAGGTAAAAGTTGAACTGAGGCTTCAATGATATGTTCACCAGAAATGGGGGAAATTGAAGGGCAATGGGCATTACAGTACAAAGCAGCTGAACAAGGTACAAAGGCAAAACACAGTTTGGTCACTGTACTATAAAGAAAGTGGTTGAGTGAAATTTAAACTAGTAAGATGACATGTGGTGATAAATATAAGCCTAGAAAGGAAGGCATGGCTTTGATGCCATTCTAACACATTTTGACTATACTGTGTGGGGTGACTAAAGCTGAAAATGTTATACATATCTGAATTTGCTTAATTCCAAAATACACATCTAAATTTGCTTCCTCTTAAAACCTCACTTAAATTACAATGAAGATATTCTTTTCTCAATGTAATCTCTATTAAAATTCCAATGGCACTTTTCACAGATCAAAACAAAAAAACCCTAAAATTTCTATGGAACCACAGAAGACCCTGAATAGCCAAAGCAATCTCAAGAAAGAAGAAGAAAGCTGGAAGTATCATGCTCCCTGGTTTTCAGGACATCAGAATCAGTTGGAGGTAGGTGTACCATACTGAAAATGAGAGAAACTGAGCTTCCAGAACTCTGGCTGCCAGGTTTTTACATTTCAGGGAGCTGATCAGATTATTTTCTGGAAAGTATGACCAGCTCCCTGCCCCCGTCCAAAAAAAGGGGGAAAAAAAGAAAATTAAAGCTATTAATATTGAGGGCGGCCCTATAAGCAGACAATCAAATATCACCAGACATCTGAACAAAGCTTCTAATATAAAAGACAAAGACCAGAATAAAGAAATAGCCAAAAACTATGGAGAAAGAGAAACCATGCAGCTCTCTCTGCCCTGCCCCTCTCCCATAATGTGGGCCAGTTCTTTCTCTATTCCTGTCTGTCAATACCCTCAGATAGATTAAGAGAAAAAGTTATTACATTCATGAGACAAACTCAGAATACAAAAAAAAGTGAACATTCCGAGAATAAAACTGTCTTTGGGTGTGAAAACATAATAGCTGAAATGTAAAATTTAACAGAGGGTTGGAAGATAATCTTGAGGCAATCTGCTACAGGGTAAAGCAAAAGGCAGAGATAGAAAATAGTAGAGAAAATAAAACTAGAGCATTGCTCCAGAAAAGACAACATCTAAATAGTATAAAACCCAGAAGAATAAATTGAGAAAATGAAAGAAAGGACATCAAAGAAAATAACTGAAGAAAATTACCCAGAATTTAAGAAAAGGAACATCCAGACTGAAGGGACCTATCAAGTATCCTATTCAACACACTTAAACAGCCCAAAGACATCAGGGGGCATCAGGGGACTTCACTGTGAAATTTTAGAAGACTGGGGTCAAAGAGGTAAAATCCTACAACTTTCACAGAGATAAAAACACAAGTTTCATGGGAAGGGTAAAGGAATGGTAGCATGGTCCAATGCATGATATTTACCTACTTAATCCATTTTATAGCAAGGAGAGAAATATTTCAATGCAAAGAAATAGAGGAAAACAATAGAGTAGGAAAGACTAGAGATCTCTTCAAGAAAATTAGAGATCCCAAGGGAACATTTCATGCAAAAAGGGGCTCAATAAAGAACAGAAATGGTATGGACCTAACAGAAGCAGAATATTAAGAAGTGGTGGCAAGAATACACAGAAGAACTATACAAAAAAGATCTTCACAACCCAGATAATCATGATGGTGTGATCACTCACCTAGAGCCAGACATCCTGGAATGTGAAGTCAAGTGGGCCTTAGAAAGCATCTCTATAAACAAAGCTAGTGGAGGTGATGGAATTCCAGTTGAGGTATTTCAAATCCTGAAAGATGATGCTGTGAAAGTGCTGCACTCGATATGCCAGCAAATTTGGAAAACTCAGCAGTGGCCACAGGACTGGAAAAGGTCAGTTTTCATTCCAATCCCAAAGAAAGGCAATGCCAAAGAACGCTCAAACTACCACAAATTGCAGTCATCTCACATGCTAGTAAAGTAATGCTCAAAATTCTCTAAGCCAGGCTTCAGCAACGTGTGAACCGTGAACTTCCAGATGTTTAAGCTGGATTGAGAAAAGGCAGAGGAACCAGAGAGCAAATTGCCAACATCTGCTGGATCATCAAAAAAGCAAGAGTGTTCCAGAAAAACATCTATTTCTGCTTTATTGACTATGCCAAAGACTTTGACTGTGTGGATCACAATAAACTGTGGAAAATTCTGAAAGAGATGGGAATACCATACCACCTGAACTGCCTCTTGAGAAACCTGTATGCAGGTCAGGAAGCAACAGTGAGAACTGGACATGGAACAACAGACTGGTTCCAAATAGGAAAAGGAGTATGTCAATGCTATATATTGTCACCCTGCTTATTTAACTTATATGCAGAGTACATCATGAGAAATGCTGGGCTGGATGAAGCACAGGTGGAATCAAGATTGCCGGGAGAAATATCAATAACCTCAGATATGCAGATGACACCACCCTTATGGCAGAAAGTGAAGAGGAACTGAAGAGCCTCTTGGTGAAAGTGAAAGAGGAGAGTGAAAAAGTTGGCTTAAAGCTCAACATTCAGAAAACGAAGATCATGGCATCCGGTCTCATCACTTCATGGAAATTAGATGTGGAAACAATGGATGACATGTTCTGAGCTCTAAAATCACTGCAGATGGTGACTGCAGCCATGAAATTAAAAGATGCTTACTCCTTGGAAGGAAAGTTATGACCAACCTCGACAGCATATTAAAAAGCAGAGACATTACTTTGTCAACAAAGGTCCACCTAGTCAAGGCTATGGTTTTTCCAGTGGTCATGAATGGATGTGAGAATTGGTCTATAAAGAAAGCTGAGTGCTGAAGAATTGATGCTTTTGAACTGTGGTGTTGGAGAAGACTCTTGAGAGTGTCGTGGACTGCAAGGAGATCCAACCAGTCCATTCTAAAGGTGATCAGTCCTGAGTGTTCATTGGAAGGACTGATGCTGAAGCTGAAACTCCAATACTTTGGCCACCTGATGCAAACAGCTGACTCATTTGAAAAGATCCTGATGTTGGGAAGGGCTGAGGGCAGGAGGAGAAGGGGACGACAGAGGATGAGATAGTTGGATGGCATCACCGACTCAATGGACATGAGTTTGGGTAAACTCTGGGAGTTGGTGGTGGACAGGGAGGCCTGGTGTGCTGGGGTTCATGGGTCGCAAAGAGTCGGACACAACTGAGCAACTGAACTGAACTGAATCCATTTTATCAACACAAGGGTGAGAAAACCATATTACTATAATAGGTGCTTTAAAGCCATAAAAATATTTATCAACCTATATATATGTGTAAATATATATATATATAAAATAGCTAAATAAAACAGACATAGAAGAAAACTAGTTAAATATAATAAGGAATATATATTAAAGCCAAATAATAAATATTACCCTAAGTGACAAAGCACTAACCATTTCAATCAGGAATGAGACATTGATGACTTTCATGAAATTTTTATTAAACACTGTGTTGGAGATTCTGGGCAATAGAATAAGACATGAAAATGAAATAAATAAATGGTGCAAACACTGGCAAAGAGGAAATAAAACTATCATTTTTGGGGACCGATACTATTATATGTTTAGAAAACCCAAACACTGTAATAGAAAGCTGAAAATAATCAGAGAACTTGGTAAAATGGATAGAAGTAGAATACAGAAAATCAATAGCTTTACTTAATTTTTAGAAAAAGTAAATGCAAATGGGAAAAGCACTCCATTCACAATAGCAATATAAACTATCAAATACTAGGGAATAAAGCATTTAACAAAGGAAAAAACTTATAAGCAGTAAACTTTTAAAGCTAATTAAACAGCATAAAACAAAAATTTTAAAATGGAGCACTTATTGGTTGGGAAGACTTGGCAAAAAGAGTTAGTCACTTAGTTGTGTCAGACTCTTTGCGATTCCATAGACTGTAGCCCGCCAGGCTCCTCTGTCCATGGAATTCACCAGGCAAGAATACTGGAGTGGGTTGCCATTTCCTTCTCCGGGGGATCTTCTGACCCAGGGATCGAACCTGGGTTTCCAGCACTGCAGGCAGCTTCTTTACTGACTGAGCCATGAGGGAAGTCCACTGGGAGACTTAATATCATAAAATATTAACTTTCCCTAAATTGACATATAAATTAAATGCAATTTCAATTAGCTTGCACTCTCAATTCTAATGGAATTTTTTTGAATTGAATATTATCTTAATGTTTATATGAAAGAATCAGGGGTTAGGAATGGCTAAAAAAATACAAAAAAGAATACCATTGTAGGATAATTTGCTTTATCAGGTATCAGTACATAATAAAGTTCCTTAAATCAATATAGTATGGTTTGAAGAAGAAGTGAAGTGAAGTGAAGTCGCACAGTCGTGTCCGACTCTTTGTGACCCCATGGACTGTAGTCTATCATGCTCCTCCGTCCATGGGATTTTCCAGACAAGAGTACTGGAGTGGGTTGCCATTTGGATATATATAAATATCCATGGATTGGAATAACATATCTAGAAATAAGTTATAGTATATTCTGAGAATTCAATATATGACAAATGTGATAATTCAATTCAGCAGTAAAGCTATGAATTATTTAATAAGTTGTGCTGACATTAACTGGCTATCCTTTTGGAAGAAAATAAAATTAGACACTTATGATATACTATGTAATTATAAAAATAGATTCCAGATGGAATAAGAATCTTGCAAGAACATTTAGGCAACATTTATACATTGGGAATGAAAAAAAGACTCAATTATATAGACAGAAAATACAAAGCCTATATATATATATAAAAGAACAGTCAAAACCTGAGCAAAAAATTGAGTTTCTCTATAGCAGAAGATAATATGCAAAGCCAACAGATAAATAAATGTATTTGGGAAAAAGTCTGCAAAGGCAATATGTATATTAAACAAGGTGCTCTTGCAAAATGGCTAGCAAAAGTCAAATAACCAAAAAGGAAAATAAGCAAGAGGTATATGCATAAGCAAATCACAGAAAAACAATTACAGAAAGGTCAAGCATCTAAATTGATGCTAGAAGGAGCATAAAGATGGCGGAGGAATAGGACGGGAAGACCACTTTCTCCCTCACAAATTCCTCAAAAGAACATTTCAACGCCGAGCAAACTCCACAAAACAACTTCTGTAGGCTGGCACAGGACATCAGGCAACCAGAAAAGCAGACCATTGTCTTCAAAAACAGAGAGAAGAAACCCAGCTCCACCCACAAGAACTCCAACACAAGCCTCCCTAACCAGGAAACCTTGACAAGCCACTGATACAACCCCACCCACAGTGAGGAAGCTCCATAATAAAGAGAACTCCACAAATTACCAGAATATAAAAAGGCCACCCCAAGCGCAGCAATATAACCAAGATGAAGAAACAGAGGAATACTCAGCAGGTAAAGGAACAGGAGAGTTGCCCACCAAACCAAACCAAAGAGGAAGAAGTAGGGAATCTACCTGAGAAGGAATTCCGAATATTGATAGTGAAAATGATCCAAAATCTTGAAATCAAAATGGAATCACAGATAAATAGCCTAGAGACAAGGATTGAGAAGATGCAAGAAAGGTTTAACAAGGACCTAGAAGAAATAAAAAAGAGTCAAAATATAATGAATAATGCAATAAATGAGATCAGAAACACTCTGGAGGCAACAAATAGTAGAATAACGGAGGCAGAAGATGGGATTAGTGAAATAGAAGATAGAATGGTAGAAATAAATGAATCAGAGAGGAAACAAGAAAAACGAATTAAAAGAAACGAGGACAATCTCAGAGACCTCCAGGACAATATGAAATGCTCCAACATTCGAATTATAGGAGTCCCAGAAGAAGAAGACAGAAAGAAAGATCATGAGAAAATCCTTGAGGAGATAATAGTTGAAAACTTCCCTAAAATGGAGAAGGAAATAATCACCCAAGTCCAAGAAACACAGAGAGTTCCAAATAGGATAAACCCAAGGCGAAACACCCCAAGACACATATTAATTAAATTAACAAAGATCAAACACAAAGAACAAATATTAAAAGCAGCAAGGGAAAAACAACAAATAACACACAAGGGGATTCCCATAAGGATAACAGCTGATCTTTCAATAGAAACTCTTCAGGCCAGGAGGGAATGGCAAGACATACTTAAAGTGATGAAAGACAATAACCTACAGCCCAGATTACTGTACCCAGCAAGGATCTCATTCAAATACGAAGGAGAAATCAAAAGCTTTACAGACAAGCAAAAGCTGAGAGAATTCAGCACCACCAAACCAGCTCTCCAACAAATTCTAAAGGATATTCTCTAGACAGGAAACACGAAAAGGGTGTATAAACCCGAACCCAAAACAATAAAGTAAATGGTAACGGGATCATACTTATCAATAATTACCTTAAACGTAAATGGGCTGAACGCCCCAACCAAAAGGCAAAGACTGGCCGAATGGATACAAAAACAAGACCCCTCTATATGCTGCTTACAAGAGACCCACCTCAAAACAAGGGACACATACAGACTGAAAGTGAAGGGCTGGAAAAAGATACACCACGCAAATAGAGACCAAAAGAAAGCAGGAGTGGCAATACTCATATCCGATAAAATAGACTTTAAAACAAAGGCTGTGAAAAGAGACAAAGAAGGCCACTACATAATGATCAAAGGATCAATCCAAGAAGAAGATATAACAATTATAAATATATATGCACCCAATATAGGAGCACCGCAATATGTAAGACAAATGCTAACAAGTATGAAAGGGGAAATCAACAATAACACAATAATAGTGGGAGACTTTAATACCCCACTCACACCTATGGACAGATCAACTAAACAGAAAATTAACAAAGAAACGCAAACTTTAAATGATACATTAGATCAATTAGACCTAATTGATATCTATAGGACATTTCACCCCAAAACAATGAATTTCACCTTTTTTTCAAGTGCTCATGGAACCTTCTCCAGGATAGATCACATCCTGGGCCATAAATCTAAACTTGATAAATTCAAAAAAATCGAAATCATTCCAAGCATCTTTTCTGACCATAATGCATTAAGATTAGATCTCAATTACAGGAGAAAAACTACTAAAAATTCCAACATATGGAGGTTGAACAACACACTTCTGAATAACCAACAAATCACAGAAGAAATCAAAAAAGAAATCAAAATATGCATAGAAACGAATGAAAATGAAAACACAACAACCCAAAACCTGTGGGACACTATAAAAGCAGTGCTAAGAGGAAAGTTCATAGCAATACAGGCATACCTCAAGAAACAAGAAAAAAGTCAAATAAATAACCTAACTCTACAACTAAAGCAACTAGAAAAGGAAGAACTGGAGAACCCCAGAGTTAGTAGAAGGAAAGAAATCTTAAAAATTAGGGCAGAAATAAATGCAAAAGAAACAAAAGAGACCATAGCAAAAATCAACAAAGCCAAAAGCTGGTTCTTTGAGAGGATAAATAAAATTGACAAACCACTAGCCAGACTCATCAAGAAGCAAAGAGAGAAAAATCAATTCAATAAAATTAGAAATGAAAATGGAGAGATCACAACAGACAACACAGAAATACAAAGGATCATAAGAGACTACTATCAACAGTTGTATGCCAATAAAATGGACAACGTGGAAGAAATGGACAAATTCTTAGAAAAGTACAATATTCCAAAACCGAACCAGGAAGAAATAGAAAATCTTAACAGACCCATCACAAGCACGGAAATTGAAACAGTAATCAGAAATCTTCCAGCAAACAAAAGCCCTGGTCCAGACGGCTTCACAGCTGAATTCTACCAAAAATGTCGAGAAGAGATAACACCTATCCTACTCAAACTCTTCCAGAAAATTGCAGAGGAAGGTAAACTTCCAAACTCATTCTATGAGGCCACCATCACCCTAATACCAAAGCCTGACAAAGATGTCACAAAAAAAGAAAACTACAGGCCAATATCACTGATGAACATAGATGCAAAAATCCTCAACAGAATTCTAGCAATCAGAATCCAACAACACATTAAAAAGATCATACACCATGACCAAGTGGGCTTTATCCCAGGGATGCAAGGATTCTTCAATATCTGCAAATCAATCAATGTAATTCACCACATTAACAAATTGAAAAATAAAAACCATATGATTATCTCAACAGATGCAGAGAAGGCCTTTGACAAAATTCAACATCCATTTATGATAAAAACTCTCCAGAAAGCAGGAATAGAAGGAACATACCTCAACATAATAAAAGCTATATATGACAAACCCACAGCAAACATTATCCTCAATGGTGAAAAATTGAAAGCATTCCCCCTAAAGTCAGGAACAAGACAAGGGTGTCCACTTTCACCGCTACTATTCAACATAGTTCTGGAAGTTTTGGCCACAGCAATCAGAGCAGAAAAAGAAATAAAAGGAATCCAAATTGGAAAAGAAGAAGTAAAACTCTCACTGTTTGCAGATGACATGATCCTCTACATGGAAAACCCTAAAGACTCCACCAGAAAATTACTAGAGCTCATCAATGAATATAGTAAAGTTGCAGGATATAAAATCAACACACAGAAATCCCTTGCATTCCTATACACTAATAATGAGAAAGTAGAAAAAGAAATTAAGGAAACAATTCCATTCACCATTGTAACGAAAAGAATAAAATACTTAGGAATATATCTACCCAAAGAAACTAAAGACCCATATATAGAAAACTATAAAACACTGATGAAAGAAATCAAAGAGGACACTAACAGATGGAGAAATATACCATGTTCATGGATCGGAAGAATCAATATAGTGAAAATGAGTATACTACCCAAAGCAATTTACAAATTCAATGCAATCCCTATCAAGCTACCAGCCATATTTTTCACAGAACTAGAACAAATAATTTCAAGATTTGTATGGAAATACAAAAAACCTCGAATTGCCAAAGCAATCTTGAGAAAGAAGAATGGAACTGGAGGAATCAACTTGCCTGACTTCAGGCTCTACTACAAAGCCACAGTCATCAAAACAGTATGGTACTGGCACAAAGACAGACATATAGATCAATGGAACAAAATAGAAAGCCCAGAGATAAATCCACACACATATGGACACCTTATCTTTGACAAAGGAGGCAAGAATATACAATGGAGTAAAGACAATCTCTTTAACAAGTGGTGCTGGGAAAACTGGTCAACCACTTGTAAAACAATGAAACTAGATCACTTTCTAACACCGCACACAAAAATAAACTCAAAATGGATTAAAGATCTAAATGTAAGACCAGAAACTATAAAACTCCTAGAGGAGAACATAGGCAAAACACTCTCCGACATAAATCACAGCAGGATCCTCTATGATCCACCTCCCAGAATTCTGGAAATAAAAGCAAAAATAAACAAATGGGATCTAATTAAAATTAAAAGCTTCTGCACAACGAAGGAAAATATCAGCAAGGTGAAAAGACAGCCTTCGGAATGGGAGAAAATAATAGCAAATGAAGCAACTGACAAACAACTAATCTCAAAAATATACAAGCAACTTATGCAGGTCAATTCCAGAAAAATAAATGACCCAATCAAAAAATGGGCCAAAGAACTAAATCGACATTTCTCCAAAGAAGACATACGGATGGCTAACAAACACATGAAAAGATGCTCAACATCACTCATTATCAGAGAAATGCAAATCAAAACCACAATGAGGTACCACTTCACACCAGTCAGAATGGCTGCGATCCAAAAATCTGCAAGCAATAAATGCTGGAGAGGATGTGGAGAAAAGGGAACCCTCCTACACTGTTGGTGGGAATGCAAACTAGTACAGCCACTATGGAGAACAGTGTGGAGATTCCTTAAAAAATTGCAAATAGAACTCCCTTATGACCCAGCAATCCCACTGCTGGGCATACACACTGAGGAAACCAGAATTGAAAGAGACACATGTACCCCAATGTTCATCGCAGCACTGTTTATAATAGCCAGGACATGGAAACAACCTAGATGTCCATCAGCAGATGAATGGATAAGAAAGCTGTGGTACATATACACAATGGAGTATTACTCAGCCGTTCAAAAGAATTCATTTGAATCAGTTCTGATGAGATGGATGAAACTGGAGCCTATTATACAGAGTGAAGTAAGCCAGAAAGAAAAACACCAATACAGTATACTAACACATATATATGGAATTTAGAAAGATGGCAATGACGACCCTGTATGCAAGACAGGAAAAAAGACACAGCTGTGTATAACGGACTTTTGGACTCAGAGGGAGAGGGAGAGGGTGGGATGATTTGGGAGAATGGCATTCTATCATGTACACTATCATGTAAGAATTGAATCGCCAGTCTATGTCTGACGCAGGATACAGCATGCTTGGGGCTGGTGCATGGGGATGACCCACAGAGATGTTATGAGGAGGGAGGTGGGAGGGGGGTTCATGTTTGGGAACACATGTAAGAATTAAAGATTTTAAAATTAAAAAAAAGAATAAAATAAAAAAAAATAAATAAATTGACGCTAAAATTTAGTACAAGTTGAATAACTGCAAATTGAAAGAACAATGAGATTGTTGATTGCTTGGTTGGTTGATTCGTTTATTCCTAATTCACACATTGAAATTTATTTAAAAATTTCATGGGTTAAGCACCACTCTAGCAGATCAGAAGTAAATTAAACAAAATCCTTTATACATATTTTTTGCCATATAATTTTGCCCATATGTCAAAGGGCAAACATTGAAAAGAGCAATTGAACCTATCATAGACAATGATGTGGCAAAGAATATATCATCAATAAATGTTGGCAGAAACATGAAACATGTAACAGCCCTTTTGAAAAGCAATCTAGCATATCTATTCAAACTATATATGTGTGTGCATGTATGCTCAGGTGCTCAGTCATGTCCAGCCTTTGCAACTCTGTGGACTGTAGCCTACCAGGCTCCTCTGTCCATGGGATTTCCCATCAGGGCTTCCCAGGTGGCTGTCAATGCAGGAGATGTAGGTTCAATCTCTGGGTCAGAAAGATTCCCTGGAGAAGGAAATGGTAAGCCACTCCAGTATTTTTGCCTGGGAAATCCTAGGGACAGAGGAGCCTGGAGGGTTACAGTCCATAGGATTTCAAAGAGTAGGGCATGACTTAACAACTGAAGAACATACACATATGAGCACACACACAAACACACACATATACAGGCGGATTCTTTACCAGTGAGCCACGTGGGAAGCCCATATATACACCGTACACAAACACACACACACACACACACACTCTGAAGCAGCTCCATTCCTAGGAATCTAACCCACAGAAATATAAAACAGTAAACAAAGACATATGCTATTTACTGAAGCTTTGTTTAAGATGGGGAAAAAAACTGGACAGAGTGTGATTTCCCATTAATAGAGAAATACTTGAAAAAAAAAAAAACAACTGGATTGCAGCCACACCATGAAATACTATGCAGTAATTAAAAAGAATGTTTAGAACCATGGTTGGTTCCTAAACTGTGAAATGAGTCATCTTGAGATACTACATTAAAATCACAGGAGTGACATGCTATAATTTTAATGGTCAGAGAAAACACAACATCTTTCAACATCTCTTGACACTACATGAACTAGTTTGAGGTAATTCACATTTTTAACATTAGATTGTGCTACATTACTATCAAAAACATACCTTTGGAAGGCTGGGTATTTAGCAGTTGCTGTGATTTAAACGCAAGAACTAAGCTAACAGCAAGATGGGACAGGATATGTAGGTAGCACAAATACTGGTTTGAGCAGCTGTGCAGTACTTAACAAGAGCATACATTCCATTAGTAAATGATTGTAGTTATTTAAAAATGAAATAAAAGTATTAATTTTTTCAACGTATGTGTATTTTTGTCAAATGGCTATTCAGTTTTAAGAATACATATTCAGTTTCAACACATATTAAGCTGGCCTTAACTACTCAAGAAGTGGCACAAGGGGCACCAAGAAAAAACTGCTGAGATATTAAGGACTCTGTGAACTCAGGAGGTTTGGGAACTTCTTAATCCTGTACTTTAAGAAGTTAAAAATAATAGAATAAAATTAAAACAAAAGGGAATAATAAAAGTAGAGCAGAAATTAAATGCAAAACAAAGATATAAAGGCAAAGGGAGTACAGAGAAATAAAACTGGCAAAACCAAGTTTTAAAAAGAAAACTTCTTAAAAAAGAAGAGTGAAGTCAACAATAGACAAATTCCTAGGAAAAATTACAAACTCAAAAAAATGAAAAATTTCAATAGTCTATAGGTAGGATTTTAAGATATTCCTATTGGGCTTCCCTGGTAGCTCAGTTGGTAAAGATTCACCTTCAGTGTGGGAGACCTGGGTTCAATCCCTGGGTTGGGAAGATCCCCTGGAGAAGAGAATGGCAACCCACTCCAATATTCTTGCCTGGAGAATTCCAAGGACAGAGGAGCCTGGTCAGCTGCACTCTATGGGGTCGCAAAGAATAGGACACAACTGAGCGACTAAGCACACAGCACAAAGTAAACACTATATTCTGATGGTCTTACTAATGAGCTCAAACAAACTTTCAAGGAACTTGCTATTTCAATCTAATATGCACTACATCAGACAGAGATACAGAGGAACACTCCCTACTTCATTTTCTGAAACCAAATATAAACTTGTTTTGATACCAGTCAAGGACAATATGAAAAGGTGCAGGCTAATTTCACTCACGGAAACAATCACGGGGAAAACTCCTAACATATCAAGTCCAACAATTCATAAAAATAACTGAGAGTTGCTGAAAAAGCATTTCATAAACTTCAATACCTATTAATGATAATAAATCTTAATAACATAGAAATAAAAGAATACTTTCTAATCTGATATAGGAGGGCATCTATTCCACAAATTTCCTCATGATTTTTTCTAAAATAAATTAGTCTTTTAATTTTTGTTGTTGATCAGTGGCTATGTCCAACTCTTTGTGACCCCATGGACTGCAGCATGCCAGGCTTCCCTGTCCTTTACCATCTCCTGGTGCTTGCTCAAACTCAAGTCCATTGAGTTGGTGATGCCAACGAACCATGTCATCCTCTCATCCCCTTATCTTCCTGCCTTCTATTTTTCCCAGCATCAGGGTTCTTTTCTAATGAGTTGGCTCTTCGCATCAGGTGGCCAAGGTATTGGAGCTTCAGCTTCAGCATTAGTCCTTCCAGTGAATATTCAGGACTGATCTCCTTTAGGATGGACTGGGTGGATCTCCTTGCAGTCCAAGGGACTCTCAAGAGTCTTCTCCAACACCACAGTTCAAAAGCATCAATTCTTCGGCTCTCAGCCTCCTTTGTGGTTCAACTTTCACATCCATACATGACTACTGGAAAAATCATGGCTTTGACTAGATGGACCTTTGTCGGCAAAGTGATGTCTCTGTTTTTTAATACACTGTCTAGGTTTGTCATAGCTTTTCTTGCAAGGAGTAAATGTCTTTTAATTTCATGCCTGCCGTCAGCATCAGCAGTGGATTTGTTGCCCAAGAAAATAAAGTCTGTCACTGTTTCCACTGTCTCCCCATCTATTTGCCATGAAGTGATGGGACCGAATGCCATGATCTTCGTTTTCTGAATGGTGAGTTTAAAGCCAGGTTTTTTTGTTTTTTGTGTTTTTTTTTTGGTCCATGTTGCCTTACTTTTGTCTCCCCCCACACCCCTATGACATTGACATGAATTTTCATGTTTTGGTGCTTTTGTGCTGCCCAAGGCTATCCTTTGCCTCTTTTTTACCCAGGCTACCTTCCAGTCTTCCTCAAAGTACGATTCCTGTATAGCTCTCAGTCTGAGTTACATGCTTCCTTTTAGTGCTCATGAATTTTTTTAAAATTTATTTTTCTATTGAAGGATAAGTGCTTTACAGAATTTTGTTTTCTGTCAAACCTCAACATGAATCAGCCATAGGTACACATATATCCCCTCCCTTTTGAGCCTCCTTCCCATCTCCACATCCCACCCCTCTAGGTTGATACAGAGCCCCTATCTGAGTTTCCTGAACCATACAGCAAATTGCCATTGGCTATCTATTTTACATATGGTGATGTCAGTTCCATGTTACTCTTTCCATACATCTCACCCTCTCCTCCCCTCTCCCCATGTCCACAAGTCTATTCTCTGTGTCTATTTTTCCATTGCTGTCCTGCAAGTAAATTCTTTAGTACCATTCTTCGAGCTTCCGTATATATATATGATAGAATATGATATTTATCTTTCTCTTTCTGACTCACTTCACCCTGTATAATAGGTTCTAGATTCAATCCCCTCATCAGAACTGACTCAGATGAGTTCCTTTATACGGCTGAGTAATATTCCATTGTGTGTATGTACCACTGCTTCTTTATCCATTCATCTGTCAGTGGACATCTAGGTTGCTTCCATGATCTAGCCATCATAAATAGTGCTGCAGTGAACAATGGGATACGTGTGTCTTCTTCAATTTTGGTTTCCTCAGAATATATGCCTAGGAGTGGGATTACTGGGTCATATGGTGGTTTTACTCCTACCTTTTAAAGGAATCTCCATACCATCTTTCATAGTGGCTGTATCAATTTACATTCCCACCCACAGTGCAAGAGCATTCCCTTTTTCTCCACATCCTCTCCAGCATTTATTGTTTGTAGACTTTCTGATGATGGCCATTATGACCAGTTTGAGGTGATATCTCATTGTAGTTTTGATTTGCATTTCTCTAATAATGAGCGATGTTGAGCATCGTTTCATGTGTTTGTTAGCCACCCGTATGTCTTCTTTGGAGAAATGTCTGTTTAGGTCTTTTTCCCACTTTTTGATTGTTTTTTTTTTTTTTTTTTCCTGGCATTGAGTTGGATGAGCTACTTGTGTAGCTCAGTCAGTCAGTCATTTCATTTGCTATTATTTTCTCCCATTCTGAGGGTTGTCTTTTTACCTTGCTTGTAGTTTCCTTGGCTGTGCAAAAGCTTTTAATTTAATCAGGTCCCACTTGTTTACTTTTGTTTTTATTTCCATTACTCCAGGAGGTGGGTCATAGAGGATCTTGCTTTGATTTATGTCATCGAGTCTTCTGCCTATGTTTTCCTCTAAGAGTTTTACAGTTTCTGGTCTTACATTTAGGTCTTTAATCCATTTTGAGTTCATCTTTGTGTATGGTGTTAGGAAGTGTTCTAATTTCATTCTTTTACATATATGGCTGTCCAGTTTTCCCAGCACCATTTATTGAAGAGGCTGTCTTTGCCCCATTGTATATCCTTGCCTCCTTCAACAAAAATAAGGTATCCATAGGTGCATGGGTTTATTTCTGGGCTTTCTTGTTCCATTGGTCTATATTTCTGGTTTTGTGCAAGTACCATACTGTCTTGATGACTGTAGCTTTGTAGTATAATCTGAAGTCAGGAAGGATGATTCCTCAAGCTCCCTTTTTTTCCCACTCTCCTCTTCCTCCCTTATCAATAGGCTCTTTAGTTCCTTTTCGCTTTCTGCCATAAGGGTAGTGTCATCTGCATATCTGAGGTTATTGATATTTCTCCAGGCAATCCTGACTCCAGCTTTTGCCTCATCAAGCCCAGCTTTTTGCATGATGTATCTTGCATGTAAGTTAAATAAGCAGGGTGACAATATACAGCCTTGACTTACTCCTTTCCCAATTTTGAACTAGCCCACTGTTCCATGATTGGTTCTAGTGGTCTTGTATGCATGCTTCTTGACATGCATACAGGTTTCTCAGGAGACAGTTGAAGTGGTCTGGTGTCCCATCTCTTTAAGAAGTTTCATCAGTTGTGATCCACACAGTCAAAGGCTTGAGCCTAGTCAATGAAGCAGAAGTAGATGTTTTTCTGAAATTCTCTTGCTTTTTCTATGGTCCAGTTAATGCTGGCAATTTGATCTCTGGTTCCTCTGCTTGCTCTAAATCCAGCTTGTATATCTGCAAGTCCTCGGTTCATGCACTGTTGAAGCCTAGCTTGGAAGATTCTGAGCATGACCTTGCCAGCATGTGAAATGAATGCAATTGTGTGGTAGTTTGAACAGTCTTTGGCATTGCTCTTCTTTGGGACTGGAATGAAAACTGACCTTTTCCAGTCCTGTGGTCACTGCTGAGATTTCCAAATTTGCTGGCATATTGAATGCAACACTTTCATAGCATCATCTTTTAGGATTTGAAACAGCTCAGCTGGAATTCCATCACTTCCACTAGCTTTGTTTGTAGTGATGCTTCCTAAGGCCCACTTGATTTTACACTCCAGGATGTCTGGCTCTAGGTGAGTGACCACATCATTGTGGTTATCTGGGTCATGAAGATCTTTTTTGTATAGATTTTCTGTGTATTCTTGCCACCTCTTCTTGGTATCTTTGGCTTCTGTTAGGTCTATACTGTTTCTGTCCTTTATTGTGCCCATCTTTGCATGAAATGTTCCCTTGGTATCTCTAATTTTCTTGAAGAGATCTCTAGTCTTTCCCTGTTTCTTTGCATTGTCCACTTAGGCTTTATATCTCCTTGGCATTCTTTGGAACTCTGCATTCAAATAGGTATAACTTTCCTTTCCTGCTTTGCCTTTCACTTCCCGCACCCCCTTCAGTTATCTGGAAGACCTCCTGAGACAACCATTTGGCCTTTTTGAATTTTTCTCAGGGATGGTTCTGATCACCACCTCCTGTACAATGTTACGAACCTGCGTCCACAATTCTTCAGGCACTCTATCAGATCTAATCCCTTGAATCTATTTATCATTTCCACTGTACAATAGTATATGATTTGCTTTACGTTATACCTGAATGGTCTAGTGGTCATTTAAGTCTGAATTTTGGAAAAGGAGTTCATGATCTGAGCCACAGTCAGCTCCCGGTATTGTTTCTGCTGACTGTACAGAGCTTCTCCATCTTTGGCTGCAAAGAATATAATCAATCTGATTTTGGTATTGACCATTTGGTGATGTCCATGTGTGGAGTCATCTGTTGTTTTGTTGAAAGAGGGTGTTTGCTATGACCAGTGCATTCTCTTGGCAAACCTCTGTTAGCTTTTACTCTGTTTTATTTTGTATTCCAAGGTCAAACTTGCCTGTTACTCCAGGTTTTTCTTGACTTCCTACTTTTGCATTCCAGTCCCCTATAATGAAAATGACATCTTTTTTTGGTGTTAGTTCTAGATGATCTTGTAGGTCTTGACAGAACCGTTCAACTTCAGCTTCTTTAGCATTAGTGGTTGGGGCAGACTTGGATTATTGTCATACTGAATGGCTTGCCTTGGAAACGAACGAAGATCATCTGTCATTTTTGAGACTGCACCCAAGTACTTCATTTAAAACTCTTTTGTTGACTATGAGGGCTACTCCATTTCTTCTAAGCATTCTTGCCCACTGTAATAGGTATAATGGTCATCCGAATTAAATTTGCCCATTTTGGTCCATTTTAGTTCACTGATTCCTAAAATGTAGATGTTCACTCTTGCCATCTCCTGTTTGACCACTTTCAATGCCTTGATTCATGGATCTAACATTCCAGGTTCCTATGCAATATTGTTTACAACATCGGACTTTACTTTCACCACCAGATGCATCCATAACTGGGCGTTGTTTTCCCTTTGCTTAGCCTTTTCATTCCTTCTGGAGCAATTTCTCCACTCTTCTCCAGCAGCATATTGGGCACCTACTGACCTGTGGAAAAGTGTCCTATTTTTTTGTGTTTTCATAGTGTTCATGGGGTTCTCAAAGCAAGAATACTGGTTTGCCATTCCCTTCTCCAGTGGACCACATTTTGGTCACTCTCCACTATGAGTTGTCTGTCCATCTTGGGTGGCCCTACACAGCATGACTCATAGCTTCATTGAGTAAACAAGGCTGTGATTCATGTCATCAGTTTGGCTAGTTTTCTGTGATTGTGGTTTTAATTCTGTCTGCCCTCTGATGGATGAGGATGATGGGCTTGTAGAAGCTTCCTGATGGAAGGGACTGTCTGTGGGGAAAACTGGGTCTTGCTCTGGTGGGCAAGGCCATGCTCAGGAAATCTTTAATCCAATTTTCTGCTGTTGGGTAGGGCTGTGTTTGATCTCAGGAACTACCCCTACTATGGTAGGGGTAATGGCAACCTCTTCCAAAAGGACTTACGTTGGCATGCTATGCCTCCCAGGACTGCTTCAGTCAGTGTCCCTGACCCTGTGATAGGCCACTGTCAACCCACACCTCTGCCAGAGACTCCCGAACACTCACGGGTAAGTATGGCTAAGTCTCTTGAGGGGTCACTGCTCCTTTCTCTTGAGCCGTGTGCACAAGGTTTTGTTTTTGCCCTTCAAAAGTCTCTGTTTCCCCAGTCACATGGAAGTTTTGTAATCAAATCCCACTGGTCTTCAAAGTCAATCTCCCTGGGGGTTCTCAGTCTTTGTGCTGGATACCCAAGTTGGGAAATCTGCTGTAGGCCCCAGAACTTTGGCAACAGTGCAAGAACTTTTTTGGTATGATTGTTCTCCAGTTTGTAAGTCGCCTGCTTGGCGGCTCTAAAGTGGGGCTTAATGGCTACCTCCTCCCAGAGGATTTATGCTACATGCTACGCCTCCCAGGACTGCTGCTGCTAGAGCCCTTGTCCCTGCAGCAGGCCACTGTGACCCATGCCTCCTCAGGAGACACTCAAACACTCAAAGGCAGGTCTGGCTCAGTCTCCTTAAGGTCCTGGTGTGCACAAGGTTTTGTTTGTGCCCTCCGAGTGTTTTTGATGGGTATGAGGTTTGATTTTAAATGCAATCGCTTCCTACCGACTATTTTCTTGCAGCTTCTCCTTTGCCCTTGGACATGGGGTATCTTTTTTGGCGGGATCCAACATTCTGCAGTCGACGGTTGTTTAGCAGCTAGGTGCAATTTTGTTCTTATAGTAGAAGATGGGCACACGTCCTTCTATTCCACCATCTTGGAGTGATTTAATTTTTATTTATTTATTTTTGGCCACTCCATGTGGCATGCAGGACCTTAGTTCCCTGACCAGGGATTGAATGGCGACACCTTGCATTGGGAATGTGGACTCTCAACCACTGGACCTCCAGGGAAGTCCTTAATCTGACATAGACATTTATCAAATACCTTTAAGCAAATAAAAAGTGCAACAATGAAACTTTAAAAGAAAAGTGCTATCACTTTTATTTAACGTTATACTATAAATTCTTTTCAGATAATAAGAAAAGAAAAAGAAATAAAATGTATTAAACTCCAAAAATAAGACAAAAAGCATTACTATTACTAGATTATATGCTTGCCAACACAAAGTACCAAAAAGAATATGTAGACAAATTATAAGAATTAAGGAAGCTTGCAATATTAGTGAATAAATTTATTATATTTCTAAATATCAAAAAAAGCAATTAGAATATGTAATTTTAAAAGATACCACTTATAATACCAATAGTAAGAACAGTCTTGAGTATTCATTGGAAGGACTAAGGCTGAAGCTGAAACTCCGATACTTTGGTCACCTGATGTGAAGGACTGACTCATCTGAATAAGACCCTGGTGCTGGGAAAGACTGAAGACAGGAGAAAGGGATGACAGAGGATGAGATGGTTGGATGGCATCACCGACTCTATGGACATGAGTTTGAGCAAGCTGCAGGAGCTGGTGATGGACAGGGAAACCTGGCGCGCTGTAGTCCATGGGGTTGCAAACAGTCGGACACAACTGAGCGACTGAACTGAAAACAGACAAACTAACAAAAGGCAAACAAGAATAGATCTAACAGAAGATGTATAAAGTTTTCATGGAAAAAAATCACAAAATGCTACTGAAAGACATTAAAGGCCTATATATATTAGGGAATATACCACGTTTACAAATAGAAAGACTTGGAAAAATGTCAGTTCTTCCTTAGTCTATGAATTCAATATAATTTTAATCAAAGTCCCAGTGGAGTTTCTCATGGAATCCAACAAAGTGATTCTAAAATTATATAGAAAAACCAAGGGCGAAGAACAGGAAAGATATTTCTTAGGAAAACACAGCATGGGGACTTGCCTCGCAAATTTTAAATTTATTATTAACTTTAATTAAGACTTTGAGGTGCTTTTTTGAAAACAGGCTAAGAGACGAACAGAGCAGAAATCCTGAATAGGCGCACATATTTATAGAAATATGGTGTGTGAAGAGGAGGCCATAGTAAACCACTGGAGAAAAGATATTTATAGTAATAAATCATTCTGTGGGCTACTGGTTATACATTTAGAAAAAGATAAAATAGATTTCTACCTCACACAATCCACAAAAAATCAATTTCAGATAAAGGACTTAAATATGAAAGGCAAAATTATTAAACTTTTAAAGTGGATATGAGGAGATCTTTATGACTTCACTGAAAGGAATGATTGCTTACATAAGACACACAAAATACAGACCATTAAAGAAATGATTAATGAAGCTAACTACTTTAAATTTACAAACCTATATTCATCAAAGGTACCAGAAAGACAAGGAAAAGACAACCACAATCTAGGAAGAGGTACTTGCAACATGAAAGGATTAGCATTCAGAACATATTAAGACCTCCTACAAATCAATGAGAAAAAGCTAAACAATTCAAAAGAGAAAAGGGTTGAAGAAGCACATAGGCATTTCCAGAAAACATGCAAAGGTGATGAATATGAAAAATTATTCCACTTTATCAGTTACTGGGGAAATGCAAATTCTAACTACAATGACATACCATTATATAATGACCAGACTGGCAGAATTTAAAATATAGAATTTTTTTAATACCAAAGTTGGTAAGGATGTGAAGTAATAGAAACTCTCATACATTGTTGCAAGTATGTACATTTATAAAGATATTTTAGAAAATAATTTGTCATAATCTAGTAAGATTGATGTTGTATATACTCTTGACTCAGCAATTCCATTCTTATGTGTTCATTGAAGAGAAATTCTTACACATGTGCATCAGTGTATAAGAATGGTCATTACAACACTTTTCAGTTACAACACTGTTTTCATTTCTGGGGCAATGGTACAAATATCCTTCAACAGTAGAATGGACTTATCTAGCAGTGAATAAACCATAACTAAGTGCATTAACAAGGATGATCATTATGAGCAACTGCTCAAAAAAATAATTATATCAATGAAAAACAGGATGATTCCAATTATAAGAAGGTCAAAACAGTCAAAACTAAACAGAATTATATTTCAAGAGTACACATACAGGGTAAAACCATGAGGAAAAGCAAAGGAATGAATAACATCAAATTCAGGAGAATTTGATGGATAATAAAGTTCAATAACCTCTAATAAGCTCTAAGGGAGAGGAAGAGTGAGAGCAGTTGAGTGGAACTCCCAAGGATTTTAATGTGAATGTTCTAGTTCTTAAACTAGATCTTAGGTATATGTGAGTGTGTCTTATTTTTATTCTTTTAAAAATATGATGTCGAACTTCCCCGGTGGACCAGTGGTAAAGAATATGCCTTGAAGTACAGGGGACACAGGTTTGATCCCTGGTCCGGGAAGGTGCCACACGCCATGGGGCAACTAGACCCGTGCATCACAACTACCGAGTCTATATGCCTAGAGTCCATGCTATGCAACAAGAGAAGCCACCTCAGTGAGAGCCCACACACCTCAGCTAGAGAAGCCACCTCAGTGAGAGCCCACACACCTCAGCTAGAGAAGCCACCTCAGTGACAGCCCACACACCTCAGCTAGAGAAGCCACCTCAGTGAGAGCCCACACACCTCAGCTAGAGAAGCCACCTCAGTGAGAGCCCACACACCTCAGCTAGAGAAGCCACCTCAGTGAGAGCCCACACACCTCAGCTAGAGAAGCCACCTCAGTGACAGCCCACACACCTCAGCTAGAGAAGCCACCTCAGTGACAGCCCACACACCTCAGCTAGAGAAGCCACCTCAGTGACAGCCCACACACCTCAGCTAGAGTAGTCTCCGTTTGCTGCAACTAGAGAAGAGCCCATGCTACAGTGAAGATCCAGTGCAGCCAAAAACAACAAATAAATAAATATAAACTTTAATAAATACATACGTCATAATTACCACTTATTTCACAAACAGAATTTCATGAGTCACAATGACTACTCGAAAACAAGGTCAAGTTGAACTGCACAATGGGTAATGATTCTTAAGGCTTACACACTAATACACACTAGTACACACTAGCATTACATGTACAGCTCATATTTCTGCCTCAGCAAAAACTACAAATTACTATGTGTTATATAGTCAACATATAGAATGCCAAACCTACGATTGTCAGCAGTCTGTTAAATTTCCATTAAGTGTCCCTTAGATATTTAAACATGTAATGAAATCTCATATAACTAGATAATACATATATCCCATTTGTAAAAGCAGTTTATTATCAAGAATTTTTAATAATTATTGTTGGTCTTTTTATACATTTAGACAGATGTAACTGAGATAAGTAAAATAAAACAAACTTTCAGAAAATGAAGACTGCTACTTAAGGATTTTTCTGACCTGTACCGGGATTTTTTTTCAGGAAAAAAGCAACCTAAGGATGGAAATCTGGACTTGGTTATTTGATCTGATTAGATTCAATGCCTTAATAATTGGTGGGGGGTATGAAAGGGCAAAGGATTCTTAGGGTAGTGAAATACTCTGCACAATATTAATACCATTATGATGGGTACATCTCATTATACATTTGTCCAAACCCAATGAATGTAAAGCTCTAAGAGTCATGCAAACTGTGGACTTTACATGATTCAGTTCAGTTCAGTTGCTCAGTCGTGTCCGACTCTTGGCAACCCCATGAATCGCAGCACTCCAGCTGATATGTCAATGTAGGTTCATTAATTGTAACAAATGTATCATTCTTGTGAGAAATGCTGATAATGGGGGAGGCTATGCATGTGTAGGTACAAGAGATAGATATCTCTATACCTTTGTCTCAATTTTGCTATGAACCTGAATACATGGAAAATCTCTATACCCTTCTCTCAATTTTGCTGTGAACCTGAAACTGTTCTTAAAAAATAAAATCTTACTAAAAATAATAGTTATTAATTAACAAAAAGCATCAATGAATCTTTTGCCAGTGGTTAGTGAGAAACTGGTAGTCCCTGGCACACAGAAGCAAAAGAGTTAACTTAAATTTACCCCTACAGACAACTGTTATCAACTCCCTTTGTAACCAAGTAATTGTTGTCATAAGCATTTTAATTCAAATAAGGGGAAAAATAAGGCTAGTCAACTGTATCAAATTTCACTAGAGAATCTGAGTTAAGTCAGATAGAGGAGAAATATCATATGACATCTCTTATATGTGGAATCTAAAAAGAAATGATACAGATGGGGCAAGGGAAGAAGAAGAGGGATAGCTAGGGAGTCTGAGATAGACATGTACACATCATTTTGCAACCAACAAGGACCTAATGTATAGCACAGGGATCTCTGCCAATGTTATGTGGCAGCCTGGATAGGAAAGAAGTTTGGGGGAGAATGGACACATGTATATGTATGACTGAGTCTCTTCACTGCTCACCTGAAATTATCACAGCATTGTTAACCTGCTATATCCCAACACAAAATCAAAAGTCGTTTTTTTAAAAAAGGGGATGACCCACAGAGACGTTATGGGGAGTGAGGTGGGAGAGGGGTTCATGTTTGGGAACACATGTAAGAATTAAAGATTTTAAAATTAAAAAAATAAAAAAACTTAAAAAAATATATTAAATATAAAAAAAAATAAAATAAAAAAATAGGTCACTAGAGAATTTGAAGGAAGATCACAATCTCAAGATGCTAAATTTCTATCACAAGGTTCCTGCTGGATTTCCTCTTTCAGCATCTTTGAATTCTGAGCTAGTGTTTGTGCAGCTCTGTGGTGACGAGAATTAACTTTTTAAACAGCATGATCAAAGTTGAAGGCTTAAAGGCAGTGAGAGATACAGAAGATTCCAATGTGTACTTGCTCTCTCCTTCAAAAACAGGAAAATATATGGATGGATTAAATAATCTACAAACAGAAACTGATTACACGTGCATGTAAACCCCATATTTCAATTCATATACTGAAAGTGAAAGTCACTCAGTCGCGTCCGACTCTTTGTCACTCCATAGACTATACAGTCCATGGAATTCTCCAGGCCAGAATATTGGAGTGGGTAGCCTTTCCCTTCTCCAGGGATTTTCCCAACCCAGGGATTGAACCCAGGTCTCCCACATTGCAGGCAGATTCTTTACCAGCTGAACCACAAGGGAAGCCTAAGAATACTGGAGTGGGTAGCCTATCCCTTCTCCAGCGGATCTTCCCGATCCAGGAATCGAACCAGGGTCTCCTGCATTACAGGTGGAATCTTTACCAACTGAGCTATCAGGGAAGGCAAGTGTAAATGTGAACACTGTACTTATTACATAGATTGCCTTTAACATACATGTTGCTGTGTATACCTTTAGCACATTAAAAAAAAAATCTCTGCTGATTAAAACTCCATGGTGTACATGCACCAAATTTTATCTAGCTACTATCCCTGTCTCCCATATATCTATGCTTCAGTCGTGTCTGACTCTTTGCGACCGACCCTATGAACTGTAGCCCACCAGGCTTCTCTGTCCATGGGATTCTCCAGGCAAGAATACTGGAGTGAGTTGCCATATCCTTCTCCAGGGGATCTTCCTAACCCAGGGATTGAACTTGGGTCTGCCACATTGCAGGCAGACTCTTTACCGTCTAAGGTTTACAGTGAATAAAGGAGTAACCAAGTACAAGTCCTTTTATGGTCTTGTACAAGACCCCTCTCTCTCTTGTCCAGAACTGCTGGGTCATACAGTATATATACTTTTCTGTTGACTAATTACCACCTGATTACTTTCCAAAATGACTGTACCTGTCTTTGCTCTTACCAGTAATGTATAAAGATTCCCATATTGCCACTTCTACCATCACACTGCAATGTTCTACTTTCTAATTTTTCCCAGTCTGAGTAATAGTATGAAGAGCTATTGTTTTATTTTGCATATCTTTATAGCTTCCTGAGTTCTTTCTTTTATAAAAAGTCTGTTCATATCCTTTTTATTTTTTTCATTTTTTTTCCATTGGGGTTGCTGTTTTATTCTTGGTGATATACAGAAAAAAATTTTTTTTGGTGTGTGTGTGTGTGTGTATACACACTCCTACAACCCCTCATATATTCACAAACATACACACACATTTCCACCTATTTATTTCAATATATATGGTGAAAACCATGAGATGACACTGTTAGCTCTAATTTATTCAAAATCATAGGATTCATGCTTTCTCTTTTTTCCATACTTATAATTTATTCTTTTATCAGTGAAAAACCTGGCTACAATTATTCTC
Source organism: Budorcas taxicolor (assembly GCF_023091745.1). Classification (NCBI taxonomy): domain Eukaryota; kingdom Metazoa; phylum Chordata; class Mammalia; order Artiodactyla; family Bovidae; genus Budorcas; species Budorcas taxicolor. Next base: position 42,141,770 of record NC_068924.1, on the reverse strand, counting down.
AGTACATTTACTTATTTGCTCAGTCTTTTAACTGTAAACAGTACTCTTATTCCACTGGGCCACCAATACCAATTCATCTAGACCCTGTTTTGCAAGTATGGGACCAGCTTCTGCCCTGCCTGAGCTTGCCCAGTGGTGCCTGGATACTGGAGGAAGGAAAAAAGGGAGGGAGGGATAGAGGGAGGGAGGAAAGACAGAGAAAAGGAGAATTAAAATTTTTTTTTACTTGTTAGGTTTTGTTGGTAAAAAGAAAAACTATTGATTTTTGTAGATTGGTCTTATATTTAGTAACCTAATTGAATCATCTGATTAAAGTTAAAATAATTGTCAACGTGGCACTTTTTCTAGGCAGAGGATCATATCATCTGAAAACAATGACAGCTTTTTCTTTCTCTTCTAATCCTTAGATCTCACCTTTACCTTCTAACATTTTTAACTGAGAAATAATTTACATGTAACATGATATTAGTTTTAGGTATACAACATAATGATTTTATACACTGTTAATAGTGGTGATAAAATTAAGCATTTTTATCTTGTTACAATCTTAAAGGGAACACATACAATTTCTTCATGGCTTGCTTTGCTATGTAGGTTTTATCAAGTATGGAAGCTTTTCTCTAATAACAAATTTGCTAAGAACTTATACACAAATACATGTTGAACTGTATTAAATGCTTTTCTGTACTGATTAAGATAATATTTTCCTTTAATCTATTAATATGATTAATTATATTAAAAAGATCCAGGGATCTATTCCACTATATCATGATTTTTTTTTTTATGTACTACTAAAATCAATTAGCCAATATTTTATTTAGGAATTTTGTACTTACACAGATATGGAAAATGAGACTAGTTTTTCTTTCCTTCTATTGTATTTATTTGATTTTGGAATCAGATTTACATTAGCCTCATAAGATGATATTAAAAACATAATGCTGATTAAAAAAAGAAACAATATATAACACACCATTTGTGCTTTATCACTCAGTAGTGTCCAGTTCTTTGCGGCCCCACTGACTGTAGCCAGCAAGGCTCCTCTGTTCATGGGGATTCTCCAGGCAAGAATACTGGAGTGGGTGGCCATCCCCTCCTCCAGGAGATCTTCCCAACCCAGGGATCAAACCCAGGTCTTTCACACTATGGGTGGATTCTTCACCATCTGAGCCACCAGGGAAGCCCAACAAACCATTTACATACCAACACACCACTGACATTCTTTTCATTACCATTATGCACTCAATTTCCCTCAGTCATTTTAATGTGTTTAATGTATTGTTTTCAATGCAGATGTTCTTTAAAAATACATATTATTTAGTGCATATCTATTTTATGTATGTATGTATGAACCACATGATTTACATAAAAAGATATACACTAAATTAATATGTATTTTTAAAGAACATCTGCATTGAAAACAATATATTAAACACATTAAAATGACTGAGGGCAATTGAGTGCATAATAGTAATAAAAATAAATGAATAAAACAAGAATGGGACCTTGCATGAACCAAAAATGATAATGTGTTATGAACTGGAGAGGGCCACTATTGCTCCTACTAGTCAAGGATGAAAAACGGGGTCCTGAGATAATATAATTTAGAAGTAAGAGGAACCCTGGGTATCTAGTCCAACACATTTACAATGCAGAAATCCTTTTTCAGCTGTCCTGAAAATGACTAGAGTGATAGACTGCATATCTATAAAGCTGTCCTTTTTGGTGTTAAAAAGTTTTAAATGTTGGGTCTAATCTTCCCCTTCCCAGACTTACCAAATCAGAATCTCTGATGATGCGGTCCAGAAATGCATTTAAAAATGTTAAGAAAAGTTAAAAAAAAAAAAAAAAGTGACTACAGCAGATATCAGAACACTCATTTTTTTCAACTCTTAATTAAATGTTAAATTTACCTGCAGAATTTAAGGAGAGTATTGGTTGGCCAAAAAGCTCATTTGGGTTCATCCTAATAAAAGCCCAAATGAACTTTCTGGCCAACTCAATATTTGCTGGCTATACATGAGCTTTAAATTTTGCTTTCAAGCAGAAGTTGCGAATTTTCAGCTATCCATCTAGGTTTTCTCACCTAGATATTCTTGTGCACAGGGACACAAAGTGTGCAGAGGCCAGTTCTGGTTGGGGTCTGGATTATAGCCAAGAAAGGATGAAAGCTACTTCCAGTGTAAGAATGGAAGATGTCAAGAACTGAAACTCTAATCAGATATGGTAAGCAGCTACTTATATTACACACACTTATTCATTTACTCATTCATGCAAAATGGACTGAGCAGGTTGTATTTCGTGCTAGACATACTGGGAAATATAGGCAAGCAAACAGCAATTTCATTGTATGTGATAAGCATTATTGTAGGATTCCGGTGGATAGGGTGGGGGCAGTAGAAGATAAAGCAGAAGTACATAGAAGCAGTTTGCAACCCACAACTGATGGGCCAAACAAGGTTTCCAGGAGGAGGTAACATCTAAACTGAGAGTAAAGGATGGCTAGGAGTTAGCTAGGTGAAAGGGACAACTGAGGGAGTAGGGAGTTGAAAGAAACAGTGTTCCAAACTAAGGCAGTAAGATATGCAAAGGCCAGAGGATTCACAGCAGTGAAAAATGAGACCATAGATGTAGGAAGGAGCCAAGATATGATGAGAATTTACTCTGAGGGCAAAGGTTAAGAATTTTAAATTGGGAAGTGACAAGCTCCAACTTGCATTGTAAACTATCACTTTTGTAAAGCAAAGAAATAGACAAGTAAGGGGGTGGGTCAGGAAGGAGGTGAGGAGACCAGTTAAGACGTTGGTGCAATGAAAAAGGTAAGGAATGTTGGTAACTTTAATGAGGATATTGTAATTAAGGGATAGATTATAGTGTGGATCAAATCTGAGAGACATTAGGAGAGAGACATAGGAAAGCAGAATCTACAGGACTCAGTTGCTGATCATACATGAGGATAAGGCTAACAGAAAGAGACTAATTTCATGTTTTTGGCTTATTTGGTGTCATTTATTAAATTAGAAAATAGGAAGAAGAGGCTGTGGAAAGTGGCTAAAAACGGATAAAAGGTGACTATTTCAGTTCGGAATACAGCATCTAAATAGCTTTGGGACATTTAAGTAAAGATGGAGAATAACCAGCAAGATACTCAGTTCTGGAGGTAGATTTGGAAGGATTAGGTAAAAGACAATAATGGGGATGAATAAGATTGCCTAGGTAGAATCTTAGACTGGGAGACTATCTAAAGACACAAATAAACATCATCATTTGTATGACAGGGGAAGAAGCCCTACCAAAAAAGACTGAAAAAGAGATTTAAAAGAAGAAGAGTATCAGGAGAAACGGTATCATCAAAGACAAGGGAAGTGGGTTTTGCACAGAAGTGGCCAGAGGTTATCATCAAATCTACCATGTTCCAAAAAAGATAAGAACAGAAGAATTTCTACTAGATTATCAATGAGTTCTCATTGGTGAGTAGTGGTATCCAAAAATTTAGCCTAAACCTTAGAGCTGTTAGTAAAGCTAACTTCTTAATTTTCTCCTATATCTGAAACTCAAAGTGTTGACAACCAAGTTGTTTCCTTAATAAGCATCTTAAAAGATTAAAGACTTATTTCAGTAATTACTATTTCTATGAAATTATGTTAACAATTCAAGTATTCAAACAATATCTGAATACTTTCTATGTGCCAGGTACTGTGCTGGATGTTGGGTATACAATGATGAACAATAAAGACAAAGTCTGTTTTCATCCAGTTAAGGATGGAATTTTTCAATAGCAATTGTTATTTAGAAAAAAAAAGATCCATGTTTCCAGAATGTAAGTTCCTGATCGAATTTTAAATTCAGTTATACAGCACCTACTACCACAGTTTTTGAAGAGCACAGTATATCTGTGAGTTACACGCACAGAATAAAAAAAAAAAAGATTTAGAACTCATTTTTTCAACTTAACGAGCTGTGGTTTGAAAAAATTAATTTCTTTGAGGGCAGTAGTGATTGTGGATGACTGTTTCAAAGCCTAAAGAAAGCTGAGGTTGTCTGAGGTAGTCAGGGATAAAAGTACCCAAGGAGGAAAAGAACAGAATAATTATCGATGTTGACTAAATGGTTCTTTTACAACAGTTGAGTGGAGAATGAAAGGAGAGTTGAGGAACAAAGGTGGGGGTACGAACTGACTTTGTTTTATTGACCCTTTCTGCTTAGGTCATCCTCCTTAAGAGGTAAACCAAAGATTGACAAAAAAAAGAAAAGAATGTATACATGACAGAACTTGTTGACTGCAAGCTTTGTTACAGCATGACCTGGTTAAGCTGTTCTGTTAAGAACCTCCTATCTCAGTGTTTTCAGTAAAATCTTTTCCTCTTTGGCTGGTCAGATTTCTCAGAGAACTGTCTTCCAATGTCTGCTTGAGGGAAGCCTCCCAGAGTTCTAGGAACTGAAGGGGGAAAGTTGTTGACTGGTATTCTTAACATTTGACACTCATTTTCCTCTCTAGTTTGCAGCAAAACAGAATTTCCCTCAGCCAGACATAGTGTCTCCCTTGCCTGTTCATGCTTTGTCTCTCAAACATAAATACACAAACAAGCAAACCTCTAATAGTCTGCTAGGATAAAGGAGAGGCAACTGGCTGTAACACAGAATTGGAAAAGGTCTGAGACAGGACTCTAATTGCATCATAAGAAGACTTTCAACTAATCCTCTTTTTAATGTTTTAGCTCCATCTTAAGCTCTTGCTTTCAGAGATAACCTGATATCTCCAATTCTTGAGCCCTTTGCAGTTCTGCAAACTGGGATGCTTCAAGGCATTTACAACTGTTAGGTAAAGGCTTTCTTGGGGCTGTTAAGTCACTCATCCATCAGCTTTCTAGTTTCCAAAATATTGTTGCTGTTGTCTCCTATCCTATTTTGCCTGTGGGTTTATGCATTAAAGGGTTTCCCTTGTGGCTCAGCTGGTTAAGAATCCACCTGCAATGCAGGAGACCTGGGTTCAATCCCTGGGTTGGAAGATCTCCTGGAGAAGGGAAAGGCTACCATTCCAGTATTCTGGCCTGGAGAATTCCATGGACTGTACAGTCCATGGGGTCACTAAGAGTCGGACATGACTGAGCGACTTTCACTTATGCATTTAAAAAATCCTCTTTACTGTTGTTTTAGTGGTTTTGATGGGTAGTAGCTGAGGTTAAAGGTATATATTCAATTTACACTTTAACCAGAAGTTACTCTATCTACTTATCTACCACCACCTTTCTTTACTACACTTGGTAATATGAAACAGTTTTCAATTCTCAAAAACACAGGTCCTTTCCCTATTTCTTTTTGCTATTAGCAACTCCTCTATCTGGAATACTTCACCTCCCCACCAATCCTTGTCTGACCTTCTGTGACCATCTCTTTCCCACTCTAAATCCAATAACCCAGAATAGCATTCATAGTACTTTTTTACACACCCTTATCAGGGCAAATCACTACATCATAAATACTAGTTTACCTATGAGATTTTCCTTCTAGACTCTGAACTCCTTAAGAACTAAAATTATACCTTAATCACATCAGTATGTCCAGTACTTATTACAGAGGCTAGTATATGGTAGAAATCAGTGAATGTTTGGAGGAAGAGAAAGGAGTAAAATACATAGTCTGCTTAAGGAAAAGATGCATTCTACTGATTAATATACTCTTTTTCTTAAAATTGAAGTACAGTCTTAAAATACTGTGTTAGTTTCAAGTGTACAGCAAAGTAACTAGGTTTAATATGTATATAATTTTTTCCATTATAGGTTATTATAGGATATCAAATCAGTAAATGCTTATTGTTTGCATATTTTATATATACATCTGCAATCCCAAACTCCTTATTTATCCCTCCCCTCTTCCCTTCTGGTAAGTTTGTTTTCGATGTTTGTGAGTCTGTTTCTGTTTTGTAAGTAAGTTTATTTGTATTATTTTTCAGATTCCACATATAAGTTATATTATATGTATTTGTCTCTGTCTGACTTACTTCACTTAGTATGGTAATCACTAGGTCCATCATGTTGTTGTAAATGGCAATATATCATTTTTAAATTATGAAATATACAAAAAGCTCATACAGTTCAACATCAAAAAAGCAAACAACCCAATCAAAAAATGAGCAGAAGAACTGAACAGATGTTTCTCCAAACAAGGCAGACAGATGGCCAACACTCACATAAAAAGATGCTCAACATTGCTAATTTTTAGAGAAATGTAAATTGAAACTACAATGAAGAACACCATGGCCCTCATCAAAAAGTCAACAAGCAACAAATGCTAGAGACAGTGTGGAGAAAAGGGAAATCTCCTACACTGTTGGTGGGAATGTAAATTGGTGTAGCCACTATGGAGAACAATACGGAGATTCCTCAAAAAACTAAACTAGAACTACCAGCAATCCCACTCCTGGGAATGTATGCAGAAGAGATGAAAACTCTAATTCAAAAAGATATGTGCACCCCAATGTTCACAGTAGTACTATTTATAATAGCCAATACATGGAAGCAACCTAAGTGTCCATTAACAAATCAATGGATAAAGATACATACACACACACACAAATGGAATAGTAATCAGCCATAAAAAGAATGAAATACTGATTAATATATTCTCATTAGTCTGTTCTGCACTGCCATAACAAAACATCATAGAATGGGTGGTACATAAACAACAGAAATTTATTTTTCACAATTTGGGAGGTTGGAAATCCAAGGTTAGAGTAGTAGTGAGGGTCTAGTTAGGGCCCTCCTCAAAGCTGCAGACTTTGTGTTATATCTTTACATGGTGGAGAGGGTTAGGGAGATCTACTGGCTCTCTTTTATAAGGATACTGATCTCCTTGGTAATGTCTTTGCCTTCCTGACCTAATCCCCTCCCCAAAGCCTCACCTCCTAATATTATCACCATTATTTTTTTAATAGTTGCTCAGAGGTGTCTGAGTCTTTGTGACCCTATGAACTGTAACCCACCAGGCCCCTCTGTCCGTAGAATTCTCCAGGCAAGAATACTGGAGTGGGTAGCTGGCTCCGGGAGCCTCCTGATCTAGGGATCAAATCTGGGACTCCTACATTGCAGGCAGATTCTTTAAGCCACCAGGGAATCCCTTAGGCACTAGGTTTCCAACATATAAACCTGGGAGGACACATTCAGAATACAGCAATTAACAAAATTCTCAAACTGGTATCTCTTACATAGGAACAGGTCATGAACAGTGCTTGAGGACCTTTGAAAACTTCTAGGCTGGGCTTCCCTGGTGGCCAAAGTACTGAATCCATGTGCCTAGAGCCAGTGCTCCAGAAAAAAAGAAGCCAATGCAATGAGAAGGCTACACAACAAAGAGTAGCCGCCACTCGCCACAACTAGAGAAAGCCAATGCACAGCAACAAAGACCCAGTGCAGCCATAAACAAATAAATAACCTTCTAGATTGTGGAAGGCTTGGGGTTCCAGAAGATAATCCATTTTCCTCACACTTTTAAACCTCTATGTGGTTTCCTAAGTTATTCAGAGCCCTTAGCATAACAAGCTCAACCTAAGAATTTATAGACACCACCAGACACCACCCTAATGGCAGAAAGTGACGAGGAAATAAAGAGCCTCTTGATGACGGTGAAAGGAGAGAATGAAAAAGCTGGCTTAAAACTCAACATTCAAAAACTAAGATCATGGCATCCAGTCCCAGCACTTTGTGGCAAACAGATGGGGAAGAAAATGAAACAGTGACAGACTACCTTCTTGGGCTTCAAAATCACTGCAGATGGTGACAGCAGTCATGAAATGAAAAGACACTTGCTCCTTGGAAGAAAAGCTGTGACAAACCTAAAAAGTGTATTAAAAAGCAGAGATATCACTTTGCTGACAAAGGTCCATCTAGTCAAAGCTATGGTTTTTCCCGTAGTTATGTATGGATGTGAGAGTTGGACCATAGAGAAGAATTGATGTTTTTGAACTGTGGTGCTGGAGAAGACTCTTGAGAGTCACTTGGACAGCAAGGAGATCAAACCAGCCCATCCTAAAGGAGATCAGTCCTGGATATTCATTGGAAGGACTAATGTTGAAGCTGGAACTTCAATACTTCAGCCACCTGATGCGAAGAGCTGACTCATCTGAAAAGACCCTGATGCTGGCCAAGATTGAGGGCAGGAGGAGAAGGGGACAACAAAGGATGAGATGGTTGGATGGTATCACCGACTCAATGGACATCGGTTTGGGTGGACTCTGGGAGTTGGTGATGGACAGGAAGGCCTGGCGAGCTGTGGTTCATGGTGTCACAAAGAGTTGGACACAACTGAGTGACTGTACGGAACTGAAAATACAAAAACCTTATGTGTATACTCAATGAGTTTCTACAAATGTGCCATAATGTTTTTGAGATTTATCCATGAGGTTACATGTATTATTAACTTTTAACAAACGTATTGATTAGTATTACTTTGTATGGTATATGGTAATTAAAAAATAAAAGCTATTCTCTGATTGATGGGCACCTGCACTGATTTCAGCTTTAGGCTACTATGAATAAAGCTCCTATGAATATTTTTGTATCTCTTTTTGTAGTGATATGCTTTCATTTTTTAAGGTAAGATCCAGGTGTGAAACTCCTGGATCATAGGATAGGTATATGCTTACTTTGATAAGAATCTCCTAGACTTTTTTCTAAAGTGACTGTACCCGTTTACACTCTCAACAATAAAACATGAGAATTCTGAGTACCTTAAAACCCTGCCGGCAGGATGGGCGGTCCTAAGATGGTGGAGGAATAAGATGGGGAGACCACTTTCTCCCCCACAAATTCATTAAAAGATCATTTGAACACTGAGCAAATACCACAAAACAACTTCTGAAAGCTGGCGGAGGACACAAGGCACCCAGAAAGGCAGCCCATTGTCTTTGAAAGGAGATGTTTTATCATCAGTGCTGTATGGATAGAGAAGTCTTGAGGCTACTGCAAAAATAAGACTAAAAGCCAGAGGCAGGAAGCTTAAGTCCAAAACTTGAGTAACTAGAAAACTCCTGACTCCAGGGAACATTAATCAACAAGAGCTCATCCGAAAGACTCCATACCTACCCTGAAACCAAGCTCCATCCAGGAGCCAACAAGTTTCAGAGCAAGACATACCAAACTAAATTCTTCAACAACACAGAATATAACCCTGAGCACAAAAAAACAGGCGGCCAAAAATCACACCAAACCTGTAGACACCTCAAAACTCACTACTGGACACTTCATTGCAATCCAGAGAGAAGAGATCCAGCTCCACCCACCAGAACACTGACACAAGCTTCCCTAACCAGGAAACCTTGACAAGCCACTCGTTCAACTCCAACCACAGGGAGGAACCTCCACAATAAAGAGGAACTGCAAACTTCCAGCATACAGAAAGACCACCCCAAACACAGCAACCTAAACAAGATGAAAAGGCAGAGAAGTATTCAGCAGGTAAAGGAACATGATAAATGCCCACCAAACCAAACCAAAGAGGAGATAAGGATTCTACCTGAAAAAGAATTCAGAATAATGATAGTAAAAATGATCCAAAATCTTGAAAACAAAATGGAGTTACGGATAAATAGTCTGGAGACAAGGATTGAGAAGATGCAAGAAATGTTTAACAAGGACCTAGAAGAAATAAAAAAGAGTCAATCCCTGCAATAACTGAGATCAAAAGCACTCTGGAGGGAACCAACAGTAGAATAACTGAGGTAGAAGACAGGATAAGTGAGGTGGAAGATAGAATGGTGGAAATAAATGAAGCAGAGAGGAAAAAATAAAAAAGAATTTAAAGAAATGAGGACAACTTCAGAGACCTCTGGGACAATGTTAAACACCCCAACATTTGAATCATAGGAGTCCCAAAAGACGACAACAAAAAGAAAGGCCGTGTGAAAATACTTGAGGAGATAATAGTTGAAAACATCCCTAAAATGGGGAAGGAAATAGCCACCCAGCTCCAAGAAACCCAGAGAGTCCCAAATAGGATAAACCCAAGGCCAAACACCCCAAGACACATATTAATCAAATTAACGAAGATCAAACACAAAGAACAAATATTAAAAGCAGCAAGGGAAAAACAACAAATAACCCAAAAGGGGATCCCCATAAGGATAACAGCTGATCTTTCAATAGAATTTCTTCAAGCCAGAGGGGAATGGCAGGACATACTTAAAGTGATGAAAGAGAAAAACCTACAACCCAGATTACTGTACCCAGCGAGGATCTTATTCAAATATGAGGGAGGAATCAAAAGCTTTACAGACAAACAAAAGCTCAGATAATTCAGCACCACCAAACCAGCTCTTCAACAAATGCTAAAGGATCTTCTCTAGACAGGAAACATAGAAAAAGTTTATAAACTTGAACCCAAAACAACAAAGTAAATGTCAATGGGATCATACTTATCAATAATTACCTTAAGTGTAAATGGGTTGAATGCCCCAACCAAAAGACAAAGACTGGCTGAATGGATACAAAAAGACCCCTATATATGCTGTCTACAAGAGACCCACCTCAAACCTAGGGACACATATGTACTGAAAGTGAAGGGCTGGAAAAAGATATATCATGCAAATAGAGACCAAAAGAAAGCAGGAGTAGCAATACTCATATCAGATAAAATAGACTTTGAAATAAAGGCTGTGAAAAGAGACAAAGACGGACACTACATAATGATCAAAGGATCAATCCAAGAAGAAGATATAACAATTTTAAATATATATGCACACAACATAGGAGCACCACAATATGTAAGGCAAATGCTAACAAGTATGAAAGGGGAAATTAACTAACACAATAATAGCTGGAGACTTTAGTACCCCACTCACACCTATGGATAGATCAAATAAACAGAAAATTAGCAAGGAAATACAAACTTTAAATGATACAATGAACCAGTTAGACCTAATTGACATCTATAGGACATTTCACTCTAAAACAATGAATTTCACCTTTTTCTCAAGTGCACACGGAACCTTCTCCAGGATAGATCACATCCTGGGCCATAAATCTAGCCTTGGTAAGTTCAAAAAAATTGAAATCATCTCAAGCATCTTTTCTGATCACAATTTGGTAAGATTAGATGTCAACTACAGGGAAAAAGCTATTAAAAATACAAACATATGGAGGCTAAACAACACACTTCTGAATAACCAAAAATCACAGAAGAAATCAAAAAAGAAATCAAAATATGCATAGAAACAAATGAAAATGAATACACAACAACACAAAACCTGTGGGATTCAGTAAAAGCAGTGCTAAGGGGAAGGTTCATAGCAATACAAGCCTACCTCAAGAAACAGTAGAGAAATCAAATAAAAAACCTAACTCTAACCTAAAGCAACTAGAAAAAGAAAAAATGAAGCACTCCAGGGTTAGTAGAAGGAAAGAAATCATAAAAATCAGGGCAGAAATAAATGCAAAAGAAACAAAGGAGACCATAGCCAAAATCAACAAAGCTAAAAGCTAGTTCTTTGAGAAGATAAATAAAATAGACAAACCATTAGCTAGACTCATCAAGAAACAAAAGGAGAAGAATCAAATCAACAATATTAGAAATGAAAATGGAGAAATCACAACAGACAACACAGAAATACAAAAGATCATAAGAGACTACTATCAGCAACTATATGCCAATAAAACGGACAACTTGGAAGAAATGGACAAATTCTTAGAAAAGTACAACTTTCCAAAACTGAACCAAGAAGAAATAGAAAGTCTTAACAGACCCATCAGAAGCACAGAATCGAAACTGTAATCAGAAATCTTCCAACAAACAAAAGTCCACAACAAGATGGCTTCACATCTGAATTCTACCAAAAATTTAGAGAAGAGCTAACACCTATCCTACTCCAACTCTTCCAAAAAACTGCAGAGGATGGTAAACTTCCAAACTCATTCTATGAGGCCACCATCACGCTAATACCAAAACCAGACAAAGATGTCACAAAAAAAGAAAACTACAGAACAATATCACTGATGAACACAGATGCAAAAATCCTTAACAAAATTCTAGCAAACAGAATCCAACAACATATTAAAAAGATCATACATCATGAGCAAGTGGGCTTTATCCCACGGATGCAAAGTTCTTCAATATTCACAAATCAATCAATGTGATATACCACATTAACAAATTGAAAGATAAAAGCCATATGATTATCTCAATAGATGCAGAGAAAGCCTTTGACAAAATTCAACATCCATTTATGATAAAAACCCTCCAGAAAGCAGGCATAGAACGAACATACCTAAACATAATAAAAGCCATATATGATAAACCCACAGCAAACATCCTCAATGGTGAAAAATTGAAAGCATTTCCCCTAAAGTCAGGAAGAAGACAAGGATGCCCACTCTCACTACTATTATTCAACATAGTTTTGGAAGTTTTAGCCACATCAGTCACAGAAGAAAAAGAAAGAAAGGACTCCAGATTGGAAAAGAAGAAGTAAAACTCTCACTATTTGCAGATGACATGATCCTCTACATAGAAAACCCTAGAGACTCCACCAGAAAATTATTAGAGCTTATCAATGAATATAGTAAAGTTGCAGGATATAAAATTAACACGCAGAAATCCCTTGCATTCCTGTACACTAACAATGAGAAAACAGAAAGAAAAATTAGGGAAACAATTCCACTCACCACTGCAACCAAAAGAATAAAATACTTAGGAATATATCTACCTAAAGAAAGAAAAGACCTATATATAGAAAACTATAAAACACTGATGAAAGAAATCAAAGATGACACAAATAGATGGAGGAATATACCATGTTTATGGATTGGAAGAATCAATAGTGTGAAAATGAGTATACTACCCAAAGCAATCTATAGATTCAATGCAATCCTTATCAAGCTACCAATGGTATTTTTCAGAGAACTAGAACAAATAATTTCACAATTTGTATGGAAATACAAAAAACCTTGAATAGCCAAAGCAATCTTGAGAAAGAAGAATGGAACTGGAGGAATCAACCTGCCTGACACTTCAGGCTATACTACAAAGCTACAGTCATCAAGACAGTATGGTACTGGCATAAAGACAGAAAGATAGATCAATGGAACAAAATAGAAAGCCCAGAAATAAATCCATGCACCTATGGACACCGTATCTTTGACAAAGGAGGCAAGAATATACAATGGAGAAAAGACAATCTCTTTAACAAGTGGTGCTGGGAAAACTGGTCAGCCACTTGTAAAAGAATGAAACTAGAACACTTTCTAACACCATACACAAAAATGAACTCAAAATGAAATAAAGATCTAAATGTAAGACCAGAAACTATAAAACTCCTAGAGGAAAATATAGGCAAAACACTCTCTGACGTAAATCACAGCAGGATTCTCTATGGCCCACCTCCCAGAGTAATGGAAATAAAAGCAAAAATAAACAAATGGGACTAATTAAACTTAAAAGCTTTTGCACAATGAAGGAAACTATAAGCAAGGTGAAAAGACAGCTTTCAGAATGGGAGAAAATAATAGTAAATGAAGCAACTGACAAAGAATCTCAAAAATATACAAGCAACTTCTGCAGCTCAATTCCAGAAAAATAAGCGGCCCAATCAAAAAATGGGCTAAAGAACTAAACAGATATTTCTCCAAAGAAGACATAGAGATGGCTGACAAACACATGAAAAGATGCTCAACATCACTCATTATCAGAGAAATGCAAATCAAAACCACAATGAGGTACCATCTCATGCCAGTCAGAATGGCTGCTATCAAAAAGTCTAGAAACAATAAATTCTGGAGAGGGTGTGGAGAAAAAGGAACCCTCTTACACTGCTGGTAGGAATGCAGAATAGTACAGCTGCTATGGAGAACAGTGTGGAGATTCCTTAAAAAACTGGAAATAGAACTGCCAAATGACCCAGCTATCCCACTGCTGGGCATACACACCAAGGAAACCAGAACTGAAAGAGACATGTGTACTCCAATATTCATTACAGCACTGTTTACAACAGCCAGGACATGGAAGCAACCTAGATGTCCGTCGGCAGACGAATGGATAAGAAAGCTGTGGTACATATACACGATGGAATATTACTCAGCTATTAAAAAGAATGCATTTGAATCAGTTCTAATGAGGTGGATGAAACTGGAGCCTATTATACAGAATGAAGTAAGTCAGAAAGCAAAACACTATTACAGTTAATATACTGTAACTGTAATACATACATCTATATTAACACATAGATATGGAACTTAGAAAGATGGTAACAATGACCCTATATGCAAGACAGTGAAACAGACACAGATATAAATAAAAGACTTTCGGACTCTGTGGGAGAAGGTGAGGGTGGGATGATTTGGGAGAATGGCACTGAAACATGTATATTATTATATGTGAAACAGATTGCCAGTCCAGGCTCGATGCATGAGACAGGGTGCTCAGGGGCTGGTGCACTGGGATGACCCTGAGGGATGGGATAAGGAGGGACGTGGGAGGGGGTTCATGATGGGGAACACATGTATACCCATGGCAGATTCATGTCAATGTATGACAAAACCACCACAATATTATAAAGTAATTAGCCTACAATTAAAAATTAAAAAAAAAAAACAAAATTGCCAACATTTGGTATTGCCAATCTTTCTAATTTTAGCCATACTGGTGGTTATATAGGATTATCTCATAATGCTTTCAATTTGCATTTCTTGGATGACTGACACTGACTAGTTCATGTTTTTATTGACCATTTCCATATCTTACTTTGTGAAGTGTCTGTTTAAGCTGTCCATTTTCAAACAATGGCTTGGCTTCTTCTTCTTAAGTTGTAGGAGTTCTTTATATAACCATGACATCAGTTCTTTGTCACATATATATTTTTGAATAATTTTTCCTAGTCTTCAATATTCATTTTCTTAATCCTGTCTTTTGATAAACATGTTTTAATTTCTATGAAGCATAATTCTGTTTTTTTTCTTTTTTTGATCATCACTTTTTATGACCTAAGAAACTTTTGCCCGTTATAGAAATTATAAGTGGCAAAAGATTCAATTAATAATTTTTTAAAAAAGGAAACTGTTGCTCATTCCCAAGTCGTGAAACTATTCTATGCTTTCCCCTAAAAACTTCGCGGTTTTCTATTCTATGTTTATGTCTATGCTCTACCTCAATTAATCCTTGTGTCTGATATGAGGTAGAGGTTGAGGTTCACTTTCTTCCATACGGATATTCAGTTTTCCAACACTATTTGTGGAAAAAACTTTCCTCCCTGACTGGATTACTTTGGTGCCTTTAACAAATTTCCCATAAATGCAAGTCTAATTTCTGGGTGCCCTTTTCTGCTGATCTATTTGACATGTCAGTATTACACTATGTTGATTACTGTGGGTTGATAGTAAGTCTTAAAACCAGGTAAGGTTAAGTCCTCCAACTTGTTCTTATTCAAGATTAATTTGGCCACTCTAAGTCTTCAGCATTTCTGCATAAATTTTGGAATCATCCAGTTAATTTCTAAGAAAAAGTTTGCTGCGGTTCTTATTGTAATTGTATTCAGGCTACAGGTTGATTTGTGGAGAACTGACATATTAATGATACTGGGTTTTCCATATTCTTTGATGTTTTACTTTACTGATTATATAATCTAAACTTATCTAGCCCGTTTGTTAGTTTCTTATTATCTGCTTACTTTGTGTTCAATCCTTTATTTATTTAAATATTTTAATTATTATATATTCAAATTGGATAATTCTAATATATAAAGCCTCTGAGGTCTTCAGTCTGTTTTTGTATGTTTCTGTTAACACTACTTCACACTGGCTCATTTCTTTGGTATTTGGTCATTTTAAAATTGTGACTTAAGTTTATCAGTGGGAACACTGACTGCCTAAATTGGGGCTGAATTTAATAAATTCTACAAAAGATTTATATTGCTTCTTCTGGAGGCAAGGGTGAGGGGTATGCCACTGAAGAGGGATTATTTCATTCTTCTTCCAATGTCCTACCCTTAGGTAAATAAAGCTCTCAGATTCAACCAGCTCTCTTACAGAAGAATTAAATGAGCTCATGTATCTGGTTTCCCCAATTGCTAAGTGCTCAGAATTTGGTTTTCCCTACTTATCTTTTTCTTGAGAATAGAGGAGAGGTCTTTTAGAGATTTCCTTTTCTTCTTAGGAAAAACAATATATAAAAATCATGGGTTTTTGCAATTTTCTAAGATCTATTTCTACATTAGTCAGAGGGTCCCTCATACCCTGCAGTTTATTATAAGGCTGGAAATGGAGTACACGACTGGGTTTTAAAGTTATAATCTACCATTAAAAGATCTTAGCTAAGATCTTACACATAAAAATTATATATCTGCTAAAATGAAAAGAGTTAAATCCATGATATTTTTGAAGAGATATATAGTAATCTCAGTTATAAAAAAAACTAAAATAAGATCAGTTATTTGAGATAAGAAAATATATAGGAATAATCTATAATCTCCATAAACCAGTCCTTTAAAAAATCATCTTGGCACTGAAAGAACATGATAAACAAGATAACCCCTTGGCAGTACTCATGTTCCATTTAATTTTCCCTTGAGGACAGAAATTACAGGATAACTTCATGACAAACAAAAATTACTAAAGTTTTTGAATCACTACCTAAAACTTAGTTCATTTAATGTTTCTATTTTAAAACACCAACACAGATGTTTGGCCTCTCTGCCTTGAAACTATGCTTTTGTAAAAAAATGTTCAGAATGTTATGTTAAATCCCCACAAGTACTGTAATAAGAATATAAATATTAATAAATCCCAAGTTGGTAAATAGGTAACTCATTAAAAGTATCACATATGAACTCATTTATAACTGAAAAGAGCCTCTCTATAATAGAACAAAGACAAGATCTAATTTTATGAAATACTGAATTACAAAACATTAAGAGCTCATTAGTGCAGGTGCATTTGGAAGCAGCAACAATAACAAACCCAAGCTTCCCCCCAACAGAATATGATTATTCAAATGAAAAGGAGTATTTTTCTAGCCCAAGGGTACCTGGCTATTCTGTAATCAGTTACTAATTGGTTTATGCTAAAATTAAGTTTAGATAAAGCCTTCTAATTTAGTTCTTCAGTTAATTCAGTTCAGTCGTTCAGGCTTGTCTGACTCTTTGCAACCCCATGAACCCAGTTAATTACAGCACATAAAATACAAATGGAAAAAAGCCTCCTAAAATAGTTTTTTCAGTTTTATCAACAGGATAAGGAACCAGGATATTATCTAACTTTAGGACTTCTGGTAATCTTGATCTCTTAATCAAAGTCTTTTGTTCTCTGTAATGACAGTACAAAAGCAACTGAAACAAAGGAACAGAAGTAGCAAAAGACTTGTGATTTTTATGGCAAATGAATTATGTCTTATTCTTCTCATAAAGTTTCAATAATTTCCTTCCTACAAAAATGAGAATCCTTTTCTGTTATAAAAAATCCTTGTTATATGTTTTAGATAATTTACTTATGCTTATGTGTATGTGTGTGTTTCAAGCAGAGAAAAGTTTAAATGGAAGTCAAAACTCTCCTAATCTATATATGTCAGAGATAACCATTATTAAGGATTTAGTGTAAATATCCTTCTAGATTTTCACTGGAGAAGGCAATGGCACCCCAGTCTAGTACTCTTGCCTATACATACCTACATACATGTAATTTTAGGTCAAAATAGAATTATATCTACCTTATGTACCGCTGGTGGCTCAGATGGTAAAGAATCTGCCTGCAATGTAAGAGACCTGGGTTCAATCCCTGGGTTGGGAAGATCTCCTGGAGGAGGGCATGGCAACCCACTCCAGTATTCTTGCCTAAGGAATCCCCACGGACAGAGGAGCCTGGCAGGCTACAGTCCATGGAGTCACAAAGAATCAGACATGATGACTAAGCACTACCTTGTATATCTTCCTGTGTGCCCACCTGGCAATATGTAACAAGTTTTTTCCTATAGGTACATATTATAGAGCTACCTCTTTTATTTTAGTAGTGGAACAGTATTCCAAAGAAGTGTTCTACCATACTTACATTAATTTATGTTCAAATGGTAAACATTTAGGATGCTTTCAACTTTTGATATTATAAACTATTATAGCTAGTCTCTTATGCTCTAAAATAAGAATTTGTTTCCAGTAGAGATGAATTATCTCCTATCTTGTTAATTTGCTTTAACAAACCACAAAGTGCTTGTTACAAGATTACATTTTTCACGTGTAACACGTGTACACCTGTGGCGGATTCATGTTGATGTATGGCAAAACCAATACAGTATTATAAAGTAAAATAAAAAAATAAAAAATAAATGAAATAAAAAGGAAGAAAAAAAAGATTACATTTTTCATTCCTGCTTTTAAGTTAGAATTTCTGAGAAAGATATTATCTGAAATGCGTTTGAAAAGATAAATACACCCTGCAAAAAATGTAACAGTAGTACCCTAAGACATTAATGTGTATAAATTATAAGGAAGACCTTAGTAGACATTTCTCCAAAGAAGACATACAGATGGCCAAGAGGTACATGAAAAGATGCTCAACATTACTATTAGAGAAATGTAGATCAAAACTACTACCTCACAGAATGGCCATCATAAAAAAATCCACAAATAATAAATGGTGGAGAGGATATAAAGAAAAGAGAACCCTCGTGCACTATTGGTAGGAATGTAAATTGATACAGCCACTATAGAGAACAGTATGGGGGTTCCTTAAAAAACTAAAAATTGAACTACCATATAATCCGCCTGCAATGAAGGAGACCCCAGGTCGATTCCTGGGTCAGGAAGCTACCCTGGAGAAGGGACAGGCTACCCACTCTAGTATTCATGGGCTTCCCTGGTGGCTCAGACGGTGAAGAATCTGCCTACAGTGTGGGAGACCTGGGTTCGCTCCCTGGGTTGAAGACCCCCTGGAGGAGGGCATGGCAACTCACTCTTGCCTGGAGAATCCCTATGGACAGAGGAGCCAGGCAGGCTACAGTCCATGGGGTCACAGAGTCAGACACAACTGAGCGACTAAGCATAGCACACAGCACCATATAATCTAGCAATCCCAACATTTGCTGCAGCACTATTTACAATAGGGAGGATATGGAAGCAACCTAAATATCCATCAACAGATGAATAGATAAATAAGATGTGGTACATACAAACAATGGAATATCACTCAGCTATAAAAGGAACAAAATTGGGTCATTTGTACAGACAGGATGGACCCAGAGTCAGAGGGAAGTTAAGTCAGAATAAGCAACAAATATTGTATATTAATACATATATGTGGAATCTAGAAAAATGGTACAGATGAACCTATCTGCAGAGACGAAGATGTGGAGAATGGAAGCGTGGGCATGGAGTGGGGGGCTGGGGCATGGATGAATTGGGAGATGGGGACTGATGTATGTGCACCGCCATGTGTAAAACAGACAGCTAATGGGAACCTGCTGTTCCTGTTGTATAATGTAGGGAGCTGAGCTTGGTGTTCTGGGATGATTTAGAGGGGTGAGATGGAGGAGGTGGGAAGGAGGGTCAAGAGGGAGGGGATATATATATATAAACAGATAGCTGATTCACTTTGTAGTACAACACTGTAAAACAACTATAACCCAGGAAAAAAAAATGATACAATTGACACCCATATGCATAGGTTAAAAAATAGATTATGAACTGAATAATTCATTTATCATTTGGATTACCCACCATTCATTGCCCTCTATTTTAACAGTACAACTGAAAACTGGCTGAAAAGGGATGACAAAAATACAGACATTAAGTAATATACAACTGAATGTTTCAAAGATGACTTTTCACTTCAGAAAGCTTACTTATAGAACTAGTAAAATAACCTAGTATTTTTCAAGAAAAAAAAAAGGAAGAATAAAAAAAAGTCCTAATATTTATGTTGAGCATACACACGTAGTGTTCCTAACAGAAATGCTACGAATATCAGTTCTTCATATTATCAGATATGGAAGGCTTAAGAACCTGATATACTAGTAAGTATTGAACTGCCTAG
Source organism: Budorcas taxicolor (assembly GCF_023091745.1). Lineage (NCBI taxonomy): Eukaryota > Metazoa > Chordata > Mammalia > Artiodactyla > Bovidae > Budorcas > Budorcas taxicolor. Next base: position 42,121,770 of record NC_068924.1, on the reverse strand, counting down.
GGAAAAAAGTATTATTCTCAAATAAGAAGAGAAGTCTGAAAGAACTAAAAATTACCTGTAGAGTACAGTTCATCATCCTTATTATGTAGTCAAACTGCTGATGATCTAATATTGCCCGGTTCTGCTGAACATGTAAACCCAGCTCATCAGTGAGACACTGTCTTGCTGCCTTTCCTTTAAGGGCTCTCAATGCAGCAGGAAGGGTCTGAGGACATAAGAGGCAGACATGAACAAGAGATTTAACTGGAAAAAAAGATAACTTTAAATCACGCTAACTCATGCATATTCTGTAAACCATTTAACAGAGCTATTAGAATTAGAAAAGAAGGACAACATGGATTTATAGTGATGTTTTAAATTTAAGGCAGCATGAAAATAAACAGGACTAGTTCATGTGATACATTTAAAAAACATTAAACTTCATTAAAAAAAAAAACTTATCAAAACTGTGGCCACCAAAATAACTGCTGCTTCAGATTCTGAGTCAAAACCATGGATACTTGACATGTTCTTTCAATAGCTGGCCACATCTCTGTGGCAAGAATAGAAGAAAAAACTAAAATGACAAGAAGCATGGGTGATTTTATTCTTTTATAGTGATTAGCAACTTAATCACTACTCAGTTTTAATTTATGACTGGAAAATTCTGCAATCCCTTCTATTTCAAAAGTATAATTAAGAAGGAAAAAACTCAGAGCAACGAATAGAAATCTCTACGTTTACATACTAAAACTCTTCCACTTCCTCACCCACAAGAATGCCTCTTCCAGTTCACCTTTAGAGCCTGATTTACTTTACATAAAGTAGTATTAACAATAGGCTTATTTAACTTTGAAAATGTAAAATGAGAACAAAAGAGCAAATAAGAAGGAAGAAAAAATACTGAGAGTAGGAGGTCCTAATATTGTTACAAGGGGCACAAGAAACAGTGTGAAAGTTGAAAGCAAGAGAAGCAAAAGAAAGTCCGTTTAACACTTCAATCATAAGAAAAAATGGATTCCAAAAAACTCAAAATACAGACTGGAGGGTCATTAAGTGGATAAAAACTTTGTTTCACAAGCTTTACTAGCCTCATCTAATAAATGCTCAGAACAATGACAAGTCACTAAGAAAAGGTGACATTAATGTTTAATATGTTTTATTAAAGAAGGCAAGAAAATGTGCTATTAAAGGCATATTTAAATGAAGAGCACAATTTTTATAATTCATTACTTGTTTTAACTATATTTTTTGTAATAAATAAAATTATATTTTAAATGTTTTTAAGTCTCTTGATGAAAGTGAAAGAGGAGAGTAAAAAAGTTGGCTTAAAGCTCAACATTCAGAAAACGAAGATCATGGCATCACTTCATGGCAATTAGATGGGGAAACAATGGAAACAGTGGCTGATTTTATTTTGGGGGGGTTTAAAAATCACTGCAGATGGTGATTGCAGCCATGAAATTAAAAGACGCTTACTCCTTGGAAGGAAAGTTATGACCAACCTCGACAGCATATTCAAAAGCAGAGACATTACTTTGCCAACAAAGGTCCGTCTAGTCAAGGTTACAGTTTTTCCAGTAGTCATGTATGGATGTGAGAGTTGGACTATAAAGAAGCTGAGCGCTAAAGAATTGATGCTTTTGAACTGTGGTGTTGGAGAAGACCCTTGAGAGTCCCTTGGACTGCAAGGAAATCCAAGCAGTCCATCCTAAAGGAAATCAGTCCTGAGTGTTCATTAGAAGGACTGATGTTGAAGCTGAAACTCCAATACTTTGGCCACCTGATGCAAAGAAGTGACTCACTGGAAAAGACCCTGATGCTGGGAAAGACAAGGCAGGAGGAGAAGGAGATTACAGAGGATGAGATGGTTGAATGGCATCACCGACTCAATGGAGATGAGTCTGAGTAAACTCCAGGAGTTGGTGATGGACACAGTGGCCTGCGGTGCTGCGGTCCATGGGGTTTTGAAGAGCTGGACACGACTGAGCGACTGAACTGAACTGACTGAAGTTTCTAAATAATATGCCAAAATAGAATTTAATGAACAATGTTTAAAAGTTTCAGGGGGGGAAATGACTTATCAATATTTCGGGCTTGGCTAAGATTTTAAATATTAGACACTATTCATTTAAAATGATAAAAACAATGAAAGAATACTTTATAAAGAAAAGGGATGGAAATAGAGGAGAGGTCAGTTGGCAAGCTAAACACAGAAATCTGAAAGGGACATGATGAATGTTTACTTGGGAATGATGGCATTTTATTACCTTTTCAGTCTCCAGCGTTTTATTTTCAAATATGAATGAAATGCAGTTTCTAACAACTTCCAATCTCTGTGCACTGTTGAAAACTGTTGTCACTTTATCCATTATTGAAACTATTAAAGGAATATAACACAAATTAAATTCCTTTGGCAATAATAAAAGCAAGGGGAATATTACTATTTACAGTTTATATGACTCTGTTCACATGACAAACACTTAAGCCTTTATTTCCCCCTTGTTACATGACACTGAAGGTCACTTTGATTACATTTCTACGTTGTGAAGTGACAGGCTAGTCAATAGCTTATTGAGGATAATTTCACAGGATAGATCCTAATACTGTACTTAACTCTTACACAAATTAATTCACGTTGCACAGTAAAATTTTATTAAGCAAAGATAAACATCACTTTTTTTAACCGTTAGTTGTAAACAAACAGACAAGAAATGTGTCAGGTACAAGATCATGACCAACACAGCTAACGCTCATATATAAGAGGACTGACTACTAACAGGAAAAAAAGCTGATATTTCTAACATATTACCAAAGAAAGACCACATACCACAAAAAACTAGGTTCTAAAAATCTGAGTATAGGTGACCTGAAGAAGCACTGCACACAAACAAAAGTGATCATGGCCGAAGAATTGCTTTATAAATTTGAGAGAGTCTCTTTTCGGTTCTGTGAACTTAGTACCTGTCAACTTTACAAGATTGGATAATTCTAGTGTACTACATAAGCTAAAATTACTTAAAACAAATGTAACTTATTAAAAGAATACTAGAAGATACAAATTAAATCAGTATTCATGAAATAAAAAGCATAATTTCACAAAGAACTACACAATATCATTTGTACAAATCAGGTAGTAGCTATAATTCTTAAGCCTTATATTTTATGATTGCTCTCACCTAACAAGAAAAACCATAATACCATACTCTTGGCCTTCCTTTCATTTCATCAATATGAAATTTTACATTCTTAAAACAATTTTTTAAACTTAAAAATTCTGAAATAATTATGAGCTTACACAGAGTTACAAATTAGTACAGAGAAGATTCATGTACTTCACACCCAACTTCCCCAAATGGTGGTATCATACCTAACTATAGTGCTTTATCAGAATCAGGAAATCAATCTTACTTGGTTTTTACTAGTTCTCTTGAAATCATTTAAAATTATGTAACAGTAATGACCATGATGGTAAAATAGATTATTTCATATGACTTTCTCTGTCTGAAATGTGCATTTTTTATTTTGTACTCTGGAACTTCCCACATGTGGAGGTCTGTGGCATAGACAGAAACTGAAATTGATCTATATTTAGAGTAAAAAATGTCTTAGCCTCCAAGTAAGACCACATACTTTAGAGAGAAACATCTTTAACCTATTTTTATAAATTTTTAATTCTAAAATTTCTTTCGTAGCATTTTAAAGTTTCTTTAGGATGAACCATTAAAAATTCCACCTTTTTAAATAATGAATCTGTTTACCATCTGGAAATTATTACTTTCCTTTGGAGACTATGACTTAGTTTATTCCCAGGAGAATGTTCTTCACTTAAGAGTTTGATATATCAGGGATTGGCCAAATCCTCAGCTGCAGCATTCTAATACTAGCTTTCTAACAGCTGATAACAACTCTGGTTGATGGGTATTCGACTTTTCAGGTCTTCCTTCTTAAGGTTTTGGCTTTCAAATGCTATTTTTAGCAGTTTATCATCACTCTGGCACCTCTGAGGAATAACTGGAAAGTAATTAACTTCTCAAAATGTGAATGGTTCTTAAAGTGACATAGCAATTCTACACTCATATTAAATGGGTATCATGTAAGATGAAACATTCATACTTTAAAAATTTTAATGCAATGAAAATCCTGATTCTGATCAATTTAAATGAATCAGAAAGTTGGACAGAGGTCCCTGCATTCATCCTTCACTCATTCATTCATCATTCTTTCATCTGTTTGTTCATTCATTCATTTTGGTTTTATAGGCAATCCATGCAGGGACAAATACTGAGTCATATGTATTTCTCTCACTCACTACAATGAGAGATACCATATGCATATAAAATATTTGATGTTGACTGAAAATGAAGAGATTATACAAAAATAATACTGAGACAAGGCTACAGTTCAAGCAGATAAAAATTTAAACCAACTTCATGTGTGTATTTAAAGAAAGTATTCAACTGAGTTATGAATATTAAACTTACAAAATGAAACCCTTCAAAAAGTAACTACCCTAACACACTGGCTTCTCTATTTTCTTCTCCATGTGAAAGTATGAACAACACTTAAGTATAAGCTGGTAATATGTAGGGAAATTACAGCAAATTAGCATTATTAAGTAAATAGTAAGTAATATTCACATTACTATATAATGTCCCTGACCAGGGATCAAAGCTGAGCCCCCTGCATTGGGAGCATGAAGTCTTAGCCACTGGATCACCAGGGAAGTCCCTGTGTCTTATATCTTGATTAAAAGTTTACCTTTAAAACAAACAAATGGATAAATACATACCAACAGGTGGACCTGCAGGCACAACACATTTCTTTTCCACTCTTGAAGCAGGAGGTGCATTCTGATTCTTAGCAAGATTTTCCTGTATTAATTCCTGTACCCGAGTTTCATTAATTTTTGGGAAAGGAAGAATATGAACTCGCAAGTGGGATCCTTCTGTTGGGCGTGGAACTTTCTGAAATGCCATATGAGGGTTTGGATTCTCCTGCAACATTAAACATAGGTAAGATTATTCAAAAGTTAAAATAACAATGGCAGATCGTTGGCCAGAGGGACAGAAACTGAAATCAGACAGATGAGAGATTGTATACACATTCAGATATATGCCATAAAATACAGAGTCCTGGAATACATGAGCTACCAGCAGCATCTGATACAGCTGACTGATCACTCTTTTCCTCTTCAACACACACTTTCTTCACTTGGTTTGTAAATTTCTTGCTACATCTTTGTCTATTTTTTATCTTCCTAATCTCTTAACTATATAACTACCCCAGGGCTCAGACCACAGGCCTCTTTTCTATTTACATTTACTTCCTTGGTGATAACCTACAGTCTCGTATTTTTAACTACAAGAACACCAATGATTCACAAATTTTGGTCTCCAAATAAGTGTCCTCCTGAACTCCATATCCATATATTCAACAATCTGCAAATACTGTTTCCACTTGGATTTAAAATAACATCTTGAATATATGTCCAAAACGAACATTTAGTATTCACCTCCCTCAAAATTGCTATCTGCAGTCTTCCTCTCTTCAGTACATGGCATATTTATATCTTCCAATCACTTCAGTGAAAAACTTAAGAGTAATCATTAATGCCTTTCTCTAATACCCCATTATCCATTCCTGTGCAAACCTTTAACTTGTGTCTTTAAACTATGTCTATAACCTGACCACTTTTCAGCATACCTTGGTTTAAGTCAGCATCTCTTTCATATTGCTACAGAACAGTCTCCTAACCTGTCTCTCTGTTCTACCCTTGCTCCCACTCTCACTCTATTTTTAACACTGCAGACAGAGTGATCTAGCTAAAGCATGTCAAATTATTATCTACTTGTTCATAATGAGTGGGACAAGATGTTGAACACATATCAGGACTGTATTAGTTAAATTAATTGTGTCAGCAAATATTTTCATAGACCCTCGGAGTTGCCATGAAGTTTTATCCAGCCACTACTTATGTAGAATTATATTTCAAATACTACAGGCAGAGTGGAATCCATACTTTTTACAAAGTTCCATATGAAAGGCTGCTGTACAATCATTCTTAGGCCAACTCTTGCATTTACCATTCGGTGAAACCAGAAAATTTCTTTTTCCTTCTGAACCTGCATTATTTATGTTGCACATTAAGCTCCATATTGCCCTACATATTTTCTGGACAGTTAAAATGGCCAACCAGCATCATCTACCAGAGCTGCTCCCCACAATTCTTTCTGATTATTTGGCCCAGACCCAGATAAAGGAAACGTAGGATCATAGTAGAAGATAAAGGGAGTATATGTCAGTAACAGAGTGGAAATAATACTCCTTTAAGTGTCAGAAAGCCTGGGTTCTAGTTTTTGCTCTACTCATTATGTGATACTGGATAAACAACTTTGCCTAAGTCTATAAAGGCATGCCTTATTTTCTTGCACTTCACTTAACTGAGCTTCATCAGTTCAGTTCAGTTGCTTAGTCGTGTCTGACTCTTTGCGACCCCATGGACTACAGCATGCCAGGCTTCCCTGTCCATCACCAACTCCCAAAGTTTACTCAAGCTCATGTCCATTGAACCATCCAACCATCTCATCCTCTGTCATCCCCTTCTCCTCCCGCCTTCAATCTTTCCCAGCATCAGGGTCTTTTCAAATGAGTCAGTTCTTTGCATCAGGTGGCCAAAATAGTGGAGTTTCAGCTTCAGCAGCTGAGCTTCATAGTTACTACTTTTTTCACAAACTGAAGGTTTGTGACAACTCTATGTCAAACAAGTCTATTAGCACCATTTTTTCCCAACAGCATTTGTTTACTTTGTGTTTCTGTGTCATGTTTTGGTAATTCTCATAATATTTCAAACTTTTTCATTATTATATTTGTTAAAGTGATCTGTGGTCAGGGATCTTTGCTGTTATTACTGCAAAAAGATTATGACTTACTGAAGGCTCACATGATGGTTAGCATTTTTTTTTAACAAAAATAGTATTTTTAAATTAAGGCACATACATTGTTTCTTTTAGATACAAATACTATTGCACACAACAGACTACAGTATAGTGTAAACACAACTTTTATACACACTGGGAAACCAAAAAATTCACATGACTCACTTTATTGTGATACTTGCTTTTCTTCAACTCACAATATTTCCAAGTGTCTATACTTACACTTCTCTTAAAAGATTCCTGAGATGGTGAAATCAGATCAAAAACTTGTTCCTGCCAAAGAAGCCCTCATATACACTTTGTATTCCCCCTAATATATAAAGATATATTAGCAAAGACAGAAAAAAATAAGTAAATTCCTAAGCCAAGTCTTCACAATCACTACTATCTAAACTATATGCTGAAGAAACTGTTCTAAAATTACACCAGATTAACACCAATATTACTGGTCTGGAGTTTCTGAAACTGCCCTTTCCAAAAGCAGTATGTTTGTTCTCTGTTCTTTAAACACTATATCTAAGATATTTTATCTTCTCAAAAATTATAAATATACATTTTCTAAAACTCATTGGACAGATAATTCTTTCATGCTGGGGAGGTAATTCATGTGAATTTTGAATTTTGAGTCATTTAAAGTACATTTGTCACTACTGTTTTTATATATACTTATTTTCTTTACAATAAAATTAAAACTAAATATATTTCCTATGATATAAATAATATTTATTAAAGTGAATTTTAAAACATGGAAAAATAAAAGTAGAAATTTTCTTAGTGATAATAATATCTTTTCTAGCACATTTTATCTCTCTCTCTCACTACATATTCTTCTATCTTATTCCAAAAATAAAGTGGTTTACAAAAATAAAGATACACATATTGATTGCTTCTAGTCAAATATTTGGTAATGTTACAGGTTCATTCTAAACTGCATAAGCAAGATTGAAGATCTAAAAATAGTCAAGGGAATTCTGAAGAAGAGTAAATGGAGAAGTCAAACTCTCCAGATTATAAAACTTATATTAACCTTTAATAATTAATACAGTATGGTAAATAGTATCATTGAGGGTTAGAGGGCTAATGAAATCAAGAAGCCCAGAAACAGGACTATGAGTGAAAATGTGATAGGGATGGAGGCACTATAATTCAGAAGGAAAAGTTAAAACAGTTCAATGAAAGAGGGTAATACAACAAAGCATTTTTAGCTCATGGTCTCTGATGTCAGACTGCCTAGATTAAACCCTAGCTTAGCCACTCACTAGTAGTGTGACCTAGTATAGTATCAATTCTCTTACTACTTGTGTTTTAGTTTCCTCATCTGTAAGGAAGATAATAATACAATACCTACTTCATAAGGTTCTTGTGAGAGTGGAACGAATTATTATAGGAAAGCTTTATAACACACACACACATATTTCCCCTGAATAAATCTAAAGCTCTTTTCCAAAAGTCTAGAGTATATTCATCTGAAAAACATCTCAGTCACTGCATATTCTATGGCATGACACCAAGCTTCTAAAACTAAAACCCCACTTCTTTTTCCATCATATCATCCATCTATTCCCATATATTCCCATCATATCACCAGCTACTTATATTTTAACAACAACAGTATTCAATAAAGGTTTAAATAAAAAATCGCTTATTAGAGAGAAGATATAGCTATTCGTCACTAATAGGTTTTCTTCTCAGGACCAAATCCATACACAATTTAGAATAAGCATCTAAAACAAATATCACTTTAAAACAAAGTTCATATTCTTTAGTTGTACAGATAGTCTTCATAAAATTCAAATTTTGGGTTAAAGTTACTGAAAAATAATATTTTTAACTGTATTTAGAAAATTCAAGAAAGGCTCATGCCCCAAGATCTAGTATTGAACACAATTTGGTTTTCTGGCTGCCGTATCTGTACACTGCTGCCCTCTAACGGGCAGTATGGTAATTATAAAGGACCACATTCACCAACTCGCACCCAACTTGGTCATATAATGACTTCAGAGAAGACAGCAGAAATGAGAGACATTTTAAGGCTGGTTGAACTCTGTATGTTCTTGGAAACATGTGATCTTATTTATAACTCCAAATGAATTTAGAACAATCCCTTGAAGACTACTGAGCTCATTAAAAACTGCCTACCAATTTCATTGTTTAATCACCATGTTGAAATAAGAAAATGAATTATTTTCCAGTAGAACAAAGAAACAGCCAAATGGTCATCTTTGATTTTCGAGAAGTGCAAATATAAAGTAATAACTAAGGATTTAGACAACTACATACTTAAGGTGAACATAATTCAGTTCAAAGCAACAAGTTGGCAAAATGTACTATCATTTAGAGGAAATTTTAAAGTTGGATAATGATTTTCAAGAAGTGAGCTCTGTAATCCTGCTTTTAGAGAATACTCTATTAATGGGAAGTACAATGATTTTCTCAGACTTGAAAAACTGACATATAAACCATCTGGTCTGGAAACACGGATTTTTCTTTTGGCAAACTAAATGAGAATATGCCTAAGGCTTACAGAAAACAAGGCTGAGAAAGCATTTCAAATAAAAGCAAAACAAAACAAAAAGGTCCAAACTCTACTGGAAATTCAAAGTAGGCACATTGGGGAAAAAAAACTTCTTCCACACTGGTCTCAACAATGAATGATAAATCAATGTGTCTCTATCAGAGGCTACCAAGTTTCCCATTAGTTTACGTATTTAATAATTATTTAATGTGCACCAATCATATCTAGAGCTGTTATACAAATTCTTAAAAATCCATTCAAATACAGTCAAAACAAAACTATCATTGGACTGAATTGTTAAACACTGACAAAATGGACTTTTTGGACTTGCCTGACTGTGAACTCATTTGCTAGAATGAAACATCCTCAATTTTCCATCTCACTGGCCTTTCAATGATCACCTAACAGAATTAATATCTCATCCTTAATACAAAGAAATCTGGTGTATGACTTTAATATTTGAAGTGCTGGCTGCCCTAATTCAAGGTTTATTGACCTTGACACTATCGATATTTTGAAGTAGATAATTCTTGTTTGGCAGTGAGGGGTGGAGAAAAGCGGGTGTCTTGTATATTGTAAAATGTTCAGAAGCATCGTTGGCTTCTAATTAACTATATGCCAGTAGTATACTCTCTGGTTTTGACTACCAAAAAATGTCTCCAGACACTGCCAAATTTCTAGGGAAACAGTTTGCCCCTGTTAGAACAACTGCTCTATTTATGACTCTAGAATGGAGGCTGCATGTTCTAAGACATGTATCCTTTTTACAAATACCAAAAGAGCACAAGTGACTAGCTAAGAGACCTAATACTCTCACACAGCTGCTGGCATGCAAATTAAGGCCATAAAAGATAAAACTAAAAACCTATTAAATGGCTAAAATTAAAACAACTGAGTACACCAAGCATTGGTGAAGATGCGAGGCAAACAGAACTCTCATATATTACTGCTGGGAATGCAAAATTGTATAGATTCTTAAGAAAACAGTCTGGAAGTTTTTTATAGAGTTATGATCTTGTTACGACTTTTCTAGCAATCTATTCCTAGTTACTCACTCAAGAGAAATAAATATGTCCACATAAAAACCTGTCAGACTGATTATATTCTTTGCAGCCAAAGATGGAGAAACTCTATACTGTCAGCAAAAACAAGACCTGGGGCTAACTGTGTCTCAGATCGTGAGCTCCTTACTGGAAACTTCAGACTTAAAGAAAGTAGGGAAAGCACTAGACCATTCAGGTATGACCCAAATCAAATCCCTTATGATCTTACAGTGGAGGTGACAAATCGATTCAAGGGATTATATCTCGTAGACAGACTGCCTGAAGAACTATGGACAGAAGTTCATAACACTGTATAGGAGGCTGTGACCAAAACCACCCCAAAGAAAAAGAAATCCAAGAACACAAAATGGTTGTCTGAGGAAACTTTACAAATAGCTGAGAAAAGAAGAGATGTGAAAAGTAAAGGAGAAAGGGAAACATATAAGCAACTGAATGCAGAGTTCCACAGAATAACAAGGAGAGGTAAGAGAGCTTTCTTAAATGAACAATGCAAAGAAATAGACGAAAACGATAGAATGGGAAAGATCTCCTCAAGGAAACTGGAGATACCAAGGGAACATTTCATGCAAAAGATGGGCACAATAAAGGACAGAAATGGCAAGCACCTAACAGAAGTAGAAAAGATTAAGCAGAGGTGGCAAGAATACACAGAAGAACTGTACAAAAAAAGTCTTAAACTGCCCAGGAGAAACACAATGATGTGGTCACTCTCTAGATCTAGAGTCGGGTGTGAAGTCAAGTGGGCCTTATGAAGCATTATTAAGAACAAAGTTGGTGAAGGTGATGGAATTCCAGCTGAGCTATTTCAAATTCTAAAAGATGCTGCTGTAAAAGTGCTGCACTCAATATGCCAGCAAATTTGGAAAACCCAGCAGTGGCCACAGGACCGGAAAAGATCAATTTTCAATCCAATCCCAAAGAAAGGCAATGCCAAAGAATGTTAAAACTACCACAGGATTGCATTCATTTCACAGCTAGCAAGGTCATGCTCAAAATCTTTCAAGCTAGGCTTCAACAGTATGTGAACTGAGAACTTCCAGATGTACAAGCTGGATTTAGAAAAGGCAGAGGAACCAGAGATCAAATCACCAACATCAGCTGATTCATGGAAAAAGCAAGAGAATTCCAGAAAAATATCTACTTCTGCTTCACTGACTATGCTAAAGCCTTTGACTCATAGACCACAACAAACTGCGGAAAATTCTTAAAGAGGTAGAATAGCAGACCACCTTACCTGCTTCCTGAGAAAGCAGGTATGCAGGTCATACCTGTATGCAGGTCAAAAAGCAAGTTAGAACAGGATATGGAACAATGGAGTGGTTCAAAATTGAGAGAGAAGTACGTCAAGACTGTGTATTATCACCCTGCTTATTTAACTTATACGTAGAGTACATCATGCAAAAAGCCAGGCATGATGACACACAAGCTGGAATCAAAATTGCCAGGAGAAATATCAACAATTTCAGATATGCAGATGATATCACCCTAATGGCAGAAAGCAAAGAGGAACTAAAGAGCATATTGATGAGGCTCAAAGAGAAGAGTGAAAAAGCTGGCTTAAAACCAACATTCAAAAACTATGATCATGGCATCTGGTCCCATCACTTTATGGCAACTAGAAGGGGAAAAGTGGAAACAGTGGCAGATTGTATTTGCTTGGGCTCCAAGATCACTGCAGATGGTGACTGCAGCCATGAAATTAAAATACGCCTGCTCCTTGGATGAAAAGCTATGACAAACTAGACAGCATATTAAAAAGCAAAGACATCACTTTGCTAACAATAGTCTGGGAGTCAAGGGTAAGATTTTTCCAGTAGTCATGTATAGATGTGAGAGTTGTACCATAAAGAAGGGTGAACAAAGAACTGATGCTTTTGAATTATGGTTCTGGAGAAGACTCTTGAGAGTTCTTTGGACAGCATGGAGACCAAATCAGTCAATCCTAAAGGAAATCAACTCTGAATATTCATTGGAAGGACTGATGCTGAAGCTCCAATAATTTGGAGTCCAATACTTTGGCCACCTGATGCAAAGAGCTGACTGACCCTGATGCTGGGAAAGATTGATGGTAGGAGGAGAAGGGAGTGACAGAGGATAAGTTGGTTGGATAGCATCACTGACTCAACGGACATGAGTTTGAACAAACTCTGGGAGATACTGAAGGACAGGAAAGCCTGGCATGCTACAGTCCATGGGGTTGCAAATAGCTGGACATGGCTTAGTGATTGAACAACAAAAATCTTTGAACATGTTTAGGGTGGTTTTACTCACAACTGCCAAAATTTTCCTTCATTTGCTTAACAGATAAATAAAACTTTGCTTAGCCATACAATGGAATAGTGCTCAACAATAAAAGGGACTAACTGATTCATGCAGTGACAGGAATGAGTGTGAAATGCCTTATGCAAAGAGAAACCAAACTCAAATAACTACATAATGACACTATGAAAAAGGCAAAAACTAACTACAGAGACAGAAAACAGATCAGTTGTCAAGAGTCTGAAGTGAGACAAGGATGTGACTATATCGGAGTATTAACAAAATCTGGGGGAAGACAGAAATGTTCGATGCCCTTAGTGTTGTGGTGATTGCATCACTAGATTCATTTGTCACAATCTACCTATTGTACTTTAAAAACGGTAATTTTTATATATGTAAATTATATCACAGTAGATCTGATTTAAAAATGAACAAACTAAATAGGATGGAAGAAGGAATTTGATTTTTATGCTTTGGGTTGAGGGCCTCATTTTATCATGACAATCTAAGTGGTTATGTTTTAACTTTAAGATGAAAGATGATTGCAATATTTTACTTCTTTCCTATAAAAACAACAACAAGAAATCGCTTTATTCACCGTTGGCAAAGAGTACAAATATCATCAGTTTAGATGAAATGTGCCTAGTGGTGAAATTTACTTTCTGCAGAAATGTAAAGGAAACAGACCTAATTGATTTAGAATGGCTATTCCTGCATTTGGGCTTTCTTTTCTCATTAGAATTTTCAAACTTATTTGTTTCAGTGCTGGGCAATGGAATACCTATTAAACACAAATAGAAATCTCATATTATAAGAAAGTCCAAGTCCTCTCATTTTTCGTTTAATTTTTAAGAAAACAGACAAGTTACACAATCTAGCAAATGATTATGTACTACCACAGATGCAAAACAAATGAGAAAAACTGCACTATGTAAAACAGCAAAACACATGCCCAGTTGATTTCCTGATGCCTTGGAATCGATGCTTATAAAGTTCTTGTTCTGCATTATTTTAATATTCTCATTTTGCATTCAGCTAGTTGATTATTATAAATGTATACTAAGACTCATAGAGAAAGAGCAGTGCAGGAGTTAAATATGCTGTCAGCAAAGATGACAAATATGCAGACATCAAAGATTCTGAAAACCAAAATAAGCAGTCACAGTATCATCAACTGGGCATGGAAAGAAAAACTGTACCAGTATATGGCCAATGAAAATGTTCACAGTATAACTCTGGAACACTTACACATTTGTCTCTAATGGATTTATTTATTTTCCTTCTTTATTCCACCTCCTCTTTCACCTCCCAAACTCATCAGAAACTTTTAATTATTTAGGAAGCTCCAGAAAGTTAAAAGAGCAGCTAAATCCAGCAATTCATCCTACTCACATCTACTCACATTCCTGCTCTCTGAATAGCACAATAAAGGAGTGGTGATAACAAAGTGAACAATTAAGGTTCGTATCTGAGGTACTTCAAAGCGAAGTAAAAGAGAGAGGCTAGATACACATACCAGACTTCAGTGCTATAAAGTATTTACAAACAACTGAGTGGAATAACCAGGTTTCAATTCTAACCCAATAATAAGGAAACAGTCAAATTATATGCTTGGCTTTTGCTTACCAAAAGGGAATTTTAGAAGTGTGATGATTTAAAAAAAAATGACTAGTTAAAAATAGAACCATCTGGATTATTTTCCTTGCATTGAGACCATCCTTTCTCCCTCCCCTCAGCTTCCTGTACAATCCAAGAAAGTAACTTTACCATCGTGACTGCTTTTTAACTTTAAGTATTTATTTTAGGAATGTTAGGACCATCAAGAACTTTAGAATCACAGAACTAAAAGGAATCTCATAAAGTCTGCTGACAGTCCACCGGAATATTCTCAAATATTCATTCATCATATACGTGTATCCTCTTCTCAAGGATATTAGTGGAATCTTGTACCTAGAAAATGCCTGGAACTAGTACGTGCCTTGAGAAGGCAATGGCACCCCACTCCAGTAATCTTGCCTGGAAAATCCCATGGACGGAGGAGCCTGGTGGGCTGCAGTCCATGGGGTCCCTAAGAGTTGGACACAGACTGAGCGACTTTACTTTCACTTTTCACTTTCATGCATTGGAGGAAATGGCAACCCACTCCAGTGTTCTTGCCTGGAAAATCCCAGGGACGGGGGAGCCTGCTGGGCTGCCGTCTATGGGGCCGCACAGAGTCGGACACGACTGAAGCGACTTCAGCAGCAGCAGCAGCAGCACTTGCCTAATATACATACTAAATGAGTAGATTTGATTAAATTAAATGGAACAGAATTAGACTGTGGAGGGGAAAAGCTCAATAAGGGCTCAAGAAATGAGAGAACATTTGAAGAGCGATATCCACATCTTACCTACTAATAATACAATCCCTCATGATGATCGCTTACTAGTGTCCAATAAGATGCAAGCTGTTTGTGTGTTACATTCACTCTCAAGAATGCGTAATTACTAGATACTTATTTCACTTCAGTTTTCAGTTTTGTGCTGGTTTAGTGTAAGTTGGACTTCCCTGGTGGCTGAGACAGTAAAGTGTCTGTCTACAATGTGAGAGACCTGGGTTTGATCCCTGGGTTGGGGAGATTGCCTGGAGAAGGAAATGGCAACCCACTCCAGTACTCTTGCCTTGAAAATCTCATGGACAGAGGAGCTTGGTGCAGGCTACCATCCATGGGGTCGCAAAGAGTCGGGCACGACTGAGCAACTTCACTTTCACTTTAGTGTAAGTTAGGTATCATTAGGTTATAGATTAAATTTACATTATCCTTATATATTTAAGTGACTTTGTTTTTGCATTATAACGGCTTGGCACATGTCCTTCCGTACAATGCATACTCAGTCCTGTGATAGAGACAAACCTGTGTCAGAACACCAGAGCTCTGGTCACTTACTGGCTATAGAATTTTGCAGTTTTAGAATAATCTTGTAGAAACTTAAGAAATAAACATTCAGTTATTAAAGAGATCAGTCCCAGAGTCTCAAAAATTGTTTCCCATTTAATGTCTTGCTATTCTCTGAAATCCATAAATAAATCACTTCTAGTGAGGAGAAGGCAATGGCACCCCACACTCCAGTACTCTTGCCTGGAAACTCCCATGGACGGAGGAGCCTGGTAGGCTGCAGTCCATGGGGTTGCTAAGAGTCAGACACGATTGAGCAACTTCACTTTGACTCTTCACTTTCATGCATTGGAGAGGGCAATGGCAACCCACTCCAGTGTTCTTGCCTGGAGAATCCCAGGGACGGGGGAGCCTGATGGGCTGCTGTCTATAAGGTTGCACAGAGTCAGACACGACTGAAGTGACTTAGCAGCAGCAGCAGCAGCAGCAGTGAGCAAAGAAAAAAACTTTCTAATCTTCAATTTCCTAACGTATCGATTTCTGCCCTATCTATCTCAAAGGGCTATTTACAAGATGAAATGAGAAAATACATTAAAGAGCTTTATAAAGAAAAAAGTATAAAGTCAACCATTGGAAGTACCACTATTTGTCTAACTGGAGATGAGTCAGCCTAGTGGGAGTGAAAGAACATAGTCTTAGGTATTATAGAGATGAAAATTCCTGAATTTAAAAAATCTGGATTCAATCACTTAATAACCATTTAATAACCACAGGATCATGAATCAATTATTCCCAGTAAAATGGGGATAATGACACCTATCTTACATTGTAAAGATTAGAGATAATGTATGTAAAGTGCTTAATCCCATACCTGGCACGATGTGCTAAACACTCAATATTTATTTTAATTACAATAGGTCAACATAATTTTCTCACGTGATCACCCTATACATTAGTTCTATAAAGTTACCATAAATGGCAAAGACGAGCAGAGAACAGAAGTTTTCCTTCTGATAGAACTCTTTTTTAAGTTTTAGCATATTGAATAAGAAACAGTTTTATCATATTGGACACAATTATAAATGTGCAATTTAGGATATCAGTCCAAGGGATAAGTTTTAAAATAACTTCAGAAATAAAATTCATAAATAACTGAATAATCATGAAACAGAGAAACACAGTTTAGTATCCTGCTTTTATCCAACTGGTTCTTAGATTTTGAAAGGATGTTACAACCCACAGATTAATGATGACCCAACAACCAAAAAGACCCACCTATTCAAATATGAAGTTAATTAAGCAATACCACACGCTAGTAAAGTAATGCTTAAAATTCTCCAAGCCAGGCTTCAGCAATATGTGAACCGTGAACTTCCAGATGTTCAAGCTGGTTTTTGAAAAGGCAGAGGAACCAGAGATCAAATTGCCAACATCCCCTGGATCATCGAAAAAGCAAGAGAGTTCCAGAAAAACATCTATTTCTGCTTTATTAACTATGCCAAAGCCTTTGACTGTGTGGATCACAATAAACTGTGGAAAATTCTGAAGGAGATGGGAATACCAGACCACCTGACCTGCCTCTTGAGAAATCTGTATGCAGGTCAGGAAGCAATAGTTAGAACTGGACATGGAACAACAGACTGGTTCCAAATAGGAAAAGGAATACATCAAGGCTGTATACTGTCACCCTGCTTATTTAACTTATATGCAGAGTACATCATGAGAAATGCTGGGCTGGAGGAAGCACAAGCTGGAATCAAGATTGCTGGGAGAAATATCAATAACCTCAGATATGCAGATGACACCATCCTTAGGGCAGAAAGTGAAGAAGAACTAAAGAGCCTCTTGATGACAGTGAGAGAGGAGAGTGAAAAAGTTGGCTTAAAGCTCAACATTCAGAAAACGAAGATTATGGCAACTGGTCCCATCACTTCATGGGAAATAGATGGGAAAACAGTGGAAACAGTGGCTGACTTTATTTTTCTGGGCTCCAAAACCACTGCAGATGGTGATTGCAGCCATGAAATTAAAAGACGCTTACTCCTTGGAAGGAAAGTTATGACCAACCTCGACAGCATATTCAAAAGCAGAGACATTACTTTGCCAACAAAGGTCCGTCTAGTCAAGGCTATGGCTTTTCCTGTGGTCATGTATGGATGTGAGAGTTAGACTATAAAGAAAGCTGAGCACTGAAGAATTGATGCTTTTGAACTGTGGTGTTGGAGAAGACTCTTGAGAGTCCCTTGGACTGCAAGGAGATCCAACCAGTCCATCCTAAAGGAGATCAGTCCTGGGTGTTCACTGGAAGGACTGATGTTGAAGCTGAAACTCCAATACTCTGGCCACCTGATGTGAAGAGCTGACTCACTGGAAAAGACCCTGATGCTGGGAAAGATTGAAGGCAGGAGGAGAAGGGAACGACAGAGGATGAGATGGTTGGATGGCATCACCGACTCGATGGACATGGGTTTGGGTGGACTCTGGGAGTTGGTGAGGGACAGGGAGGCCTGGCGTGCTGCGGTTCATGGGGCCACAGAGTTGGACACGACTGAGCAACAGAACTGAACTGAAGTGATACTAGGATACTGACCCCAAATCCTTCTTAACTATATTTTCTTTAAGATACATCTCCCCTCAACTTTACACTGGAAGATAATACTTCTCACTTATTTTCCTTGTTTTTAGTAAAAAGATTTAACTCTGAAAATCTTCGCATGCAGGAGAAATAACTAGTAATCATTAGCCAATATCCACTTTTCTATGTGCATCTTAAGTTCTCTTCTCTCCTGGTATCCAAATACAGACTTTAACACATTCTAATCTTTAACTTACTGCATTTCTTCATCAGGGAATACTTTCACCCTTGAGTTTGTATAGCACCTGACAGTTTTCCTTCTTTAAGCTTTTCACTAGTGTATATTCAATGCAATGCACTTCAAAGTTTTTCACGATACAATGGATAGTCACTGAACGAAGCTAAAGCAGAATACATCGGTCAAATCTGTCTCAGGCAGTCCTGGTCTCCATGAGTCTAATCTTTTTTTTTTTTCGAGTTCTGAAGTCTTTTTATTTTATTTTTTTAAATCTTTAATTCTTACATGTGTTCCCAAACATGAACCCCCCTCCCACCTCCCTCCCCATAACATCTCTGTGGGTCATCCCCATGCACCAGCCCCAAGCATGCTGTATCCTGCGTCAGACATATCTCAAAAATATTCAATATGCTCTTAAGAAGAAGAGACCAAAATGAAAATCACAATGAAGGCAAGTGATAAACTGGAAAACTGGGACTAATATGTTTTCATAACATATCAATTGACAGGAAAATCACTTTGAAAAATGAGGTCTATTTTGATGTACAGTACCAACTTTAATATTTTGGAACTCATAGTCTCAAGGGTTTTAAATCAGATCAAAAAAGATCATTACTAGGAATATGAAGCTTTTGAATTTTTCAAAGAAAATACTTTATTAATACTTTTAAAATTAATGACTATCTACATAAATATACTTACGTACATTTTTAAATAGTTGCTCAGCAAGTTCTCTGACATGCTTTATCATCTTCATTGGGTTATTTTCTTCAACTTTAATTCGCTCTACTTCAAAAGCTACCACCTTGGAAAAGAATCAAATGATAAAGCATCAACTCTAAAATATGCTGAATTAGCAAACCATGTGATGATTTCATACAATTTGCAAACTAAAAGCATATAATATGCATATTATTATTAAAACAAAGTATTTTATATTTTTACTGGGTTTCAGTTCTATTCTAGAGTTAATCAAGTCCTTGGATATTCTCGTGGTCTCTCTCTCTGATGATTAATGGTCCTGTTTTTTCTTGGGAAAGTCATTATTTTTGGAACTCAATGAGATTCTGTCATTCCCTAGGCCTCACTCAAAGAATTCTCTCACTCAGAGAATTTCAGATAGTCAGAAAGTCTCCAAACATTTCCCTAACTCACAAAACATGAACTAAATGTTCAAATTGGGTCACTCTAGTTCTAGTTCTGCTAACAGCGTGATTTGAAACAAGTCACTAAGACTCCTGAGCTGCAATTTTTTCATCTCTAAAATAAGATTAAGAACAAGATGACCTTAAGGCTCCTTCTAGTTCTCAAATTATAGAACCTCTGATCCATTTCCTTACCAACTAATTTACTGGAAGAACCATGTTATTGTGTTCACTTGGAGTGGAGCAAAGAGTACTGACAGGAAAAACTGAGGTATGAAGAGGAAGTAAATAGATGGATTTTTTTTAAGGGTATAATATAGGGATTTTCATTCGTGCAACTAATAGATTCACGGGAGCAGACAGACATATAAAACTATGACTCCACCTATTGTAGGCCAGCATTCAGAAGGATTGCCAAACAAAGTCAAATGCTTCTTCCCTTCTAACAGGTCTATTTGATGGGTGTCTGTGGATAAGACAATAGACAGTACTCAAAACTGCTCAAACCTCCATAAGCCTTGTGTGTGGCAGGCTGCCCTCAGCCAAATGAAAACAAGGCAAGAGCAAATGCAGTTGGCCAAAGAGAGAAGAAGAAATTACTTAGGTCTGAGGTCTCATCTCTTTTGGGCCCTTGACAGAAGTATATATATGAGTAACTGGCTTTCAAGTAATAACATCAATAAGACATTAAAAATCATCACTGTAGACTGAACACAGAAGTAGATGAACACTAAGGGGAGACTAACAGGAATTAGCCTACTAGGAGTCTTGAACAGATCCTTGCAGTATTATTGTTTTCAATCTGAAGAACATATATATATATATATATATATATATATATATATATATATATATATGTGCATCTGTTGTGTATATGAATGTACATAATAAAAGATAAGTTATATAAAGTTAGAGACATAAAATACAGCTTAATGCTGCCCAGTGGCTTTCAGAGTCATCTACTTGGGGAAAGTCTGTAGGAGGTGGTGAGATATGAGCAGAGTATGAAAAACGGACAAAAAAAGAGAAAGAGAGCACTTTGGGCAAGGGAAGCACTTATAAAAAATAGAGTCTGTGGCAAGCTGGCAAGCACGTTTTCTGGAAGTAATCAATCTGAGTTATTAGTTGTGATGAAGCTGCGAGAGAGTATTACTAAAGGAATTTGTATAGCAAGAAAAAGGGTACATAAACCCAAGTTACTATTTCAAATGCTTGAGACTATTAAAATGTAGGTGCTAGAAAGGACCTTGGGGAGCACCTAATTCATCCACATAAATCATTATGTATCAATTACTTAGTTCAAGATCTAAAGGGTGATATATGTATTAGGTAATCAATGATCAATCATATTAGAGAATCAGAGATCAAGAAGTTATCAGAAAAAAACTGTCCACCTCAGGGCGCTCTCTCCGAGATCGTCACATGTTTTCTGTTATTATTAAGTAAAGCATTTGGTGTAGATCGCCATACTCAGAACGAAAGCATGTACCTTTTCTTTTATTCTGACTTTACTTAACTATCTTTACAGAGAATAAAAGACCCTTCTCTAAACAAAGATTTAACTTCTCTGTATGAGATAAAACCACCAGCAGCAACAAAGGTCCATATAGTCAAAGCTATGGTTTTTCCAGTAGTCACGTATAGACGTGAGAGTTGGACCATAAAGAAGGCTAAGCCCTGAAGAATTGATGCTTTTTAACTGTGGTGTTGGAGAACTCGTGAGAGTTGCTTGGACTGCAAGGAGATCAAACCAGTCAATTCCAAATGAAATCAACCCTGAATATGCATTGGAAGGACTGTTGCTGAGGCTGAAGCTCCAATACTTTGGCCACATCACTTGAAGAGCCAACTCACTGGAAAAGACCCTGATGCTGGGAAAGATTGAAAGCAAAAGAAGGGGGCAGCAGAGGATGAGATGGTTAGACAGCATCACCAACTCAATGGATACGAACTTGAGCAAACTCTGGGAGATAGTGAAGGACAAAGGTGCCTGGTGTGCTGTAGTCCATGGGGTTTCTAAGAGTTGGACACAACTTAGTGACTGGAAGACAATAACCACCACCAGCAGCATAACACAACAACAATCACCAGCAGCATAATATGATCACTATTACTATTCTCCATTACTCTAGGTACTAGGAGTGGTTTTCTTTTACAGACTTCTGAGAACATTTACATTTCTTGGTTCTAACATAATGCTCTTCCAGAAGTTTAAATGGGAGTAAGAGTCATTGTTCTATCTATCAGAATGGGCTTCTATGAACATAGTTAATGATAAATGGAAAGATGAATCACAATAAGAAAAATCAAAACTAACACAAAATAGCATCCTTATTTTGAGTTGCATCTGCTCGAACTCTTCCTTTATATGGCCAATTCCTTGAACAAAAAGACTAATTGCTTGAACACAGAGACTAAATCTGCCTTTCATATATTTAATATCTCCTAAAGGAAATATGAGCTCTGGATTGGGAAGATCCCTTGGAGAAGGGAAAGTGAAAGTCGCTCAGTCGTGTCTGACTCTTTGCGACCCTGTGGACTATAGCCCAACAAGCTCCTCAGTCCATGGGATTCTCCAGGCAAGAATACTGGAGTGGGTTGCCATTTCCTTCTCCAGGGGATCTTCCCGACCCAGGGATTGAACCCAGGTCTCCCGCATTGCAGGCAGATGCTTTAACCTCTGAGCCACCAGGGAAGCCCAAGTGAAGTCACTCAGTCGTGTCCAACTCTTTGTGACCCCATGCCTACCAGGCTTCTCCCTCCATGGGATTCTTGAAGGGAAGGGCTCCAGTATTTTGGCCTGGAGAATTCCATGGACTGTATAATCCATGAGGTTGCAAAAAGTTGGACACCACTTAGTGACTTTCACTTTTACTTTCAAAGAAGCTACATAAATGCCAGAAAAAAATCAGCATTAGTTAAGAATGGTTTAGCTAAATGCAAAGAAAGTGCTAATTCTTACTTGAAATTTGCTATATTTTCCAAGGATTAGTACTTAAGAAAACACCCTGATTTGTGGTTCTTTTATGGAGAAACTGAAATTTTGGGCTCCTTACTTTATTTCCCAAGCTTTGATTAAAATAAAGATAACAGTAAAAGTAAATAAACAAAAAAGAATGGGTTAGTTAAACTATGGCTCTAGGACACAGATTTAATGTAATTGCAGTTTGAAATAACATATTTATACATTAAACTTGGACCTTTCTCTCTATAAAACTGGTAAGTTCTACCTATACAACCACTGTCAATTTTTCGAAAAGATTTTAATCAACTATTTAAAATTCAGTTGTTCAAGGGAATTTCCCGGTGGTCCAACAGTTAGGACTCTGAGCTTCCAACGCAGGGGGTACAGATTTGATCCCTGGTTGGGGAACTAAGATCCCACAAGCCAAAAAAGTATTCAGTTGTTCAAAATTTCTATGTATTTTACCTCTGAGACATCCTATAATTATATTTTTTCTAATCCACATTATAAACACCAAAATCTGATATGTATAATAAATTTTTTTTATCTTAATTAAATGTTTAAAACACTGCTTCTCTACTTTTAGCTACTAATTTTGTCTGTAAATAATGCATTCATTTGATAATAAGTATACCTCATCAAAGAGATCACAGGATCTATAGGGAGGACCTCTTTCTGAAACAAAACCTGCAAATGCCATTCCATTGAGAACTTTAGTGAGGAAATCATTCTCAACTAGACCACGCTGTCCCAAGAAAGCTGTCTGTAAAGAAAAACAATGTGAAATGAATAATGAATAAGTTATCACTTAGCAATGAATGAATGAATGGTCAAAACAGTAACATACTAGAAAGATCAAAGTCTGAATAAATGTCTTCATGCATAAGTATGTTGTTATAATATACATTTCTCTCTAAAAGGGCTTTGATACCTGAAATACTACATATATTGAATAAAAATAAGCCTGTCTGTAAAGCAGGAGCAGAAATCAGAAATAACCTCAATTTTAAAAGAAAAATCAATTTAAAGTTAACATATTCTAAAGGAAAATGTATCAGTTCCACAGTATTATTAAAAATTATCAGACACCTGACACTAAAACAACACTGTAAATCAACTACATTCCAATAAAAATAATTTAAAAAAGAAAAAAATTATCAACTAGCCACACGAAGCAGAGATATTAAATAAAAAAATTTGATAGATTAAACTCAAAATACATGGCTAGAAAAAGATTGCCAAGTTCTTTTAATTAAATTAGAGTTTCCATTTTGGACAGACACAGTATAGTATTAGATCTTACCTTGTGAAAATGTATTACTGGTTCTGCGTGAATTCTTATAAGCTGTAAGCATGATCTATATCCTTGGAAAAGTTGTGCAAATAATCTAAGAAAAACTGCACGCACTTCCTTATCCTGAAAATATAAGAAGAAACATGATAGATAACTGAATTTCTTAAAAAACAAAAGAAAAATCACAAATTAGAAAGTTGTAAAGAACCTGAGAGATTATTCAATAAATCTGTGCTTCCTATGCAGAAGTCTCATTTGTAGCAGAACTAAGTAGTGGGCATCTAGTCTGTGCCACAGTTGGACAGTGTAGGCTGTTAAATAGTTCCTTTAAAAACTGAACCTAGTAAAACTTTCCTCTAGTACATCCAATTTTCCTCGCAGAAAAAAACATAAATCAGAGAGTTTCTGCTTTCACCATGTTAGAGAAGAGCATATTTCCCAAGACATTTGATTTTTATCGCCATCGAAAGAATTACTGTCACAAATACAAAAGAAAAAACTCAAGACTATTTTAAAAGCTTATGATATTATTCCAAAGTTTATACTACTTCTAAAAATCTATTCTTACATTAATAAAGTATGACTTGAAAGTCTGTTTTGATAATTCAGATTTTAAAAAAATCATAGTTGTAGAACTCTAAGGAAACTCTCAGATTTAGTCGATCCCTTATTTAATTGATGAAGAAATAGTTAAAAATGCTTCATAACTCATCAAAGGTATGCAGTTCTATAACTTTTCATACTAGCCGCAAAGCTCATCACTAAGAAATGCACTGATCAAAATAAAAAAGAGGTCTCTGCTGTATAGTCACTCTTTTATGACTTTCAATTGGAGCTACATTTATCCACTCACTCAAACTTGATTTTCTCCTGTGACCAACGACCTCTGTTTCCATTTTTTATAAGCTTCCCTTTTTATCCTTGCCTGACCCTTTCGATTTGATGCTTGGCACAACTTTTCAGGCTCTAATCTAGGTTCTGATTTTTTTGTCCCATACTTAGTCATGCCTCCTCAGAGCAAACAGTCTTAGCCTACTCCTCTCCCAATCAATGTACTGCCTGTGGCTTCCCCTTCAGGAGGTCACAAGGTCAATCAGTGGCAATTCTCCTAATTTCTAATTTGGCACACCTTTACTAGGCTGTCCATCTAACTCTCACTATACTTAGCTTCTTTGAAAAATATACAAAGAAAAGCAACTCTTTTTAAAAACATCAATTTTAAATATTAAACTTCTTACCAGCATTTTTGAGTGGGATAAAGCTGTTCGTGGAGGGGGAAAAGCATGATCGGCTACTTCCAAATCTGGGTGTAGAATCTAAAGCAAAGAAGCTCTGTTATGTAAAATACCAATAAAACCTATTATTTGATCTACTGGTGGCATTAAGATGAAACAGTCTCAGTATGTGAACTACAATATATTCACTCCCTCCAGGAAAACATTAGCTGAGGCAGCTCTGCATGTACTATGTGAAAAGATATACAAGAAAAAAATATTCAATTAAAATATCTGTTACAGGGAAACACCCATAGTTTGGTTTCATTTATTTGAATACAGCTGATCCCTTCTCCAGGGGATCTTCCTAACCCAGGGATCGAACCCAGGTCTCCCACATTGCAGGCGGATTCTTTACCAGCTAAGCCACCAGGGAAGCCCAAGCATACTGGAGTGGGTAGCCTATCCCTCCTCCAGGGGATCTTCCTGACCTGGGAATCAAACTGGGGTCTCCTGCATTGCAGGCAGATTCTTCACCAGCTGAGCTGACAGGGAAGCCAAATACCGAGCCACCAGTATCACCAGCCGAATACCAAGCTACTACTATATATAGTAGTATACCATATACATATATTTCATTTATATGATATAAACAGAAATGAAAATGTAAAGTTCTGAAATACACACTGAAATATAAAATAGTAGTCACCTCTGAGAGAGGATCGTCTAGGGCAGAGCTATTTATCCATACAGTTGAAAATTTAAAGCATTTATTTTTATGTTTTTTAAATATAATTAAAAATTAATTAATGAAAATACTGAGAAGAAACAGAATAAGTTTGTGAACCTCACAGTCCAGAGGGGTGACAGTATAACACAATGTGACAAGTGTTATAAATATATAAAATAATAATATGTGAATATAAAGTATAATTAATTCAACCCCAAAAGAGAAGGCAACATTTGTGTTAGGCTTTGAAGGAAGGCAGGCTGAGGGGGCATGTGGGAAAGACACATCCATGCAGGGCTTACACAGGGAAAATAATTCTGCATCAGTAAGCAGCAAATTTTTGTCTTTGCAGAATTACTTTCAAATACTGAAGATCTGGTATTATATTCTTACAATAGACCAAAAAGCTCAAAACAATACTTATGAACGACACCAAAATATCAATAATATTTATAATCTAGTCATCAAATCATTATCACAGTATAGTAATGTCTTCATGTCTATAAAAATGTCCCTGATTACCACACTGTGTAATCACCTGATTATAATTATTTACTGACCAAATGAAGCTGATATACTTGTATGTCAAATCTCCCACACAGTCCATCAAATATGGTCTCTTTTTAGTCCTGTATGCTTATGCACACTGCAGCATATGATCCAGCAAAGTGTTTGAAGACTGCATAAACAGGCATACTCAGTTTTACCAACTCTGCATTTCACTCATTGTCAAATTTGGTGGCACAAGTGTTGAAGGTTAAGGTTTAACAGGGTGCAGCAAAACCTCTACCAAAAGCCACGGACTTAAGAACTAAAATCTTAACCTATGTTAATTTTGGTATTTAATCCCTCAATAATTGAAAACATCATTAAGTAAATGTACATTAACATTTTTAAACTTATTTAATATTTCTAGAAACATAAAACTTTTTCAGTCACTCAAATACTATCTTCTTAGCTTTTGCTATATCCATATACCACCGACGTAATTGTTTAGCTAATATTTTTATTTGAAATGTCTTTAACAACTCATCTCTTTAACTCTAGTATTTTTAGAAGATATCATCTGTGAAATCACAGGTTTTGTATGCTATTTTTAATAAAATAAACATTATAATAAATATATAACTATTAAAATTTAAAAGTTGCCACATACCACCCTAAATCATCTCCATACTTCACTCTGGGAAAGAGGTATTTGTCATCCTTTATATAAAGCATTCATCCTACCGATAATGACTAAGAAACAGAGGATGGAATGTGATTTGCTCAAAAATACCCAGTGGCAGGATGCTGACTGGAATTTAGGTCTCCTAAATTCTAACCTAGTATGCTTTTTACTCTATCACACTTGGTATTCCAGATTACAAATTATATTGGGAACAAGTCAGTCTTCTCTAAAAGTTCCCATCCTACACACCACTACAACAACACAAGGACCAACACAACTTGGGAATTTCTGAAAATAAAACCCCTCTTGGTAATCCTAGACTTCTGAGTTCCTATCTAAGTTCCTATTTAAGGGGGGAAAAAGATTTTAAACAGCTCAGACTAGAATACTACTCAAGAAGAATATGAAAGCCTTAATTCTAGTAATAGCTTGAAAGGGAATGAAGAATTTCTAAGTTTCAAATTTCTGATGATGGATAAGTGGGCTACTAAAAGGTTGTCAGTAAAATAAAATACTGTGCTTTGAGCTTTTAAAAATAAACAAAGGTTGACAAAAAATAAATTTGCTTCAATGAGAAACACTCAGATCACAAGATTTCTTATAGCTTCAATGCACAGAATACTGACATTTATCAGTACGTTACATCTTTTTGTAGTAAGCTGGAAACACTGGCCAGTCCTCATCACACTGCTTTGCAAGAAGCACATGTACCAAAGAGAAATGAGATGTCGTTGAGAAAGGTGAAGGAAAGGGAACAGGTGCTAGCTTCTAATGAGGGAAGTTAGGAGATTCAAGGATTTTGAGGCATAGTCTGGTCTTATTTTCAGAGGTGTGTTAATACCAGAACAAATATTCACTTAGGATTCAGAGTATACTCTTTAGATAATATTTTATAAATTATCCTGTTCTAACACTATATGAGAATACATATATATATTTTAAGAACATATAACTCATTTTTAAGTAATTACACTGTCAATGAATGATATCCAATTACCTTAGTTTAGATTTAAATCAAGAGAAAAATGCTTCAAGAAATTAAGTAAATTAAGAAAGAATATATCATACCAAAGAAAGAGCTGCTTGAGTCTGTTGTAGAAGTGGTTCCGGAAGGGAAGACAGGTGAATACATTCAGGAATTTTAATAGTGCCTCCATCCAAGTCAGCTATGATTACATCTAACTGAAGAAGATTAAAAAAAAATCTATTTAATAAAATGTCTTTCTAGATTGATTTTCAGCTACTGTATATTTCCCAGTTTCCTCTGAAATTAGATGTGACATATGACCAAGTTTCTGCTAATGGAACATGAAAAGTGATGTGCACATTTTCAGGCATTCAAAACAGAGGTCCAGTCAGGCCCTCCTGTGCTTTCTTTCCTCTTACTATCGCTGAAACTATGAACTAACAACCCAATGTTGAACACATTCAGAGGATGACAATGCCTTAAGCGGATTCTAGTGGAGAAACAAGAAGCAAAGAAGCATGGTCCTTCCTTGAATGAGTTCATGGAACAAACTGGTCTGACATAACGGAACACTTCTACAAACTGCTGCATGAGTGTTAAATAAAATTCCATTTTGTTTAAGCCATTGCATTTTGCATGCTTTATTATAGTAGTTCAGCCATATCCTAAATAACATGGTAATCGCAAGAGTTAACAAGCAAAGCAACTAGTATATATCGAAACAGCACTGTTCAGGTAGCTAAATCACTAATGTTTAGCATTTTACAAAATCTATTTTAAAATAACATGAAAAATTTAATAGAGAAACCAGTCAAAATTATGGAAGGTATTATGTTGCTAACAGGATTAAAATTAATTCTAATTTATTCAATGAAAAGTTAAGAAATTCACTTCTGTCAATATTTGGTTTGTCTAACTTCCACAGACTGTTTTTATTTACTGGGAAAAAAACTGCCTACAAACCAAATGAGTGAGTTTTTAATTAGTACTAATGAGTTTTGACTTAATGCTTATGCATTTACAGATATTTTTATATGTTGATATCAAAGTTAAAAAATTATCAATATATAAAGTCAGAAAAAAAAATGAGGGTCCTGTTTATAACTGCAATGTGCAATGGTCTTCTGTCAGTTTAAATGACAATTATGATTTGATTACAATTGTAATTATACAAAAGTACCTACAGAGCTTACCTCTTCACTGGCATTATAACTAAAATCAAATTAGAATAACAAACTCTTTAGGATTTGTGAATCACAGATGTCATATAACCCAACCTTTCAATGAAGAATTTTTCTTAAACTCCCTGAAAAGTGTCATGCAATCTGTCTTTGCACTCTACTTAGAGTACTCTTCACATAAGGAGACACATTCATCATCACTGGGCAGCTCTATTTAGTTGAAAACTCTTAGACCGAGCAGAAATTTGTTTCTATATCCACTATACCCACTGATTCTATTTCAGCCTCTACCCCTTCTTTCTATGACAGCTACTTAAATATTAATCTTTAGCTATCAAATAACATTACGTTATTACCTGTGAACATTTTCTTAGGCCCTCAAAGAATATGGTTTCTAAACTCTTGAAATCCTAAATGTCCTTCTATGAAGTCCCAATTTTGTTACAGTCCTTCTTAAAGCACACTACAGAGAAGTAAACTTGTTTTTAAGAGCTGGTTGAATACAGAGTATTACTTTCTCTCCTTTAGTATTTCCACTTAGTATTAAGAACAGAATAATCTGGGGGCGGTGGGGGGGAGCTCACAATAAACTTGTATTCCAACAAAACCCTTCATTCCTTTGCAAATGCTTTTTGCTTTCTGCAAGTGAAAAAGTGAAAGTAGCTCAGTTGTGTCCAACTCTCTGTGTACCCATGGACCATACAGTCCATGGAATTCTCCAGGCCAGAATACTGGAGTGGGTAGCATTATCACAGACCTCATTTCAAAATGTGATTAAAGCACTCATAATAAAAGCATAAATAGACTGCTAAAAATGGATAATTTTATCTTCCTTTCTCATATGTGAGATGAAGCATATAGAAAGATAAATTTAATATGCCAAAAGAGGGAAATTTTAAAAGATTAATGAATTCACTTTATAAATCTCCTGTACCTGCTGTAAGGAAATATTAATGTATTTAGGTTTTTTAATGATGCTGTGCTTCCAGCCAATCCTTTCTATTGGGAATGGAACAGATTTGAAAATAGTAGTTAATTGAAGTGCTATAGGACTGAGGAGGTCATGGCAACCCACTCCAGGATTCTTGCCTGGAAAATCCCACAAACAGAGGAGCCCGGCAAGCTACAGTCCATGGGGTTGCACAGAGTCGGATACGACTGAAGCGACTTAGCAGGCAAGCAGGACTCAAAGAAATGTAAGAAACCCCTGACCTCAATAACTAGCAATTTTAAGATGAATACTTACAAGTTCATGAACATCAGTTTTAAAGACAGAATGTACTCCAATAATGAAAGGCGTTGGGGAACTCAGAACTTCCAGGAGCTGAGCCGGGAGAATAGGAATATAAGGGTAACTAGAAATAATAAAAATACATGTGAGAAATATTTGTTCTTCCATAATACAACATACCTTTCTTTCATTTTTATACTTTTTGAATTTTAGATTATCTATGTTTAGAAATTATCAATAATATTCTCAGAGTTGTTAATATTAAATTCTTGGGAGGAAAAGAGATTTTAAAGATTCTTCATGTGAAAGGTATGATCTGATATAAGAAGATATGAAGTAAGCAGGGCAGGTTTCTTATGTCTTACCCCTCTAGGCAAGCAATCTCTTTAAGTTTTTCAAACTTGCTTGAAAGAATTTTTCCTTACATAGACATCTGACATCAGTTGGTAACCTGACTTCCTGATGGAACACCCCCCACCCCCCACATACTGGTGATAATGTATTTCTCTATATAAAACAATCATTTGAGTTACATTTTCTCTACTTGATTTTTATATTTGGTAAGAATGGCAAGGTACAAAATTAAAGTTTAGAATGCTCTCTTATCTGGAGGTTTAAAAAAAGCACACAGGTTAAAAAATATTGTTAATAAAATCTGTAGACTGTAAATTTTTTCTAGGTCACTGTGATTAACAAATTGGTAAAAAATATTAGAATAAAATATTGTACTTACAGCACTCTCAGTCATCACTGTTTTCCCTTATACTTTTTATTACAAAAAAATTAACACCCCTCTCTGCCCCCAAAAGAGAGGGGAAAAAGGAAGATAAAGCCTCACGTATTTAATCAGCTTTGACAATCACCAATGCATGGTCACATACATATTTGTACCCATTTTTGTTCTTTTTCCTACCACATTATTTGGATCAAATCCCAGATACCATATCACGTATACATAAATACTTTAGTATATATCTAAAGAAGGTAAGGGCTCTTTTAAAAGTAAAACTATAATACCACTATAACTGCCTGAATTAACAATAATTTCTTAATATTAAATAATCAGTACTATCTTAAGACTTTTATCTCCAACTATATTCAAAGGGAATTAAATGTTGCTGACAATACTGTTTAAATTGATTACTTTTTCATGAAAGGAATCAACACTCAATAATAGGCAACTTGGAAAAGTTCCAAATTCCAGGCTAGATTTCTATCAGAATCATGACTCATAACAGCATAACTTTGTAAAATATGCCCTTGTTGTTCAAAACTGTTGTGAAATGATGCTTTAATTGATCATTGATAAGTAATGCATAATCTAGGAATAAATAAAAACACCAAATAAAAACCCTCACCTATATTTAAGAGGAAACATTAATGACTCCAGGGCTCTACAAGCATCACTAAGTCTCTGGAAACTTGCAGAATGGAAGAGAACCTTATTTTCTGTAAGGACCGCACAAAAGAGGCTGAGGACATTTTGAATTCCTGAAAACACAAAGAGCAAATGCTTACCAAATGCATTTAGTTTTATTATGTGCTGCCAAGAAACATAGCCTTAGAATTACATGCAATGAAAAAGCCAACACTTAAAAAATCTCTGAAGAAAAATATTTAGTTAAACCATGAATTCCGAAGAGCCTATGGGTATTTGTTTTCCCAAACTTTCAGTTTTGTTTGTCTTATTCTTCAAATCAGTGTACACTCACTGAATATATTAGTTAATTGGAAATATACTGTTACCTTCTTTTCAACTTCATCTCCAAGGTCTGTACTTAAATTTCTATTTTAGATGCTTGGCCTTTTTCTAACTTTTTTCCCTTTTAAAGTTAATTTGTCTGATGTTAACATAACCAAACCAGTTTTGTTGTTGAAATTTTCCTACTATATCTTTTTTCCAACTTTTTACATCACCCTTTCTCTACTTCTTGGAAATAGCATATAGTTGACAATTTTTAAAAAATCTCCTCTAAAAGCAAGAAAAAAGCAACATAGGAGAATAATATGAATTTATAATTTACATTAAGAGGAAATCAAAATGGCTGATTAACATGAAAAGAAGCTCCAACACTTTTAATAATCAGAAAAATTCAAACGAAAAAATTCAGGAGGTATGATTTTAAACCTACTACAATAGCCGAAATTAGAATTTGACAATTCTAAGGTTTTATGAAGATGGTGGGGAAAGGATCATATACACTGCTGTGATGAATATAAATAAAGTTAAGATGCACAGGCACATACCCTGGTATCTAATAAATGACGTAATTTTAATAATTCCATTTTGAGTTATTTATCATAGAAACTTTCATGTGTACCCAAGAAGATAAGGTACAAAGAGGAACATTGCAGAAATATTTAAATAATGAAAAAAGTGGATACATCCCAAATATAAGAATGAAAAATAAATTATAGTAAAATTTAAGCTGAATTTACTAAAAGTTAAACTTCTGACTGAAGACGGCAAATGTTGACTAAAACAAAAAACTAAAACTATAACTTTATTATTCAAAATTTATAAAGTGAAATAATTATTAAAAAAATTTAAACATTTTCAAGTGATACGGCTTTGGTAGAGGGTAGGTCTATAACATTTATACCTGTGACTTTAAGATTAAAACATTACTAAGACTTTAGGGATACCTTTACAACCTGAAAATAAGAGAGCTAGTGCTAATATATCAACGTAAACAACTCTCCCAAATATAATGTTGAATGAGGAAAGTATGGTACAAAGTGATTCTATAGAATGATAGCATTTATATATTGCTTAAAACCATACAAAATGCTACTATATACCGTTCAGGTATATATCAGTACAAACATAGACTATATAAAGATATATCCATGAATAAAGAGAACCGAATAAAGGATAGTATTATCTCTGGGATGAGGTGGCATACCCAAGAAGTTTCAGCTATATTTATAATGCCACATTTATTAAACTGAATAACATGTGTGTGTTCAGTTGTTCAGTCGTTTTGGGCTCTTTGTGACCCTGCGGACTATAGCCCTCCAGGCTCCTCTGTCCATGAAATTTCCCAGACAAGAACACTGGAGAAGGTTGCCATTTCCTTCTGCAGGGGATCTTTGCAACCCAGGGATTGAATACGTGTCTCTTGTGTCTCCAGCACTAGTAGGCAGATTCTTTACCACTGAGCCACCTAATAGATAACATTAAATATTTTTCTTTAGAAATAATTAAAGCTTACAAAAAAGCTGCAAGAACCGAGTACCCAAATATCCCTCACAATGACTCACCTAATGTTGAATTTTGCTCCATTTGCTTTAACATTTGTACTTTATGTGTAAGCATACCCTGCCTCTTTCTAAAATCACACACACATTTTCTGACCCGTGTGACTGTACACATCATGACATTCACCCTTAAATATGTCAGCATGTTTTTCCTAAGAATAAAGATAATATCTTCCTTAAGCACAGTATGGTTATCCCCCTTCAGCAAATTTAACATGTTGCAGTATTTTAAGTCTAATCCAAAATCACTGCAGATGGTGACTGCAGCCATGAAATTAAAAGATGCTTGCTCTTTGGAAGAAAAGCTATGACCAACCTAGACAGCATATTCAAAAGCAGAGACATTACTTTGGCAACAAAGAAAGGTCCGTCTAGTCAAAGCTATGGTTTTCCAGTAGTCATGTATGGATGTGAGAGTTGGACTATAAAGAAAGCTGAGCACCGAAGAATTGATGCTTTTGAACTGTGGTGTTGGAGAAGACTCTTGAGAGTCCCTTGGACTGCAAGGAGATCTTACCAGTCCATCCTAAAGGAAATCAGTCCTGAATATTCATTGGAAGGACTGATGCTGAAGTTGAACCTCCAATACTTTGGCCACCTGATGTGAAGAGCTGACTGATTTGAAAAGACCCTGATGCTGGGAAAGATTGAAGGCAGGAGAAGGGGACGACAGAGGATGAGATGGTTGGATAGCATCACTGACTAGATGGACATGAATTTGAACAAGCTCCGGGAGTTGGTGATGGACAATGAAGCCTGGCATGCTGTAGTCTATGGGGTCACAGAGTCAGACATGATTGAGTGGGTAAACTGAACTGAATACTTTAAATCTAATCTTACCTGTGTATTGTTTCATTCTGACACAAAATTATTCTTTGTAACTTCTCCTCTACCATCAGGATTCATTCAAAGCTTAATATTTCATTTAGGTGTCCTGTTTCTTTGTTGTGCTGTGCTTTGTTGCTTAGGATGGAGCATTTCCACAGCATTAAATTATTTTCATTGAGATGAAATTCACATACCATAAAATTAACCATTTCAAAGAGAACAATTTACTGGTTTGTTTACTGAATCATCCCAAGGAGTATATCCTACTCAATCACATTCTATGATTCTTTACCATATTGTAGAATTTGGTTTGCCAATATTTTGTTGAACATTTTTGCATCTAAATTCAAAATGCGAAACCTGTAGCTTCTTTTTCTCATAGTGTCCTAATACCATAGTGGTATTAGGGTAATGCTGGCCTTGTAAAATGAGTTTGGAAGAGTTCCCACTTCTATTTTTCAGGACAGTCTCTAATATACAGCTATTAATTCTTCAAATTTTTCATTGGATTCATCCAGTGAAGCCGTATGGTCCTGGACTTTTATTTTAGGGATGTTTTTGATTACTGATTCAATCTCCTTGTTAATAACTGTCTTGTTCAGACTTCCTATTTCTTTATTATTCTGTTTTGGTAGGTTTTATGTTTCTAGGAAGTTATTCATTCTTCCAGGTTATCTAATTATTGGTGTGATCACAATAGTTGCTTATCATCCATAGTGTTTCTGTGGTATCATCAGTAATGACCCTTCTTTCATATTTGATTGTATTTGAGTCTTCTCTTTTTTTTTCCCTAGCTAAAGGTTTATAATTTTACCCATCTTAAAAAAAAAACCAGCTTTTAGTTTCACTCATCTTTCCTACTGTCTTTTCATTCTATTTCATTTATTTTTGCTCTGATCTTAAGTTATTTCCTTCCTTTACTAACTTCAGACTTCATTTGTTCTTCTTCTTCTAATTCCCTGGAAGGTAAAGTTAGGATGTTTGAGACCTTTCTTTTTTCTTAATGCAGATATTGATCACCATTAACGTCCCTCTTACATCTGAATTTGCTGCATTGTGGAAGTTGTGGTGTTTGCTTTTCCATATTCATTTGTCTCATGATACTTTTGATTTCCCTTTTGATTTTTTCACTGACCCACTGGTTGTTTAAGAGCATTTTGTGTAATCTCCATACATTTTTGAATTTACAAGTTTTATTCTTGTATTGGTTTCTAGTTTTTCTTTTTTTTAAGATAGTCTTTACTATTATGATTATAATCAGTCTTTACTATTAGGATTATAAAATGCTTTTGCAAATCACATTCAACCAGTTAGAAATTAGCACTTAACATTCAGCAATAATCAGAACTCTCATTTATTCCCCCATTACCTGCTTATTTATATATCCATCATCAGTATAGACTCATGGATTTCTATTTTTTTATTCCAACATTCTATAGGTTATTACTGATCTTAACTATGTTTGTGCGCATTAAGTCCTAAACTTAGACAACGGTCATCCCTTTAACCTAGTTCCTGTGTCCCTATGATATGAACCCTTTCTTTTTTAAGTTCTTTCTTACTTTCTAGCTTGACAAAATAATCCAGGCTCATATTTTACCTACTCTGTCCCTGCTCTGAAGTTAGTCACTTCTCCAAGGAGGCCTGGCTCCTTCCATTAAAAGCCATTAGAAATGGCTTTTAAAAATCAAGAATTGAGGGTATTAGGGTAAATGTTAGATCATTTCTGCCAAGGTATCTTTGTTTTGTGGTTACTTTTACAGATAAGAGTAGATACATGCACATATATGAACACGTATACATGCATATAACAGACACACACATACATATATACCCATATACATGTATTTGAGAAATCCAAGTCCATATCATTACTTTCAGTTCCAATCTATTCTCGCAGAGTCTCCCGACTCCAATACATAGTTGTATGTTCCTTTTTCCAATGAAAACCCTGGATCCTATGGTCATAAACACATTTATTCATTTGCTAAATCTTATATTGGGGACTTCCCTGGTGGCTCAGATGGTAAAGACTGTGCCTACAATGCAGGAGACTCAGGTTCAATCCCTGGGTTGGGAAGTTCCCCTGGAGAAAAGAATGGTTATCCACTTCAGTATTCTTGCCTGGAGAATTCCATGGACAGAAAAGCCTGGTGGGCTACAGTCCATGGGGTCACAGAGAGTCGGACACACAGATGACACCAACCTTATTGCAGAAAGCAAAGAGGAATTAAAAAGCCTTTTGATGAAGGCGAAAGAGGAGGGTGAAAAAGCTGGCTTAAAACTAATATTAAAAAAACAAAGATCATGGTATCCAGTCCTATCACTTCATGGCTAATAGATGGGGAAACAGTGAAAACAGTGACAGACTTTATGTTCTTGGGCTCCAAAGTCAATGCGGACGGTGGCCACAGCCATGAAATTAACAGACACTTGCTACTTGAAAGAAAAGCTATGACCAACCTAGACAGTGTATTAAAAAGCAGAGACATTTCTTTGCCTACAAAAGTCCATCTAGTCAAAGCTATGGTTTTTCCAGTAGTCATGTATGGATGCGAGACTGAGCGCCCGAAGAATTGATGCTTTTGAACTGTGGTGTTGGAGAACTCTTGAGAGTCCCTTGGACTACAAGGTGATCCAACCAGTCCATCCTAAAGGAAATCAGTCCTGAATATTCATTGGAAGGACTGATATTGAAGCTGAAGCTCCAATACTTAGGCCACCTGATGAGAAGAGCTGACTCATTTGAAAAGACCCTGATGCTTGAAAAGACTGAAGGCAGAAGAAGGGGATGACAGAGGATGAGCTGTTTGGATGGCATCACTGACTCAATGGATATGAGTTTGAGCAAGCTCCAAGAGATGGTGAAGGACAGGGAAGCCTGGTGGGCTGTAAGCCATGGGGCTACAAATAGTCAGACATGACTGAGCGACTGAACAACAACAGCCTCGCTCTATAATCTAGGTTTCCTGGTTCAATGTATAGAGCCTGGCCTGGGGGAGCAGAGCCCTGGATTCCTGTTTTAGTTGTCCCTAACTTTCTAGGTGACTTTATTATTCATTTATTCAACAAACATTTACTGTGTGCCTACCATATACCTGACACTTTCCTGAGCCCTGGGGCATGCATTAGCCCACAAAACAGTCACAGTTCCTGTCTTACTAGAGCTAATGGCTGAGTAAGGAGAGAGACTGCAGGAAATTAACAAGCAACCTGCCCTCCAAACCTTCATTTCCCAAACCTTACAACTCCATATACATGTGGAATCCAGGAAAATGGTACAAATGAACCTATTTGCAAAGCAGAAACAGACACACAGATGCACAGAACAAAGGTATGGACAACACTGGGGAGAAGGGGATTTGGGATGAACTGGGAGATTGGGACTGACATATACACACTACCAAGATAACTGAGGAGAATCTAGTGTGTAGCACAGGGAACTCTACTCAGTAGTCTGTGGTGACCTAAATGGGATAGAAATCCAAAAAAGAGAGAATGTATGAATACACATAGGTGATTCACTCTGCTGTACAGTAGACACTAACACAATATTGTAAAGCAAGTACATTTTGATAAAAGTTTAAAATAAGACAGTGGAGTTTATTTGCTTTTGTATGTCTTCAGTTTTAATATATTTTGTTTCTTTTGATCATGATTGGTCTAATACTATTTTCTGAAGATGTGAGACCTAAGCAAGTTTGAAGAAGTCAAAACTTGAGAATTTGCTGTACCATTTTAACAACTTTTTGTGGGTCCAAGTATTTAAAAATTAAAATTTATATTTAAAAAAGTCTGTAGTTGTATTAATTTCCCATGGCTATTATAACAAATTTCCACAAACTTAATGGCTTAAAACTCGGAAGCCCTATTCCTGGGTTTCCCAGCTTCTAGCAATTGCCTGCATTCTTGAGCTCATGGCCCCCTTCCATCATCAAAGCTGGTAAGGTTGGTTGAGTCTTTCCCTCTTGTGGGAATCAGAGTGCACCACTCTCACACTATATCTCCCTCTTCCATCTTTTAAGGACCTTTATGGTTACACTGGGCCCACCTAAAGGAATTGACACTCGAGTTGCAGTTTTAAGGATAAGCAGAAGTTAGAGTTAGGGAAACGAGATCACTAAGACTTTCAAAGTTGACAGATGACCACATGCAAAGAAACAAAGGACTGAGGGAAGGAAAGGCATTCAGAAGACCTACAAGGAGTTTTGCCAAGGGCAGGTTCATGAAGAGTCTGTATACCATTAGGAAGGAATCCAAACTTTTTCCCTGAAGACTCTGGGGAAGAACTTTTCCCTCTCTACTCCCCTCTGAATCCACTGTAATACCCACAAAAAAAAAAAATCCATTTTGATAATCTCAGAAAATAAAAGTCATGGCCAGCATCATGTAGTATTAGATAAAAAGTGAAGAAGGAAGGTATGCAGCTCTCCTTAGAGAGCTTACATTAGTAGAATCAATTTGTGACAGCAAGGAGTGAAATATTACACTATATTTACTACTAAAGGCTAACATCTCATGTATTAGAATTGAGTTAGGGGTAACAGTCTAATGCTTAAAAGGTAAGTTTCTCATTATCCAGAAAATTATTTCAGTTCGGTTGCTCAGTTGTGTCCGACTCTTTGTGACCCCATGGACTGCAGAATGCCAGGCTTCCCTGTCCATCACCAACTCCTGGAGCTTGCTCAAACTCATGTCCATTGAGTTGGTGATGCCATCCAACCACTTCATCCATAATATAAAATAAAATTTACCTGTGACTAACTAATGGATAGCTTAAATTTTGCATTTTTAAACATCACATGCTTTAAGTTTTAGGTAATTAACAATCTCAGATATTTTAAGAAATTACATTGATGTTTTTATTCCTAACTAGCAACACTTGTTGCTGGCTTCATTTTCCTTGAACTGCTAATCATAATCAGTTTTCTAAATAACCTTGAATGTTTCCTAGTCTTCAGTAGCCAATGTCTATCCAAAGCTACACAATAACAGGAGAGAAAAACAGTATGAAAAGCAAACATTCCAGTGATAATTTCTACTGATTTGACTACAATGATACATACACATCCTGTTGACTATCCAAATAGTAAAACATTTTGAAAAATTACTTCCTGATCTTAACTTTTGTTTGGGGGTTAAAGATCTAAAATTCACAACATCAAACATTAATGAAGGTATTTGTTTCCTGCTTTGAAAAAACAACACCACAAACTTCTCTCCAGAAACCTCCCCTTCTAATAAAGATATGCTATACAAATAAAAATTATGTCTCAGCTTTCAAATGGGCAAATTGAGGAATTGAAGGTCCTGGTTTTCTTGGCAGGTTATATTTCCAAAAGCCTTAAATAATTTACTATAATTCTGCCAATCCACAATGCAGAAAATGTTATAATGGTCATGGCTTAACAAAAGTCATGAAAAAGGGTATTTCTCATTCATTTGATCAATATTTGTTGAAAGCCTACAAGAAAAAGAAATGCAACAAGGCAAAATGGTTGTCTGAGGAGGCCTAACAAATAGCTGAGAAAAAGAAGAGAAAGGAAAAGCAAAGGAGAAAAGGAAAGACTTGAATGTAGAGTTTGAAAGAATAGCAAGGACAGATAAGAAAGCCTTCTTAAGTGAACAATGAAAAGAAACAGAGGATAACAAAGAATGGGAAATACTACAGATCTCCTCAAGAAAATTAGAGATACCAAGGGAACATTTTATGCAAAGATGGGCACAACAAAGGAAAGAAATGGCATGGATCTAACAGAAGAAGAAGAAATTAAGAAGAGGCGGCAAGGATACAGAAGAACTGTACCAAAAATGTCTTAATGACCTTGATAACCACAGTGGTGTGGTCACTCACCTAGAGCCAGACATCCTGGAATGTGAAGACAAGTGGGTCTTAGCAAGCATTACAACAAATGAAGCTAGTGGAGGTGATGGAATTCCAGCTCAGCTATTTCAAATGCTAAAAGATGATGCTGTTAAAGTGCTGCATTCAATATGCCAGCAAACTTGGAAAACTCAGCAGTGGCCATGGGATTGAAAAAAGTCAGTTTTCATTCCAATCCCAAAGAAAGGCAATGCCAAAGAATATTCAGACTACCACACAACTTCACTCAATTCACATGAGTAATGTTGGTAATGCTCAAAATCCTTCAAGATAGGCTTCGCCAGTATGTGAACCGAGAACTTCCAGATGTACAAGCTGGATTTAGTAAAGGCAGAGGAATCAGAGGTCAAGTCGCCAACATCTGTTGAATCACAGAAAAAGCATTCCAGAGAAACATCCAGGAATTCCAGGAAAACATCCACTTTTGCTTTACTGACTACAGTGTTGTGACTGTATGGATCACAACAAACTGTGGAAAATTCTTAAAAAAGTAGGAATCCCAGATGACCATACCTGCCTCCTGAGAAATCTGTATGCAGGTCAAGAAGCAATAGTTAGAACTGGACGTGGAACAATGGACTGGTTCCAAATTGGGAAAGGAGTACATCAAGGCTGTATGTTGTCATCCTGCTTATTTAACTTATATGCAGGGTACATCATGAAAAATGCTGGACTAGATGAAGCACAAGCTGGAATCAAGATTCCCAGGAGAAATATCAACAACCTCAGATATGCAGATAACACTACCCAAATGGCAAAAAGCAAGAGGAATTAAAGAACTTCTTGATGAAAATGAAAGAGGAGAGTGAAAAAGCTGGCTTAAAATTCAACATTCAAAGAATTAAGATCATTGCATCTGGTCCCATCACTTCATGGCATATGGATGAGGAAGCAATGGAATCAGTGACAGACTTTATGTTCTTGGGCTCCAAAATCACTGCAGATGGTAACTGCAACCATGAGATTAAAACACGCTTGCTACTTGGAATAAATACTATGACAAACCTAGACAGCATATTAAACAGCAGAGATATCACTTTGCCAACAAAGGTCCGTCTAGTCAAAGCTATGGTTTTTCCCGTAGTCATGTATGGACGTGAGAGTTGG
This sequence comes from Budorcas taxicolor, assembly GCF_023091745.1. NCBI lineage: Eukaryota > Metazoa > Chordata > Mammalia > Artiodactyla > Bovidae > Budorcas > Budorcas taxicolor. Next base: position 42,080,348 of record NC_068924.1, on the reverse strand, counting down.
ACCATAAAAAAAGCTGAGCACTGAAGAACTGATGCTTTGGAACTGTGGTGCTGGAGAAGACTCTTGAGAGTCCCTTGGACTGTAAGGAGATCAAACCAGTCAATCTTAAAGGAAACCAACTCTGAATATTCACTGGAAGGGCTCATGTTGAAGCTGAAGCTCCAACACTTTGGTCACCTGATGTGAAGAACTGATTCACTGGAAAAGACCCTGATGCTGGGAAAGATTGAAGGCAGGAGAAGTTGACCGCAGAGGATGAGATGGCTGGATGGCATCACCACTTCAATGGACATGAGTTTGAACAAGCTCCAGGAGTTGGTGGGAAGCCTGGCATGCTGCAGTTCATGGGGACACAGAGTTGGACATGACTGAGCAACTGAACAATAACCACCACCACTATGCTCCAGATACTAGGAATACAATAACGAAGAAAAATAAAATCCCTACCCTCTCAGATTATCTAATACTTTATACAGTTAAGTTCTGTAACTACCATTGAGAGGCAATGTTTCATATTAATTACAAATTCAGTATATTATTTCCAAATATGTTATAAATAGAAATCTTCTAAATAAAAAAATAACTAAGAAATGTAACTCAATTGGGCAACTATCGGTTCGGTTCAGTTCAGTTACTCGGTCGTATCCGACTCTTTGCAACCCCATGAATTGCAGCACGCCAGGCATCCCTGTCCATGACCAACTCCCGGAGTTCACTCAGACTCACGTCCATCAAGTCAGTGATGCCATCCAGCCATCTCATCCTCTGTTGTCCCCTTCTTCTCCTGCCCCCAATCCCTTCTAGCATCAAAGTCTTTCCCAATGAGTCAACTCTTTGCATGAGGTAACTATACATGGGTGTATTTTAGTGGTTATGAACATTTTTATTCCCTTGAATGTGACATGAATTAAATACACTTGGCATGCATGCCAAGTCGCTTCAGTTGTTCCTGACTCTTTGTGACCCTGTGGACTGTGGCCTACCAGCCTCCTCTGTCCATGGGATTTCCCAGGCAGGAATACTGGAAAGGGTGCCATTTCCTTCTCCAGGGGGTCTTCCCGACTGAGGGGTTGAACTCAGTCTCCTGCACTGGCAGGCAGAGTCTTTACTGCTGAGCCACCAGGGAAGCCCATTTAGTGGAAGCATTTAACCATTTAGTGTTAGTATTTAAACACAATAAAAGGAAAACGGAAAATTCTTTGAATCAGGATTTTTCTGAACTGTCTTCAAATGATGTCCAAAGAAGGCAATGGCACCCCACTCCAGTACTCTTGCCTGGGAAATCCCATAGATGGAGGAGCCTGGTAGGCTACAGTCCATGGGGTCGTGAAGAGTCGGACACGACTGAGAGACTTCACTTTCACTTTTCACTTTCATGCATTGGAGAAAGAAATGGCAACCCACTCCAGTGTTCTTGCCTGGAGAATCCCAGGGATGGGGGAGCCTGGTGGGCTGCCGTCTATGGGGTCGCACAGAGTCGGACACGACTGAAGTGACTTAGCAGCAGCGGCAAATGATATCATGTAGCAAGCAGATATTAAATACTTTATCTATGTATGATTCTAGTAAGCGGAGTACATTAATCAACAACCCATTGGTTATGACTGTTAGTATTTGGTATTTTGAAAACAGTTTCCTTTATAAACCTAGCATAAATATTAAGTGTTTAATTTTTAAAAGAAAGCAATCAGTTTCCTGATAACATTGTGACCACTTCTGAATGCTCAAGCTTCATCAAATATCTTATTATTTCACGAGTGCCTATCATGGCTCTATATCATTGCTTATGCTTTCTCTCTGCCTGGAATGTCCTTCCACTTTTCTAGCTAGTAAAAGTTAGCTCTTAGTATCTCTATTATTGCACTAATTACAGTGTACTATAATTTTTAAAACATATAAAAGTATTATCTGGGAGAAGAGGATGAGACTGTTTTATCTTTACATCCCTAGTGACTAGCACAGGACTTTACATATGGTAATGGTTCTCTAAGTATTTGATGAAAAAAATTATACTCCTGTAGATAGGCATTACAGAAATTTTGTTTGGACTCTGGAACAAAGTAGACATGGTAAGAAGTATCTTCAGAAAAGTGCTCCAGACAGACTAGTGAGAAGATTTAATTTGTTTCAAAACCTCAAGACAAACAGCTGACAATCAAACTATCTCAAAATGATTAATAATACATAGTTACAGTAAAACACTAAATTTCCCATTTCTTCCTTTTCTATCTAGAGCACAATATTCCATTTACAGTAATGATCTAAACTTTTGCGCCCACAAATTCTCCAACTATGTGTTAAATTACATACAATAAAAATGAAAATGGCTACTTCATTTTTTTCAATTGTAATTGAGAAAAAGACTAAATCAAGTACTAATATTACATGAATGATCTAGGAAAACTAAATGAAAACAGTAATGTGATCCAAGACTCTAGATTTCGATAATTTAAGGAAAAAGGACAAAAATCATTCTACAACTGATGCATTAATCATGTGGTTCATAAATTTACCAGTCAACATATTCTTAAAGGTGTTACCTTTAAAGAGAAGAATTTTGCACAACTTAAGCCTTCATTCTTTCCTCTAATAATCTTTCTTCTTTCTTTTCAGGAACATAAATTAGTTTTGATATGCTTATAAAAGTTAATATCACTTTAAGAATAATTATATAGCATTACAACCAGAAGCTTTTCCAGAGGAAGATAAAAAAGAGAATGCCAGAAGTTTTCCATTAAAACATTTAAGAACAGAAATAACTTTCTGAATAGCAAGTATGGTTACAATCAACATTTTAAGGATGTTTATATAAAAAGGAAAAATAATGTTTGTAAGATAAACTGAAGGAAAAACTCTAGCAATTTTAATAATTTTTAAAAAAATCTCTACTTAGTATTAGAGATAATACACAGAAATATTGACTCAATAATAGTCCATGAAAAGCTGGTGACATATGGGTAAGCGAAAAGAAAGTATGCATATAAAAAAGTTTACACTAGGATGCGATCATGAGGAAACAGAAACTTTGATCAGACCAATAATGAGTGAGGAGATTCAAACTATAACCAAAACCTCCCAACAGAGAAAAGTCCTGGACCAGATGGTTTCACTGGTGAATTCCACCAAACATTTAAAGAAGAATGAATACCAATTCTTCTCAAACTCCTTCAAAAAACTGAAAAGGAAGGAAGAATCCTTATAGCCAGAATTACCCGAATAACAAAGCCAGGTAAGGACTCAATAGGAAACGAAACTGCAGGCCAATCTTACTGATTAACATAATATATGAAAATTCTCAACAGAATAGCAGGAAAATGAATTCAATACCATATTGAAAGGACCATACACAATGATCAAGTGGAATATAATTGCAGGATGCAAGGATATTTCAACATATACAAATTAACCAATGTGATATATGACATTAATAGAATTAAATATTAAAAAACTCTTATAATTATCTCAATACATGCAGAAAAACATCTGATTCAAAATTCTTTCATGAAAAAAACTCTCAAAAAATTAAGTATGGAAAAAAACATACCCCAACATAAAAAATGGCGATATGAGAAGTCCACAGCTAACATTTTATTTAACAGTGAAAGCATGAAAGCTTTTCTGCTAAGATCAGGAGTAGGACAAGGGTGCCTACGCCTTTTCAACACAGTACTGGAAATCCTACCCAGGGCAATTAGGAAAGAAAATGAAATAGAAAGCATCAAATCAGAATGGAAAAGTAATAAGTTTGTTTGCAGATTATATGATCTTATATATATATACACAGAAAATCCTAAAGACTCCATCAGAGAACTGTTAGAACTAATAAATTCAGCAAAGTTGCAGGATATAAAATCAACATAGAAAAATCAGTTGCATTTCTACAACTATTTGAAACTATTCAACCATTTGAAAAAGAAATAAAATACTCTCATTTATAGTAGCAACAAAATGAATAAAATACTCAGGAATAAATTTAACCAAGGAGGCAAAGATCTGTATGTTGAAACTGATGAGAGTTTGATGAAAGAAACTGAGGAAGATACAAATGAATGGAAATATATCACGTGTTCATAATTCAGAAGAATTAACACTTAAAATATCCATACTGCATCAAACCACCTATAAATTCAATTTAATCAAAATTATTGAAAAGACCCTGATACTGGGAAAGATTGAAGGCAGGAGGAGAAGGGGATGACAGAGAATGAGATGGTTGGACGGCATCACCAGCTCAATGGACATGAGTTTGGATACACTCTGGGAGTTAGCAATGAACAGGGAGGCCTGGCATGCTGTGGTCCATGGGGTCGCAAAAAGTTGGACACTACTGAGTGACTGAACTGATAATTATATTTGCATAGACACAGAAAGAAATAAATCCTAAAATTCATATGAACCATAAAAGTCCCTGAATAGCCAAAGGAATATCTGAGAAAGGACACAGTTGGAGGTTTCACAATTCCTGATTTTAAACTATATTCTAAGGCTACAATAATATTTTTTAAAAAGTATGCTACTGCTAAGTTGCTTCAGTTGTGTCCGACTCTGTGCGACCCCATAGACGGCAGGCCACCAGGCTCCCCTGTTCCTGGGATTCTCCAGGCAAGAACACTGGAGAGTGTTGCCATTTCCTTCTCCAATGCGTGAAAGTGAAAAGTGAAAGTGAAGTTGCTCAGTCGTGTACTGGCATAAAAACAGACACATAGATCAATGGAATAGAATTCAGAGTGTAGAAAGAAACTCACACACATACAGTGAACTAATACGTGACAAAAACCCAAAACTATTCAATGGGGAAAGAATAGTATCTTTAAAACTGAAAATTCATGTGCAAAATAATGAAATTGGACCCCTATCTCACACCACTCACAAAAAATAATATGAAACAGATTAAATATATAAATAAAAGAAACAAAACTATAAAACTACTAAAGGAAACAGAGAAAAAGCTCCCTGATGCTGGTCTTGGCAATGATTTTTTAGATGGGACACCCAAAACTCAAGCAGCAAATACAAAAATAAACAACTGGGACTACACCCAACTAAAAAGTTTCTGAACAGCAGGAGAAACAATCAGCAAAATGAAAAGGCAATCTATGAACAGGAGAAATTACATGCAAATCATCTATTTGCTAAGATATTAATATCTAAAATATAACAGGAACTCATATAACTCAATAGCAAAAAGGAAAAAAGACAGACTACAAAATGGGCAAAGGACTTAAAAAAAAAACAGACATTTTTCCAAAGAAGACATATAAACGCCGACAGGCACATGGAAAGATGCTCAACTTTGCTAATCATCAAGGAAATGCCAATCATCTCACAATAGTTAGAATGACTACTATCAAAAGACAAAAGAGATCTCTCCTATACACTGTTGGCGGGAATGTAAATTGGTCCAGCTACTATGGAAAACGGTATGACGGCTCTCAAAAAAGAAAAACATAGAACTACCATTTTATACAGTGATTCCACTTCTGGGTACATATTCAAAGGAAATAAACTCACTATCTCTAAGAGCTACTCATATGTTCACTGCAGTATTATCTACAATAGCCATGATATGGAAACAACCTAAGTGTCTATCAACAGATGAATGGAAAAGAATACATATATAATATATTGGAGTATTATTCAATTATAAAAAGGAAAGAAACACTGTCTTTCACGACAACGTGGACAGATCCCGAAGGCACTATGCTAAATGAAATGTCAGCGAAAGACTAATACTCTATATTCTCATTTTTATAGACTCTGAAAAAGCTGAAATTAGAAACAGACAGAATGGTGGTTGCCAGGGGCTAGGTGATGTGGAAGGGCTTTCCCAGGTGGCTCACTGGTAAAGAATCCGCCTGCTAATGCAAGCAGATGCAGGAGATGTGGGTTTAATCCCTGGTTTGGGAAGATACCCTGGAGTAGGAAATGGCAACTCACTTCAATATTCTTGTAAGGAAAATCCCATGGACAGAGGAGCCTAGCAGAATACAGTCCACTAAAGTGGCAAAGAGTCAGACACAACTAAGTAACTGAGTACACATGTATGCAAAGGGTGGGGGAGTTGGGAAGATACTGGTCAAAAAATACAAATTCCAGGTATAAGATGAATAAATTCTGAGCATGTAATGTATAGTATGGTACTATAATTAACAATATTGTATTACAGATTTAAAAACTATGAAAAGAGTAGATGTTAAATGTTATCAGCACACAAATGATAGTTATGTGAGGGGATGAAGGTGGTAACTAATCTTATTACAGTAATCATTTTGCAATAAATATAAGCATCACAGCATCACACTGTAAACCTTAAACTTATACAAGTTATATCTCAAGAATATCTCAATAAATACAGATGTTACATGACTAATGCTGTTTTACTATGGAAATAGAGTGACAGTAACTTAAGGCCCAAACTAGCTTTAGCCTGTGACTTTAAGAAGGTCTAATAAATAGTATACTATAAAATTGGGAACAATTATTCTATAATGAATGTGTTTATAGTTAGAAACCAAGTTATAGATGAACATATATCTCAAAAGATCTCAAGAGTATTTCACAAAATTATCTGGGTCAAGGAGGGATACCTGAGCTATGGATTAAAAAAATCAGAGGGGCTATAAAAACCAGTTCCTATGAATACAATCTTAATCAACATGAAAAATTACAATTTTCTACACAAAACACAAATCTTAGGTAAATAAAAAACAATTCACATAGACTACAAAAAGATACAAATAAATAAAATAGATGTTAAGTTGAAGATGAAGCTGGTTAACAGAAAATTTTAAGGAATGAGGTGGGTAATGGCATAAGTCCACATAACAACTTCAGGCAAACATAGCTCTGAAACTGTGAAAAACAAATTCATTATCATAACAACCCTTGGAAAGAAGAACCAAGGAAATGCTATCATTACATTTAGGCCTTTCACAGGAAAACTAGTCAAGGCTACAAAAGTATCTTAGAGTTTTATCTGCTTCCTGTCTGTGCTTTGTAAAATCTACCACCACTACCGCATCCCCAATGCAGGTAGTCAACTGTGATAATGGTCTAACATTGGCCTTCAACAACAGTCTAACCAAAATGACCGGTGATAAAAACATGATTTCAGACATAATTATCAGTACCACATGCTTTGGCAACTACAACTGCATACAATGCTGTTTGAGAGGCATCTTTCTTTCTCCTTTCCTTTCTTATCTTTTCCTTATCAAGAATAAGCTGAAAGATGCTGAAAAAGTAAATTTTGAATATGTAAGCAAAAGATAATTAAGCTCAAAATACTAGACAGTAAAAATAATGAAATCTGATATTCAAATGGCTGATCATCATCTGTTCTATGCACTTCATCCATATACAGAACTCTCCTAGGAGGTATGACTGCCATCTTCTTCACGGCTGGTGCAGTAATTTATTTAGTAAACACTGATGCCTTCTGTGCCAAAGTCACTATGCCAGATATAAAGGATGCACAGGATAATAAGACAAGGCAGTTCTTGAAGCTCCCAGTCAAGAAAGTGAAAGTGCCCTATTAATAAATAAGGGAAAAACATGTCTTCCTGAAGACATTTGGGAATTAACATATCAGTCCTGTACTGCCTTTTTGTTACTGGAGGATAAAATCTCTTACTTTGTTCAAGCACTGAACTTTTATTAAAAAAAAAAAAAGTGTACATATGAAGAGTTAAATAGTCAAACAAGTTTTCTAAATATTTGTAAGATAAAGCACAAATACAGAAAAGGATACAAATCAAAAGTATAGTTCAATGAACTATCTTACAAACACTACCAAGGTCAAGGGAGGACTTTGCCAGCAGCCCTAGAGGCCCCTTGCATGTGCCACTAATCATGACAACCCCTCCATTGCTATAAATAATCAATGTTCTGCCTTTCTTCTATTAAGCATTTTCCTGATTTTTCCAACAGAAATTTTTTTTTATCACCAAAAGGTGCATCTCTAGACACTACAGTATAACCTCACTCTGCTAAAAACGGAATCTATTTCAAATCTCTCATTTCTTGTCCACTCCATGTGGCATGCTGGATCTTGGTTCCATGACAAGGAATAGAACCTGCACGCCCTGCAGTGGAAGCATGCAGTCTTAACCACTGGACTACCAGGGAAGACCCTCAAAGCATTTTTACTCTTCAGGTTCCTCCTCCATATAATTTATTTGTTAAATAATTTTTGACATTGACCAACAGTTTCTGAGAGCCTGGATTTTGAAAACTGCAGTCTCTGGAAGCAATGTGTTCCCTACCTTCTGTATTTTCTGGGATCAGAATCAGACTTAATCTCTTGGGCAAAATATAGGTAGTGTTTGGCAAGGTTAGTTCAGTTCAGTTCAGTTCAGTTCCATCGTCCAGTTGTGTCTAACTCTTTGTGACCCCATGGACTGCAGCATGCCAGGCTTCCCTGTTCGTCACCAACTCTGGGAGCTTGTTTACACTCATGCCCATTGAGTTGGAGACGTCAGACAAACACTGCATTCTCTGCTGTCCCCTTCTCCTCCCGCCTTCAATTTTTCCCAGCATTGCCAAAGAGTCAGCTCTTCGCATCAGGTGGCCAAAGGATTGGAGTTTCAGCTTCAACATCAGTCCTTCCAATGAATATTTGGGACTCATTTCCTTTAGGATGGACTGGTCGGATCTCCTTGCAGTCCAAGGGACTCTGAAGAGTCTTCTCCAACACCACAGTTCAAAAGCATCAATTCTTTGGTGTTCAGCTTTCTTTATAGTCCAACTCTCACATCCATGCATGGCTACTGAAAAAACCATAGCTTTGACTAAACAGACCTTTGTTGCCAAAGTAATGTCTCTGCTTTAGAATATGCTATCTAGGTTGGTCATAGCTTTTCTTCCAAGGAGCAAGCGTATTTTAATTTCATGGCTGCAATCACCATCTACAGTGATTTTGGAGCTCCCCAAAATAAAGTCTGTCACTGTTTCCACTGTTTCCCCATCTAACTGCCATAAAGTGATGGGATCGGATGCCATGATCTTAGTCTTCTGAATGTTGAGCTTTAAGCCAACTTTTTCACCCTCCTCTTTCACTTTCATCAAGAGGCTCTTTAGTTCTTCACTTTCTGCCATAAGGGTGGTGTCATCTGCATATCTGAGGTTATTGATATTTCTCCCGGCAATCTTGATTCCAGCTTGTGCTTCTTCCAGCCCAGCATTTCTCATGATGTACTCTGCATAGAAGTTAAATAAGCACAAGCACAGTGACAATATACAGCCTTGATGTACTCCTTTTCCTATTTGGAACCAGTCTGTTGTTCCATGTCTGGTTCTAACTGCTGCTTCCTGACCTGCATACAGGTTTCTCAAGAAGCAGGTCAGGTGGTCTGGTATTCCCATCTCTTTCAGAATTTTCCACAGTTTATTGTGATCCACACAGTCAAAGGCTTTGGCATAGTCTATAAAGCAGAAATAGATGTTTTCCTGGAATTCTTGTGCTTTTTCCATGATCCAGTGAATGTTGGCAATTTGATCTCTGGTTCCTCTGCCTTTTCTAAGTCTAGCTTGAATATGTGGAAGTTCACGGTTCACATACTACTGAATCCTGGCTTGGAGAATTTTGGGCTATACCTTATTAGCGTGTGAGATGAGTGCAACTGTGCAGTAGTTTGAGCATTCGTTGGCACTGCCTTTCTTTGGTATTGGAATGAAAACTGACCTTTTCCAGTCATGTGGCCACTGCTGAGTTTTCCAAATTTGCTGGCATATTGAGTGCAGCACTTTCACAGCATCATCTTTTAGGATTTGAAATAGCTCAACTGGAATTTCATCACCTCCACTAGCTTTGTTCATAGTGATAATTCCTAAGGCCCACTTGACTTCACATTCCAGGATGTCTGGCTCTAGGTGAGTGATCACAGCATCGTGATTATCTGGGTCATGAAGATCTTTTTTGTACAGTTCTTCTGTGTATTCTTGCCACCTCTTCTTAATATCTTCTGCTTCTGTTAGGTCCATACCATTTCTGTCCTTTAGTGAGCCCATCTTTGCATGAAATGTTCCCTTGGTATCTCTAATTTTCTTGAAGAAATCTCTAATCTTTCCCATTCTTTTGTCTTCCTCTATTTCTTTGAATTGATCTCTGAGGAAGGCTTTCTTATCTCTCCTTGCTATTCTTTGGAACTCTGCATTCAAATGGGTATAATCTTTCCTTTTCTCCTTTGCTTTTTGCTTCTCTTCTTTTACAGCTACTTGTAAGGCATCCTCAGAGAGCCCTTTTGCTTTTTTGCATTTCTTTTTCTTGAGGTTGGTCTTGATCCCTGTTTCCTGTACAATGTCACGAACCTCATTCCATAGTTCATTAGGCACTCTATCTATCAGATCTAGTCCCTTCAATCTATTTCTCACTTCCACTGTATAATCATAAGGGATTTGATTTAGGTCATACCTGAATGATCCAGTGGTTTTCCCTCCTTTCTTCAATTAAAGTCTGAATTTGACAATAAGGAGTTCATGATCTGAGCCACCGTCAGCTCCTAGTCTTGTTTTTTCTGACTGTAGAGCTTCTCCATTTTTGGCTGCAAAGAATATAATCAATCTGATTTTGGTGTTGACCATCTGGTGATGTCCATGTGTACAGTCTCCTCTTGTGTTTTTCGAAGAGGGTGTTTGCTATGACCAGTGCATTCTCTTGGCAAAACTTTATTAGCCTTTGCCCTGCTTCACTCTGAACTCCCAAGCCAAAATTGCCTGTTATTCCAGGTGCTTCTTGACTTCCTACTTTTGCATTCCAGTCCCCTATAATGAAAAGGGCATCTTTTTTGGGTGTTAGTTCTAGAAGGTCTTGTAGGTGTTCATAAAAACATTCAACTTCAGCTTCTTCAGCATTACTGGTAGGGGCATAGACATAGATTACTATGATATTGAATGGTTTGCCTTGGAAATGAACAAAGATCATTCGGTCGTTTTTGAGATTGCACCCAAGTACTGCATTCCGAACTCTTTTGTTGACTATGAGGGCTACTCCATTTCTTCTAAGGAATTCTTGCCCACAATAGTAGATATAATGGTCATTTGAGTTAAATTCATCCATTCTAGTCCATTTTAGTTCACTGATTCGTAAAATATCAATGTTCACTCTTGCCGTCTCCTGTTTTATCACTTCAAATTTGCCTTGATTCATGGACCTGACATTCCAGGTTCCTATGCAATATTGCTGTTTACAGCATCGGACCTTGCTTCCATCACCAGTCACATCCACAGCTGGACACTGTTTTTGCTTTGGCTCCATCTCTTCATTCTTTCTGCAGTTGTTTCTCCACTGATCTCCAGTGGCATATTGGGCACCTACCAACCTGGGGAGCTCCTCTTTCAGTGTCCTATCTTTTTGCTTTTTCATACTGTTCATGGATGGGGTTCTTAAGGCAAGAATACTGAGGTTGCTTGCCATTCCCTTCTCCAGTGGACCACATGATGGCAGAACTCTCTGTCTTAGGTGGCTCTACATGGCATGGCCCACAGTTTCACTGAGTTAGACAAGGCTGTGGTCCATGTGATTAGATTGGTTAGTTTTCTGTGATTGTGGTTTTCAGGTTGTCTGCCCTCTGACAGAGAAGGTTAAGAGGCTTATGGAAGCTTCCTGATGGGATAGACTGACTGAGGCGGAAACTGGGTCTTGTTCTGTTGGGCGGGGCTGTGCTCAATAAATGTTTAATCCAATTATCTGTTGATGGGTGGAGCTGTGTTCCTTCCCTGCTGTTTCAGTTCAGTTGCTCAGTCGTGTCCGACTCTTTGCGACCCCACGAATCGCAGCACGACAGGCCTCCCTGTCCATCACCATCTCCCAGAGTTCACTCAGACTCACGTCCATCGAGTCCGTGATGCCATCCAGCCATCTCATCCTCGGCCGTCCCCTTCTCCTCCTGCCCCCAGTCCCTCCCAGCATCAGAGTTTTTTGCAATGAGTCAACTCTTCTCATGAGGTGGCCAAAGTACTGGAGTTTCAGCTTTAGCATCATTCCTTCCAAAGAAATCCCAGGGTTGATCTCCTTCCGAATGGACTGGTTGGATCTTCTTGCAGTCCAAGGGACTCTCAAGAGTCTTCTCCAACACCACAGTTCAAAAGCATCAATTCTTCGGCGCTCAGCCTTCTTCACAGTCCAACTCTCACATCCATACATGACCACAGGAAAAACCCCGTTTACCTGGGGCCAAACTATGATGGAGGTAATGAAGATAATGGGGACTTCCCTCCAAAGATCCCATGTGTGTACTGCTACACTCAGTGCCCCCAACCCTGCAGCAGGCCACCACCGACCCTTGCCTCTGCCGGAGACTCCTGGACACTCACATGCAAGTCCGGATAGTCTCTTGTGGGGTCACTGCTCCTTTCTCCTGGGTCCTGATGCACAAGGTTCTTTTGTGCCCTCCAAGAGTCTATTTCCCAGTCCAGTGTAAGTTCTGGCAGCTCTACAGTGGGGTTAATGGCAACCTCCCCCAAGAGGGCTTATGCCATACCCAAGTCTGCAGCACCCAGAGCCCCTGTCCCTAAGGCAGACCACCGCCAACCCATGTACAGCCATACAAGTCTTCCTAAATGAAAAAGATCATGTGAATAGTGCTTCAACAATGATCAACTTTTGCTCAGTCGTGTCCGACTCTTTGTGATGCCATAGACTGTACAGCCTGCCAGGCTCTCTGTCCATGGGATTTTTCCAGGCAAGGATACTAGAGTGGGTTGCCATTTCCTTCTCCAGGGGATTTGCCTGATCCAGGGATCGAACCTGGGTCTCCTGCATTGTATCAGATGCTTTACCATCTGAGCTACTAGGGAATAGTGCTTAGCTAAAATCAATTAAGTCAGTGATTAGTAGGGACCATCCACAGGCTGTGTAGGTAGTTCATGAACCCCTAAAATTACATCCAAAACTTTGTGGAGGAAGGTTTTAGTCAACAAGATATTCTTTACAGAAATAAGTGCCACCAAGGAGTCAATGCCTATTTCACACATTAAACAAAATAGCTTAAATTACATTAATTTGAACTTGGTTGAGATAATTCAATGAGCAGAAACTTTCAGGGAGGAAGAAAAAGAACACATGATTTTTAACAGTTTAAACTCCTATGGGGAGGCAGATATAATAGTACTACCTTGGGATTGATGCCATCATTCATCTTTATTAGGATACTAGAAACTCCATGTGTGGTGATTTAGTCACTGAGTCGAGTCCAGCTCTGGAGACCTCATGGACTGTGGCCTGCAAGGCTTCTCTGTCCATGGGATTTTTACAGTCAAGAATACTGGGGTGGGTTGCCATTTCCTTCTCCAGAGGATCTTCCTGACTCGGGAATCGAATCAAAGTCTCCTACATTGCAGGCTGATCCCTTACCAACTGAGATACAAGGGAAGGCCATTAAACTCTTCTGAGGCTCTCTAAATTTCACTGATGGAAGTCACAAAGAAGAATAAGGATGGGGCTATTAAAGGAAAAGGAGTGATGTGTTTCAGAGTTGAGCAGGGAGTAAAATTCAACTTGAGATGGGGGGAAATAAAAAGGTAGATTTTTTGTGTAAGGAATTAAGAATTCAATGGAGAAGTAGAGATGAGCCCTCAGGAAAGGGACAGTTTCAACTCAACTATAAAAAAACACAGATGGAGAACAATGTGAAAAACATACTCTAAGTGAGTGAGAAACTCTTACGTAGGTACATATATAAGACAAGTAAGAGATAACTGGACATGGAACAACAGACTAGTTCCAAATAGGAAAAGGAGCATGTCAAACTTATATGCAGAATACATCATGAGAAACGCTGGGCTGGAGGAAGCACAAGCTGGAATCAAGATTGCTGGGAAAAATATCAATAACCTCAGATATGCAGATGACACCACCCTTATGGCAGAAAGTGAAGAGGAACTAAAAAGCCTCTTGATGAAAGTGAAAGAGGAGAAGTGAAAAAGTTGGCTTAACGCTCAACATTCAGAAAACTAAGATCACGGCATCCGGTCCCATCACTTCATGGCAGATAGATGGGGAAACTGTGGAAACAGTGGCAGAGTTTATTTTTCTGGGCTCCAAAATCACTGTGGATGGTGACTGCAGCCATGAAATTAAAAGACGCTTACTCCTTGGAAGGAAAGCTATAACCAACCTAGACAGTATATTCAAAAGCAGAGACATTACTTTGCCAACTAAGGTCCGTCTAGTCAAGGCTATGGTTTTTCCAGTGGTCATGTATGGATGTGAGAGTCGGACTGTGAAGAAGGCTGAGTGCTGAAGAGTTGATGCTTTTGAACTGTGGTGTTGGAGAAGACTCTTGAGAGTCCCTTGGACTGCAAGGAGATCCAACCAGTCCATCCTAAAGGAGATAAGTCCTGGGTGTTCATTGGAAGGACTGATGTTGAAGCTGAAACTCCAATACTTTGGCCACCTGATGCGAGGAGCTGACTCACTGGAAAAGACCCTGATGCTGGGAAAGATTGAAGGCAGGAGGAGAAGGGAACGACAGAGGATGAGATGGTTGGATGGCATCATCGACTCAATGGACATGGGTTTGGGTGGACTCTGGGATTTGGTGATGGACAGGGAGGCCTGGCGTGCTGCAACTCATGGGGTCACAAAGGTGAGACATGACTGAACAACTGAACTGACTGAAGAGATAAAAGTAAGTTACAATCTCTGGCAGCGTTGATCTGAAACATACTCTAAGTTACATTACTCCTTTAATGAAGTATGAGCTGTCCAAAGTACAGAGGTCACTTTCTCATGTCCTCCCTCTTAATTCTTCACCCAAGCCATTGCTAGAAAATTAGAGATGAAGTCCTGTTACAGGTGGTGAAATGAAAAGGAAGGGATTCTTTTAGTTTTATCTTCTAAGGAAAAACAAAACATAGTACCAATTCATCTTTTACAGCACAGAGAAAATATGTTTCCTTTCTAAAAGCCTAAGTGATTACAGAGCAAGAGGAGCCTAGGTTAAAAACAATGAATACTAATTGGGATTAGAACCCATATAATTATATATTTTATATATAACTTATTTAATGGTTTACTTTTTTATTTTCCTGGTTCATGTCAGGTGATGTAGGCATAAAAATTAATTGTCTTTTCAGAAGCTTTTAGAAAAACACTGAAAAATAGAGAACAAGACATACCTAACTGCTGGAACAGGAGAGCCACACTAGTTCCTGTGACAGGAAGACTGTCATGCAAGGGAGTCTGGATCAGCTGTCTGTCCCCTGCACCCAAGGAAAACAGCTTCTGCAGAATGGGGGGAAAAGACATACACACAACAAATGATTTCTTTTCACACATTTTCTCAAGATAAAAAAAATCCCTTTGAAGTTCAAATTTAGAGCAGATGACAATCATATAAGACCCAATTAATAGATGCAAAGGGCAATAAGGCAGCTCAAAACACTAAAGTTACTTTGTGCCCAAATGAATATGATACAAGATAAAGTTACTTTGTGCCCAAATGAATATGATGCAAGAAAATTCAGTGGTTGGAAGGTGAAAATTTAGTAATAATGAAACACACAAATCAGTGACAGTAACATATAACTTAAAAATAATACAATGTTAAAGCTAACATTTATATGCCAGTTATATGTGAATAAAACTGGAAAAGTAAAAGAAATACAGTAATATGAAACATATAATTTAAAAACTTCTAATAGTCATAATAAAAATCCTTTTTAAATTAAAAAATACATAAAATCATGTCAACAAAAATTTCATCATAATAAAGGCTCATAAAATTACTCATGTGGTTTACAATTTAGGTTCAATTGTGACTAAACTCTCATTTCATATTCTGCCCTTGGAATACACACAGAATGAGGGAAGAGAGTGCAGAAGGAAAATAAACTTAAGAGTAACCAAAAGACACTAGGAAAGATAGTACATAGTTAAAAAGGCAAAGGGCAAGGAAAAAATATGTCAATTTTACCATAAGTAACATCTCTATCAGACTTTTTAATCTATCAGAGTTTAAAAAATGTAATTTTTAGAGGGCTTTTCTTTCCGTCGATATTACATAAGAATAAGCATAGTAAGTGGTCAACTAATCAATTTTAGGACTTAAGTAGTTTTTTTAAGTTACCTAGGAACATTTAGTCATAGAAGCTGAGGTTCTCATTTTTCTACTTCAGAGAAGAAGATAAAAATTTCAAGACACAGAGAAGATGAAAGACATGTCACTTTGAGAAAGCTTTATTTCAGTATAAGAGTTTAATGTCCTCATGCACTCAATCTACGTATGACAAAATTCTTTAAGGTATAGATTATACTTTCCAAAGAAGATCTGTGATTTCGGACAATGGTCAACATCATCATTATTATATTATTATTAAAGGTAGACAACTGAGATGAGAAAAATAAGCCCTCTTCTTCTGAAGCTTAAGTGCAAGCTATTCTACTAAACATTACATACAACATACAAAATGGTCTTAAGGACTGCATATAACTGATTTTAACCAAGGAAATGAAGAAATGAATTAATCTATCCAGGGGTAGTTACAATTTACAAAAAATTATACTGACAGTTTTCTTAATGTTATCTCTGAATTTTTATCACTGAAAAAAATTTTAATGAGGTGTAATCATATAGAGGAAAAAGCATGGTATAAAGAACACATTTGAAATTCAATTTTAAAAAGTGCATTTCCAAGAAAATGTTAAGTTAGATTTCAAGTTACACAGAATATAACTTCTAACTATGCAATGTGAAAGGTGAACCCTGTGTTAAAATTAACCCCATGACCTAAGAAAAGAATGGAATCTTGTGTTTCTAGAAGGAAGACCACAGGGACAATGCTTAACTAAACTAAGACCTTTTTTTTTTTTTCCCAAGGATTGAACTCTCGCCCCCTGCATTGGAAGGGTGGAGTCTTAACCACTGGACCGCCAGGGAAGTCCCCTAAGACCCACTTTAAAAAGAAAATATTTAAAGAATTCGGTTTTTTTCCCTTTTCTTCATAAATTAAATTAACTGGAGGAGAGGAGAAGAGAAGCAGGCCCTCTTCATCTTCTTTTTTATTCTGTTTACCTGAGACCCTCCAGCCGCTGGGACAAGACACGCACACAAGTTTGCAATGAGACTTTCCAAGGAGACATTCAGACTGTCCACATATACAGTGTAGATCAAACCCAGGCAAGCCTGAAAACAAAAGATGCATGTAGTTATTTCATGGAAAAAGCAAGCACTAAAAATAAATTGTGACATCTGCTCCCAGGAAAGTTTCTCTTTGAACATAGTATATTCTACAGTGACCACGGAATAAATTTTAAGCAGCAAATGTTATTAAGTTTATTAAATTTTCCTCCAGAACCAGAAGCTCTAAATGAGCTTCTAAGATGAGTTTATAAAAAACAGAAGTACATAATTTGTTAAACAGGTGTTTGTGTTCAGATAAACACTCTAGCAAATCTGTAAGGCTTAAAACTCTTTTTGTCTCAACTTATTTTGCAAAACTCCAATTTTCAAGAAAAAAATTTAGAAACTTTACCTTATGTGATTATCAATAATTCAGAACATTTATTTTACAGAAAAATTTAACTTATGTGAATTATTACAAAGAACAGCAAAATAGAGAATATATGATTAACACTTTAAGCTCAGAAGAAGGTAGGTGGTAAAATGGACAACAAAATGGAATCATATAAATCTTCCAGTTTATTAAAATCTATAATTAAAAAATTAGTATCTGTTAGGAGTTACCAATTGTCATTGAAATCTTGACACTAAGAATATATATAATCTCAACTATTCAGAAAAGTTTTCCAGAAATTATGCATTAATTTCTCAAATCCTTGAGAGATTTTAAGGTATAATTTATACTTTCTAAAAAGATCTGTGATTTCTAGACAATGGTCAACATAACTAATATTAAAGATAGCAATTGAAGTAAGAAAAATAAGCCCTCTTCCCTTTCAAATGTATTTATAACTACAGTAAATTTTTTTTCTATATTTGAAAACTCTAACTATCTAAAAAGTAAAATATCTTGAAGTAAACAGTATTTTAAAGCTATGTTGGAAGCAGTATGATCACAACTATTTAAAATCACAAATACTCATCCTATTTCCTTTCACCTGGATTCCTAAACAGATCAGTAAAAACACACTAAGTTGTTATATTACTAATGCATTTTAAACTTGATACAAGTAATCAAATAATTTCTTTAGGATTCATAAATTTTGGAGTCAGTAAAGATGGGGCCTATTTTAAAACAAATTAAACATCCTTAAATATAAGGATATTTTAAACATCCTTAGAAGTTTAAATAGTTATACTAACTTATTCAGGTATTTATTTCATCCAACATGAAATTCATTTCTTCTATTCATAGTAATTTTATTTTATTGATGAATTTCCAATCAAAGCTATTTTAGGTACAAAAAAACTTGTTACCATGGTTCACTCAGAATAGATTTATACAATGATACAAATCAATAACAACAACTATGAGTTCTTTACCCTAAAAATTTCTGGATAATCTAATCTGGATACCAACACCAGGCTTTTGGGAGCAAACACTTCCGCAGGCTGAATCAAACCAGACACTTCCACTTCACCTTCAGTCTCTTCCTTCTTTGTTCCCTAAAAAAAGAGACACTGTAATCAACAGACAGACAACTTCTTAGGGTTACAACTGACAAAATGTAGACATATCACATACTTCCATGTGATTTATAAAATCCAAAATTAATTACAAAATATAATTTACAAAACTCAAACTAAAAACAAAGAACATACTTTGAGAGGAATCTAAGAAGCAAGTAGGCAAAGAAATTATGAAGCAGGGCATACTCATTACATTTCTGAAAATCCTTAAGCTCCAGATATACAGCACAATTTTATTTGAACATTTGGTTTCTATGTGAGGTACCAGTAATAAAAGGTAAATAAAACACAATTCATCACTGACTAGACAAATACAAATGACACTTAATGGAAATTCAGTTTTTAAGACAAGAAAAAGAAATCTGTTTTAGAAGTAAGGCACTACTGTTTAGTTTTGTTTTTTGGACTTCTCCCCGTCTTTCAAGCAAAAGAGATATCATTTAGGATTATCTTGCAGAATGCTCTTAGAAGTAAAGCCCAAACAGCTCTAAATTCTTTTTTCTCAGGAGCAACAATGTTGATTTTTTTTAAAAACAGAGGATATTTTTATATACATAACTAAGTCTCAGAATGTACCTAGTTGTCACTGAACTGTAAAGTTAAAAATAGTTGAAGTGTAAAGCTTATGTCATGCATATTTTATTAGCACAATAAAAATATCTAGAATTTTTTTTAAACCCTAAATATTCAGTGATTAAATACTGGTTAATGTAATAAACTTGAAAAGTATTATTCTGGGGCTTCCCTAATGTTCCAGTGGTTAAGAATCCACCTTGCAATGCAGGGGACACTGGTTCCATCCCTGGTTCAGGAAGATCTCATAACGCTGCGGAGCGACTAAGGCCATGTCCCATTGACTACTGAGTCTGCACTCTGGAGCCCATGAGCTGCAACTACTGAGGCCTGCATGCTCTAGAGCCCATGCTCCGCAACAAGAGAAGCTACCTCAATGAGAAGGATTGATGCCTGTGCACCGCAACTCGAGAGTAGCTCCCACTCTCTGCAACTGGAGAAAGCCTGTGCACAGCAACAAATACCCAAGGCAACCAAAAATAAACTAAATATATAAAAAGAAAAATGTATTCTCATTTATAAGCAACACATATTTCCCATGCACCTACTGCTCCATAACACTATATGATGCACTATAGAAGTTTCAAGAGAAAAGAAAAAACCAAGATAGAAAAATATTCAAATTTATTCCCAAATGATATTCTAAGATGCTAGGACATTTTCCCTGACTAGAATCCTTTACTCTTTCCTTTCCACTAATCAAAGGTCCAGGAGCTTAGAATTTATCTTGCTTCTCAAAAGCTTTCCTTCACTGATTTTTCTCTCCAACTGTTAATTCTTAGCATTGTTCATACCTGCATACTTATTTCTCCTGCCAAGCCTCTCCCCGAAATGCCACAAAATTCCGATTCAACTGCCTGCTTGACCTCTCCACTTAGATGACAAATAGGTTTCTCAAATATGACAAAAATACAGCTCCCATCTTTCTTCCCGAACTCCACTCCTCCTGCAGTAACCTCTTATCTCATCTAAAGGAAATTCTATCCTCCCATTTAGCAAATCAAAAATACTGATTCCTCTCTCTTTCATAACCTTGGTAGCAATCCCAATTTCTCATCACCACCACTGCTACCACAGGACTGTGAGCCACTACCGTCACTTTTCTGGGTTATTTTATCAGCTCCCTTTAGTCTTCTCCATTCCTCTTTAGCCCTACTTGGCTTCCTTGCTGCTTCTCAAACGTGCTGGACATGTTCCCAGGTAAGGGTCTCAAACACTTTATTATTCCTTTGCCCAGAATAGAAACAAGTAACTCCCTCATCTCCCTCCTCCTCCCATTCAAGCAAACTTCTGCTCCATTAAGGCTTTGCTGGCACCCTACTTGAAACTGCAATATCCTAACCCCACCTATGTTCCCTTTGCTTATTTTATTTTTCTCCATGGCACTTGTTACCATCCAGCATTTCACTTATGTTGTTTTCTGGTTTTTGCCTCAACTAGAATGTGCTCCATGAAGACCAGGATTTCTGTTTTGTTGACTGGTGATTTCCCAGTTTCTAAAACAAGAGGTGGGCACATAGTTGATATTTATCTAATATTTATTCACTGCATTCATGCAGGAATGAATTTTCTTACATAAAATTAAAAATCTTATTTTACCAAGGGAAGTTTTTCACCTCTACTCGAGGAGGCCAAGAACTGTATTAATATTTTCTATCTTCCTTGGACCCCATATAGCTTCTATACAGTGAAATATGACCAAGTATTAGATGTCTACGGAATGTACATATCCAAAGGGAAATATCTGTTTACTTTTTATTATGTATGATAAGATCCATATGCTCTTGAAAGATTTTCATTTGTTACAAAGCAAAAGCTAAAATTAGGTTGGGTGGTTCTGGAATTCTTAGAAATAATAAAAATGTGATGAAAATGAATTTACCAAAGATTTCCACACTTAATGAATCATATTTTTTATGGATTACTAACAAATTTTGTCCTTGCATGACAAAAAAATGACTGAAATTCCTGAAAGAGATAAAGTTATCCACATTTTTATGAGATTGTGATACTTGCCCTAGAGTACCATTAGAAGTACGCTTAAGTACATAAGCATTTCATATAAATGACCGTTAACCTATGTTAACCTAAACATAAAATAGAATGCATTGGTCATTTCCTTTAATTAAGTGGAATAATTATTAACAAGAAAGAAAAAAGGTCTGACATAATATGAATCAATACTAAATAAAAACAAGTCTATTTTCTTTATATCACTTTTTATTATAGATTTGACCTTTACTTTGTAAATGTGCTATAAATCATAAGATGCTGCTATTCTTCATTCCAATAGCTCTTCTATAAGAATACAATGTCCCAAATTTTGAGAAAATTCATATTCCTTTTTTCAAAGAAAAATGCACTGCTGTGATTTTTGTTTAATTGTTGTTTATAACAAGTCTTATTCCAGTAGACAGTAGTGTTGTGGTTTCGGTTAACTTTTTCAATACGTAATTTATCATGTAAAAGAATAGTGCTTTTTTTAATAGCTGTTAGAATATATTTTGTGTAATAATTCTGTAGTGATACTAACTCTGTTATGTGTTTTACAATGACAAATTTTCACATATTGAAAAGATGTGAGAAATGTAATAAGCAGGAAATTAAAAACACAGGATACAAATGTAATAGACATTATAATAATGGTCAGAAATTTGGCATTTTATAGTAGAAAGCATTTTCACATATTTACTCTCATTTGAACAAAACATACAAGCCTTCTTCCAAGCTGATTATTCCTTGATTTTAGTAGGTCCCAAAGTACTCTTGCCTGAAAAGTCCCATGGATGGAGGAGCCTGGAAGGCTGCAGTCCATGGGGTTGCTGAGGGTCAGACACCACTGAGGGACTTCTCTTTCACTTTTCACCTTCATGCATTGGAGAAGGAAATGGCAACCCACTCCAGTGTTCCTGCCTGGAGAATCCCAGGGATGGGGGAGGCTGGTGGGCTGCCGTCTATGAGTCAGACATGACTGAAGTGACTTAGCAGCAGCAGCAATAAAGATACATGGAAAAGGAGATGGCAACCCACTCCAGTATTCTTGCCTGGGGAAATTCCATGGACAGAGGACCATGGCCGGCTACAGTCAATGGGGTCACCAAGAGTCGGTCACGACTGAGCACATCAGCAATAGATATAAATTTACCTTAAATTCTGTTTACTGAACTGCCTCACACTGACATATAAGGTGATTTTATCTTATATTTAGTGTAAGTATGTGCCACAACTTGCCCACTTACTGATATTTTTTCCTACCTATTATTACTACAGACCACATCTACTAGTGGCATTCCCAGCTTCTATGTGGTTTACATTCTATGTAGCTCTCCAGCTCTTCATGCTTCAATGATATGGGATAAATTAGTACCCACCATAGAAATCTGCCCTAAAAGAACTACTGCCTTTCAAACATATCCTCAGGCAAAAATGCTAAAAATTATTAGAATACTTATTTTATGGAATGACTATATATAGCAGATAGGCACAATCTGTAAGAAGCTTATCCTACCACCTAGGTAGAATACTTCATTCTCATCTCTGCTCTACTCCTGATGCCTGACTCCTGTCTCTTCTATTCTGAAAAGATAAACTGCATCCAATATCATCTGTGCTAAGAAGACTGTTGAGAGTCCCTTGGACTGCAAGGAGATCCAACCAGTCCATTCTGAAGGAGATCAGCCCTGGGATTTCTTTGGAAGGAATGATGAACTCCAGTACTTTGGTCACCTCATGCGGAGAGTTGACTCACTGGAAAAGACTCTGATGCTGGGAGGGACTGGGGGCAGGAGGAGAAGGGGACGACAGAGGATGAGATGGCTGGATGGCATCACTGACTTGACAGATGTGAATCTGAGTGAACTCTGGGAGTTGGTGATGGACAGGGAGGCCATCACTGCAATTCATGGGGTCGCAAAGAGTCGGACACGACTGAGCGACTGGACTGAACTGAACTGAAGCTCATTTTCAGCAACACTGTTTCATACTGTGTGTGTTTCTGTGTTAATCACTCAGTCCATGCAGTCGTTTCCAACTCTTTACGGCCCCATCGACTGAAGCTTGCCAAGCTCTTTGTCCATGAAATTCTCCAGGCAAGAATACTGGAGCGGGTTGTCTTTCCCTTCTCCAGGAGATCTTCCCGACCCAGGGACTGAACCCAGGTCTCCAGCATTGCAGGCAGATTCTTTACTGTCTGAGCCACCAGGGAGTTCCTACTAATTCTCCCATCAAAATTTCTTTAAACACTCAATTTTAAAAGGAGAATGAAGGGGAAGGCAGGAAGAATTGTGAGAGTAACACTGAAACATATACATTAATATATGAAGTGGGAAGTTGCTATATAGCACAGGGGGCTCAACCCAGTGCTCCATAACAACCTAGAGGAGTGGGACGGGGTTGGGGGGTGGGGTGGGAGGGAGTTCAAAAGAGAGGGACACATGTAAACTTACGGTTCATTCACATTGTTGTATGGCAGATGAGTAAACATATTTTTAAAGCAATTATTTGCCAATTAACTTTTTTTAATTATGGAAGGAATTATGCAAGTAAAAATTTTCCAGTTTTACATTTCCGTTTTGAAAAGCAATTTATCACAGTATACCATTATATAGAGTTGCCACAGCTAAGCAATTTGAGGACTTTAAGATCTTCCAAAATTGGAAATAAAGGAGTCTGAGTAGTTGCAAAATTCTGTAAGGTCTACAATTCTGCCCTGAAAACTTCATTTCTTGCCTAATAGTCCCTTAATTATGTTGACATGTCTATATCATAAAACCTAATTTATTCCTGCATTGGTCTGAAAAATAATGACTACATGAGATAAACACATTTTAGGATTTCAAAGCTTCAGACAACTGGGCCACTAGCCTTCAGTTCAGAATGCAGTTTACCTCTAGCAAAGAAAATACCCTGATATTTTCCCCTTCAATAGCTCCTGGACTCGCCACTATTCCAAAAGTAGGGCAAATTCATTTGCAGGGCTATTATATATTCATCCAGAAAGCTGCCTATTTTTAAGAGGCACACAATCCATAAGTTTTTTAAACATATATACTTATAAGGCAGCATTTTCAAAAGTGTCTTCTGCTGGAGGCTAACAGATATTGCTCAGGTAAAAAGGTCTCCTAATAAAAAGTTTTGGAAACAATAAAGTCAAGTTTAAAAGGTTTCCTTACTGCAGGAATTTTCAGACTTTGATAGGCAAATCTCGTTTGTGCAATGTCAAGCAAAGAAGATATGAATTATTTCTCGAACTTACTAGACCAATGAAACTCTCTTTATTAAAAGCATCTAGAGGACCTAGTGCCCTATGCAACATATGCTGAGAAAGGCTGTCACAAGCTGTTCGAGAATAGAAAATGTATGAAAGTGAAATATGTATATATTCCTATGTTCTATATCCTAAGAAGACTAAGTTAATACCATGCTTAATTCATAAATATATTCTATACCTGTTTCATTCATTTTCACATTTCAAAAACTAAAGTGAGATTTGAAAATATCAGAATGTAGATAATGTTGCTGGAAGCTACGGCATTTTCAGTTCAGTTCAGTTCAGTCACTCAGTCGTGTCCAACTCATTGCAACCCCATGAATCGCTGCACGCCAGGCCTCCCTGTCCATCACCAAATCCCAGAGTTCACCCAAACTCATGTCCATCAAGTTGGTGATGTCATCCAGCCATCTCATCCTCTGTCGTTCCCTTCTCTTCCTGCCCTCAATCCCTCCCAGCATCAGGGTCTTTTCCAATGAGTTAGCTCGTCGCATCAGGTGGCCAAAGTTTTGGAGTTTCAGCTTTAGCATCATTCCTTCCAATGAACACCCAGGGCTGATCTCCTTTAGGATGGACTGGCTGGATCTCCTTGCAGTCCAAGGGACTCTCAAGAGTCTTCTCCAACACCACAGTTCAAAAGCATCTATTCTTTGGCACTCAGCTTTCTTCACAGCCCAACTCTCACATCCATACATGACTACTGGAAAAACCACAGCCTTGACTAGATGGACCTTAGTCGGCAAAGTAATGTCTCTGCTTTTGAATATGCTATCTAGGTTGCTCGTAACTTTCCTTCCAAGGAGTAAGCATCTTTTAATTTCATGGCTCCAATCACCATCTGCAGTGATTTTGGAGCCCCCCAAAATAAAGTCTGACACTGTTTCCCCATCTATTTCCCATGAAGTGATGGGACTAGATGCCATGATCTTCGTTTTCTGAATGTTGAGCTTTAAGCCAACTTTTTCACTCTCCTCTTTCACTTCCATCAAGAGGCTTTTTAGTTCCTCTTCACTTTCTGCCATAAGGGTGGTGTCATCTGCATATCTGAGATTATTGATATTTCTCCCAGCAATCTTGATTCCAGCTTGTGCTTCTTCCAGCCCAGCGTTTCTCAGGATGTACTCTGCATATAAGTTAAATAAGCAGGGTGACAATATACAGCCTTGACATGCTCCTTTTCCTATTTGGAACCAGTCTGTTGCTCCATGTCCAGTTCTAACTGTTGCTTCCTGACCTGCATACAGGTTTCTCAAGAGGCAGGTCAGGTGGTCTGGTATTCCCATCTCTTTCAGAATTTTCCACAGTTTATTGTGATCCACACAGCCAAAGGCTTTGGGATAGTCTATAAAGCAGAAATAGATGTTTTTCTGGAACTCTCTTGCTTTTTCCATGATCCAGGGGATGTTGGCAATTTGATCTCTGGTTCCCCTGCCTTTTCTAAAACCAGCTTGAACATCTGGAAGTTATGGTTCACATATTGCTGAAGCCTGGCTTGGAGAATTGAGTATTACTTTGCTAGCGTGTGAGATGAGTGCAATTGTGTGGTACTCTGAGCATTCTTTGGCATTCCCTTTGGGATTGGAATGAAAACTGACCTTTTCCAGTCCTGTGGCCACTGCTGAGTTTTCCAAATTTGTTGGCATAATGAGCGTAGCACTTTCACAGCATCATCTTCCAGGATTTGAAATAGCTCAACTGGAATTCCATCATCTCCACTAGCTTTGTTCGTAGTGATGCTTTCTAAGGCCCACTTGACTTCACATGCCAGGATGTCTGGCTCTAGGTGAGTGATCACACCATTGTGATTATCTTGGTCATGAAGCTCTTTTTTGTACAGTTCCCCTGTGTATTCTTGCCACCTCTTTTTAATATCTTCTGCTTCTGTTAGGTCCATACCATTTCTGTGCTTTAGTGAGCCCATCTTTGCATGAAATGTTACCTTGGTATCTCTAATTTTCTTGAAGAGATCTGTAGTCTTTCCCATTCTGTTCTTTTCCTCTATTTCTTTGCATTGATCTCTGAGGAAGGCTTTCTTATCTCTCTTTGCTATTCTTTGGAACTCTGCATTCAGATGCTTATATCTTTCTTCTCTCCTTTGTTTTTTTCCTCTCTTCTTTTCACAGCTATTTGTAAGGCCTCCTCAGACAGCCATTTTGCTTTCCTGCATTTCTTTTCCATGGGGATGGTCTTGATCCCTGTCTCCTGTACAATGTCACAAACCTCCGTCCATAGTTCATCAGGCACTCTGTCTATCAGATCTAGTCCCTTAAATCTATTTCTCACTTCCACTGTATAATCATCAGGGATTTGATTTAGTTCATACCTGAATGGTCTAGCGGTTTTCCCTACTTTCTTCAATTTAAGGCACTTTACAGCTGCCCTAAGAAAATATTCAGCATGCCTGTGGCCCATTCTCACCATGAGTTAGGAACTTCTACTCTAGACCAGTGGTTCTGTAACTTTAGTGCACAACAGGATCACTGAGAGCTTGCTAAAACCAATTTTTGAGTCCTACCCCTTAAATTTCTGATTCAGTAGGTCTGAGGTAGAATCCAAGAATTTACATTTCTAACAAGTTACCTAGTGGTACTGATATTGCTGATGCAGGGATCAGTTATGTCCAACTTTTTGCAACCCTATGGATTGTAGACTCCTCTGTCCATGGGATTCTCCAGGCACAGGTACTGGAATGGGCTGCCATTTCCTCCTCCAGGGGATCTTTACTACCCAGGGATCGAACCCACATCTCTTAGGTGTCCTGCATTGGCAGATGGGTTCTTTACCTGTAGTGCAAACTGGGAAGCCCAGAGATCATGCAGTTTTAAGCTAACCAATATGAGAATATAAAAGAAAATAATAACTGTAACATATATTCTATATGCCAGACACTGTGCTAAGCATTATGAGTGTAAATAATTCATTTATACAATCAAAAATTTATTAAATACTATTCTCCAGTAAAGGAAACCAGAACTCCCTGGAGAAATGACATTCTAATTTTGAGTCACAAAAACATACAAAATTAGCCCATTCATCTAGTAAAAAAGTAAAAGAATCTATCAAAGACTAACAGAATCAAAATAAATAAAAATCGCAATTGACTGATTTAAACATACAAAAATCCGTAAGTTTATAATTTTTAATTAGTCACTGCTTCCCTGGTGGCTCCGAGGTTAAAGCGTCTGCCTCCAATGCAGGAGACCCAGGTTTGATCCCTGGGTCGGGAAGATCCCCTGGAGGAGGAAATGGTAACCCACTCCAGTATTCTTGCCTGGAGAATCCCATGGACGGAGAAGCCTGGTAGACTACACTCCATGGGGTCACAAAGAGTTGGACATGACTGAGCGACTTCACTTCTTCTCACTTCTCAAAGATGGCTAAAGGGCTTCCCTGATAGCTCATCTAGTACAGAATCCACCTGCAATGCAAGAGATCTTCGTTCTATTCCTGGGTCAGGAAGATCCATTGGAGAAGAGATACGCTACCCATTCCAGTGTTCTTGGGCTTCCCCTGTGGCTCAGCTGGTAAAGAATCCGCCTGCCTTGCAGGAGACCTGGGTTTGATACCCAGGTTGGGAAGATCCCCTGGAGAAGGGAAAGGCTACCTGTTCCAGTATTACCAATCTAACTGTAGTCAATGAAAGTTCTATTTAATAACTGAAATTCGGTTAATAAACACAGAAAGAATAATAGAAGGAAGAATTTACCTTTTGCAATTCTTACTTAAACAATGTATTTAGGCAAAGATCATCAATAGATCCCAAACTACTAAGTCAAGGCTGGCACCATCCCAAACCCACCAATCAATCTTAACAATACTAAAAGTAGAACAACCAGAAGTTAAGTTTATCTTGATGAGATGCAATAGGAAGTACAGCACAATCTTTGAAGTGGTCGTGATTTAAAAATTGAATGTGGATCCAATCAAGCCTCTAGATCTAAATATTACTTTAGGGAAACTATGGAAAATAGAGATATAATGGAGAACAGAGGTAAAAAATAATATGGATAATTAATCAGCCCAATCCAGAATACAGAAATTTCCATAGACCAAATGACCCAATTTCTCTACTGCCCGCGAAAGAGGGCCTGTTACAGAAGAAAAAACTGAAGAAATATCAGCCAAATATAATGTGCAGAATTTGACTGAATAAGTCAAGACATTTTTGAGACAAATTTTTAAATTTAGAAATATGTAAGTTAGATATTAGAGAATATTAAGGGATTATTCATTGTAACTAATTTTTTAAGTATTATAATGGCAGATTGGTAATGTAAAAAAAATCTTTATCTGTTAGAGATATATGCTAAAATATCTGGGGCTTCCCTGGTGGTCCAGATGGTAAAGAATCTAACTGCTAATGCAGGAGGACCCAGGTTTGGTCCCTGGGTTGGGAAGATCCCCTGGAGAAGGAAAAGGCTACCCATTCCAGTATTCTTGCCTGGAAAACCCATGGAAAGAGGAGCATGGCAAGTTACAGTTCATGGGGTCGCAAAGAGTCAGACATAACTGAGGGACTAAGCATGCATGCTGCATGCACACACTAAAATATTTGCAAGTAAATTATGGTGTCCAGGGTTTGCTTTAAAATGTCTCTCCCTATTAAAAAGAAAAGGATTTAAATTTTAAAAGACTGACAAAATTCTGATAATTTTTAAAGCTGGGTCAAGTGTAATGGGGTTTATATACTACTCACTTAAATTTTGTATTTAAAAAAAATTCCCATCTAAAAAACAAAGAAAATAAAATCTTCATTATGCATCTCCTATGTGTCAACATTATTCTAAAGTACATTTATTCATTTTGCTCCTTTGATCACACTTGGTTGCTGACATACCAAAATGTCTTTAGTTTGAGCTGCATTATTATTGGTTCATAAACACACTTATAGACTCATTAAAAGATTCTAAAATGATATACATCCTAAGTTGCTTCAGTCTTGTCCAACTCTATGCAAGCCTATGGACTATATAGCCCACCAGACTTCTCTGTCCATGGGATTCTCCAGGCAAGAATACTGGAGTGGGTTGCCATTTTCATCTTCAGGGGATCTTCTCGATCCAGGGATCAAACCCATGTCTCTTAAATCTCTTGCACTGGCAGGTGGGTTCTTTACTAGTGCCACCTGGGAAGTTCAAAAAATTTAGACAGGTCCATCTTTTTTAGGGTAAGTCATATAATAAAGCACCTCACATCTATCATAATTTACTGATTACTTAAAAAAATTTATAATCACATTGCCTAACTGGATAATTCTGGGAATATGTTATCAAAAATTTAATGCCAAACTTTTGCTTGTGTTTTTTGACAGTGTTACTGTAATTTAGAAAGATAAGAGCCAACATTTTTAAAGTTGCACAATTATATTTTGGATGGTTTGTGTCCCTAAGATCCTCTTCTTTAGACTTCCAAATAATGTGTCATAGTATATTTGGTATGAAGTAATTCGCACCAAATGAGAATTAAAAGATCTATTTTTGAACTGATGATATGATCCAAAAATAAAGGAAAAACACATTTTTTAAAAAGGACATAGTTCACTGTTCACATTAAAAATGGGAACAACATTAATGATGACCCAGAAAGGAACATCATCTGGACTTTAATATTATCTTTTTCAAATATTACCTCATTGTTTTTACCATTTTTTTGGACCAATTCCAAAAGATATTATCTCTCTATTCTTCACACAGAAAAGCTGTTATATAATTCTGGCTAGCATCTACTACCTAGGTGAACTTATATAGGAGCTAGAAATCTTATAACTTAAACTTGAATCAGACTCTAACTTTCTGTAAGGTAATTGTGAATACTAAATAAATTACAATGCTTTGGTCCAGTTAAAGTGGCAAATAGGAAAATATCCAAGCTAAAAAGAAAAATAATTTTCAAGTGTTAATTCTAAATATATCAGAACATTGATCTTGGTTTTTAATATTATTTAGTGAAAGTGGAGAGTGAAAAAGTTGGCTTAAAGCTCAACATTCAGAAAACGAAGATCATGGCATCTGGTCCCATCACTTCATGGGAAATAGATGGGGAAACAGTGGAAACAGTGTCAGACTTTATTGTTTTGCGCTCCAAAATCACTGCAGATGGTGACTGCAGCCATGAAATTAAAAGACACTTACTCCTTGGAAGAAAAGTTATGACTAACCTAGATAGCATATTCAAAAGCAGAGACATTACTTTGCCGACTAAGGTCTGTCTAGTCAAGGCTATGGTTTTTCCTGTGGTCATGTATGGATGTGAGAGTTGGACTGTGAAGAAGGCTGAGCACCGAAGAATTGATGCTTTTGAACTGTGGTGTTGGAGAATACTCTTGAGAGTCCCTTGGACTGCAAGGAGATCCAATCAGTCCATTCTGAAGGAGATCAGCCCTGGGATTTCTTTGGAAGGAATGATGCTAAAGCTGAAACTCCAGTACCTTGGCCACGTCATGCGAAGAGTTGACTCATTGGAAAAGACTCTGATGCTGAGAGGGATTGGGGGCAGGAGGGGAAGGGGATGACAGAGGATGAGATGGCTGGATGGCATCACCGACACAATGGACGTGAATCTGAATGAACTCCGGGAGTTGGTGATGGGCAGGGAGGCCTGGCGTGCTGCAATTCATGGGGTCACAAAGAGTCGGACACGACTGAGTGACTGAACTGAACTGAACTGATTACTCAAATGAGCCAGTACTTGAAGTACTGGCTGATTTAACGACTGGAGCAGGGAAGGAAAAAGGTGATCCTGGAATACCTTGTTATGACAGAAATTTTAAAAATGCTTTAAAAAACACTGTGGTGGGGTTTTGACAAGACAACACAGGAACCATTCTGATGGGGTAATCACTGGTCAAATCTTAGACAATCTATGTATCACAACAGAGACAACCATTAATTATATACTATTGAAGAAAAAAGAAACTAGAATACATGAGACTATATCTCACATAGATAGACAAGACAGAAGAAAAATGTCAACTGCTGACTGGTAAAGGTACAGGTAGAGGGTGTGCATAGTTGGAAAATGGTCATTTTGCAACCATCATATTAAGAATTGGCATAGGCAAGAATCATCAAATCTGGTGGGACGGTAGAGGGATAATTAATGAGTTACAGAATATTTACAGTTTTAAAGTATCTTACCACACACAGCTTATTAGTTGCAAGAAGAAAAAAAAAAAAAAAAACAAGCAAGTATACAATGGAGATATCTGACAATCACCAGACCAGGTACTCAAAAAGAACATCAGTAGGGCAGGCTGGTAGTAGACAGACATTGTGTATTTCCAGATATGTGCCCTTAGAAGGACATACACTTGGCATTCCAAATGCTGGTAGTATTCCAACTACTGATGGATAACCTGAATCTAAAGTGAGAGATATCAGAAAAACAAAAATATTAAGAGTTCTATTTAAAAGAGGCATTCGGACCTGCACTATTTGAAAATGCCAAAGGCTGAGCAACTATTTCAGATGAAAACAGACAAAAGAAAAATGATAATTAAATGCAACACATGATTTTTTTAAACTACATCCTATACTGGAGGACCAAAAGAACACAGTGGGAAGGGTATAAAGAACATTAGGTCAAATGACAAAACTGAATATGGATGGTAGAGGAGATAAAGGTGTATTACTGATGTCAGTTTTCTGATACTGATAACCATACTATGTTTATGTTAGAAAAAAAAAAAAAACCAACTCATGAAATACACACTGAATACTTTAGGGCAAAGAGAAATGAAACACACTAATTTGTCTCAAATAGTTCAGAAAAATGTGTGTGTGTCTGTCTAAGGAGAAAGATGGAGTGGAGTAGGGGAAGGAGACCGGGGTCTATGAAAGATAATTAATATTTATGGTAATAAACATCTTAATCCATTTAACTGTTGATGGACTCTTAGCTTGTTCCTGTATCTTGGCTATTGTGAATAATGCTGCAATGAACATGGGAAGCAGATATGTCTTCCATACCCTATTTTCACTTCCTTTGGATACATACTCAGAAGTGGTATTGCTGGATTATAAGGCAGTTCTATTTTTTAATTTTTTGAGGAATTTCTATTTTCATTTTCCATAGTACTTCCCACCAATTCACATTTCCACCCACAGTTCACAAGGGTTCCCTTTTATCTACAGTCTTGTATACGCTTGTTGTCTCTTATCTCTTTGATAACTGCCATTTTAACAGTTGGCAATGTTAGGTGATATTGCATTATGTATGAGGTGATATTTCATTATGTTACTGATTTCCATTTCCCCGATTATTACTTACTTCTGCCAAGCAACAACAAAAAAATCCAAGTCACTGGCAAGAACTTTGTTAAGGAGTCTATCCCCAAGTGTTTACCTCTTTTAAAGAGCTTACTGTTTCATTTATTTCCACTCTGATCTTTGTTATTTCCTTCATTCTATTAGTTTTGGGCTTAGTTTCGGCATCTTCTAGCTCCTTACACTGTAAACTTAATTTTCTTATTTGAGGTTTTGCTCTTTTCTTAATGTAGGTGTTAATTACTATAATCACTGTAAATTTCCCCCCTTTTGGTTTAGTCAATAAATTTTGGTATGTTGTATCTTCATTTTCATTTGTCTCAAGGTTTTTTAAATTCTTCTTTAGTGTATTCTTTGACCCACTCAGTAGTGTATTATTTAACCTCTGCTGCTGCTGCTGCTGCTAAGTCGCTTCAGTCGTGTCCGACTCTGTGCGACTCCATAGATGGCAACCCCATAGACGGCAACCCACCAGGCTCCCCCGTCCCTGGGATTCTTCAGGCAAGAACACTGGAGTGGGTTGCCATTTCCTTCTCCAATGCATGAAAGTGAAAAGTGAAAGTGAAGTTGCTCAGTCATGTCCGACCTCTACATAGGTGTAAATTTTCCAGTCCTCTTCTTGTAACTGACTTCTAATTCTACACTTCTGTGGTTGGAAAAGAAGCTTAATATGATTTTAATCTTAAATGTACTGACTTCATTTGTGGTCTACCATATTATCTATCCTAGGGAATGTTCAATGTATGCTTCAGAAGTATGTGTGTTCAGCTGCTATCGTGTGGAAGGTTCTCCATATATCTGTTGGTGCTTCCCAGGTGGCGCAGTGGTAAAGAATCTGCCACCAATGCAGGAGGCGCGAGAGCTGAGGGTTCAGTCCCTGGGTAGAGAAAATCCCTGGAGTAGGATATGGCCACTTGCTCCAGTATTCTTGCCCAGAAAATTCCATTGACAGAGAAGCCTGGTGGAGTTCATGGGGTGGAAAAGAATCAGACATGACTGGGTGACTGAACACACACATAATGTTTGTTAAGTGCATCTCGTCTAACATACTGTTTAAATCCACTTTTCCTTATTGATCTTCTGTTTGAATGATCTCTCCACTGTTGAATATGGGGTACTTAAATCTTCTACTACTATTGTATTGTCATCAATTTTTATCTTCAGATTTGCTCTATTCATTTAGGTGCTCTAATAATATCAACAGATGCATAAATATTCATAAATATTCTCTCTCTGATGAGCTATTTTTATCATTATACAATGGCCTTCCTTGTTTCTTCTTACAGTTTTTTGTTCAAAGTCATTTTTTTCTTATATTAAGTACAGCTACCCCAGCTTTCTTTTGATTTCCATTTGCATGAGGTATCTTTTTCTCCCCTTCATTTTCAGCCAATGTATGTTTTTAAAAGTGAAGTGAGTTTTGTTTCAGGTTGTTCTGTTTTGTGGGTTTGTTTGTTTGTTTGTTTTTTCCCCTAAAATCCATTCAGCTACGCTACATCTTTGAATTGGAAATTTAGTCATTTTACATTTAAAGTAATCACTGATTATTATGCATTTACTACTGTCATTTTGTTAACTGTTTCCTCACAGTTTCATAATTCTTCATCTTTATTTTACTACATATAACATTTACCATTATAAGTGAGATTGATACTTTCACATGTTTTCCTATTACTAATTAGCACCTTTTCATTTCAGATTAAAGAAATTCCTTTAACCTTTCCTACAAGGCCAGTTCAGTGGTGATTAGCTTCTTTAGCTTTTGCTAGTCTGCAAAACTCTTTCCTTCAATTCTTAAGGACAGTTTGCCCGGTGAAATCTTTTTGGTTGACAGGTTTTTTTTTCTCAGCAATTTAAATAAATCTTGCCACTTCTCTCTGGTCTGCAAAGTCTTTGCTGAAGAAATCTGTTCATCTTCTTATCGGGATTCCCTTTTATGATCAAGTTATTTTTTTCTTGCTGCTTTTAAGATTCTCTCTTTGTCTTTAACTTTTGACACTAATTATAATGTGCCTTGGTGTTGGTCTCTTTGGATTCATTGTATTTGGAAATCTCTGGGCTTCTAGATCTGAATGTCTGTTTCTTTCCAAAGATTAGAAAAGTTTTCACCCATTATTTCTTCTTATAAGTTTTATTCCCCCTTTCACTCTCTTTTCTTCTCCTAGGATCCCTATATGATGCAAATGTTGGTTTGCTTGATGCTATCTCATAAGTCCTGACCCTTAGGCAGTAGCTTTTAAAGTATGCACACAGGATTTTTTCAAGCAAAGACTGAGAGATGAGTTTCTCTTTGTTTCCTCCATGCTGAGCCTCAGCAAATCCTTGAAAATCCATTAATAACTCTTCTTGTTATACTCTAGTGGGTCTCATGAACAAAAAGCCCCACTGTCTTTCAGAGCTGGTGTTTCTGGGGTCCATACCTCAGGTGGAAGTCTAAAAAAATGGGAGGTAAATGTTGGGTCCAAACTCTTGGCACATCAGGGGAGGAGCTTGGAGTCGTAAGTTCCTTCCCAATTGAATGTCTTTGTGCCAGGGATAGGGTTTATGGTGAGACTGCATCTCAGCCTTTTTTACTCACTTCAGTACGGGTATATTCTCATTAGCCTGATATACAGGAATTGCTCAGCTAGTTTCTGGATTTCCTTCAGCTGAAACTGCTCTGTGTGTAGCCGTGGATTCAGTTTGTCCATAGGAGTGGGTTGCCTGCCACGTTGAACTGGAATCCTGTTACACTGTCTTAATGTATTACTTGTCTGTGAGTTTATTCAAGGTGAAAGGGGTTCGTAATGATGGAGAGAGGAAGAAGAACCAAAACAACCAGTTTTATTAGATAATTCTAGGGAGTTGTACAGAGGCACCCTCAGGAATATGGAAATAAAAGAAAATATTGCATTCTCAGAACTAACTTATATTCAAAATATCAACAGGTAAATGAAAGGTCCCTTGAAAGAGACAGTGAGGCTCTCAACTAGAGAACAGTCTTTCTCATCAGAATGAACTGATCAAAATGGGAAGTGAATCAACTAACTGTTGGCAACACCCACTCAAGTGCTATCTAGGACAGAAATGATTAGAATCATAGACATTTAAGTGTTCTGTCTGCACTGACAGCTTGTTGTTGTTGTTTAGTTGCTCAGTTGTGAATGACTCTTTGTGATGCTATGGACTGCAATATGCCAGGCTTCCCTTTCCTTCACTATCTCCTGGACTTTGCTAGACCTTATGTCCATTGAGTCAATGATGCCATCCAACAATCTCATCCTCTGTTGACCCCGTTACTGCCTGCCTTCAATCTTTCCCAGCATCAAGGTCTTTTCCAATGAGTCAGCTCTTTGCATCAGGTGGCCAAAGTACTGGAGCTTCAGCTTCAGCATCAATATTCCAAAGAATATTCAGGGTTGATCTCCTTCAGGATTGACTGGTTTGATCTTCTTGCTGTCCAAGGGACTCTCAAGAGTCTTTTCCAACACTGCAGTTGGAAAGCACTCAGCCTTCTTTATGGTCCAATTCTCACATCTGTACATGACTACTGGAAAAACTATAGTCTTGACTATACAGATAATTATTAATTTAAAAAACAGTTGGCCCTGAACAATGCAGGATTCAGAGATGCCGATTTCTCTGTGCAGTTGAAAAAATCCACACATTACCTTCACAGTTGGTGTTCTGCATCCACATATTCAACCAACCATGGATCGAGTAGTACTATAGTATATATTTACTGAAAAAAAAAATCCATGTATAAGTGGACCTGTGCAATTTAAGCCCATGTTGTTTAAGGGTCAGTTACACAAACAATTGGCTGTGTTAATCTGGCAGGTATTAAATGTCTGACATGAAAAATTCCTTTGTTTGATTCCACAATCAAAATGAATCTGATTTTGACATGGCTTCCCACAAAGATCTGACAATAAGGAGAAAGTATGCTGATAACATAGATAACATATATTTTATTCTATATAAACTTTTAACTTATCACTATAAATTAAAAACCAGCATACTAGTTTTAATACATTGCTCTAATGAACTTGGATAATGTGAGTCAGTACCATGAAAGTTGGTTTGTTTACTCTCATAGATAAAAGTGAAATTTCTGCATCAAGAACATTCAGACCATGGCATTTAACTAAAATAGCAAAAATAACAAATGCTCCTTTGTGAGGCTACTTCAGAAAGCACAGCAAATAATGCAAATTGGCTCCCTCAACATCCTGCAAACTGTTTTATAGTTTCCTTCTCATACTACAGAGACTTAATTTGTGCACAACAAATTAACAACAAAAAAGTTTTTCTGATTCCTTTGTAAGGAGTTGGAGGGGGGAAATCTGTATGCAATCTGACTTACACAAGGAAACAACCCATATGATACTTAATGCAGGAGTCCCCAACACATGACAGAGGCTACACGTGGGAGAAAGGATTTATTTTTTAGGGGCAATTATTATGAAGGTTATAGTGATGGTTCAGACAGTAGAATCCCAGGGACGGGGAGCCTGGTGGGCTGCCATCTATGGGGTCGCACAGAGTTGGACATGACTGAAGTGACTTAGCAGCAGCAGCAGCAGCAGACAGTAAAGAATCTGCTCATGATGCTGGAGACCTGGGTTCAATCCCTGAGTCAGGAAGATTCCCTGGAGAAGGAAACGGCAACTCACTCCAGTATTCTTGCCTGGAAAATGCTCCACAAAGGAGCAATACTTTCTCATAATATCTTTTCTGAATAAATTAGAGGCAGTATTTAGTTATCTGAAACAGAGAGAACCCCAACTAATACTCTGAAAGACCAGTACTTTTAATTTCTATAGTTTAGCCTAATAATTTCAGTACCATCATTTTGATAATACCACCACCAATAATACTGAGTGAACAGTTACTTCAGTGCTTAAAAAAACTATCAAGCATTATGATAAGTGATTTGTAAACATTCTGATTAAATGCTCTATATTCTGTGAAAGCTACCTCAGGAGAAGGACTAAAAGAGACAAACCACAGCTTCACCATGAGCAGATACAAATCTTCTTATCAACCAATTTGCAGATGTGCTATTCTTAGAAATATGCAGAGTGTGAATAATATTTTAAAGAAGAACAATTAATCTTAGACAATTACTTTACCATTTTGCTCTCTTCAATAATACAGTACCTCAGCCTTTTTAAAGCCTTTTTAAATCACAGAACTCAAACTTGCAGTTCTAACAAAAACAAATATAGCATAATAAAAAGACTCCTTAAAAGGTGCCCTTTGGCTATAATTTGGCTAGAAAAGTTATTGCACCTGAAGATTGATCTCTGCTTCATAAAAGGTTAGGCACGAGCAGTAATGTCGATCTGAGTCAATATCTGTCAGGACCACCACAAAAAACGTTGGCTGCTTCCTCTCTCTGGACAGCTGCCATCCGCCAGGCTGACAAAACTAAATCAGATAGAAAAAAATAAAACTGTTACATCTTAAAAGTATAAGGTAAATTTAATATTTATAAATCTTTAAAAAATGTTCAATGCTTTCCCATTTACAAAAAATTTTCAGATATTTCACTTCAGCCATTATTTTTTAAAATCAATCACAAATTCATAACGTTAGCATACCTTCACTAATGTGCATATGCGTTTTAAGAAGACAGCCTAGATTTTTCCAGAGATGTCACACATTCTGAGACCTAAGTTGGCACCCTAGGATGCCAGGATGTAGGAACAGAGTACTGAGATGAAAAGTTTTGTGTCATTAGAGCAAATAATGAGGCAAGCTGAAGATAAAAGTACTCAGTACCTACCATGGATGGAAAATAGAATTATTTCAAAATTTCATCATTAATCTAAGACTTCAATTCAGAAAAATAGACTTTGTTCATCAAGACAGATCACATTCTGGGCTATAAAATACATCTTAATTTATTTAAAAGGATAAAGTTCATATAAAGCATGTTCTCAGACCACAGTAAAATTAAACTAAAAGTCAGTTACAGAAAAATAGCTGGAAAATCCCAAAATACTTGGAGATTAAACAAGACACTTCTAAGAATCTCAAAAGAAAATTTCAAATATTTTTAACTAAATGAAAATATAACATTTGTGGGATTCAGGAAAACCAATGCTTAGAGGGAATTTTATAGCAGTGAATTCATATATTAGAAAAGATGAAAATCTAAAATAAATAATCTAACTT
Source organism: Budorcas taxicolor (assembly GCF_023091745.1). Classification (NCBI taxonomy): domain Eukaryota; kingdom Metazoa; phylum Chordata; class Mammalia; order Artiodactyla; family Bovidae; genus Budorcas; species Budorcas taxicolor. The sequence goes on along the minus strand of NC_068924.1, from coordinate 42,041,490 downwards.
TAAGGAAACTACGATAAGAAGAACAAATTAAATCCAAAGTAAGCAGAAGAAAAGAAATAATAAAATTAGATCAGAAGTCAATGAAATCTATAATAGGAAATCAACAGAGAAAAGCAACAAAATCTAAAGCTAGTTCTTCAAAAAGAACATTAAAGTCAACAAGCCTCTAGCCAGACAAACTAAAAATAAAAGATACAGATTATTAACATCAAAAATGAAAGATGAAATATTACTATAGACATTAAAAAGATAATAAAGGAATACTATGCATAAGTCTATGTCCACAAATTTGATACTCTAGATAAAATCAGTTTCTTGAAAGACATAATCTGATAAAATTCACCAAGAAATAGACAATGTGACTAGACCTAGATCTATTAAAGAATTTGAATCAACAATTAATAATCTTTCAAAATACAAAGTATCAGGTCCCAAAGGGTTCATTGGTGAATTTTACCAAATATTGAAGGACAAAACTAAAACATCCTCTATAATCTCTTCCGTAAGACTGAAGCACAAGAAATACTTCCTGACTCATTCCATAAAGCCAGCATTACCCTAATACTAAAACCAGAAAAAAAAAAAATTACAATAAAAGTACGTATCACTGAGCTTCCCTTGCAGCTCAGTTGGTAAGAATCTGCATGCAATGCAGGAGACCTGGGTTCAATCCCTGGGTTGGGAAGATCCCCTGGAGAAGGAAATGGCAACCCACTCCACTATTCTTGCCTTAGAGAATCCCATGGAGAGAGGAGCCTGGCAGCCTATAGTCAATGGGGTTGCAAGAGTCAGACACGACTTAGCGACTAAACCACCACCACAAATCTCTCGTGAACCCAGTTGCAAAAAGGTTCAACAAAATATCTGCAAATTGAAAATACCAACATATGAAACCGATTACACACCATGACAAAATAAGATTCATTTTGGGTATGCAGAGCTGGTTCAACATTTGAAAATCAATTAACCACATGAAGAAGCTATACAAGTTATCAGTAAATGCAAAAAAGGAATTTGAGGAAATCAAATACCAATTCACAATAGAAACTCTCACCAAAGTAAGGATAGAGGGGAGGTTCCTTAATTTGTTAGAGAATACTTACAAAAAAACTACAGCTAACAATATACTTAATGTTAAGAAACTAGATGCTTTCTAGCTAAGATTAGGAACAAGGATGTCACTTCTTACCACTACTTTTCTAAATTATACTGAAAGTCCTAGCTCATACAATGAGTCAAAAAAAAAAAAAAAAAAGGGAAATAAAAGGTTTACAGATTAAGAAGGAATAAGTATAACTGTCTTTCTACTCCCAAATGACATGACTGTCTCTGTAGAAAACCTGAAAGTAATAAGCAATTACAGCAAGGTTCCAGGATACAAGGTTAAAAAACAAAAGTCAAATCTCCTATATATACCAACAATGATCAAGTGTCATTTGATATTAAAAACACAATACCATCTTCATATATTAGCACCCTCAAAATGAAATACTTAGGTATAAACCTAATAAACTATGTATAATATCTATATAAAAATTATAAAACATTGATGAAGGAAATCAAAGAAATAGAGTGATTTCAATGTTCATCAATAGGAAGACACAATATACTCAAGTTTCAATTCTTCCCACCTTGATTTATAGATTCAATGCAGTCCCCCCAAAAATCCAGGAAGTTATTTATGGATATTGACAAACTAATGTTAAAGTTGATGTGGAGAGGAAAAAGACCCAGAATAGCCAACTTAAAATCCAAGGAGAACAAAGTTGGAAGAGTGACACTATCTGACTTCAAGACTTACTATATAGCCACAGTCATCAGGATAGTGTGGTACTGGTGAATGAAGATATAAATCGATCAGTTAAGAAGGACACTGAGCCCAGAACAGACCACGCGAATACAATCAACTAAAGTTTGACAAAAGAGCAAACACAACAGAGTGGAGAAAAGACAGTGTTTTCACAAATGGTGCTAGACCAACAAAATACTCATATATAAGAAAGTAAATCTAGACCCAGACCTTGCACCCTTCACAAAAATAAACTCAGAGTGGACCATACATCTAAATGTAAAATACAAAACTATAAAATATCTAGAGGATGACTGACATAAGAGAAACAAAGACAATATTTGTTTCGGGAATGACTTTTTTGATACAACCCCAAAATTATAAACCAGGAAAGAAAGAGTCAATAAGTCAAATTTCATTAAAATTCAAAACTTCTGCTCTGCGAAAGACACTGTCAAGAAAATGAGAAGATAAACTAAGGACTAGGAGAAAATATTTGCAAAACACATATCTGATAATGTATTATCATCTAAAATATACAAAAGAGATTTTAAACCTAAATAATAAGAAAGTGAACAACTCAATTTAAAAGACAGCAAAAGATCTGAATAAGATTATTGTTGCTCAGTTGCTAAGCCATGTCCAACTCTTTGCGACCCCATGGATTGCAGTATGCCAGGCTCCTCTGTCCTGCACTATCTCCTGGAGTTTGCTCAAATTCATGTCTACTGAGTCAATGATGCCATCTAATCCATTCTGAAGGAGATCAGCCCTGGGATTTCTTTGGAAGGAATGATGCTAAAGCTGAAACTCCAGTACTTTGGCCACCTCATGCGAAGAGTTGACTCACTGGAAAAGACTCTGATGCTGGGAATGATTGAGGGCAGGAGGAGAAGGGGACGACCGAGGATGAGATGGCTGGATGGCATCACGGACTCGATGGACGTGAGTCTGAGTGAACTCTGGGAGTCGGTGATGGACAGGGAGGCCTGGCGTGCTGTGATTCATGGGGTCGCAAAGAGTCAGACACGACTGAGCAATTGAACTGAACTGAACTGATTCAGTCTAATCCGCTGTTGCCCTCTTCTCCTATAGCCATCAGTCTTTCCTAGCACTGGGGCCTTTTCCAAAGAGTTAGCTCTTTGTAGCAAGTGCCCAAAATATTAGAGCTTCATCAATGGTCCTTCCAATGAATATTCATGGTTGATTTCCTTTAAGATTTACTGGTTTGATCTCCTTGCAGTACAAAGGACTCTCAAGAGTCTTCAATAACACCACAGTTCAAAAGCATCAATTCTTCAGTACTCAGCTTTCTTTATGATCCAACTGTCACAACTGTACGTGACAGGTGGAAAAACCAAAGCTTTGACTATATAGACCTTTGTCAGCAAAGTGCCTAGGTTTCTCATAGATTTCCTTCCAAAGAGAAAGCATCTTTCAATTTCATGGCTGCAGTCACCATCTGCAATGATTGTGGAGTCCAAGAAAATAAAATCTGTCACTGCTTCCACTTTCTCCCCCTTCTATTTGCCATCAACTGATGGGACCAAATGCCATGACCTTAGTTTTTTGAATGCTGAGTTTCAAGCCAACTTTTTCACTCTCCTGTTTCACCTTTATCAAGTGACTCTTCTCGGTTTCCCTGGTAGCTCAGCTGGAAAAGAATCTGCCTGCAGTGGAGGAGACCTGGTTTGATCTCTGGGTTAGGATGATCCCCTGGAGGAGGGCATGGCAACCCACTACAGTAGTCTTGCCTGGATAATCCCCATGGGCAGAGGAGCCTGCCAGGCTACAGTCCATGGGGTCGCAAGGCGTCGGACATGATTGAACGACTAAGTACAGTACAGGATAGTAAGAAACTCTTCAGTTCTTCTTCAATTTCTTCCTGAATAAATCTCTCTCCAAAAAATATACACAGAAAGCAAACAGGCATATGAAAGATGTTTAAAAGAATTAAAAGAATGAGACACTGCCATATACTTATTAAAATGGCCAAAATACAAAATAATGACAGAAAGCAAACAGGCATATGAAAGATGTTTAATATCATACTTCATAGTTCAGTTCAGTTGCTCAGTCGTGTCTGACTCTTTGCGACCCTGTGAACTGTAGCATGTCAGGCCTTCCTGTCCATCACCAACAACCGGAGTCCACTCAAACCCATGTCCATTGAGTCGGTGATGCCATCCAACCATCTCATCCTCTGTCGTCCCCTTCTCCTCCTGCCCTCAATCTTTCCCAGCATCAAATGAGTCAGCTCTTCGCATCAGGTGGCCAAAGTATTGGAGTTTCAGCTTCAACATCAGTCCTTCCAATGAACATCCAGGACTGATCTCCTTTAGGATGGACTGGCTGGATCTTCTTGCAGTCCAAGGGACACTCAAGAGTCTTCTCCAACACCACAGTTCAAAAGTATCAACTGGCACTCAACTTTCTTTATAGTCCAGCTCTCACATCCATATATGACCACTGGAAAAACCATAGCCTTGACTAGACAGACCTTTGTTGACAAAGTAATGTCTCTGCTTTTTAATATGCTTTCTAGGTTGGTCATAACTTTCCTTGCAAGGAGTAAGTGTCTTTTAATTTCATGGCTGCAGTCACCATCTGCAGTGATTCTGGAGCCTAGAAAAATAAAGTCAGCCACTGTTTCCCCATCTATTTCCCATGAAGTGATGGGACCATAAGGGACTGCAAATTAAAAGAATGAGACACTGCCATATACTTATTAAAATGGCCAAAATACAAAATAATGACAATGCCAGATGCTGACAAAGATACAGGACAACAGAAACTCTCACTTATTGCTAGTGAGAATGTAAAATGGTACTGCCACATTGTAAGAGAGTGTGGCAGTTTCTTACAAAATTAAACATACTCTTACCATAAAAGCCAAATACGTACCCAAAGGAGTTGAAAATATATATTCACACAAAACCTGCACATGGATGTTTATAGCAGCTTTATTCAAAACTGTCAAAACATGGAAATAACCAAGATGTCCTTCAGTAAGTCAAGGCACATCCGAGTGAAGGGATATTTTATTGCACTAAAAAGAAACGAGCTATCAGGCTTCCCCTGGTGGCTCAGTGGTAGAGAATCTGCCTGCCAGTGCAGGAGACATGGGTTCAAGCCCTGATCCATTAGGATCCCACTTGCTGTGGAGCAACTAAACCCGTGTGCCACAACTGCTGAGCGTGTGCACTAGAGCCCAGGTGCTGCAACCACTGAGCCACGTGCTGCAACTACTGAAGCCTGCATAGCCTAGGGCCCATGCTCCACAAGAGAAGCCCCATGCTGCAACTGGGGAGTAGCCCCCATCCCGCCACAACTAGGAAAAAAGCTTGGGTGGCCACAAAAACCCAGCACAGCCAAAAATAAATAAAATAAAATAAAGAAATGAGCTATTAAGCCATGAGAAAACATGGAGAAACACAAATACACATTACTAAGTGAAAAACAGTAGTCTGAAATGGCTGCATGTGATAAGATTCCAAATACATAATATTCTGGAAAATACACAGCCACAGACAGCAAAAAGATTAATAGTTACCTATGGCAGGGAAGACATAACAGGCAGAATTTTGAGGATTTTTAGAGCAGGGAAACTATTCTGTGTAAGACTATAACTGTATATACATAATATTATGTATTCATCAAAATCTTTAGATGTACACCAAGAGTGAAATCTAAGTTAAATTACAGCTTTGGTTCCTGATGACGTGATCAATGTGAGTTCATTCATCAACTGTGATAAATATATCACTGTGGAGGGGGATACTGATACTGTGGAAAGCTGCATGTTTGGGAAATGAGAATATATGTGAATTCTTTGTAGTTTTTGTTCACTTATGCTATGAATTTAAAAGTACTCTAAAAAGTAAAGCTACCTCTAAAAATATGAAAAAAAATTTATCTTGTTAACAGTATAGGAGAAATGGAACAGAAATAGAAACAAGCTCAACAGTACTGAAGCTCTTTGTGCCAGGTTACCTTCTTTAATGCAGTTTCAGCATTTCATTCACCCTTTCAGAACCGTAGTTTCCTCATCTAAGGCCAAATATTAGTACCCATCTACTCCAGCATTCTTGCCTAGAGAATCCCATGGACGGAGAAGCCTGGTAGGCTACAATCCATGGGTTAGCAAAGAGTTGGACACGGCTGAGCGACTTCACTTTCACTAGTACTCTAGATTTATACTTTACTTATACAGATTTATACAGTTTTATACAGTTATACATCAGAACTGGACATGGAACAACAGACTGGTTCCAAATAGGAAAAGGAGTACGTCAAGGCTGTATATTCTTACCCTGCTTATTTAACTTATATGCAGGGTACATCATGAGAAACGCTGGGCTGGAAGAAGCACGAGCTGGGATCAAGATTGCTGGGAGAAATATCAATAACCTCAGATATGCAGATGACACCACCCTTATGGCAGAAAGTGAAGAGGAACTCAAAAGCCTCTTGATGAAAGAGGAGAGTGAAAGAGTTGGCTTAAAGCTCAACATTCAGAAAACGAAGATCATGGCATCTGGTCCCATCACTTCATGGGAAGTAGATGGGGAAACAGTGGAAACAGTGTCAGGCTTTTTTTGGGCTCCAAAATCACTGCAGATGGTGATTGCATCCATGAAATTAAAAGACACTTACTCCTTGGAAGGAAAGTTATGACCAGCTAGATAGCATATTAAAAAGCAGAGACATTATCTTGCCAACAAAGGTCCGTCTAGTCAAGGCTATGGTTTTTTCAGTGGTCGTGTATGGATGTGACAGTTGGACTGTGAAGAAAGCTGAACGCCAAAGAATTGATGCTTTTGAACTGTGGTGTTGGAGAAGACTCTTGAGAGTCCCCTGGACTGCAAGGAGATCCAACCAGTCCATTTCAAAGGAGATCAGTCCTGGGTGTTCATTGGAATGACTGATGCTAAAGCTGAAACTCCAATACTTTGGCCACCTCATGTGAAGAGCTGACTCATTGGAAAAGACTCTGATCCTGGGAGGGATTTGGGGCAGGAGGAGAAGGGGACAACAGAGGATGAGATGGCTGGATGGCGTCACCAACTCGATGGACATGAGTTTGGGTAAACTCCAGGAGTTGGTGATGGACAGGGAGGCCTGGCGTGTTGCAAATCATGGGGCTGCAAAGAATTGGACACGACTGAGTGACTGAACTGAACTGAACTAGTACTCTAAAGATATGACACTGAAAGATGAACTCCCTAGGTCAGTAGGTGCCCTATAAGCTACTGGAGAAGAGTAGAGAAATAACTCCAGAAAGAATGAGGAGGCTGAGCCAAAGGGAAAACAACGTCCAGTTGTAGATATGACTGGTGATGGAAGTAAAGTCTGATGCTGTAAAGAACAATATTGCACTGGAAAATGGAATGTTAAGTCCACAGTAAATTGGAATTGGTCAAACAGGAGATGGCAAGAGTGAACTTCAATATTTTAGCAATCTGTGAACTAAAATGGACCAGAAAGGGCGAATTTAGTTCAGATGACCATTATATCTACTACCGTACGCAAGAATCCCTTAGAAGAAATGGAGTAGCCCTCATAGTCAACAAGAGTCCAGAATGTAGTACGTGGGTGCAATCTCAAAAATGACAGAATGATCTCTGTTCATTTCCAAGGCAAACCATTTAACATCACTGTAATCCAAGTCTACGCCCCAAGCACTAATGCCAAAAAAAGCTGAAGTTGAATGGTTCTGCGAAGACCTTCAAGACATTCTAGAACTAACACACACACACACACACACACACACACACACACACACACACAGTCCATTTCATCATAGGGGACTGGAATGCAAAAGGAAGTAGGAAGTCAAGAATACCTGGATTACAGGTAAGTTTGGCCTTGGAGTACAAAATGAAGCAGGGCAAAAGCTAACAGAATTTTGCCAAGAGAACGCACTGGTCATAGCAATTACCCTTTTCCAACAACACAAGAGACGACTCTGCACATGAACATCACCAGATAGTCAAAAGCAAAATCAGACTGATTATATTCTTTGCAGCAAAAGACAGAGAAGCAGTATATAGTCAGCAAAAACAAGACCAGGAACTGACGGTGGCTCAGATCATGAACTCCTTATTGTAAAATTCCAACTTGAATTGAAGAAAGCAGGGAAAACCACTAGACCAATCAGGTATGACCTAAATCAAACCAAATTATACGGTGAAAATGACAGGTAGATTCAAAAGATTACATCTGACAGATAAGACTGCCTAAAGAACTATGGACAGAGGTTTGTAACACTGTACAGGAGGTGGTAATCAACACCATCCCCAAGATGAAGAAATGCAAAAAGGCAAAATGGTTGTCTGAAGAGGCCTTACGAAGAGCTGAGAAAAGAAGAGAAGCAAAAGGCAAATGAGAAAAGGAAAGATATACCCATTAAATGCAGAGTTCCAAAGAATAACAAGGAGAGATAAGAAAGCCTTCCTCAATGATCGATGCAAAGAAATAGATAAAAACAATAGAATGGGAAAGACTAGATATCTCTTCAAGAATTAGAGACACCAAGGGAATATTTCAATGCAAAGATGGGCACAATAAAGGACATAAATGGTATGGACCTAACAGAAGAAGATATTAAGAAGAGGTGGCAAGAATACACGGAAGACAATTACAAAAAATATCTTCATGACCCAGATAACAATGATGATGTGATCATGCCTCTAGAGCAGGATATTCTGGAATTTGAATTCAAGTGGCTCTTGGGAAGTATCATTACGAACAAAGCTAGTGAGGTGATGGAATTCCAGTTGAGCTATTTCAAATCCTGGAAGATGATGCTGTGAAAGTGCTGCACTCCACATGCCAGAAAATTTTGGAAAACTCAGCAGTGGCCACAGGACTGAAAAAGGTCAGTTTTCATTCCAATCCCAAAGAAAGGCAATACCAAAGAATGTTCAGACTACCACAATTGTACTCATCTCACACGCTAGTCAAGTAAAGCTCAAAATTCTCCAAGCTAGGCTTCAACAGTATGTGAACCGAGAACGTCCTGATGTTCAAGCTGGATTTAGAAAAGGCAGAGGAACCAGAGATCAAATTACCAACATCTGTTGGATTACAGAAAAAGCAGGAGAATTCCAGAAAAACATCAACATTTGCTTCACTGACTGCGCCAAGGCCTTTGATTATGTGGGTTACAACAAACTGTGAAAAATTCTCAAAGGGATGGGAATACCAGACCACCTTACCTGCCTCCTGAGAAATCTGTATGCAGGTGAAGAAGCAACAGTTAGAACTGGACATGGAACAATGGACTGGCTCCATATTGGGAAAGGAGTACATCAACGCTGTATATTGTCACCCTGCTTATTTAACTTACATGCAGAGTATACCATGAGAAATGTCAGGCTAGATGAAGCACAAGCTGGAATCAAGACTGCCAGGAGAAATATCAATAACTCACATATGCAGATGACACCACCCTTATGGCGGAAAGTGAAGAGAAAGGAAAGAGCCTCTTGATGAAGGGGAAAGAAGAGAGTGAAAAAGCTGGCTTAAAATTCAACATTCAAAAAACTAAGATCATAGCATCTGGTCCCATCACTTCATGGCAAATAGAAGAGGAAACAATAAAACCAGTGACAGACTTTATTTTCTTGGGCTTCAAACTCACTGCAGATGGTGACTGCAGCCATGAAATTGAAAAACAACTGCTCCTTGGAAGAAAAGCTATGACCAACCTAGACAGCATATTCAAAAGCAGAGACATTACTTTGCCAACTAAGGTCCATCTAGTCAAGGCTATGGTTTTTCCAGTAGTCATGTATGGATGTGAGAGTTGGACCATAAAGAAGGCTGAGCACCAAAGAATTGATGCTTTTGAACTGTGGTGTTGGAGAAGACTGTTGAGAGTCCCTTGGACTGCAGGGATATACAACCAGTCCATCCTAGAGGAGATCAGTCCTGAATATTCATTGGAAGGACTGATGCTGAAGCTAAAGCTCCAATACTTTGGCCATATGATGTGAAGAACTGACTTTTAGAAAAGACCCTGATGCTGGGAAGGACTGAGGGCAGGAGGAGAAGAGGACGACAGAGGATGAGATGGTTGGATGGCATCACTGACTCAATGAAGTTTGAGCAAGCACCGGGAGTTGGTGATGGACAGGGAAGCCTGGTGTGACATGGTCCATTGGGTCAGAAAGAGTCAGAAATGACTGAGTGACTGAACTGAACTGAGCAAATACTCTTGGGAAGCTCACAAAAGGTAACAAGTGGAAAGTACTCAGAATAGACTCTTCCATATAATTCTGAGAAGTAAATTTTACTTATTATGATTATTAACCCCCTTGATCTGCTGAGTTTCTATTATCATATCTATAACACTTTCTTTCCCCTTCTTTATCAGTTTTTCCCTGCTGCTTCTTTCATTGACTCCCTGATTCATTCTAAAGAAACACTGAAAAAGTAATAGGATGAATTCCTACATTTAGAGAGACACATTAATCACTGTCACAGTTTCTCTACCAAATGAAAAATTCTACCAGACTCATTTCTTTCAGCAGACATCATAAGGAATACATAAAGAAACAGCAGAAAAACCTTAAAAATACATGAATTAGTAAGTGAAATATCTTTCTGTACCATATTTTTGTTTTGAAATAGTAATTCAGTGAACAAATATTTATTTACCACATTAGTATCACTTACTCTGTGAAGCTTCTTCTGAAGCTCCCCAGTTTCTCTAAACCCTCTCCAAATCAAAGAACCAAGCAGTTCCACCATGTGCTCCAAACCATTTTATAAATTCTTATTATAATAAATAATTATAATAATAACAATAACCTTTTATTCCTCTCTCTCTCCATATATATATATATATATACACTAGAAGTTATATATTTTACTAATCTAGTACAGAAAAGTTAACTTGTCATTTTGTTTATGTGTATATTCCTCCCTTAACAATTATCAAAGTGACATGACTTCAAATCTCAGATTTTTCTGTGGCCACCATAAGCCTATTTCATTGTAGAATCAGTTCACTTCAATTCAGTTCAGTCGCTCAGTCGTGTCTGACTCTCTGCGACCCCACAAATTGCAAAATGCCAGGCCTCCCTCTCCATCACCAACTCCCGGAATTCACTCAAACTCACATCCATCGAGTCGGTGATGCCATCCAGCCCTTTTCTTCCTGCCCCTAATCCCTCCCAGCATTAGAGTCTTTCCCAATGAGTCAACTCTTCGCATGAGGTGGCCTAAGTACTGGAGTTTCAGCTTTAGCATCAGTCCTTCCAATGAACACCCAGGACTGATCTCCTTTAGAATGGACTGGTTGGATCTCCTTGCAGTCCAAGGGACTCTCAAGAGGCTTCTCCAACACCACAGTTCAAAAGCATCAATTCTTCAGCATTCAGCTTTCTTCACAGTCCAACTCTCACATCCATACATGACTACTGGAAAAACCATAGCCTTGACTAGACGGACCTTAGTTGGCAAAGTAATGTCTTTGCTTTTGAATATGCTGTCTAGGTTGGTCATAACTTTCCTTCCAAGGAGTAAGCGTCTTTTAATTTCATGGCTGCAATCACCATCTGCAGTGGTTTTGGAGCCCAAAACAATAAAGTCTGATACTGTTTCCACTGTTTCCCCATCTATTTCCCATGAAGTGATGGGACCGGATGCCATGATCTTCGTTTTCTGAATGTTGAGCTTGAAGCCAACTTTTTCACTCTCCTCTTTTACTTTCATCGAGAGGCTTTTTAGCTCCTCTTCACTTTCTGCCATAAGGGTGGTGTCATCTGCATATCTGAGGTTATTGATATTTCTCCCAGCAATCTTGATTCCAGCTTGTGCTTCTTCCAGCCCAGCGTTTCTCATGATGTACCCTGCATATAAGTTAAATAAGCAGGGTGACAATATACAGCCTCAACGTGCTCCTTTTCCTATTTGGAACCAGTCTGTTGTTCCATGTCCAGTTCTAACTGTTGCTTCCTGACCTGCATACAGGTTTCTCAAGAGGCAGGTCAGGTGGTGTGGTATTCCCACCTCTTTCAGAATTTTCCACAGTTTATTGTGATCCACACAGTCAAGGGCTTTGGCATAGTCAATAAAGCAGATGTTTTTCTGGAACTCTCTTGCTTTTTCCATGATCCAGCGGATGGTGGCAATTTGATCTCTGGTTCCTCTGCCTTTTCTAAAACCAGCTTGAGCGTCTGGAAGTTCATGGTTCACGTATTGCTGAAGCCTGGCTTGGAGAATTTTGAACATTATTTTACTAGCGTGTGAGATGCATAGAATTGTGTGGTAGTTTGAGCATTCTTTGGCATTGCCTTTCTTTGGGATTGGAATGAAAACTGACCTTTTCCAGTCTAGTGGCCACTGCTAAGTTTTCCAAATGTGCTGGCATACTGAGTGCAACACTTTCACAGCATCATCTTTCAGGATTTGAAATAACTTAGCTGGAATTCCATCACCTCCACTAGCTTTGTTCGTAGTGATGCTTTCTAAGGCCCACTTGACTTCACATTCCAGGATGTCTGGCTCTAGGTGAGTGATCACACCATTGTGATTATCTTGGTTGTGAAGATATTTTTGGTACAGTTCTTCTGTGTATTCTTGCCACCTCTTCTTAATATCTTCTGCTTCTGTTAGGTCCATACCATTTCTGTCCTTTATCGAGCCCATCTTTGCATGAAATGTTCCCTTGGTATCTCTAATTTTCTTGAAGAGATCTCTAGTCGTTCCCATTCTGTTGTTTTCCTCTATTTCTTTGCACAGATCGCTGAGGAAGGCTTTCTTATCTCTTCTTGCTATTCTTTGGAACTCTTCATTCAGATGCTTACATCTTTCCTTTTCTCCTTTGCTTTTTTGCTTCTCTTCTTTTCACAGCTATTTGTAAGGCCTCCTCAGACAGCCATTTTGGTTTTTTGCTTTCTTTTCCATTCTAGAATAGCAGCCCTCAAAGTATCGTACACAGAATTACAGGAGTCCCAGTAGTCAAAACAGTTATCATAATACTACTAAGAACTGGTTGTTTCTTTCACTTTGTTGGCATTTAGTTTAATGGTAGAAAAGGAATGGTGGGCAAAGTTCCTGGTATCTTAACGGTAATCAATGCAGCAGCACTAAACTAAACTCGTAGACATTGTATTCTTCAAAGCAACACCCTCGCAGTTTTATAAAAAGTTTCATTACTGAAGCAATAAACATTTTAATTTCATTATAACATCATCCCTGAATTAAAATATTCTGTTTCAACGAATAAGTACACCTAAAGCACTTTTGCAGCATATAGGACAATAGCTGTGTAGAGAAAAACTATTTGTGTAGTCGTTTAAGTTGTAAGCTGAACCATTCTCTCCCTCACAAGAAAACCATTTTTTACTTGAAAAAATAACTGACAAATAGGCTTATAAAGACCTATGTATTTGGTAGTCATTTTTTTCCAAAATGAATGAAGTGGCCTGTCACTTCAAGATAACGATCTGAGGCTATTTGTTATCAGTGATAAAATGAACTTTCAAGCACAATCATGAGCCTGACAGCTTTGTATTCCTAATTAATAGGACAGTATTATTAACTAACATTTTAGATACTGTGTATGTTAATATTAGAAAGATCTGTATAACTCATTGATTGCTATTTGCCAAATTACTAAAGCAAGATGCTACAAAATCATGCATGGATATAAGATCTTTCAAAGTGCAAAGCCAAGAATAGAGTTTTATCACAGAGAATAAAAAATGCTCATTGATGTGTTTACATAACTCACATTACAATTAGCCTTTAGGAAATTTCTATGTGTTGAGTACTGATGTAGTATTCAGACAAGAGTTTACACAAGTATCTGAAAAGGCTACAAAAATATACCTCCTTTTTCCAATTACATATTTGTTAGACCTGATTTTCTTCATATGCTTCTTGGTTAACCAAAACAACATACTGTATAAGCATGAATGTAGAAGGAAGAATGAGAATCCAGTTGTCTTTTATTAAGTCAGTATCAATAATACTTCCAAAAATACAAAACCACTCTTTTTGTTATGTTTTTGTTATGGAAAACATGGTTACTTTTTCAAAAAATATGCTATTTAATATGCAGTGGTTCACTGACCTTTTAAAAGTAATTAAAAATTTTTAGTTGTCATTTCTAACATAAAAATCAATAGCTAAAACTACATAAACAGAACTTTTTGCAGATTCTCAATAATTTCTGAGAGTATATATAAAGTGTGAGACACAAAAGTATGAGACCTGCTATTCTAGTAAGAATGGGTGTTAATCTGTAACTCGCCTTGGCTTAAGCTAGCAGAAAGGTATAATCTTTGGTAGAAGTGGGGAGTTCTAAACAGGTTTTAACAAAACCTAGAAGCGTTTTTCAAAATCCTCATGTCTGAGCTGAGATTATGAAATAATATAAAAGAGAGCTTGTATCATCAGGTCCACTCATTCAACAACAAGTCTTCTAATACAAAGACAACCAGTTCTGTGAATTAATAGCAAATAAACACATCCTCTCAGATGTCTGTCATTCATTACCATAGCTGCTCATTAGGCTTGGCAAATGGTACTAAAATTTATACGTCATAGAATGACAACTATATATTTTCACATAATTAAAATGAAACTATAAGTTTTCAGTAAGGAATAAACTAAATCTTTTTTTGTGTTAGTTCCAATTATACCAACTTCACCAATTTCTCGAATCAAAGGTACCTATCATAGAGGAAGTGTTCACAAATAACAAAGTAACTTTTGTAAGCAAATAGATACATTACTTAAATAAGCAATCAGATATTTTGCTGCTAAAACTAGAAAAAGCAAGTTGTGCTTACTTTTATATCAAGTGCTTTACACATACAGAGAATATGACAAAATATTACAGAATAATTAAACATGCCCATAGCATTATTGTGACTAATTTGAATGATCTCTTAAAGGTGTAAAGTTGTAGAAGGTTCTTGAGATAACAGTCACTCAGTATTTTCCAAGACCCTGATATACATCTATAAATGTAAAGTTCACTTAACCACATTTTATTGTTCAACCTTTAATTTAAAAACTGAAAAAAAAAAGAAGCCTATAAGAAAATTCCTCTCATAGAAGACAAGAAACACATAACATCCAGAAGGAGAATATGAGAGTTTAGGTAGTAAGACCTCCTTAGTTACTCATTTCCCAAAGTTTACATTATAACAGGAATTCTGTTAAATTATGATTTCAAAGTATTAACAGTGGGAATACTGGGAAATTACAAGGATCATTTTTTTCAGAGTCAATAAATACTTATTCAAAATTAAGCTTAATGTGACCACAACTAAGACAGTAATAGTAATTCATGATAGGCCTGGTCAGATATTTTTTACTAAACTTTTCACAAAGAAGCTGTCAAGATAGCTGGTTACACTGGTTATACATGAGACCTTTTATTTCACACATCCAAGTACAGCTATATAAAAGAATTATTTTATTCTATGCTATAATTATAATTATACTACAATTAATATTATTAGAATCATACTCCAAAAGAAATTTTGATATTGTATTCCCAAAGGAAATATATTAATTTATAAATATTCAATAAATAAATAACAGTTCATATAAGCAAATATACAGCAACTTTTTTTCAATGGATGAAAAGAAATAGTCCTAATCTCCAGATAAATGTCTACCTTTCACATTAAATGTGTTATAAGATTAAGTAATAACAGAACTTGGTATATCAGGAGATGATCCTGCCTCTAATGAGAAGTATTCCTCATAGGATCTGGATTTGAAATATAATAATGCTAGCTGGTTTAATCGTTTCAAACTTTAACTAAAAGTGTGCTGAGGAAGTAATAAACATGAAAGGGGAATTCCCTGGCAGTCCAGTGGTTAGGACTCTGTGCTCTCACTCCAAGGGCTTGGGTTTGATCTCTAGTCAGGGAACTAAGATTGCACAAACTGCTCAGTGTGGCAAACAAACATACACACAATGGAGGAAGGGACCCTGTAATTCCTGAACCTGAGCTCAAGTCGTATTCCTGACAGGAATGTGAGAGAATGTTTAGACAGCTGGAAAAAGAATAGTCACTAAAAGACAGTAAGCAGAATGATAAGCATTAAACAAACAAGATAAAAATCAGGATTCTGCTCTCCCCAGTGTCTTTATTGGCAAGCAGCGGGGAAAACGCTATCACAGGTGCAAAACCTAAACTGTTTACAACTGACTGTCATAACTGACTGGCCTGCAGTTTGCTCTTTTTTCGAGGGACTGAGGAAACATCTATTTGGAATGACACTATCAAAGTACATACCATAGAAGCTGACAAATACTGTTTTCATAAATACATGAGTGTATATACAGCAACTTATGTTTTTCACTGTTCCTTTCCACCTGACTCTCATCATTTCCCACAGACCAGACTCATTAAAATTTTACAATGTATTAGTGACAGTCAAGATGGGGATACTTTTTCAGGATGCTATATGTCTTTGTTCAGTTTCAGTTTTCTTTAAGACATATCCTGGAATCACATGATACTTCAAAAGTGCAAGGTTAGAACTGACAGACATTTTTAAGCTCCACACTTAATGCATTATAAATATCAGCTTTGCTTACTTGGGGATTCCCAGGGAGCTCAGTGGTAAAGAATCTGCCTGCCAAAGCAGGAGATACAAGTTCGATCCCTGGGTGGGGAAGATCCCCTGTAGGAGGAAATGGCAACCCACTCACTCAACACTTTATATATAACAGAATCCCACAAGGTTCATTTTACAAATGATGAAACTAAGGCTAAGAAACATTAAGGTGATATAGGTAGTATGTGACAAAGGCAGCACTAGAATTTAAGCCTCTGTATCTCTAGGAATTGTGTCATCTCACTGCTGAATTATCTTTATAAATCACCTTATGGATATTATTTTATGTTAATATAAATTTAAAGTTAAAAATTAGAAAAGAAACAATGAACATGAACAGAGTAATTTAATATAAAACTTTGCTTTGCAACCATTTATATCTGGATGTATCTTTTTACATAAAAGGGGACATATACATACAGTTTTGAGCCCTTTTTTCTCCACCTTCTGTAACAAGTGCATTTTCCCATGCAGTTACATATTTTTAAGAAAGTTATTTTTAATGATTTACTGTTACACCAGCATATAGGTAAGTACCACAATGTAACCAATTCCCTATTGTTGGTTGTTTAAGTTGCTCACAATTTTTTAAATAATTAATTCTGGGATAAGCATTTGCATGCCTGCTAAGTCACTTCAGTCGTGTCCAACTCTGCAACCCTATGAGCTGTAGACTGAATTAAGCATGGTATTATATAAATCTTCCCTGGCATGTCTCATTGTGTTTTTTGAGAAGAACTGATTTTGTAGAGCACAACCAAAATGAGCACAAAAAATGTTTAATTGACCTTGAATTCCTTTTTAAAAGTTAAGCAACCCCCAAATTATTTTGTTTTGCTGATAGAGTTCTTTTCTAAAGAGGACAAAAAAGAAGTGATAACAAAGAACTGTTATTATGAACTATATTCTGACCAAAGAAGAAATGACTTGTGAAATAAAGTAACAGAAGTCTTCAGAAACTGAATTCCATTGCCAAGTCATGCCATGGCAATGTCAGGTGTGTGTTCTATATTTTAAACAGGTATTTTTCAAAAGTTTAGAGAAAACACAGTGGTTATAAGACTTTGGGAGAGAAGCCAATTTAAGAGTTGGGAAATTTCAAGTATTTTGTTACCCATACAATAATGAGTATCACAAACACGTGCCTAGTTTTAGTGGACAGCTTTTGATAATATATACTGATATAGTATAAAAGATTATCCAAAATAAATTAAATGGGTTTATGTGTAAGATAATATGATTATCCGCCTTCAGAATCCAAGCAAACTGACTAAAGATTGTTTGAGTAAATAGAGCTTAGTTATGTAGCCACATATAAGAACATATAAAAATCAACAGCTCTCTTTGAGATCAGCAACAAGTAATTTTTAAAAATATCTTATTTATAATCTTATATGTTCTCAAAGTCACAGGATGAGCTAACCTAATCTCTTAATTTTTAATATTCTAGCACATCAGTCTCATGAAGATCCCTACACATAAAGCTTTAAATATAAAAATTTCAAGAAGTAAACTCCAAAAAAGAAAAATGAACATTAGCATATGTTCTAACATCCAGCTTCTGAAAGAAATACAGCAGTACATGATTTACAAACTTAAAATAGTTCTAAGATGAAGAGTGCAAAAAAAAAGTTATTAAAAGACTTCCAGTTAAGCATTACAGATGAAACAAATGCGTTTACCTCCAAGACCTCCCGAAATGCTCTGAAATTGCAATTAAAACACACACACACACACACACACAAACAGCAAAGTAATGTGAAGGAAGATAACAGGCTTAAAATGGGAGTGACTTTCGGAAGCCAGAAAACTGGTTTACACTATCAATTCTTGGAAATGATAATAAATGAGAGGCCCCAGGTATGCATGAAAGCCACAAATATGAAGGGAAGACCAAAATGAACAAAGAAGAAGGAACTCAGTGACCATAAGACAATACAAGGAGAAGCAGAAGACTTTCAACACATGAGAATGAAAAGATCAAAATCATTACGAAGAGTCTGTATATCAGAACATTTACAGAACAAGAGAAAAAACTGAAGCAACTGTAAGACTGCTCCAGTAGGCCCCCAAAGTTCAGCTCAGTTGCTCAGTTGCGTCCGACTCTTTGGGACCCCATGAATTGCAGCACACCAGGCCTCCCTGTCCATCACCAACTCCCGGAGTTCACTCAGATTCACGTCCATCAAGTCAGTGATACCATCCAGCCATCTCATCCTCTGTTATCCCCTTCTCCTCCTGCCCCCAATCCCTCCCAGCATCAGAGTCTTTTCCAATGAGTCAAAGGGACATACAAATGGAAAACAGGAAAGAAATAAGTAAGAAACTTAGATCATCATGGGAGTTCTAATTCCTAGGTAACAGGAAATTCAAAAAGAATACACACAAAGAAAATATATAAAAGAAATAACAACACAGCTCTCCCACGCCCACTCCCCAGAAAGGCTCAGAACCTTAGGACAGAATTAAACTTCAATATGTCTAGCATACTGAATTAATGTTTTTTAAAAGCCATTAATTTTAGCACATCATTGTGAAAGTTCAACAAATGAGAAAAAGTATAAAAAGATCCTAAAGAGAAAAAAATAAATAAAAAGAGAAAAGGCTAAGTATTTTACAATGGATCAAAAAAATCAAAATACCAACAGAAATCTATTAACATAATTAATTACATTAATAAAAGTAATAAAATTAACTCCATAATTTTAAAAATTGGACATAATTCAATGTAACACTCAGTCTTAAAAATGAGTTCCATTATTGCTGATATTGTTTACTGGACATTAGCAGAAGCAATTACTCAAGAGAAAGAAACTAACAATACAAAAATTAGAAGATAAAATTATCACTATTTCTCAATGATATAACTATTATATCATTCACTGGAAAAGTGAAGAGGATCAACTAAAAAACTACTATTAACAACAAGGTAATAAAACTTTAATAAAAATGACTCATATTTTGGGTCAAGATTTACCCTGCAGCTTGAAACACCTTAAAAAGCTGGAAAAAAATACATGAAATAGTGGGCAACTGAAGGACAAAGATCCCTGAAAAGCAGGAAACAGCAGGTCATTCAGTAAAGAATCCATCTGCAATGCAGGAGACCCCGGTTTGATTCCTGGGTCAGGAAGAGCTGCTGGAGAAGGGATAGACTACCTACTCCAGTACTCCTGGGCTTCTCTTGTGGCTCAGCTGGTAAAGAATCCCCCTGTAATGCAGGAGACCTGGGTTGAATCCCTGGGTTGGGAAGATCCCCTGGAGAAGGGAAGGACCACCCATTCCAGGGTTCTGGCGTGGTGAATTCCACTGTGTAGTGCATGGGGTCACAGAGAGTTGGACATAACTGAGCAACTTTCACTTTCACTATTGGCACCACTTTCTGCCTTGAGAGAGTTTACAGACCATGGTGCAGGGAGAGGGAACATAGATGGGGCTTAGAGGACTCCCTAGACAAGGAAATAGAGCAGAGACCTCTGGAGAGCAAGGCAGCTAGAGTTCTTAGCACAGAACCCAGAGAGGATGGAGTTGCAGAGAGAAAGAACATGGGATATCTGCAAGGGTTCCACTGAGAATTCAGGACAGTACTGGTCAGTGCATGTATATGAGGAAACCACCCAGGCTGGCAAAAGAGCTATCTGAAAAGATTAGAGAAAAGAGCACCCATCATTTAAGCACAGCTGGGCAAAGTGTCTGTTCTTCCATCCAGAATGGAAAATTTCATAATTCATGGGACACTGGACAGAATCCACAAAAAGGTCTTGTCTCAGTAATAGGAATAATTAGACCTAGATTGAATCTGCTCTAAAATTACACAACAAATCATACAAGCAAGACCCAAAACGGTCAAATTGTTTAAAGTAACTTAACTGCATCTTAGAAGCTCAGGAAGATTTATAGGAATACAAAATGTCCATCACCCAACAAAATAAAATTCAGGATGTCAGGCACCTTATTAAAGATCAACAGGCATACGAAGAGAGAGGGAAATAGAACCCATAATGAGGAGAAGAATCAATCAAAACTGACTTAGAAATGATAGAGATATCAGAATGAGAAAAAAAAGACGCAGAGTTACTATTACTGATTCCTATATGTTGAAAAAGTTATATAGAGACCTAGAAAATGTAAAAGACTCAAATCAACTTCTAAAGAGAAAACTACAATGTATGCGATTTTAGAAATGGATAGGATACACAACATAGTAAATGTCACAGAAAAAAAGATTCAGTTCAGTTCAGTCGCTCAGTCCTGTCCAACTCTTTGCAACCCCATGAATCACAGCACACCAGGCCTCCCTGTTTTGAATTCACACCAATAAAATTATCTAAATAAAATACAGAGAGAAAAAAGAACCCTCTGAAACGAAATGAAATGAGCATCAGTGAGCTCTAAGACTTCAAGCATCCTAAACATAAGAGTAATAAGAATCACGGAAGTAAGGAGGAGAAAGAGAAAAAAATTTTTGAATAAATAATGGCCAAACAACAGCAGATGAAAACTGGATCTACACAAACAGTAAAGAGCACCAAAAGTGTAACCATGTGGATAAATAAGATTTTTCTTATTTAACTTTATTTTAAAGATGATTGACTATATAAACAAAATAACATTATGTCATGGGATTTACACTATATATATATATATATCAATAAATGTAAAGTATATGTCAACAAGTGTACAAAAGTCAGGAGAGGCAAATGGCAGAGTACAGTAATACTATACAGTTCATAAAAACGTATAGTATAGGAAAGGTTGTATAGTATCGCTTAAATATAGAATGTTAAGTTAAATAGACTATAAGTTAAGATGTATAAGACTGAAAAATGACAAAACAAATACTTAAAAATAATAAGACAACAAAAGAAATAAAATAGAATAATCAAGAAAAATAATCTAAAACAAAGCAGAAAAGGTCAATGAGATGAACAAGAAACAAGCAGTAAAATAAACTTTAGCCAACTATATTAATAATCACATTAAATGGCTAAGATAATGGAATTTGGATAAAAAGCAAGACCCAAATGTGTGCTGCCTACAAGAAGCTTAAAAATACAAAGAGGCAAAGAAGTTAAAAAGGATGGAAAACAGATATCATATGCTAACATTAACCAAAAGAAAGCTGGATTAAGATTAATATTACCATAGATTTCAGACCAAAGAATGTTAACAGGAACCAAAAAGAAATTTCATAATGATATATGGGCCAGTTCATCAAGGAAAAATAAATTTCTAAGTATTTATGCCCCTTATAAAGAGCTTCGAAATACATGAAATAAATCAGAGCTATGAGTAAAAAGACACAAATTTCCTCTATTTTAGTCAAAGACTTCAGAATCTCTTAATAACTGATAAAACAAGTTGACAAAAAAATACTAAGAATGTAGAAGATTCGAACAATACTATCAACCAAACTAGACCTAACTGATTTTTATAAAACACTCCACACAAATAGCAGCAGAACACACATTCTTTTCAAGCATACTTCAAAAAAGGCAAGACACAGTATATTCTGGGTCATAAAATATATTGCAATAAATTTAAAATGACTTGAACCATAAAAAGTATATTTTCACACCACAAGGGAATTAAACCAGAAATTAAAAACAGATCTCGGGAAAATCCACAATCTTGGAAGCTAAATAATAAATTTCTAAATAACTCATGGGTCAAAGAGGAAATCAAAAGGAAAATTACAAAGTATTTTGAACTAAATGAAGTGAAAAGATTATCTATCAGAATCTGTGGGATGCCATTAAAGCAGCAATTAAGGGGACAGTTATAGCACTTAAAGTAGAAAAGAAGAAAGGTTTAGGTCAATGAACTCAGCTTCTACCTTAACTAGATAAAGAAGAGAAAACTCAAAGTAAACAGAATAAAAGAAAATAATAGGGATCAATACAGAAATCAATGGAACAGAGAACATATGCAATAGAAAAAGAAATAATGAAAGCAGTAGCTGGTTCTTTTAAAAGATCAAAAAAGTGATAAACTTCTAGCCAGACTGAAAATGAGTAAAGAGAAGACACAAACTGCCAAAATCAGAAATGAGACAGATGGTATCACTATAGAGAGCTGACAGTAGAAGATTCATAAAGGAATATCATGGATAAGCTTATGCAAATAAACTGACAATCAGAAAAAATAAACACAACTATCTAAAAAACACAAACTACCCAAGCTCACTCATGAAGAAACCGATAACCTAAATAACCCTATATTTACCAAAGAAATTAAAACTGTACTTAAACATCTTCCCATAATGAAAACTACAGTCTCAGACAGTTTTACTGGTGGAGTCCACTGAACATTTAAGGAATCCATAATAATGTTCTACACAAACTCTAAAAATGTGAAAAGGATAGGATAATCCCCAACTCATCCCACGAAGCCAATATTACCCTGATACCAAAATCTGACAAAAACATTATAAGAAAACTACCAGTAGCCCTCAGAAACACAGTCACAGAAATTCTTTTAAAAATACTTTTTATCAAACTGAATCTAAGAATACAGCAAAAGGCTAATACATCATGAGCAAGAAGGATTTGTCCCAAGAATAAAGGGTTGGTTCACATTTGAAAAACAATATAATTCATTATTTTAACATGCTTACACAAGGAACTATAACAAACTAAAAAAGAAAAAAGAATATGATCATTTTGACAGAAGCAGAAGTATTTGAAATTCAGTATCACTTCCAATAAAAATTCTGAGCACATTAGGAGTAACAGCGAAATTTCCTTAACCAGATAAAAGACATCTACGCAAAACCTACAGTGAATGTCGCACACTGAATGTTTAAAAACTGAATGCTTTCCTGCTAAGACCAGAAATAAGACCGGCAAGTCCACTATTACCACATCTACTCTAATTTGTGCTACAGTTTCGAGCTGGAGCAATTAGGAGAAGGGAGGGAGGGAGGAAGGAATGGAAGGTATATACTTTGGAAAAAAAGAAATAAAATTCCTTACTCAGAGAGCATTCACCTGTCAATGTAGAAAATCTACAAACAATGTCTAGAACTAATACATGATGCTGAGTAAGATTATAGGATCAATACACAAAAATCAATTGTATCCTACACTATAAGAGTGAACAATCAGAAATTAAAATATCATGTACAATAGCATCAAAAATATGAAATAGGGGTAAAATGTCAAAAAACATGACAGACCTGTATACTGAACTGCAAAACATTCCTAAAAAGCTAAAGAAGATCTAAATAAATAGGAATTTATACTTTGTTCAAGGCTTGGTCAACTCAATATTATTAAACTATCAACTTTCCAAATTAACCTATAATTGAATAAATCTATAGATTCAATGTAATTCCAATCTAAATGCTAGAAGGGTTTTGTTTTTGTCTTTGGTAAAAATTATAAAACTGAATTTAAAATTCCGACTGAAATGTAAAGGATATAGAATAGCTCAAACAACTTTGAAAAAGACAAAAGTAAAAGAATTAACACTACTTGATTTCAAGAATTGTGATAAAGCCAGAGTAATAAACAGCAGTGTAGTATGAGAGTAAACAGGCAAACAGATCAATGGAACAAAACAGAGAACCTACAAATACACAGACAGCTAATCTCCTCCCATCAGTGGGAGACTTTGACACTTGTTTAAGAAAAGATTAACTGCTGTTGTTATGTGTTCTAAATGTAAAGAATGCTGTAATGAAGCAACATGTTAATGGAGAAAGTTCCTAAGCAGAAAAAAAAATCCTTGCACATTGGGTTCCCTAATCTCTTGGTGCTTCCAAGTCACCCCAGCACAATATCCACACAGGCAATTTTGACTTTGTGTATATTTATACATATAGGATTAAGTGCTTCCTTAAGTGGCTTAATGGAGAAATCATAGGTGTTTCCTTCCACATATTGTTGTACCATTTATATACACATGTATGTGTGTATATAAATATTAAGTCTTAATTCAAATAGTACAATGAAAGCCATCTTCCCTTAATTCACTGTCACCATTTCACCAAATACAAATATTTAGCTTTACATATAGGCACTTCATATATTTTATTTAGCCATTCAGGTAGAACTCATTAAGATTACAGTTACTAAAGTTGAAATTTTATAAACAACTCTAAGAAAAGATGAATCATATCATTAAGACTTTATATGTTTTATGGGAAAATTAAGATTCCATTCAGTACAGAGAGCTGACATTTCAAAATCTTTCAGGCTCAACTACTCACTTCCTGAAGCTCAATGCACTTTAAAAGTCAAAAATACATATTTCAGAGACAGTTATCAGTCAGTTCAGTCACTCAGTCGTGTCCAACTCTTATAGATATATTTTTAATTGAAAATTGGAACTTAACCAATAGTCATAATAAATTCCTTGAATTTTTTTTTAGAATGAATTCAAAAGTTAGTGCTTATGAATAGGAGAAATAAGGTGAGTTCCATTACAATTCCTCTTTCTTTCTAGTTTATGAACATTGTTTATGTAAACATTGGAATTTAACTAATTTCCTGGATGACAAATGGGAGGAATGTTTTCATCTGGGGCTTTTCCACTTATAGTCCCACTACCATGATCTCTAAAAACAAAGAATCCAGTGAAATCTTGATTTCAACTGACTGCTTCAAAAAGCCTATGTATAATGTGGCTCATATTACATGAAAATGAAACTTCAGAAATTATATCATGTGTGAAACATTCATTTGCATTCTTGTCCTTTAAAGTGCTCTAATAGCCCAAGAAAGAAGGTAAACTTGAGAAATAATGGTCTTTCACTTAAAGAAACTAAAAGCCAAGGGGGGGTCTACTATCAACTAACACAACGTCATCCAAAAAGCAAAACGTTAATGTGATGCACTAGAGATATTATTTTTAAGAGAA
Source organism: Budorcas taxicolor (assembly GCF_023091745.1). Classification (NCBI taxonomy): domain Eukaryota; kingdom Metazoa; phylum Chordata; class Mammalia; order Artiodactyla; family Bovidae; genus Budorcas; species Budorcas taxicolor. The sequence continues at coordinate 42,016,241 of NC_068924.1, read as the reverse complement.
ACATTTACAAAACAAAACAAACAAGGAAAAAAAGACTTATTAGCAGATCTGAAGAGGGAAAAATTGCCCCAAGTGAAACCTTTTATAAAATAAATTACATACTATATAGTAAGCTCAGTATAGTAAAAAGACTGGTGACTGGCTTCAAAATAATGTACACGCAAAATGTCTCAAAAAAAAAAAATTAGGCAGTTGAATCTTGCAGTATATAAAAGGAAAAGGAAACACAAACAAGAGGGATTTATTCAAGCAACTTAAGGTTAACTCAGCGTTCAAAATCAAGTCAATATAACCCATCATATCAATCTAAAAAAGAAAAACCACATCATAATATCATTTAACAAAACACTGACACCATCAGGATAAAAATTCTCATCAACCTAGGAATAGAGGGGAACTTTTCAACCATATAAAGGACATGTGCAATTGATCTACAGAGAACATGACAGTAAATGATGCAAGGTGACATACTTTCCACCTAAGAAGAGGAAAAATGCAAGGATATCTACATTCACCATTCTGGCAAAAAAGACATACAGACTAGAATGAAGGAATAAAACTGCCTCAATATGTAGATGATAAGAATGTCTGCAGAAAAACCTAGGGATTAAAAAAAAATCTTCCTAGAACTAATACAAATAAAACTGCAGCAAGAAACAAAGTCAAAACACAAAATCATGTTTCTATACATGAGCAATAAACAACATGAAGTTAAAAAAAAAAAGCAGTAACATTTATAAAAGCTTCCCTCCACCCTGGCCCCACTGGTTCATGGAACTTTATTCAGAATGGAATAATAAGATCCTATTGGTTCTTGCTGAAGTTGAAAGGTTAGGCCCAGCCAGGCATATTCCCTAAGAACCCAGTGCTGAAGACCAATGATTTCATTCCTACTTCTTTCAAAATTCCTGGAATCAGAGCTGGGGCCTACACCTGGAACTCCCTTTCAGAACCCAAAGGAACACTGCCTGACAACAGGAAGTCTCACACCTGTCACAGTCCCTCTGCCACACATATACAGATGTATAGACACATTGCTATTGAAAACTTTTAGATATAAATGTAACAAATCATGCCACTTATGAAAGAAAGCAAAGATGTTCTTAAAAACTGGGAGATAGTATCAGAAGACTCACCATATTAAAGATATCAATTTTCACCAAAATGATCTATATTAAAATAAAAATCCAAGCAGGGCATTTTTTGTACTTACAGATAAAGTTCATTCTTAAACATTAAATGATACAACAAAAGAACAACAATAACTTAAAAAATGCTGTAAAAAGAAATTAAGTTGGAAAAACCACAGTACTGAATTTTATGACAATTATAAAGCAACAGTAATCAAGAGATTGTTTGGAATTCTGTGGCAGTCCAGTGGTTAGGACTCCATGCTTCCACTGCTAGGATTCTGAGTTTGATCCCTGGTCAAGGGTTCCACAAGTCACCAGTGTGGCCAAAACATGGGCAGGGCGGGGAGGGGGAGGACTTGTGAAGCAAAAACATAGGTCAATGGAATAGAAGTCCATAAACAGACCCATAAGTATGACCATTTGATCTTTGACAGAGCACTTGTAATTCAATTTGGAAAAAAAATATAGTCTTTTTCCAACAAATGGTGTTGGGACAACAGGTTGTTCAAATGCAAACAAAAATAAAACCTCATCTCAATCTAAACTTATCTTATATAGAGACTGACTCCAAATGGACCATAGAACTAAACATAAAACATAAAGTCATAAAACTTTTAGAAGAAAACACAAGAGAAAATCTTTGTGACCTGGGGTTTAAATGAAGAATTCTTAGAAACAACACAAAAGCAGGATGTGTTAAGAAAAATCAGTAACTCAAACTTGACAAAAGTTAAAAATTTTGCCTGTAAAAAAGACACTCTTAAGAAAATTAAAAGGCAAGTCTCCAGAATATATAAAGAACTCTCGAAACTCAACAGTAAAAACAAGTCAATCCCATCAGAATAGGCAAATACTTGAATAAGTAGTAATTCCAAGAAGATGCATGCAAATAGCCAAAAACACATGAAAAGATGCTTAACAACATGAGTCATTAGGGGAATGCAAATAAAATATACAATGAGATAGAACTTCAGTCCCATTAGGATGAGTATAGTCAAAGAGGCTGGTTAAAGTACTGGCAAGAATGTAGAGAACTGCTGGTAGAAATTTCAAACAGTACAAACTCTTTTGAAAAACAGTCCAGCAGTTCAGCAAAAGGTCAAACATACAGCTAACACATGAATCAGTCATTCTACATCTAGGTATATACCCAAGAGAAATGAAAACTAATGGGTCTACACAAAAACTTGTGCATGAGCATTCACAGTACATTATTCATAACAGCCAAAATCTGAAAATAACTCAAATGCCTTTCAATAGGTGAATGGATAAACAAAAATATGGTACATCCACATAATGGAATATAGAATAACATAATAAAAAGGAACAAACTACTGATACATGCAACAACTTAGTCTCAAATACATTATGTCAATTGAAAGAAACCAGGACCTAAAGCTTACACACTATATGATTTCATTTATATAGCACTATCAAAAAAGATAAAATTATAGTAATGGTGAACATATCACTGGTTGCCAGGGGTTACAGTGGTAGGAGGTGTGACAGTAAAGGGACAGTATGAGGGAATCTATTTCAGCGATTGAACCGTCTTGTATTCCGATGGCAGTGGTGGTTACACATGTGTTCAAATATATATATAGGCTGTATCCTAAACAAATAAAAAGGTCAATTTTACTGCATAGTAATTTAAACAAAATTTAAGAATAATGGACAAAATTCTATGGATCCCAACAGCTGCCTATGAGAATTAAGGAAAACAAACATGGTCAAATTGAGTGTTTAAGGCCAAATATACAGGTTTACTTCCTACATGTCTGATTACATGGGGGTGCACAAAGGAGGGGTTAAGAGTGTGTGCCAATATTTATGTTGTTTCCCCAGAAGCAAGCCCTGAAGTAAGGATTTTAGTGCAAGCAGTTTCTTTAGGAAATAATTCCAGGAAACTGTAGTCAGGAAGAAGGAAAAAGAAGGCAGCCATGGTGATCATTAATGGGTAGTCTACTGGAGTTCAACAGTCTCACTGAGAGTCAGTGTGGGTCTTACATTAGAGTTTATCCCATTCAAGGGGCAAGGGAACTAGAGATTTTCCCCTCAGTTTCTGTTGGTCATCAGTTGGAGGCTACTCCTCTGAAGCATGAATTCCCTAGAACTTTTGGCCTGTCACTGTGCAGGTACAGAGTAAGCGTCAGGAGACCAAGCAAGTCCCTAAGCTAACAATCAGATATACTGGCAATCAGCTGTCAGGACAACTTGCATGGAAATGGAAGGTGCTGATCACAGGCAGGGCACTGAGGAAAGAAGGACAGGGCAACAACAGCATTTGCTCCAGATGGGTAAACATGTATAAGTTCAGTTCAGTTGCTCAGTTGTGTCCAACTCTTTGTGACCCCAGAGACTGCAGCACACAAGGCTTCACTGTCCATTACCAACTCCCGGAGCTTGCTCAAACTCATATCCATCAAGTTGGTGATGCCAACCAACCATCTCATCCTGTCATCCCCTTCTTCTCCTGCCTTCAATCTTTCCCAGCATCAGGGTCTTTTTCAAAGAGTCAGTTCTTTGCATCAGGTGGCTAAAGTACTGGAGCTTCAGCTTCAGCATCAGTCCTTCTAATGAATATTCAGAATGGATTTCCTTTAGGATGGACTGGTTTGATCTCCTTGCAGTCCAAGTGACACTCAAGTGTCTTCTCCAACACCACAGTTCAAAGGGTCAATTCTTTTATTGATAGCGTGGTTAATAAAGCAGAAGTAGATGGGTTTTTTTCTGGAATTTTCTTGCTTTTTCTATGATCCAACAGAAGTTGACAATTTGATCCCTGGTTCCTCTGCCTTTTCCAAATCCAGCTTGAACATCTGGAAGTTCTCAGTTCACATACTGTTGAAGCCTAGCTTGGAGAATTTTGAGCATTACTTCGCTAGTGTGTGAAATGAGTGCAATTGTGCAGTACTCTGAACATTCTTTGGCATTGCCTTTCTTTGGGATTGGAATGAAAACTGACCTTTTCCAGTCCTGTGGCCACTGCTGAATTTTCCAAATTTGCTGGCATATGAGTGCAGCACTTTAACAGCAACATCTTTTAAGATTTGAAATTAATAGAACTGCTTCTGAAATAAAACCCAAGAAACTGCCTCTGGAGTGTCAGGATAGAGAGGACATTTTCCTTTTTAATCTTTAAAAAAAATTTCACCAGGAACATAAATATTAACTTTTCAAGGCTACTGTGCTCATCCAGTAGAGAAATGATGGCAGTGAGGACTGTGCTCATAGTATTGGGAATGGAGGGAAATTAATAGATTTTTCTGAAGGTGTAATTAATGGAATGGATGTGGCACGTGAGGAAGAGAGGAGTACCCAGAATGTGATTTATGCTTTTGGGATCTGAACAACTGAAAGTATTGTAAATTTGGATCAATAATAGTGCCATTTTTTAATAGGGTTGTTGTGAGTATGGCAACAGTGGCTAGCCAGGTAGGAAATACTCAGTAAAGGCTACTTTAAAATGTGGCAAATTTTCGTTCTTTTTATGGCTGAGTAATATTCCATTGTGTGTGTGTGTGTGTATATACACCACATACATATACACACACATATATACAGATACAGATACACACACACCACATCTTTATCCATTCATCTGTTGATGGACACTTATGTTGCATCCATATCCTGCCTATTACAAATAATACTGCTAGGAACACTGGGAATACAAGTATCTTTTCATATCAGTGTTTTCATTTCCTTTGGATATATACCCATGAGTGGAACTGCTGGATCATAGAATAGTTCTATTTTTAGTTTTTTGAGGAACTTCCATATTGTTCTTCATAATGTGGGCAACAGTTTACATTTCCACCAAAGGCCATCTCCTAAAGAATTAGAACCCTTTATTGATCATAACAGAAGCTGCTGCTGCTGCTGCTGCTAAGTCGCTTCAGTCGAGTCCGACTCTGTGCGACCCCATAGACGGCAGCCTGCCAGGCTTCCCTGTCCCTGGGATTCTCCAGGCAAGAACACTAGAGTGGGTTGCCATTTCCTTCTCCAATGCATGAAAGTGAAAAGTGAAAGTGAAGTCGCATGGTCATGTCCAACTCTTCACAACCCCATGGACTGCAGCCTACCAGGCTCCTCCGTCCATGGGATTTTCCAGGCAAGAGTACTGGAGTGGGGTGCCATTGCCTTCTCCGATAACAGAAGCTAGATGGCAATTTATCAGATATACTGGAGAACAAGTTTGTAAAGAAGGCTGAACTTGATAATCTCAAGGCTTCTGACATCAGACAGAAAAGAACTGAGTCTTGATCCTGGCCTTAACCGAAGTTATGATCTTAGTGAAGTTTCCTAATTTCTCTGAACCTGTTTTTCTTGAACATAAAATATCTCATATTTTGTGGGTAAGATTAAAGGATATAATGCATGTAAGTTGTTCAGCACAGTACCTGACACAGCAGATGATTAATAAACACTATGGTAGAAGCTTTAGCCTGTCACACAGCTGGTACTCAGATATACTGGCAGTCCATATCACCTTCATTACTGCTGCTGCTACTATTATATAAGGGTTCTAGTCAGTAACTGATGAATGGAACAGAGGAAACATCTCATCTGAGACACAGGGTGGGATGGTAGAGGGACCAGACAGGTGCCATTACTGAAGGGTAGAATCCATGTGTCTGTATTTTTATAAGCAAAGATGTCCAGTGTCTGGGTGTCCAGTGATGGACACCCAGAAATGGATGATGATTAACCCAATTAATTTATTGAGCAATTACTCTGTGCCAAGCACTAAAACAGGATAAGAAAAATAAAGTCCCTGCCCTGTGGGAGTTTATGTTTTAGTGTTTCTGGTGATTTTAATGATGCATAGTTGTTACTTGAATGTAATGTAGTGCAAGAAAATATCTGAACCTGAAATATATGTGTGCATGTGTGTGTGTGTGTATGAAAGTGAAAGTGTCAGTCCTTCAGTTGTGTCCAACTCTTTTAGACCCTATGGACTGTAGCCCACCAGGCTCCCCTGTCCATAGAATTCTCCAGGCAAGAATACTGGAGTGGGTTGCCATTTCCTTCTCCAGGGGATCGTCCCAACTCAGGGATCGAACCCAGGTCTCCTGCACGGCAAGCAGATTCTTTACTGTCTGAATCACCAGGGAAACCTATATGTATATGTGTGAGTGTATGTATATAGTAGCTGTATTTTCTGTGGGCTCAGGCAAGAGTTCTAGAAATGGCTAAGTCCCTCAGACTAGTATTATATGTTTGCAGAGGAATGACACTCCAAATCACAGTGATACATGATATAGATACCACAAAATATTAAGTACAGAAACCTCACAAAACCCCTGTAATCAATTCCAAGTACCAATTCAATCCACGGCTATCAATGTCAAAAACAACCCAAGTTTTACTGTAAATGGTAGCTGACTGCAACCCTGCACAAAAACTATGATTTTTCAAAACACAGGATACAGTATAACTTGTGATTTGGAAATAAATCAAAATATACATCTAAGTAAACTAATGAAATGATTCAACCAGTTCAAAATTTGTTAGTTTTAGCTCTCATGGACTTTATAAAAATATGTTTGGTATCAAATGCTAACACTGTTTTTGATAAGAACTGTCTAAACAAGATGAGTATTATTTACCGAAACAGAAAAACAATGTATTAGTTTGATATGGGCAGTTGGCTAGTTTTAAATTCTACCATCTGTCAGTCACCCAGAATATTGACTCCTTGTTTACTTAATGCAGCCTTTCTGAGAAAGGCACTTGCAGAATATTCACTGGCTGTTAAATATTATTGTTAGAAATAGCAACCAGAGATGGTTATCTGTTTAAGCTGTTTATCTTTGTCCCTTGAAAAAAAATTACAGCAAACAGAACAAAATGTTCTACTGCAAAAAGCTCAGTCTAAATGTATCTGGATAATAGCAAAATGAGTGTCTCCTTGGAACTTCAGAGGTAATAATCTCTGAAAAGCAGCCTGGAGGAGATAATCTTCCTTTTGATCACTACTTTATCAAAGAATAAAATATATATAGAGAAAAATTTCCCCTTGAAAAACAACAACTAAATCAGTCATTCACAGAAGAGAGAAAGACTGAGTGCCACACCACCAGAGTGTGCCTAGACCCAAGCATCAGGACCAAAAATAGTGAAGACTGAATAACAAGATCAGACCTACAAAGCAAACAAAAAAGGTAAGGAAGAAATGGCTAAGTGGTCTCCAATCAGATTAGCTCATGGGAAAATGCTTGGAACATAAAATAAAATAATAGCACATCTTATTTTACATAGCACCTTGGCATTTTCAAAGCACTAGGGCTTGAGATCAAACAATCAGCAGCTCAGTGACAGATTCGCTTATTTCAAGTCTAAACTGCTCCTTTCGGGGGTCTCTCAATTCTTTAATATCTATATTTGAACATCTATCCAACTACCTTGTATTACAACTGATTACAAAACAGGCTGTATGTCTCACTATATTATTACTAACCATAAGGCTGTGTTTTATTCAATTATTTCCCTAGAACTTATTACCACTGTCTCTCTCAAAGATAGGTGCTATTTAAAACTCTGTTGAATTTGACTCTTTTATCTTCCACAACGATCATACCTGTCCCATGAAATAGTGAAAGCAGACAGTGTACCTGTTTTACAAAGGAGGAAACGGAAATACAGAAAGGTTAAATAATGTGCCCATATTCACCCAAGTAGGCTCCACTTCAGCTTCTAGGATAACAGTGTCCCTTTGTATGACAATGTTTAGAAGACTTAGATACAGAAATTGCTGGGGAAATAATTCACAGAATTTAGAATGAAACTAAGCACTCCCAATTTAGCATTATTCTATAAAGAAACCATTTATCTATTACCTACTGCAGAGCATCAGTAAAATAATAACACGATTTGAAATCCTGAATTTTCTTTGCCTTTCCTGGTCCACTGAGAATCAAGGGAAGTTAAACCCTATAGATTTATTTTTGAAAGTAACTACCCTAAGAATATGACTTAAATCAGGATGGCATAATACCGAACCTTCACTCGCTAACTGTACACCAAAAAAATAGTCGGGATATGTACAACATATGAAAAATAAAAATAACAAAAAAGATACACCCAATTTCAAAAACAAGATAAATTCCAATGGCCTATAATGAAACAAAAATGGTTAAAAAAAGAAAAAAGTAAATTTGGTTAAAAGCTCCTGATTTTAATAATGAAACTGAATTTTGGAGTTAGCATTGAGGGGAATTTTTTTGAGACTGTTTCTTAATCTGTGATTTTCCTATATATTTCTGTCCTCATCATCCTACAAACCTGACCCATTCTTGTGGACCGGTTAGGTTACATCATATCTGGTGGCAGTTAAGGCAGCAATTCCAGTAATCCAGCTGTAAGGGCTAGAGTTGTAAGACATGAGAGAAGTATAGAAATTCTATTGCCAGGCTCCACAGAGCATTCATTTGATAAGCAGGGGAAATGTAGTCAGGTGATGGCTTTACTCTTCTCTTTTACCTTCCTCTTCCATTCAGTTCAAGTAAACTCCAGAAATAAGTCAAATTCACAATAAGCACAAACTGATACAAGGCCCTATACTACATACTACGAGGGGTACAAAAGGTATCTTCCCTTCAAGAGTTTACTATTTAGTTAAGAAAACAGTTGACAAGTAAAGGATGGGCCAAGATGGAGTAATAAAGAGCTAGATTTAAGCTCCTGTCAAAAACAAATTTTTTAAAAGAGAAAAGAACTGAACAAAATATATAAATAATAAGTTTTCAAGACAATGAACATCATGTAATAAAGGACAATAATCATGAAAAATGAGGTGACCCTTAGGACTTCCTCTGCTTCCCACGCTGAGTTTACAGAACAGAGAGGGATGAAGTCTAACAGATTCCCTGGGAGGAGAAGACAGAATGGATATCCAGAAAGACCAAGAGAGCTAGAATCTGCAAATGACGAAAATGCTAAGAGAGAAAATGCCAGAGATTTGTAGAAGGTTCCCCTCAAGTATCCAATAGCGTATAGATCAGAAGCAAAAACAATAATAATAAACATCAGAGGGGTAAAAAAAGAAAAAGAAAACAGGAAAACAATTAGGTAAAAACCAATGAAATCAAAGCTAGTTCTCTGAAATGCTAAATATAATTTATAAACCTCTAGCCAGATAGTTCAGTTGGTAAAGAATCTGCCTGCAATGCAGGAGACTCCAGTTCGATTCCTGGGTCAGGAAGATCCGCTGTAGAAGGGATAGGCTACCCTCTCCAGTATTCTTGGGCTTCTCTTGTGGCTCAGCTGGTAAAGAATTAGCCTGCAATGTGGGAGACCTGGGTTCGATCCCTGGGTTGGGAAGATACCCTGGAGAAGGGAAAGGCTACCCACTCCAGTTTCTGGCCTAAAGAATTCCATGGACTGTGTAGTCCATGGGGTCACAAAGAGTTGGACATGACTGAGCGACTTTCACTTTCAGCCAGATGGACAAAGAAAAAGATGACACAAATTATCTCTATCAGTAATTTAAAGTATATAGATCTCAAGGACATTAATACTATAATAAGGAACTATTCAAAATAATTTCATACCCATAACTCAACAGCTCAGATGAAGTGAAGAAATTTTTTAAAAGACACAAAATTTGAAAGACACTCAAGAAGAAACAGATATTCTGAACAGTCCTGTATCTCAGACTCTCTAGTTTAAAACCTTACCACAAAAAAAATTCTTACCTTATAGTTTAATAAGCAAATTCAATTAATCAAGATAAAGTATTAAAATTTACATAAAGCTTTCTTGAAAACAGAAAAGTAATATTTCCAAATCTATTTTTTGAGTTGAGTATAACCCTGAGACAAAAACCAGACAAAGATATAATGAGAACACTACAGATCAATATCTTTCATTGATATAGGTAAAAAAGCCCCAGCAAAGTATTAGCAGATTTATGTAAAAAGAATAATGCACCCCATTAAGTAGAGTTTATGCTCAGAATTAAAGGCTAATTCAATACTTGAAAATCAATCACTGTAATTCCTCAAATCAAGAGACTGAACCAACTTCTGGGCATTTATCTGGAGAAAACTCAAATTCAAATAGATACATGTACCCTAATGTTCATAGCAGCCTGAAGATAACATGCTAAGTGAAATAAGCCAGACACAAAAGGACAAACATTGTATGATTCCACTTATATGAAATACCAAGAAGAGTCAAATTCACAGAGCCAGAAAGAAGAATGGTGATTACCAGGGGCAGGGAGAGGAGGGAGGAATGGGAAGTTATTGTTCAACAGGTACAGAATTTCTGTAAGAGATGATGAAAAAGTTCTAAAGATAGATAGTAAGATAGTAGTGATGGTTGCACATGTGAATATATTTAATGCCACTTAACTGTACATTAAAAATGGTTAAAATGCTAAGTTGTATTTTATGTATATTTTACCATGATTAGATAAATAAACAGTGAAAAAAGAACTGACAGGTCTCAAATAAACACTGACCCAAGCAGAAAGGACAGCGTCCACCTCATAGATACAAATGTGAAAAATGAACACATAAAAGTACCAGAACCTGGCATAATTAAAGAATCCAAAGATAATTTCCCACTACCTAAATCCCAAGAATTAGGCAGGTATGCTAAATCAAATACACATCCTTTTCCTCTGCTTCTTAAAAATTCCAGCTCTGGTAGTGAAGGGGGCGGGGGGGGGGGGGGGCGGGGAAGAGGCTTCTGCTAAGAAGAAATAAATTAAAAGTTGAATTTGATTTATTTGTATTATAAAACTAATTTATAAAATATTTAAATTTAAAAATTTCAAAGTTACCAAATACAGTAAAACTCTACTATAAAGGAAAAATAAGTCAAATATAATCTGAAGAAAATATTAAAAAATATTAATTTGGAGGGACTTCCATAGTGGCCCAGTGGTTAAGAATCCGCTGTGCAATGCATGGGACTACGTTCAATTTCTGGTTAGGGAATTAGGATCCCACATGTCATGGAGCAACTGAGCCCAAGCACCACAACTAGAGAGACTGTGTGCCCCAATGAAAGATCTCACATGCGGCAACTAAGACCCAATACAGCCAAATAAATAAATAAACACTTTTTTAAAATATTGCAAAACACAAAAGCAGAGTAAAAGCAAAGTCAGTAAATTAAAGGAACAGAAAGGAAAATACTAAATCCCAAAAGAAGAGAAAGGGTCTAGAGAAACCAAAATTATAAGTAATACCCTACTTTCTTTTTTTTCTTAGAGTTAATATATACTAAGTGGTTTTATTTCTTCCTAGAAAGTAGATAATTTTATGGCTACATTTAGTTTTAAAACAACTTATTCTAAAAAGTATAGATCTGTGAGTATAGGATCTAAGTTGACATTTTTGCAATCTATGTACAGTTGTGATTAGCTGAAGCAAGAAGTTATATGTGAAAATTTTGGCCTGCTCTAAAATAGGACTTAACTTTCTCATACAAACATGAGAAAGAAGTGTTTAAGTCACTACTACGTAATCATACAACTCATATTATTTATCATAGCTCTGTTTTCTAGAGACAAGTCTAACATTCTAGAACCAGAAAACTAATTCTGTTATTTAAATCAACCTGCTATCTGTATAGAAGCCAAAGTTCTCTGATAGGAATGAAAGAGGATATGAATCAGAAGCAAAGAATACTCATTCAAGGTTAGAACAAGGAGATAGCACAAAAACACATGCATTGAAATTCAAAAATTATAAACTAAATGACTCTAGCCAACACCAAAGTGTAGGTATAGGGGTGGGGTGTGTGTGAAAGAGAGAGAGATACAGAGATAGTGGCAGGAAACACACCATGAATGTAGTGTGGGCAATTCTTAATAATCCACTCAGTGGGATTATACCCTAAAATAAGCATAAAATGAGAAACAAAGAGTTCTTTTTCACGTAGCTGACCTCAATTCAGGAAAGCCCTTTAGGGGGAAAAAAATCTTTGTACTGTGCATTATTCAAATATCTAAGCAATAAGTTATAATTTTCAATTAACATGAACCCAAAATATATTAACAACTTCATCCAATGCTTTAGCTGGAAAAAAAATAATCCATTTCTTTCAACAATGAAAGAATCAGCTGCTTCAGACACATGATTTAGTTTGTTGGGCTTTTCTTAGGAAGAAATTTTAATTAAACTGAAGGAGTATCACAATGGGAAGAACATTCCAAAGATTTACTTCAGTACAGTATAGATTTACTAAATTTCGTAAGATTATCTTAGAGATACAAGAATTTTGCTTTTTGTATAACTTTAGTATCTTTATCACATACTACTACATATAATAAACACAAGCTAAATATGATTCTATTGTTATTTTTAAAGCCAACACATAATGAACATGAAACTTCTATTCTTATTAAGCTATAACTGTTTGTTTGAAAAATAATATCTTTAAAAACATTTTTTTCTAAACAGAAAAAATTATTCCAAATCTTGTGAGTACTAATAAATGATAATTTGTAGTATTTTATAACAGAGCTATAGACAGTCTGAGAGAAGGAAAAAAATGTACTTGATAGGATGAGAAGTACATATCTGAACAAATAAATGTTATCCTAATTCCAATTTACCATCTCTTAAGCTACTTAAGATAGTGCAAAATGCTTTAAAATTTCTCTTGAGAATTCTTCTTCGACCCATGTGTTACTTTGAAATGCACTGTTTCATTCCCAAGTATAGTGGGATTTTCCAATTACCTATTACTAATTTCTAGTTTAATTCCATTGAGGTCTGAGAATAGACACTGTATGGTTTTCAGTCTTTTAAATTTGTTAAGGTGTTGTTTTATGGTACAAAATGTGATTGATCTTGGTGAATGATCCAGTTTGTGAGCTTGAGAAGAATGCGTATACTTTCTAGATGAAGATGTCCATTATAATCCAGTTGACTGATGGTGTTGAATTCAACTATGTCCTTACTATTTTGCCACTGGAACTGAAAATTTCTGATACAAGGGGTGTTGAAGTCTCCAACTGAAATAGTGGTTTCACCTATTTCTCCTTGTAGTTCTATTATTAAAGATTTTTCCTCATATTTCAACACTCTTTCCTTAGGTACAAACATGTTAAGAATCCTCTTCACTCCCAAATTGCAATTTAAAACAACAAACACTTATTATCTCGTTTTCGTTGAGTCAGAATTTAGGAGTTTAGTTGCTAGGTGGCTCTGGTTCAGGCTCTCTTGAGGTTGCAGTGAATCTGCCAAGTCTGGGTTGCAGATCTGCTTCCAAGCTCACTCCCATAGCTGTAGGCAGGCCTCAGTCCCTTCCATATAGGCTTCTCATTAGGCTGGTGGAAGGTCCTCAATATGCAGCAGCTGGCTTCCCCCAAAGCCAGCTATTCGAGAGAGAGAGAAGGTGAGAGATCACATCCAAAAATAGAAACTTCAGTCCTTTCAAAACCTAATCTCACAAGTAACATTATTTTTATAATAGAGTTGTAGACTACTGTTTAGACATTTAATATATACATCCTTTGTCAGATAAATGTTTTGTAAGTATTCTGGCCTAATGTGTCACTTGCGTTTTCATTTTCTGTATAGCAGATGATGAAGAAAACCCTTTAACTTTGAAGAGGTCTAGTCTATCAGTTTGTTCTTTTATGACTATCGTTTGCTTCCTCTCTACTGAGTATCTACCTGTCTCAAGGTGATAAAGGTACTCTCCTGAACATCTTATTAAAACCTTTATAATTCTAACTTTTAATTGAGACCTTTAATCTATCTAGAACTGATTGTTGCTTCTAGCATTCTAACGTCACTCACTTCAATTCAGCTCACTCAGTCTCGTGTCCAACTATTTGTGACCCCATGGACTGAAGCACACCAAGCTTCCCTGTCCATCAACAACTCCCAGAGCTTGCTCAAACTCATGTCCATTGAGTCGGTGATGCCATCCAACCATCTCATCCTTTATCATTCCAGTCTCCTCCTGCCTTCAATCTTTCCCAGCATCAGAGTCTTTTCAAATGAGTTAGTTCTTTGTATCACGTGGCCAAAGTATTGGAGGTTCAGCTGCAGTATCAGTCCTTCCAATGAATATTCAGGACTGATTTCCTTAAGGATTGACTAGTTTGATCTCCCTGCAGTCCAAGGTACTCTCAAGAGTCTGCTCCAACATCACTGTTCAAAAGCATCAATTCTTTGCTGCTCAGCTTTCTTTATGGTCCAACTATCACATCCATACATGACTACTGGAAAAACCATAGCTTTGACTAGATGGACCTTTGTTGGCAAAATGATATCTCTGCTTTTTAATATGCTGTCTAGGTTGGTCATAGCTTTTCTTCCAAGGAGCAAGTGTCTTTTAATTTCATGGCTGCAGTCACTATCTGCAGTGATTTTGGAGCCCCCCAAAATAAGGTCTGTCACTGTTTCCATTGTTTCCCCATCTATCTGTCATGAAGTGATAGGACCAGATGCCATGATCTTAGTTTTCTGAATGTTGAGCTTTAAGCCAACTTTTTCACTCTCCTCTTCCACTTTCATCAAGAGGCTTTTTAGTTCCTCTTCACGTTCTGCCATAAGGGTGGTGTCTTCTGCGTATCTGAGGTTATGGATATTTCTCCCGGCCATCTTGATTTCAGCTTTTGCTTCATCCACCCTGGCATTTCGCACGATGTTTTCTGCATACAAGTTAAATAAACAGGGTGACAATATACCGCCTCGATGTACTCCTTTCCCACTAGGAAACAGTCTGTTGTTCCATGTTTGGTTCTAACTGTTGCTTCTTGACCTGCACACAGATTTCTCAAGAGGCAGGTCAGGTGGTCTGGTAATTCCCATCTCTTGAAGAATTTTTCAGTTTGTTGTGATCTACACAGTCACAGGCTTTACAAAGTATTATTTTTGTTATCTGAATTGCTTTGTTTTCTTGGGCAAAAATCAACTGAACTTTCAAGTTTTGGTCTTTTCCTGGATTCTCTATTCTGTTTCATTGACTTACAGTATTTATATATTTTATGCTAATACAATGCTGACTCGGGTTCTAAAACTTTATAAATTTTGAATATAATATAATCAGAATATAATCTTTCAGCTTTTTTCTCCTTCAACATTTTTTGACTGTTCTAGGTCCTTTGAATTTCTATACACATTTTACAAATATCCCCTTAACTTTTACTAAAAACTTCCATGCAGAGTATTATGTTTGAAGCTATACTAAACAAATTAAAACAAGAATGTTGACAATTCTATAAGATATAATCCAATCTACTGCTTTATCTTCTTAAATTTATCTCAACAATGTTTCAGAGTTTCCAATTAGGAGTCTTAAATGTGTTTTCTTAAATTAATCCCAAGTATTTCATGTGTTTAGAAACTGTTCAAATTGGAATTTACTTAATGCTGTTTCCACTTAAGGTCACTAAACTACTAAAAAGAAAATTTATATTTATCATACTGGCTTTGTATCCTGAGGCCTTGCTAAATTTATTTAGCTAGTTCTAGCAATTGTTTTGTAGATTGTTGTCGTTGTTTAGTTGCTAAGTCATGTCTGACTCTTTTGCTACCTCATGGACTACAGCCCACCATACTCCTCTGTTCATGGGATTTCCCAGGCAAGAATACTGGGTTAGCTGGGTTGCCATTTCTCCCTCCAGAGGAACTTCCCAACCCAGAGATCAAACTCACGTCTCTGCATTGGCAGTAAAATTCTTTACTACTGAGCCTTCTAGGAAGCCACCAGTTAGGCCTTTTCTTTATTTCATCTTATTGAACAACGGGCAATGTTGAATATAAATGGTGAGAGTGAACATCTTTGTCAAGTCCACAATTTTAGGGGGATATTGTCTCAATATTATTCCAGTAAGTTTTATGAAAATGATCTTTATCAAATTAGGGAAGTTTACTTACAGTCCTTATTTGGGGGGGGTGGTGGGAGGGAACGGGGGAGGAGAGAATGTTTCATTATGAATGAGTACTCAATTCTTTTAATGTTTTTCCTGCTTCGGTTGAAACAATCATATATATGGTAAGCTTTGTCTTCTATTGTGCTTGTATGATGAATTATACTGATTGGTTTTCAAATATTAAATAAACCTTCCATTCATTGGTAAATCTCCACTCGATTATGATGAATCATGATATGTAATACTTTCTAAACACTGCTAGAGATTTGACATGCAAATATTTAGGTAAGGATCTGCATACTTTCATCCACAATTTTCTTTAAATATCCTTAGTTTGGATGTGAAGCTTTATGCTGACCTCAAAGGAATAAGTTCAGAATTATTCTCTCTTCTGTCTCCTCTATTTTCTGAGTTTGTATAAAATTAGTATTATTTCTTCCTATGTTTATGAAGTAATTCATCACTGAAGCCATCTGAACCTGAAGATTTCCTGATGGAAAGGGTTTTGACAATGAATTCAACTTCTATACTAGATATGGAGCTAATCAGATTTCTCCCTCACTTTATGTTCTAGTTAGCTGTGCTTTTTCAAGAAATTTGTCCATAACATCTAATTTGTCAAATTTATGGGCATAAAATTGTCCACAACATTCCTTTATTTTCTTCTGAATATCAGCAGAATATACAGAAATATAAGCTCTTTCATTGCTAATATTAATAATGTTTATTTATACAAGTATGTGTTTATAAGTGTGTGTTTATTATTATTATGCAGGTATGTGTTTATGCAAGTGTGTTTATTAGACTTGACAACTTCTTCAATTTTTAAAATTTTTTCCAAAAATATTTGGATGGCTATTTCTTTGTTTTCTATTTTATTGATTTCTACTTTTATCTTTATCATTTACTTTCTTCTATATACCTTGGATTTAATGTGATCATCATTTTATATCTTAAGATAGAAATGTGAATCAATAATTTTAAATCTTTCATCTTAGTACAATTCATTTAAAGGTAAAAAAAGTTTCCTCTAAGCACTGCTTTAGATGCATCATAAATTTAAAAAAAAAATCAGTTTTAATGATATATATTTTCCATAAATAAAATGTACTCCTTTGAAATTTGCATGATGCATTTTGAAAACTACCTAGATCCATGAAATGATCACAATTAAAATGCAGAACATTCCCATCACTTCAAAAAATTCCCTCCCGCCTTGATGAAGTCAATTCCTTCAATCCAACCCAACCCAGATTCCTGACAACAACTGGTCTGCTTAGTGTCACTATAGTTTTTGCTTTATAAAGAATTTTATAAAGAACTACAAACTATAGTCCTTTATATATTATTATTATCACTCTGAATAATGATGTTTTTGTGGGTAACAGTTATATATCCCTTTAAAAGTAGCTTTATTAAGGGGTTAATCTCAAAAACATATAGGAACTCTTAACAACTCAATATAAAAAAACTATTAACCCCAATTTTAAAATGACAGCCACTTCTCTAAAGAAAAACATAATCACTAAGTACATGAAAAGGTGCTCAGTATCACTAATCATCAGAGCAATGTGAATCAAAACCACATGAAATAGCTCCTTACATCTGTTAGGCTGAATATTTTAATAAAGCGTTGCCAAGGATACGAAGAAACTGAAATCCTTGTATACTGTTATTGTGAACACAAAATGGTATAGCTTCTATGGAAAACAGAAGAAAGGTTGACCAAAAAAATAAAGTATTACCATATGACTCATCAATCTTTTGGCTATTTAACAAAAGAACTGAAATCAGGATATTATAGAGATATCAAATGCCCCCACCAAAAAATAATAAAAATAAATAATAACTTTAGGTATAACTTACATACATATAATGCACACTCATTTCAGGCATATAGTCAGATGAATATGGTAACTGAGAAGTCATGTAACCATCACTCTAAACAGTTTCATTTTGCCCCTATGCAATGGACCATCTCTCTTATCCCAAGCCCCAAATAACCACTGAAAAGATCTCTCTGCCTATGACTGTGCCTTTTATTTATTTATTTTTTCATTTTTTTTTAAATTTTAAAATCTTTAATTCTTACATGTGTTCCCAAACATGAACCCCGCTCCCACCTCCCTCCCCATAACATCTCTGTGGGTCATCCCCATGCACCAGCCCCAAGCATGCTGTATCCTGCATTAGACATAGACTGGCGTGACTGTGCCTTTTAAAGAATTCCATATAGACAGAATCATACAGTCTTTGGCATTTGTCTGACCTCTTTCACTTCACATAGGTTTTCAAGATTCATCGCTATTCTAACATGTATCAGTATTTCATTTCATGTTATTGCTGAGCAGAACTCTGTTGAATAAATGCACCATATTTTTTTTACCCATTAACCTGTTGATAAAAGTACATGTTTAAGAAACTAGCTGTTATCCAAAATGATTGTACCATTTCACATTATCATTAGGATGTTCCAGTTACTCCATATCTCCCGTAACATTTGATATTATGGGTATTTTCCATTTTAGACATTTTATTGGGTGTATAGGTTTTAGTATGTAATCCCTAATGACCAAGGACACTAAACACACTGGCCACTTATAAATCTTATTTTTTAAAGTGTTGGTATAAATCATTTGCCCATTTTCTAGTCAGGTTGATACTTCTGAATTTTAAGAATTTTTCACATTCTGGACAAAGGTTCTTTATCATGTATGTATTTCAAAAATAAGTTTCTGCTAAACTATATCTTATATTTTCATGTTATTTATAGTCTTTTGAAGAACAGAAGTATTTAATTGTAATGAAGTTAATTTATCAATGTTCTTTCCTATGGTTTCTGCTTTTTGTACACTAAGACATTTTTGCCTAAAGTAAGGTCTGAAAGAATTTATCCCTTGCTCTAGAAATTTTATGTCTTTATGTCTTTAGCTCTAACATTTAAATATATAATCCCTTTCAACTCAATTTTGGCACCTGGAATGAAGTACAGTTTGTGATTCTTTTCTGTCCTATGGTTTTCTAGCTGTACAAGCACAGTTTGTGAGAAAGATTATCTTTTCCCTCATAGCACTGCCTGTATATTGAAAAGCTCTATAAAAACTCAATGAACCATATCTCTGGAGATCTATTGCTTTTCTTTTTTTCTAGTCCATGATAAATATATATATGGATTTTTGCACCCATATCACATTTCTTTATTACTGTATCTTTTTATTAAGACCAGAAACCAAGTAAGTTAGGTTCTCTCACTTTTTCTTATTTTTTCCAAATGGATTTGGTTGATCTAGGGTCTACTGCATTATTGAATGAATTTTAGAATTAGCTTTTACCTTGTAAGTTTTTAAAAAATAAAAAGTCTCAGAATTTATATATTTAAATGAAACAGGTTTTAATCTTGAGATCCATTCAGGAAGAAAGTTCATTTTGAAAAATATCAAGTCTCCCATGAAAACAACCTAAGTGTCCATCAACAGATGAATGGATAAAGAAGATTAAGTATATACATATATAATGGAATATTACTCAGCCAAAAAAACAGGTAAGATATTGTCTTTTGCTGCAACATGGACAGACCTAGAGATTAACATACTGAGTGAAGTAAGTCAGAGAAAGACAAATATTATATGATATCGTTTATATGTGAAATCTGAAAAAGAATACAAATACATTCATTTAAAAAACAGAAACAGATGCACAGACATAGAAAACAAACTTATGATTACCAAAGGGGGATGGATGTGGGGGATAAATTATGAGTATGGGATTAAGAGATACTACTCTGAATATATATAAAATAGATAAACAAGGATTTACTGTATAGTAAGGGGACTCAATATGCCAGCAAATTTGGAAAACTCAGCAGTGGCCACAGGACTGGAAAAGGTCAGTTTTCATTCCAATCTCAAAGAAAGGCAATGCCAAAGAATGCTCAAACTACCGCACAATTGCACTCATCTCACATGCTAGTAAAGTAATGCTCAAAATTCTCCAAGCCACGCTTCAGCAATACGTGAACCATGAACTTCCAGATGTTCAAGCTGGTTTTAGATAAGGCAGAGGAACCAGAGATCAAATTACCAATACCTGCTGGATCATGGAAAAAGGAAGAGAGTTCCAGAAAAACATCTACTTCTGCTTTATAGACTATGCCAAAGCCTTTGACTGTGTGGATCACGATAAACTGTGGAAAATTCTGAAAGAGATGGGAATACCAGACCACCTGACCTGCCTCTTGAGAAACCTATATGCAGGTCAGGAAGCAACAGTTAGAACTGGACATGGAACAACAGACTGGTTCCAAATAGGAAAAGGAGTACACCAAGGCTGTATATTGTCACCCTGCTTATTTAACTTCTATGCAGAGCACATCATGAGAAATGCTGGGCTGGAAGAAGCACAAGCTGGAATCAAGATTGCCAGGAGAAATATCAATCACCTCAGATATGCAGATGACACCACCCTTATGGCAGAAAGTGAAAAGGAACTCAAAAGCCTCTTGATGAAAGTGAAAGAGGAGAGTGAAAAAGTTCGCTTCAAGCTCAACATTCAGAAAACGAAGATCATGGCATCTGGTCCCATCACTTCATGGGAAATAGATGGGGAAACAGTGGAAACAGTGTCAGACTTTATTTTGGGGGGCTCCAAAATCATTGCAGATGGTGATTGCAGCCATGAAATTAAAAGATGCTTACTCCTTGGAAGAAAAGTTATGACCAACCTAGACAGCATATTCAAAAGCAGAGACATTACTTTGCCGACTAAGGTCCGTCTAGTCAAGGCTATGGTTTTTCCAGTAGTCATGTATGGATGTGAGAGTTGGACTGTGAAGAAAGCTGAATGCCGAAGAATTGATGCTTTTGAACTGCAGTGTTGGAGAAGACTCTTGAGAGTTCCTTGGACTGCAAGGAGATCCAACCAGTCCATTCTAAAGGAGATCAGTCCTGGGTGTTCTTTGGAAGGACTGATGCTAAAGCTGAAACTCCAGTACACCTCATGCAAAGAGTTGACTCATTGAAAAGACTCTGATGCTGGGAAGGATTGTGGGCAGGAGGAGAAGGAGATGACAGAAGATGAGATGGCTTGGTGGCATCACCGACTCGATGGACGTGAGTCTGTGTGAACTGGACAGGAAGGCCTGCTGTGCTGCAATTCATGGCGTTGCAAAGAGTCGGACACGACTGAGCGACTGAAATGAACTGAAAGGAACTCTATTCAATATCTTATAATAACCTATAATGGAAAAGAATGTATGTGTGTGTGTGCATGTATAAAACACTTTGCTGTATATCTGAAACCAACAACACTAAAATTTTCAAGTGCATGAACATAATATATAACCTTCATTTATTTAAGACCTTCAAAATTCCTCTCAGTAATATTTTATACTTTCTCCAATAAATCTCTTAATAATGTTTTCTACTTTATGAGATATGGTTATCTTCTTCTACTTCATAAGGCATGATTTCCTTCAGTTCTTTGAACACATTTATAGTAGCTCCTTGGAAATTTTTATCAGCTAAGTGTCATCTAAGCACCTTCAAAGGCAGTTTCTATTACCTGCTTTTATATATATATATATGGGCCATATTTTCCTATTTCTTTGCATGTCTCAGAACTTTTGGTGTAAAATCACAGATTTTAGATAATGTATCTGTTAACTCTGGATACTAATCTTCTACCCGTCTAGAGAGTATTGTTGTGGTTTGCTGGTTTATTTCTTCAGTGACTTGGCTAAACTATTTTAGTGACATCTATCTTCCACACAGTGTACAGCCTCTGATGCTACTCCGCAGAGGACACAGCCTAGGGTCTGCAGAAGGATATTCAGCGGTAACAGTTGGGGGGAACTCTCCTTGTCTCCTTCCTTGATTTCTTTGTTGTCAGCTTTTGTGGGTATCACATCTGGCTGTTGACCTCCCCTAGCTGCCCCCTTACTGCTTAACTGTTTTCAAAAGTATGCTGGGCATAAACTGTTCCACAGTCTTATCCAGTTAAATCCTATCCTCTTTACAGAGGGTGGTCTTTAAAGCCAGAGTATTTGAAGTTCATTCCAACCCCAAGTGGGCTATTCTTAGCTATCTCTTTCCCTAGTTTTATCTGGTAAACTTCCAGCTGCTCTACAATTTATCTTGCTGTGCACATGGAGCTATCAGCCTTCTCTGAATAGCCTACACCAAAATCACCATTGTTTGTGAGCACACCCTTGGGCTTGAACTTTCCCAAACTCTGTTCCAAATAAAGTCAGTTCCTGCAGGTAGAACTTCAGAACTCTTGGTTCTTATGGCCTGCCTCTTCCCCAGGCAAAAAGCTGGTACCACTTCTCTGGAAGTGGAAACTGCGGCCATCTATCTCTCAGAGCGATACCTCTGCTTTATGAATAGGGTACTTTACAGCTGGGTGCAGTCGCTTACAGTCTTCTCATCTTGCTCCTTCCAGTGTGGAACCTCCACCCTAGTAGCATGCTGGGCTGAGGGTGATTGAGACCACAGTATTCTCAGCCTGCTGCCCAGAGGAAGGGAGCTGGATGGAAGAAGAATCCCAGACCTCTTACCTGTTTTTGCCTAGAACAGAACTTCTGCAACATAGAGCTGGGGGAAAACAAGAAATGCTGTCAGCCTGCCCCTTCAGGGGAAAACCACAGTCCTAGACGGGGAGCTGAGAGGGTGGGATGGCAGAAGGAGCCCTGCATACCGGTCTGAACCTGCTCAGAGTAAGGTTTCCTTTGCTGACCTATTGGGGAAGAAAAATGGCTCAAATGACAGACTCTAACTGGACATGGAACAAGAGACTGGTTCCAAATAGGAAAAGGAGTACATCAAGGCTGTATATTGTCACCCTGCTTATTTAACTTCTATGCAGAGTACATCATGAGAAACGCTGGACTGGAAGAAACACAGGCTGGAATCAAGATTGCCAGGAGAAATATCAATAACCTCAGATATGCAGATGACACCACCCTTATGGCAGAAAGTGAAGAGGAGCTAAAAAGCCTCTTGATGAAAGTGAAATAGGAGAGTGAAAAAGTTCGCTTCAAGCTCAACATTCAGAAAACGAAGATCATGGCATCCGGTCCCATCACTTCATGGGAAATAGATGGGGAAACAGTGGAAACAGTGTCAGACTTTATTTTTCTGGGCTCCAAAATCACTGCAGGTGGTGACTGCAGCCATGAAATTAAAAGATGCTTACTCCTTGGAAGAAAAGTTATGACCAACCTAGATAGTATATTCAAAAGCAGAGACATTACTTTGCCGACTAAGGTCCGTCTAGTCAAGGCTATGGTTTTTCCCGTGGTCATGTATGGATGTGAGAGTTGGACTGTGAAGAAGGCTGAGTGCCGAAGAATTGATGCTTTTGAACTGTGGTGTTGGAGAAGACTCTTGAGAGTCCCTTGGACTGCAAGAAGATCCAACCAGTCCATTCTGAAGGAGATCAGCCCTGGGATTTCTTTGGAAGGAATGATGCTAAAGCTGAAACTCCAGTACTTTGGCCACCTCATGAGAAGAGTTGATTCATTGGAAAAGACTGATGCTGGGAGGGATTGGGGGCAGGAGGAGAGGGGGACGACCGAGGATGAGATGGCTGGATGGCATCACGGGCTCGATGGAGGTGAGTCTGAGTGAACTCCGGGAGATGGTGATGGACAGGGAGGCCTGGCGTGCTGTGATTCATGGGGTCGCAAAAAGTCGGACACGACTAAGCGACCGAAGTGAACTGAACTGAACTGTTAGAAGATTTAGATTTTCTTGAATAAAGGTTTCTTCATTTGCTAAGTGCCCTTATAACCATTTGCATAGATTTTAAATGGTTGGGTGTTTTCTGTTTGCTTTTTTGTTTTAAACTTCATCAGTTATAATGGTTTTACAAGGAAGAGAGTCTGCTGAAGCATCTCATGCCATCACTTTAGAAGTCATGTCTGATTACATAATTTTTCTTCTATTGAGTGTTACACAATCATTGTATTCCTGGGATAGAGCCCACTTGGTCATATATAGTACATGATATTTTATATGTTACTAGATTCAAACTGCTAATATTTTGTTAACATAGCTTTATCTATCTTCACTAGAGACAGTAGCCTGTTGTTTTCTGTAATGTCTTGGTCTGTTTTTAAGATCAGCTGCTCTCATAGTAAGCTGGTAAGTATTTCCTTCTCCTTTACTGACTGAAAAACTCTTTGATTAGAAATAAGTAAATGCTGTAGGTGTTCAAAAGAAAACACTGTGTCCCAGAATTGATTTGGGAGTATAATCTGAGTTTGACCTAGGAAAGAGTCTTAGGAGAGATAAGTGATGTAACGCCATAATTAAAGGCACAAATGTATTTCAAAACAACCTTAGGAAATAAGTAGCCCACTTTACTAGAATTCAGCAAGTTTTGGCATTGTGTTACTTGCTTGCTAATTTGCTTCAGTCATGTCTCTTTGTCACCCTATGGACTGTAGCCTGCCAGGCTACTCTGTTCATGGGATTCTCCAGGCAAGAAAACTGATGTGAGTTGCCATGCCCTCCTCCAGGGGATCTTACGTCTCTTAAGTCTCCTGCATTGGCAGGCAAGTTCTTTACAGAAGCACTACCTGGGAAGCCCATCTTGTTACTGAGCCATTGAAACATAATGATGGTGGGATGTAGTTGCTAAGTTATGTCCGACTCTTGCGAGCCCATGGACGGCAGCCTGCCAGGCTCCTCTGTCCACGGGATTCTCCAGGCAAGAATACTGGAGTGGGTTGCCATTTCCTTCTCCAGGGGATCTTCCCAACCCAGGAATCAAACCTGGGTCTCCTGCACTACAGGCAGATTCTTTACCAACTGAACTACAATGGAAGCCCAAAACATAATAATAGAAACATTTTATACACGGAATTTATATCTCCAACTTTCACTTCCTTCATAAAGAATCATCACACATAAATTTTTATACAGAAATGCAAAGGAGTTAAGAACAGCCAAAACAACCCTGTAAAAATGGGGGCAAAGTCCAGATTTCAGGAATCATTCATAAAGTATTCAAAATAGTAGTACTGTCATCAAGACAGACAAATAAATCATGAAACAGAATAGAGTGCAGACACATATGCACATACAAACAACTGATTTTCAACAAAAGAGCAAAGGCAAATTCACAGGAGCAAGGATATTCTTTCAACAATCCATCTGGAACAAGTGAATTTTCATAGCAGAAAAGTGAATCCACACCTTGCACTGTATGCAAAAATCAACTGAAAATGAGCCATGGACCTGATAAAATAGCAAAAAATTAAAATTCTTACATGAAAACATAAGAGAAAAATCTTAGTAATTTCTTTAGATTATGTAATGGTTTCTTAGATATGACAACACAATTATCATCCATCCATACATGTATGGATGATACTACCATACATCATGAAAAAAAATACATGAAATGGACATGTAAAATTTAAA
Source organism: Budorcas taxicolor (assembly GCF_023091745.1). Taxonomy (NCBI): domain Eukaryota; kingdom Metazoa; phylum Chordata; class Mammalia; order Artiodactyla; family Bovidae; genus Budorcas; species Budorcas taxicolor. The sequence continues at coordinate 41,990,832 of NC_068924.1, read as the reverse complement.
GCTCATTTTGCTGTACAACAGAACCTGAATGTTGTAAATCAACTATACTCAAATAAAAAAATTCATTTAAAAAAATGTAAAGCTTCTACTCTTTAAAAAAAAGCTAGTGTTATGAAAATGAAGATAACAGCCACAGCTTTGATAAAAAAGTTGCAAAGCATATATCTGATAAATAACTTGTATTCACAATATAAAAGAAAACTCTAAAAGAAGAAAACACTCTAAAATAGACACTTCACCAAAGAAAATACCCAGGTGCCAAGTAACAACCTAAAAACATGTTCAACATCATTAACACTAAGGAAATTCATATTCAAATCATGAGATAGTATGATATATCTATTAGCATGACTAAAATGTAAAAGATCAACCATACTAAGTGTTGATGAGGATATGATAAGAGTTCACATACACTGATGGTAAAAATTTAAATGGCAATAACCACTTTGGAAAAAAGGTTTTACACATTCCTTTTGATCTAGTTTTAAGCAATCTATTTGGATACAAGCCCTTTACCAGATAAATGATGTGTAAACATTTTTCTCTCAATCTGTGTCATGTCTTTTCATCCCTGGATTGAATTCCACTACTGGATTTTTACCCAACAGAAAAGAAAGCATATGTCCAAATAATACATAAATGTTTATAGCGGCTTATTTGTAATAGGCCCAAACTGGAAACAACCCAAAGATCCAGCAACAGGTAAATGGATAAACAAACTATAATATTATTGAAAAGAAAAATAAAAGTAATTGAATACTGATACATAATAAAAGATAAACGAATCTAAAAATATTTAGGCTGACTGAAAAACAATTACTCCAGACATAGGAGAGAACACAGTATATAATTTCAATTTATATAAAACTCTGGGAACTGCAATTTAATCCATAGTGACATAAAGCAGATAAATGAATGTCTGGCAGAGGGAGGTGGATAAAGAGTGGGAAGGAGGGATTATAAAGGGGCAATAGGAAACTACTGTGGGTGATGAATACATTCATTATCTTCACTGTGGTGGTTTCATGGTATAATATATGTCAAAAACTTCTCAAATATGTGTAGCTTGTAATATGTATAGTTTATTATATGTAAATTATACTTTAATAAACCCACCGAAACAAACAGTTAAGGAAAGCACAGAAAGACTACCATCTCTGATATATAAAACACATGGCTAATTAAAAACCTGATAAAAATTGGACTTCATTAAATTTACAGACTTCTGCTCTTTGAAAGATACCTTTAAAGGAACGAAAAGACATGACAGACTGAGAAAAAAATATTTATAAATCATGTACCTGGTGAAGAAGTTGTATGCAGATAGATTTTTTAAAACAAATAAATCTCTAAGCTCAATAATAAGAAAACAAAAATTCCAATTTTAAAAATGGGCAAGAGATAGGTTATTTATTTGACTTTATTCTTGTTTCTTGAGGTATGCCTGTATTGCTAAGAACCTTCCCCTTAGCACTACTTTTACAGTGTCCCACAGGTTTTGGGTTGTTGTGTTTTCATTTTCATTCGTTTCTATGCATATTTTGATTTCTTTTTTGATTTCTTCTGTGATTTGTTGGTTATTCAGCAGCATGTTGTTCAGCCTCCATATGTTGGAATTTTAAATAGTTTTCCTCCTGTAATTGAGATCTAATCTTACTGCATTGTGGTCAGAAAAGACGCTTGGAATGATTTCAATTTTTTTGAATTTACCAAGGCTAGATTTATGGCCCAGGATGTAATCTATCCTGGAGAAAGTTCCGTGTGTGCTGGAAACTAGAAAAGTAAGAAATGAAGAGCCCCAGAGTTAGTAGAAGGAAAGAAATCTTAAAAATTAGGGCAGAAATAAATGCAAAAGAAACAAAAGAGATCATAGCAAAAATCAACAAAGCCAAAAGCTGGTTCTTTGAGAGGATAAATAAAATTGACAAACCATTAGCCAGACTCATCAAGAAACAAAGGGAGAAAAATCAAATCAATAAAATTAAAAATGGAGAAATCACAATAGACAACACAGAAATACAAATGATCATAAGAGACTACGATCAACAATTATATGCCAATAAAATGGACAACTTGGAAGAAATGGACAAATTCTTAGAAAAGTACAACTTTCCAAAACTGAACCAGGAAGAAATAGAAAATCTTAACAGACCCATCACAACCACAGAAATTGAAACTGTAATCAGAAATCTTCCAGCAAACAAAAGCCCAGGTCCAGATGGCTTCACAGCTGGATTCTACCAAAAATTTAGAGAAGAGCTAACACCTATCCTACTCCAACTCTTCCACAAAATTGCAGAGGAAGGTAAACTTCCAAACTCATTCTATGAGGCCACCATCACCCTAATACCAAAACCTGACAAAGATGCCACAAAAAAAGAAAACTACAGGCTAATATCACTGATGAACATAGATGCAAAAATCCTTAACAAAATTCTAGCAATCAGAATCCAACAATACATTAAAAAGATCATACATCATGACCGAGTGGGCTTTATCCCAGGGATTAAAGGATTCTTCAGTATTCACAAATCAATCAATGTAATATACCACATTAACAAATTGAAAAATAAAAGCCATATAATTATCTTAATAGATGCAGAGAGAGCCTTTGACAAAATTCAACATCCATTTATGATAAAAACCCTCCAGAAAGCAGGCACAGAAGGAACATACCTCAACATAATAAAAGCTATATATGACAAGCTCACAGCAAACATTATCATCAATAGTGAAAAATTGAAAGCATTTCCCCTAGAGTCAGGAATAAGACAAGGGTGCCCACTTTCACAATACTATTCAATATAGTTTTGGAAGTTTTGGCCACAGCAATCAGAGCAGAAAAAGAAATAAAAGGAATCCAAATTGGAAAAGAAGAAGTAAAACTCTCACTGTTTGCAGGTGACATGATCCTCTACATAGAAAACCCTAAAGACTGCACCAGAAAATTACTAAAACTAATAAATGAATATAGTAAAGCTGCAGGATATGAAATCAACACACAGAAATCTCTTGCATTCCTATACACTAATAATGAGAAAATAGAAAGAGAAATTAAGGAAACAATTCCTTCACCATTGCAATGAAAAGAATAAAATACTTAGGAATATATTTACCTAAAGAAACTAAAGACCTATATATAGAAAACTATAAAACACTGGTGAAAGAAATCAAAGAGGACACTAATAGATGGAGAAATATACTGTGTTCATGGATTGGAAGAATCAATATAGTGAAAATAAGCACACTACCCAAAGCAATCTATAGATTCAATGCATCCCTAGAAAGCTACCAACGGTATTTTTCACAGAACTAGAACAAATAATTTCACAATTTGTATGGAAATACAAAAAACCTCGAATAGCCAAAGTAATCTTGAGAAAGAAGAATGGAACTGGAGGAATCAACCTGCCTGACTTCAAGCTCTACTACAAAGCCACAGTCATCAAGACAGTATGGTACTGGCACAAAGACAGAAATATAGATCAATGGAACAAAGCTGAAAGCCTAGAGATGAATCCATGTACTTATGGACACCTTATCTTTGACAACGAAGGCAAGAATATACAATGAAGAAAAGACAATCTCTTTAACAAGTGGTCCTGGGAAAACTGGTTAACCACTTGTAAAAGAATGAAACTAGAACACTTTCTAACACCATACACAAAAATAAATTCAAAGATTATTAAAGATGTAAAGATCTAAATGTAAGACCAGAAACTATAAAGCTCCTAGAGGAGAACATAGGCAAAACACTCTCCAGCATAAATCACAGAGCATCCTCTATGACCCACCTCCCAGAATATTGGGAATAAAAGCAAAAAAAAAAACCAAATAGGACCGAATTAAAATTAAAAGCTTCTGCACAACAAAGGAAACTATAAGCAAGATGAACAGCAAATGAAGCAACTGATAAAGAATTAATCTCATAAATATACAAGCAACTTCTGCAGCTCAATTCCAGAAAAATAAACAACCCAATCAAAAAATGGGCCAAAGACCTAAACAGACATTTCTCCAGAGAAGACATACAGATGGCTAACAAACACATGAAAAGATGCTCAACATCACTCATTATCAGAGAAATGCAAATCAAAACCACAATGAGGTACCATTTCACGCCAGTCAGAATGGCTGCTATCAAAAAGTCTACAAGCAATAAATGCTGCAGAGGGTGTGGAGAAAAGGGAAGCCTCTTACACTGTTGGTGGGAATGCAAGCTAGTACAGCCACTATGGAGAACAGTGTGGAGATTCTTTAAAAACTGGAAATAGAACTGCCATATGACCCAGAAATCCCACTGCTGGGCACACACACCAACGAAACCAGAATTGAAAGAGACACGTGTACCCCAATGTTCACTGCAGCACTGTTTATAATAGCCAGGACATGGAAGCAACCTAGATGTCCATTAGCAGACGAATGGGTAAGAAAGCTGTGGTACATATACACAATGGAGTATTACTCAGCCATTAAAAAGAATACATTTGAATCAGTTCTAATGAGGTGGATGAAACTGGAGCCGATTATACAGAGTGAAGTAAGCCAGAAAGAAAAACACCAATACAGTATACTAATGCATATATACGGAATTTAGAAAGATGGTAACAATAACCCTGTATGAGAGACAGCAAAAGAGACACAGATGTATAGAACAGTGTTTTGGACTCTGTGGGAGAGGGCGAGGGTGGGATGATATGGGAGAATGGCATTGAAACATGTATAATATACGTGAAACGAATTGCCAGTCCAGGTTCGATGCATGATATAGGATGCTCCGGGCTGGTGCACTGGGATGACCCAAAGGGATGGTATGGGGAGGGAGGTGGGAGGGGGGTTCAGGATGGGGAACATGTGTACACCCGTGGCGGACTCATGTTGATGTGTGGCAAAACCAATACAATACTGTAAGGTAATTAGCCTCCAATTAAAATAAATTTATATTTTTTTAAAAATGGGCAAGAGATTTGAACACATATTTCACCAAATAAGATATAAAGATGGAACAGGAACATGTGAAAAATTGCTCAATAGTATGAGTCATCAGGGAAGTAAAAATTAAAACCATAATGATATGTCACTACACACAGCGCAGTGGTTAAAGTTTAAAAGACTAATCCTACCAAGAACTAGTCAAGATGAGGCAGCACTTGAATTCTCATATACTACTTGAGGGAATGTAAATGGCACAGTATTTTCAAAAAAACACTTTTGCAGTTTTATTTAAAAGGTTAATGTGTACATGCTGTACATGCTCCAGTCGTGTCTGACTCTGTGCGACCCCATAGACGGCAGCCCACCAGGCTCCTCCGTCCCTGGGATTCTCCAGGCAAGAACACTGAAGTGGGTTGCCATTTCCTTCTCCAACGCATGAAAGTGAAAAGTGAAAGTGAAGTTGCTCAGTCATGTCCGACTCTTAGCAACCCCATGGACTGCAGCCTACCAGGCTCCTCCGCCCATGGGATTTTCCAGGCAAGAGTACTGTAATGGGTTGCCATTGCCTTCTCCAAATGTATACATATATAAAGTCAAATATACTGAAGCATCCAAAATCTAGAAATTTATCCAAGAAGGAGAAAATCATCTGTCTACACAAAGATGACACAAATGTTCATAGCAACTTTATATTAGAAAAATTTGGAAATAACCAAATGTTCATCAACAACAAATCAACAAATTGTAGTCAATATATACATATGTGTATACATATATAGACTACATATGTGTATATACTTAGCAATAAAATGAATTATTAATATATGCAAAGGGCATCTAAAAATAAGTATGGTGAAAGAATCTAGATAAAAAAGAATACATACTGAATGACTCCATTTACATAAAATTCTAAAAAATGAAAACTAATTTTGTATCCACTTCACTGGGATATTGTGACAAATTATCAGAAACTTGGTGGCTTAAAACAAAACAAATTTAGTCTGTCACAGTATTGAAGGAGAAATCCAAAATCAGCATGTTGGCAGGGCTAGTTCCTTCTGTACACTTCAAGGAAGAATCTGTTCTGTTCCTCTTGCCTAGCCTCTGGTGACTGCCAGTAATACTGGGTAGTCCTTGGCTTGCAGATGAGTCACTACATTATCTGACTCCATTACATCACCTTCTCCTCTCAATGTCCTTTTCTTCTCTTATAAGGACACTTATCATTGGATCTAGGGCCAAATCTAAGCTAGGTTGAGCTCATTTCCAGATCCTTAACTTAATTACATCTTCCAAATAAGGTCAGATTCACAAGTTCCATGTCGACATAACTTTTGGGAGCCCACCATTCAAGCCATCAATGTACAGTGACAGAAAGCAAATCAGTGGTTGTCTGGGGGTGGGAGGCAATGAGAAAAAAGGATCACAAAGAGGCATGAGAAAAACTTGAGGTAATAGATATGTCCATTATCTTGCTTGTGATGATAGCTTCATGGATATAAGCATATGTTAAAATCAATTAAAGTATACCTGATGAGATAGTTAGATAGCATCGCCGACTCAATGGACGTGAACTTGAGCAAACTCCAAGAGATAGTGGAGAACAGAGGAGCCTGGCATGCTACAGTCCATGGGGTTGCAAAGAGTTGGACACAACTTAAGCGAATGAAAAACAGCAGCAATTTGCCATAAGAACACCTTCATTACTGACATTTGACTTTCAAAAATACAACCATTATATGGTACTGAACAAAGTAAGTGATCACAAATTTGAAGTAAGATTAAGGGAAAGGCATTAGGAATGGATATGAAATTGAAGAACACCAGAACAAATTGAGCTATAAATTATGAATGACAGAGGTTAAAGAAGGAGTTCTACTACCTGGAAGGGAAGAAAGGTTAATCAGACAGCTTAAACTCAGTATTCTGAACACTGCCTTCTAGGTAGACCCTCAAGAAATACTTGTAAAGGTTAAATATATACATACATATATGAAAAAGAGGAGGGCATCCCTGGTGGCTCAGTGGTAAAGAATCTGCCTGCAATGCAGGAGACAGAGGTTCGATTCCTGGGTTGGGAAGATCCCTTGGAGGAGGGCATGGCACCCCACTCCAGTACTCTTGCCTGGAGAATCCCATGGACAGAGGAGCCTGGCAGGCTACAGTCCATAGGGTCACACACAGTCGGTCGGACATGACTGAAGCAACTAAGCAGCAGCAGCAGGAAAAGTCAACATACCAGTGAATTAGTAATACATGAAAAGAGTCAAATGTATCAATGAAGCATTCATTCAGAGCTCCCGTAGTAACCATAAGGTGGTACTCATACAAGGAACAAAAAGTGGGAAGCACAAAACAACAAGAAGGGTGCAAAAGGAAATGAGAACAGTTAACTTTTTAAGGTAGCTATTCTTAAAAAGTACAGGAAACCACAGTTTCTAACAGTAACACTAATATAAATATGACCCCTCAAATTAATATTTCCATTTTCATTCTCATTTGCCAAGAACAAAATTTCATATAGCAATGACTTAAGTGGGAAGAAGGGTTAAAATAGGGAGCAAAGAGTAAAGAAAGAAGTCTCAATGACTAGCCCCTTTCTAGACTCTTATCATACCTACAGTTTGGTGATACACTGGAAAATCTGCTGAAACATAAGAATTCTTGCCATATTGTTCAGAAACCACTAAATCAGACACATATGCAAAATGCATTCTCTATCCATGGAAAATTCAAACCTAAAAAACATAAAAACAATAGCTACAGATTTATCTACAAATAAACTTATTATGTTATGTGAAAAATATATCACATTAAAGGGTGAAAAGGTAATCCTTGAAAAAAAGAACCCAAACATCCTCTTTAATGAGCAACACCCATTTGTTCTAGTATATCAGGCTTAATTCACATGACTAGCAGTTTGATTTGGCAATCTCAATGCAAAAGAAAAATAATTCATAAAAGTTTGACAATATTATTTTTAGTTCACATGCTTCTTGGATTGAACCCATAAATGCTTCTACTTTATGCTACTCTAGGGACTCCATTCAGACACAAATACATTTTTTAGCCATTGTGAGGCTGAGGGAGGAATTGAGTATATATACCATTATTTTCTAAGCATATACAGCCCATTTTGGCAGAATTTAAAATACAACAATTTTTTAAAAGGACTCTAAATGGAGTCGATGAAGTGTGATGGTATAGTTAAGACTAAGACTATACAACATTACATGCAAGAAGTACATTTCTGTTAGGTAAGGGCCACCAACGATCATGACCTGTAAGTTTAAATTTTAATTGCTCTCTTTCATAAAACTCATAATGTCTGAGAATGGTGACACAAAATATCTTCTTAAATATAATCTGTGTTATAACGACCTTGATTATATCATGAAGCACAAAACATATTCATTTTTAATGAGGGAGAAAAAGGTCTAAAATTAGAACACAAACATCTGAATCAATTGTTTCCCCAACTACTTCCAAACAAAATATTTCAAATTCCGTACAAGATTCTGCAAACCCATGAGTACAAACTCTAATCTTGAAACTGAATTTGGATCATCTCCATGGAGGAAATCCATGAACCAGATGTGAATTTATTCTTCCAGATGTATTTTATATGTTTGAAAAATAAAACATTTCTTCACCGGCTTTATTTGAGGCCACTTAAAATTACACTAAAATTAGAGGCAACAGAAGGGAAATCCTACAGATCTTTTGAGTCTTCTACTACTCTAAAGTAGTCATTAATTGAATTATTCCTAAAGTAACCAAACTACACATACAGTTGCTACATTATCAATGAACATTAAAGTAACTGGTAACTCAGAATCAATTTAACATTTATAATCCATCATTTTTCTCAATGTTCAGGAGCCATACTAATAGGCTGTTTTAAAACAACTTTCTTTTGATATTATCAAACAATGCATATTATTGGAAAATAAAAAATACACCTATAATTTTATTAAAATGCCATGACTTCACCAGCTGAGAAAAAATTCTACACAGAAATAAATTAATCACGGCAAAATTTAGTAAAATTAGTCATACACCTGAATCTCATTGCATGCTCTCAAAGTTTTAAATCATTTTATAATACCAATGACACAAATCAAAAATCAAGAAATTTAATATCACAAAAACCAACCAACACTATATTAAGATCTCAACTAACTAAAAACACACAAAAATGGTTTCTCTGGCACATAAATTTTCTTTCTTCTCCAACAGAGATCCTTTAAATACTTAACAGTTCCTATTTAAATTTTTAAAAAAGATTAAAAAAAAAGAATTTAATCAGGAAAGTGGGTGATCTTGTTGAACTGTTTAATTTTATCCAGGAAAAAGACATACGTGTGCATGCACATACTAATTAGTTATAACAGCTGTAAGTGGGTATGACTTAAATAACTATTTCATATGAAAACTGCTTAATGCACTAAGAAATAGCAGCTAATCAAGCATCAATGCACATCACAAAAATCTAAACACACACACACAAACACACAAAACTGACAATTTTGGTCCTTCTCATGTTTTCAGTGATTTAATAAAAAGTTAGAATTATGATATGCTACATAAAATGAATATTTTAAATTTAGCAACCCATCTTAATTTTACTAATAATATAATTTTACATGATTTCATAGAAATAGTCTATGAATATTCCAAAAATTTAAATTCTAAATTAGAGGAAGAAACTTTTCCAGGTAGGAAATATTATATAATTTCTTTTTAACCTGAAGGATGGGGTTGATTTTCTATATACATCAGAAGTAAGTGTGAAGTGCTAAACAAGAACACGTTATGAGCGTCAGTAAAACTGTGAAGTAACTCAAATCAGAGAAAATTTCTAATTCTCTAAAGTACCAGGAACAGAGTATTTTACATCCACACATATTTACTTAATACACAATTTTGATGTAGTGCCAATAACTCTTAGATTTACCAAGAATTCCTCTCTGGAAGTAAGTAATTGTGGTTGGATTTTAAATACAAATAAATTAAAAACAAAAATTTAACTTAAGTGCACTTAAGAAAACAGATGTTTTCTTTTCACTATTTAAAAATCCTATCAAGCACAAAAACTCTTTTTGGTTTAAGAAGAAACCAGTTGTTTCATTTAAATTTCACTCTTGAATCTGAACAACATAAAAGTTACTCTGAATTACAGAAAGATGAAAAATCTTTGATTTCAAGGAATAAAATATGAATGACACTAGTCATGAACTACAATGTCACATTTCATACATGGTAAGATTGAACCCTTGACTTCTTAAATATATCTGACTTTTCTTTTAAACTCATGAAAGGAAAACAAAAAAACCCGATAGTAAATTTAACACTTATAATCAGATAAAGATAATTGCAATCTTTGGTAAGTCAATTAGCAAACACATCTTCAGAGAAAGTAAAACTTGTAGGATGCAAGAAGCAGAACACACAGGCAAAAAGAATAAACAGAAGAGGTTAAGATGAGGGAAAGCAAAATCATTTAAATCTGACATAGGTCTTTAAATAGTAAAGTACAAGAAAGAAAAAGAATATAGGAGAATATTCCTATTAAGGTAAAAACTTACTAAGTATATTGAAAACAAGATGAAGTATAAATAGGAGAAATGGATTAAAACTGTATACTTATGGGGCTTCCCTGGTTTGATCCCTGGTATCTCACAATCCACGGGGCAGCTAAGCCCATGTGCCACAACCACTGAGCCCGCCTCCTACAGCCCCAGAACCACAACAAGAGTCACTGCAATGAGAAGGCTGTGCCCTGCAAAGAGAGAGTAGCCCCTGCTCTTTACAACTAGAGAAAGCCCATGCACAGCAATAAGGAACCAGTACAGCCAAAAATAAAAAAGACAAATATTTTTAAAAAACTAAATCTTAAGATGAACAGGATTTTTTTTTTACCTTTTCTTCCACCAAATTATCTTTTTAAAGCATCCAAGAACTATCATATCTGACACAAATCATTCTCTAATAATAATACACATGCTTATAATAATAACCTATATTGGTGGTATTCCCCACCCCCCAGCTTTACTTAGGTATAATTAACAAACAGAATTATAAGAATTTTAAAAAGTGTACAACACAATGATTTCATACACATATACATCATGAAAGGATTCCTCCACACACTGAGTTAATTAAGACATCCAAATGGCATGCTTTTAAAATCTCATGTATTTTATTAAAACTGATTAAAAGAATATTTGCAAAGAATACATCATAGTATATCAAAATATAGACCAATTTGTTTCATCTAACATTTCCCTATAAGAATTATGATAGGTGAAAAAAGAATATAACTATTAAATATTTCTAAATACATTTAAGACTTTAATTAAAATATTGCTATATTTTTCAGCCAAACATTTACTGCCAGCACACCACATGACAAGTATCCCACTAAACGCTGAAGATGCAGCTGGCAAGTGAGTAAGGCAAGGTCATTGCTCTCATAAAGATTGCTTTCCAGAGAGGCAGAAAGACACAGACTAGAGGCAGGATAAGTGTTAACTGGTAAATCACTCAATTTGTCACTTTCTGAACATTTCGTATAAGACAGACATAACTTACTAATAGAAATTTTGGTAAAATTCGTAAGTAAAATAACTGAGACTAATGCTTCTTATACACACTTTAAAAAATGTTTATTTCTTTAATGGTTAGAGTTCTCTTAGATTTTCTATTTCCTTCAGTCAACTTTGGTCATTTATATTTTTCTAGAAAACTAGAAATTCTAAATTAACCAGAAATTCTAAATTTAATTCAAATTTTTGAATTCATATTTTTGGACTAAACCTGTTCAAAGTTGCTATTATAATTTTCAAAAATCTCAACATAAGTCCTTTACATTTCTAACACTATTAGTGTGTACTGCTTCTACCATTTCTTGACCAGTTTTATCAGGGGAATTTGCAAAAGTTAAAATACTGGCTCCATTATTTATAAGTTGTGTGGACTTAAGGTTTTAACTTCTCTGAGTTTTCCTGAATTTTTAAGTAGGAATAAGAATATACTTTTCCCAAAGATTATTGAAGGAATTAAATGTGATAATACATGTAAAGAACTTAGAACATGCTTGGGGAATAATAAGTGCTCACAAATAGTACATATTAAGTATGGACTTATTTTTATGCCCCTTGTTTGGAATACAGTATGTTTCTTCAATCTAAAATCTCAGCATATTCCTTAATCTTCAAAAACTTAACAGCCTTTATCCTCCTTTCAGATATTGTCTTTGATTCATTCTCTCTCTCCTCTAGCTCTAAAATTTCTAGAAGTTGGACTCTCTAATTCTGTGTGTCATGTTAACATTTTATAAATATTTTTTTCTTTATGTATCTGTGCTATTTTCTGGGTGGTATCCACAAATCCCTCTCCCAATTAACTAATTCCCTCTTTAAATAATTATACTAACCTACAGTAAGAAATACATTGTAGCACATAGAAAGAATGCAAAAGTTTGGTGAATAAAAATCACTGACATTTTAATTTCAATTACTGTATTTTTTCATTGCTAAGCATTTGGTCTCTGTCAAGTCTCCCTGTTCCTCTTTCCTATTACACAAGTTGTCCATACTGGGAATGATTAATCACTAATAATTTTAAATGAACTTGGTTTAAAAAACATTTTTTTAGTTGTAGTATAGCTGATTTACAATATTAGTTTCAGTTGTATAGCACAGTGATTCTACATTTTTATAGATTATACTCCATTATAAGTTATTACAAGATAATGACTATAACTCCCTATGCTACACAGTATATTCTTGTTGCTTATCTATTTTATACATAGTAGCTTGTATCTCTCAATCCCATATGCTCAATCTGCCCCTCTCCTCTTTCCTCTCCACTTTGGTAACCACTAGCTTATCTTCTGTATCTGTGAGTCTCAGACTTGTTATACTGTTTCTTCAAGGTTTTTCTATTATCTCTCGCTCTTGTTGTACTTATTCTCTTGCCTATTGTGTCTACTCATTTTCTGCATGAGGCTTGTTTCCTACAGTCTACAATGTTTATAACCTTCAGCAGAGGTTGCTTTATTTCACTGGATCTTTGAATGCCCTGAGCTATGAAAGCATACTTAAAGGACAGAAACATGCTCATTTGCTTTTGCCAGGCCCCAAGGAACTTCACTGTTCCCTGACCAGGGACATGAGAAAGAAGTTCATCTATACAGAGTCTGTATGAACCTTTGTGTTTATTTCACATTATTATTTTAATTATGATTTCACCATCATTATAGGAATTCCTGGCTGCAGTGAGCAAATAAATCTAATATTCTTTAGATGTTTTTCTCTTAAATAAAAAAACATTCAATTAATTCCTGAAATGTACACTCCTATCCCAAGTACTGGCGATTCTAATCTACTCTATAAATCATCTTTTTAATAAAGAGCTATAATATATGATGTGTATCTTCAGAAGTAATCATAATGATAATAAATATATTTGGGCAGCATGTTAAGAGTTTATGTAGTCTTTTAAGTAAACTTAAAATACAGTGTCTTTCCTTTGTTTCTCACATCCTGGGAAGATGATAGAGTCAGAACTATAACCCTCGTTTTATACATAAAGATCTGAGGCCCAAAGCTGTTGGCTTAGGTGCACACAGAGAAATATACTACATACTCACTTATTATTAATTAGTAGTATGTATATCTACATTCTTCTGTTTCTGATAAGTTTTTTTTCTTTCCTGCTAATTCTGGATATTAAATCCTATGATAGTCCCCACTTTATTTTATTGCTTCAATGATTAGTATAAAAATACTAAGACTACAAATCTACAAGGCACATAATACTGCTACAAGCATTATGAAAACATCATGTAATCTCTATTCTAAAACATATCTATCACAGTCAATGTTTCTATTCTCAGGATGGATCTCCCAAATAACACCAAAAGAAACCTACTGGTAATCATGCAGAAAAGTAAGTTATGAAATCACTACAAACACAGTTGCCCAAATAAAATATCTGTTCATCTGAGTATTACCTTTAGTTGAAGTATCTGTATTTGTGGCACCAAATGTGACTAAATTTTAATTCAAATTTAATCTCTGGGTGTCTGTTAAATTTTCTAAAAAAGATTACACTGTGATGTTGCTCTGAAACAGAAAGTAAGAATACAAAAAGAGTTCACTGTCACATACAAGGTAAGATGTTTATACACAGTGGGAAAATGTGAACTCTTTAAGAATTGCTGACTTCCAATGCCAGGACAGAATTTATGCATCAGGGAAAACTCAGATATATTCTTTTCCAAGCATTCCAATGACGCACCACTGATAGATTAATTTTCTGAAATATGTCTCTGGTCTTATTATTCTCCTGTTCAAGAATCTGTAATGGTTTCTTATTACTCAATTCAAATACACACTTTATACAACTTTCAAGGCCATCCACTATCTGGCTTCATAAATTTATGCAATTTAAATTTCCATTCTTCTCCACTTCTACCCCCTTGAGTCTCTGCTTCAGTCAGGTCATTCTCGTAGGGGAAGCCCCCATCTGACCTACACCCCTGTCTGGATCTGTTCACTTCCCCCACCCCATCCTCTTCATGCTAACAAGTAAAATTCTACCCTACCCTTCAAAGCAATTCAAGTCTTAATCTACTTCATCTTCAGCTCCTGCTGTAGCTAGAGGCACTATTATATAAATTCAACAATACTAAGCTATTTATTTCTTAAATATTGCTTTTTCTTAACTTATCTTAAGAGCCTTGGAATACCATCAAGCCTTTCTCTTATACACTAGAAGACAGAAATTCTGTTAGAGAAAAAAAAAAGGAGGACTTATGAAATAGGAAACTAAACCTCAGAGAAATTAAATGAAATGTCCAGATCAGAAAGCTAAATATAAATAGTTCAACCTAGACAAAAGGCCATCTAAGTGAGCTTCACCTCCAATTTAGTATTGACACATGAGGTACAGCGCAAAAAAAAAAGGTATGTAGCAAACCCTGGTCCTACTTTGCTTTTTAACTTATATAAAAAATAAAATCACAAAAGAGGCATTATATACTTTTGTGACTTGTGTGTTAACCCACTGACATTCCTCTTTCCCAATTAGACTAAACGTTTATGAACTCTGAATTAAAGTTCCAATACAAATTAGGGGTGGCTACTGGGAGGAGAGGAGAGAATTAGTTATGGACTTGCTTACAGTCACAAACTTGTATTTAACCCTGGTAAGGCAGCCTTAAGAGTTTCTCTTGGGTGCTATTTACACATTTCTTTTCTGACTACAATCATGCAATACGATTCCATTTGGGATTTCTAGTAAAGTTGGAATGCTGTATTCCCTAAAGAACGAACACTGTTTAGCTTTAAAAAAAAAAAAAAAAAAGAATGTGATACTTCTGGTCAAAAGTTCTCTTTCTGGAATTCGTGATAAATGAAAACAATTTTGGCTGTTCCTATGTCATTATGTATCCCACAAGCAACGTGTGATTTCTCATGTCACTACAACCTGGTTATTCACTGAAACAACTGATCTTATTACAAAACAAGTTTAAAAAAAAAACAAACAAAGCCTCCTTCAGTTCCTGCCTTGATTCATTATTAGAATTCACCTTTCCTTTCACCTCACCCACAATCCCAGATATTGAATGCCAAATGCTGGTCTCACTGAAAGACAGGACATTAGACAATTCAAACATCAGCGAAATTGAATTCAGTTATCCTTAGTCACTGACTGATGACTCTATTCCTATTTGCACATTTTTAAAGTACTACTATGTCCTTCCCGGAAGTTCTTTTTGCATTCCAGATTACAACAGAGACTGAAGCACAACAAAGAAAAAATGCAAAAAGGCAAATGTCAGGACAAGACTTGGAAGCAGATACACAAATGTAGGTAAGCTTGGGTCAAATTCCTATTCAATGAAATGTTAACCTTTAATAGAAATTTAAATAAAATTTTGAATACTTTATTTAGCCTATAACGCAACTTAATTCTGCCTTAGTACCAAATTCAAAATGTGATCAAAAAGTGTACACTATAACGTATATAAGAAGAAAGTATTTACAAAGCATTTTAAAGATTCTGTAATAAACAATATTTGATTGTAACATACACTCTGTTTTTCTGTCATGTGATAATAGGAAATCTTACCATCAATTTTTTGAAATTGATGATAAGTAACTAAATCTATTTGCTCTCTCCCCCCACCAAAAATCAGAGGTGATATGATTAAAGTACTCAAAAATTTATTTCTAAAATTCACCTAGAGGAGCTTCAAAAACCGAACACTTTTATATGAATACCAGAAAATACATTCACACAGCTGTACACATTCTGTATCTAAACTGAACAGAGTTCATTTCACAAATGACAATTGTCTTTACTATTGCTGATTACCTGCTGGGAGCACACACACACACACACAAAACCTTCCTCTGTCAAAGTCACATCTGCAGGAAAAAGGTTACTTAAAAAAAGAACAGTCTGCTATTTCAAGTTTATATACTGCCAGTAGATATTTTGCAATGCTAAGGACAAAAACTGACTTCAAAGAAATAGCTTTCTATTTGCATATATTTAAGGCAGAAATTAAAAGAAGCTTACTCCTTGGGAGAAAAGTTATGAGCAACTTAGATCGCATATTCAAAAGCAGAGACATTACTTTGCCAACTAAGGCTCGTCTAGTCAAGGCAATGGTTTTTCCAGTGGTCATGTATGGATGTGAGAGTTGGACTGTGAAGAAGGCTGAGCACCGAAGAATTGATGCTTTTGAACTGTGGTGTTGGAGAAGACTCTTGAGAGTCCCTCGGACTGCAAGGAGATCCAACCAGTCCATTCTGAAGGAGATCAGCCCTGGGATTTCTTTGGAAGGAATGATGCTAAAGCTGAAACTCCAGTACTTTGGCCACCTCATGCAAAGAGTTGACTCACTAGAAGACTTTGATGCTGGGAGGGATTGGGGGCAGGAGGAGAAGGGGACGACAGAGGATGAGATGGCTGGACGGCATCACGGGCTCGATGGAGGTGAGTCTGAGTGAACTCCGGGAGCTGGTAATGGGCAGGGAGGCCTGGCATGCTGCGATTCATGGGGTCGCAAAGAGTCGGACACGACTGAGTGACTGAACTGAACTGAAAGCAGAAATTCCATACTCAGAAAATTTAAATGATATCTGTACTATTAATAAATTTCACTGAAGAAGTCTGTCACCTTTACCTGAGACTCTGATTTGCACCATAATTTCTAAAACGTTGTAATGACAAAAATTATCTTGGTACTCCCCTTATCCCTTGCCTTTTGCATCAAATATATTCACCATTTATAATTCTCATGTGTAAATACTAGTATCAACAACAAACTAGAGACAAATTTTATTTTGAAAATCCAGAAATGATAATATGGATATATGTAATAAAAACTGTTGAAAGTATAAAAGAACAATATAATTCTAGTTGAATAGCATTTAGCCTTTCAATTAAGCCAAAGTTTACGTTAAATGTTACTTAACCATATATATATACTACTTAATTATATATATACATATATATACACACACACACACACACATATATAAAATTCTTATAATGTAGGCATTGATGAAAATCATCTACCAGACAGCCTGATTATTTTGCTTTTACAAATTTCTTCAAAATACTATTAAAAGAGTTCTCAGATTTCAACTCTTATGGGTGAATTAATAAATCATTTTTTCAGTCACTTAGTCATGTCCAGCTCATTGCGACCCCATGAATCACAGCATGCCAGGCCTCCCTGTCCATCACCATCTCCTAGAGTTCACTCACACTCACGTCCATCGAGTCCGTGACGCCATCCAGCCATCTCATCCTCTGTTGTCCCCTTCTCCTCCTGCCCACAATCCCTCCCAGCATCAGAGTCTTTTCCAATGAGTCAACTCTTCGCATGAGGTGGCCAAAGTACTGGAGTTTCAGCTTTAGCATCATTCCTTCCAAAGAAATCCCAGGGCTGATCTCCTTCAGAATGGACTGGTTGGATCTCCTTGCAGTCCGAGGGACTCTCAAGAGTCTTCTCCAACACCACAGGTCAAAAGCATCAATATTTCGGCACTCAGCCTTCTTCACAGTCCAACTCTCACATCCATACATGACCACTGGAAAAACCATAGCCTTGACTAGATGGACCTTAGTCGGCAAAGTAATGTCTCTGCTTTTGAATATACTATCTAGGTTGGTCATAACTTTTCTTCCAAGGAGTAAGCATCTTTTAATTTCATGGCTCCAATCACCATCTGCAGTGATTTTGGAGCCCCCCAAAATAAAGTCTGACACTGTTTCCACTGTTTCCCCATCTATTTCCCATGAAGTGATGGGACCGGATGCCATGATCTTCGTTTTCTGAATGTTGAGCTTTAAGCCAACGTTTTCACTCTCCTCTTTCACTTTCATCAAGAGGCTTTTTAGCTCCTCTTCACTTTCTGCCATAAGAGTGGTGTCATCTGCATATCTGAGGTTATTGATATTTCTCCCGGCAATCTTGATTCCAGCCTGTGTTTCTTCCAGTCCAGCGTTTCTCATGATGTACTCTGCATATAAGTTAAATAAGCAGGGTGACAATATACAGCCTTGACGTACTCCTTTTCCTATTTGGAACCAGTCTGTTGTTCCATGTCCAGTTCTAACTGTTGCTTCCTGACCTGCATACAGATTTCTCAAGAGGCAGGTCAGGTGATCTGGTATTCCCATCTCTTTCAGAATTTTCCACAGTTTATTGTGATCCACACAGTCAAAGGCTTTGGCATAGTCAATAAAGCAGAAATAGATGTTTTTCTGGAACTCTCTTGCTTTTTCCATGATCCAGCGGATGTTGGCAATTTGATCTCTGGTTCCTCTGCCTTTTCTAAAACTAGCTTGAACATCAGGGAGTTCACGATTCACGTATTGCTGAAGCCTGGCTTGGAGAATTTTGAGCATTACTTTACTAGCATGTGAGATGAGTGCAATTGTGTGGTAGTTTGAGCATTCTTTGGCATTGCCTTTCTTTGAGATTGGAATGAAAACTGAACTTTTCCAGTCCTGTGGCCACTGCTGAGTTTTCCAAATTTGGTGGCATATTGAGTGCAGCACTTTCACAGCATCATCTTTCAAGATTTGAAACAGCTCAACTGGAATTCCATCACCTCCACTAGCTTGGTTCGTAGTGATGCTTTCTAAGGCCCACTTGACTTCACATTCCAAGATGTCTGGCTCTAGATTAGTGATCACATCATCATGATTATCTGGGTCGTGAAGATCTTTTTTGTACAGTTCTTCCGTGTATTCTTGCCACCTCTTCTTAATATCTTCTGCTTCTGTTAGGTCCATACCATTTCTGTCCTTTATCGAGCCCATCTTTGCATGAAATGTTCCCTTGGTATCTCTAATTTTCTTGAAGAGATCTCTAGTCTTTCCCATTCTGTTGTTTTCCTCTATTTCTTTGCATTGATCACTGAAGAAGGCTTTCTTTTCTCTTCTTGCTATTCTTTGGAACTCTGCATTCAGATGCTTGTATCTTTCCTTTAGTAAGTTAGAATTTAACAGTAGGTGAACCAAACAATACTTAATTTCCAGGAAAGAAATTATTTACAAGATCACATGACATCATCTACTTTGCAGCTTGTCTTATAATTTTGTTTTTTTAAAAAGTTTTTATGCGTTTTTTTTGTTGTTGTTGTTCGTCTGTTTATTTCAGTGGTTTCCAAACCTGCTGTAGGATCACCTG
The DNA here is from genome assembly GCF_023091745.1 of Budorcas taxicolor. Taxonomy (NCBI): domain Eukaryota; kingdom Metazoa; phylum Chordata; class Mammalia; order Artiodactyla; family Bovidae; genus Budorcas; species Budorcas taxicolor. Next base: position 41,971,172 of record NC_068924.1, on the reverse strand, counting down.
GGAGGCTTTTAAAATATTTCAATGCCAGGACCAAATCATAAAAATCATTATTCTCTTGGCAAGCAGGCCTCTTTATATATTATTTCGATTTTTTTAACTGTAGTACAAGTATATAACAATTTGCCATCTTAACTATTTTTCTTTAAATTTTGTGTAGCAAAATCTGTGTCAGTCATGCTCTCCCCAATATATTTTTTAAATCAGTTATTTTAATTGGAGCCTAATTACTTTACAATATTGTGGCGGTTTTTGCCATACATTAACATGAATTAGTCACAGGTGTGCACGTGTCCCTCCATCCCAAATCACCGCCCACCTCCCTCCCCATCCCATCCCTCTGGGTTGTCCCACTGGACTGGCTTTGAGAGTCCTGTTTCACACATCAAACTTGGACTGGTCATCTATTTCACATATGGTAATATACACGTTGCCATTTCCTTCTCCAGGGAATCTTCCCAACCCAGGGATCGAACCCAGGTCTCTCACATTGTAGACAGATGCTTTACCGTCTGAGCCACCAGGGAAGAGTAATATACATGTTTCAATGTTATTCTCTCAAATCATCCCACCCTTGCCTTCTCCCACAGAGTCCAAAGGTCTGTTTTTTATATCTGTGTCTCTTTTGCTGTCTTTGCACATAGGGTCATTGTTACCATCTTTCTAAATTCCATATATATGCCTTAGTATACTGTATTGGTGTTACTTTCTGACTTTCTTCACTCTGTATAATAGGCTCCAGTTTCATCCACCTCATTAGAACTGGCTCAAATGTGTTCTTTTTAATAGCTGAGTAATATTCCATTGTGTATATGTACCACAACTATCTTATCCATTCATCTGCCAATGGACATCTAGGTTGCTTCCATGTACTAGCTGTTGTAAACAGTGCTGCAAAGAACATTGGGGTACACGTGTCTCTTTCAATTCTGGTTTCCTTGGTGTGTATGCACAGCAGTAGGATTGCTGGGTCATATGGCAATTCTATTCCAGTTATTAAAGGAATCTCCACACTGTTCTCCATAGCAGCTGTACTAGTCTGCATTCCCACCAACAGCGTAAGAGGGTTTCCTTCTCTCCACACCCTCTCCAGCATTTATTGTTTGTAGACTTTTTGATAGCAGCCATTCTGACCAGCATGAGATAGTACCTCATTGGGGTTTTGATCTGCATTTCTCTGATGATGAGTGATGTTGAGCATCTTTCCATGTGTTTATGAGTCATCTGTATGTCTTCTTTGGAGAAATGTCTGTTTAGTTCTTTGGCCCATTTTTTGATTGGGTTGCTTATTTTTCTGGTATTGAGCTGCATGAGCTGCTTGTATGTTTTTGAGATTAATTCAATGTAACTATTTTTATATTTATATTTATACAGTGGAAGTGACAAATAGGTTCAAGGGGTTAGATCTGATAGACAGAGTGCCTGAAGAACAATGGACGGAGGTTCGTGACATTGTACAGGAGGCAGGAATCAAGACCATTCCCAAGAAAAAGAAATGCAAAAAGGCAAAATGGTTATCTGAGGAGGCGTTACAAATATCTATGAAAAGAAGAGAAGTGAAATGAAGTCGCTCAGTCGTGTCTGACTCTTTGCGACCCCATAGACTGTAGACCACCAGGATCCTCCATCCATGGAATTTTCTAGGCAAGAGTACTGGAGTGGGTTGCCATTTCCTTATCCAGGGGATCTTCCTGACCCGGGGAACAAACCTGGGCTTCCCACATTGCAGGCAGACACTTTACCTTCTGAGCCACCAGGGAATCCCGAAAAGAAGAGAAGTGAAAGGCAAAGGAGAAAAGGAAAGATATATCCATTTGAATGCAGAGTTCCAAAGAATAGCAAGGAGAGATAAGAAAGGCTTCCTCAGCAATCAAAGCAAAGAAATAGAGGAAAACAACAGAATGGGAAAGTCTACAGATCTTTTCAAGAAAATTAGAGGTACCAAGAGAACAATTCATGCAAAGATGTGCACAATAAAAGGACAGAAATTGTATGGACCTAACAGAAGCAGAAGATATTAAGGAGAGGTGGCAAGAATACACAGAAGAACTGTACAAAAAAGAATTCCATGACCCATATAATCACAACACTGTGATCACCAACCTAGAGCCAGACATCCCAGAATGTGAAGTCAAGTGGGCCTTAGGAAGCATCACTACCAACAAAGCTAGTGGGGGTGATGAAATTCCAGTTGAGCTATTTCAAATCCTAAAAGATGATGCTGTGGAAGAGCTGCACTCAATATGGTAGCAAATTTGGAACTCAGCAATGGCCACAGGAATGGAAAAGGTCAGTTTTCATTCCAATCTCAAAGAAAGGCAATGCCAAAGACTGCTCAAACTACTGCACAACTGCACTCATCTCACGTTAGCAAAGTAATGCTCAAAATTTTCCAAGCCTGGCTTCAACAGCATGTGAACCGTGAACTTCCAGATGTTCAAGCTGGTTTTAGAAAAAGCAGAGGAACCAGAGATCAAATTACCAAGATCCCTTGGATCATCGAAAAAGCAAGATAGTTCCAGAAAAATATCTACTTCTGCTTTATTGACTACACCAAAGTCTTTGACTATGTGGACCACAACAAACTGTGGAAAATTTTCAAGGGATGGGAATACCAGACCACCTGACCTGCCTCTTGAGAAATCTGTATACAGGTCAAGAAGCAACAGTTAGAACTGGACAAATTACAAGAGAATGGTTCCAAATCGGGAAAGGAGTACATCAAGGCTGTATATTGGAGAAGGCAATGGCATCCCACTCCAGTACTTTTGCCTGGAAAATCCCATGGACAGAGGAGCCTGGAAGGCTGCAGTCCATGGGGTTGCTGAGGGTCGGACACAACTGAGCGACTTCACTTTCCCTTTTCACTTTCATACACTGGAGAAGGAAATGGCAACCCACTCCAGTGTTCTTGCCTGGAGAATCCCAGGGACGGGGGAACCTGGTGGGCTGCCGTCTATGGGGTCGCAAAGAGTCGGACACGACTGAAGTGACTTAGTAGTAGTAGTAGTAGTAAGGCTGTATATTGTCACCCTGCTTATTTAAATTATATGCAGAGTACATCATGAGAAACGCTGCGCTGGATGAAGCACAAGCTGGAATCAAAGTTGCCTAGAGAAATATCAATAACCTCAGATATTCAGATGACACAACCCTTATGGCAGAAAGTGAAGACGAACTAAAAAGTTTCTTAATGAAGGTGGAAGAGAAGAGTGAAAAAGTTGGCTTAAAACTCAACATTCATGGCATCTGGTCCCATCACTTCATGGTAGATAGATGGGGAAACAATGGAAACAGTGACAGACTATTTTGGGGGGTTCCAAAATCATTGCAGATGGTGACTGCAGCCATGAGATTAAAAGACACTTGCTCCTTGGAAGAAAAGTTATGACCAACCTAGACAGCATATTAAAAAGCAGAGACATTACTTTGCCAACAAAGGGCCATCTAGTCAAAGCTATGGTTTTTCCATTAGTCATGTATGGATGTGAGAGTTGGATTATAAAGAAAGCTGAGCGCTGAAGAACTGATGCTTTGGAACTGTGGTGTTGGAGAAGACTCTTGAGAGTCCCTTGGACTGCAAGGAGATACAACTAGTCCATCCTAAAGGAAATCAGTCCTAAATATTCATTGGAAGGACTGATGTTGAAGCTGAAACTACAATACCTTGGCCACCTGATGTGAAAAACTGAGTCACTGGAAAAGACCTTGATGCTGGGAAAGATTGAAGGCAGGAGGAAAAGGGGACGACAGAGAATGAGATGGTTGGATGGCATCACCGACTCCACGGACTTGAGTTTGAGTGAACTCCTGAAGTTGGCGATTTACAGGGAGGCCTGGCCTGCTGCAGTCCATGGCATCACAAAGAGTAGAACACAACTGAGGGACTGAGCTGAACTATTTTTAACAGTACAGTTCAATAGTGTTAACTGTATTTACACTGTTAGGCAACAGATGTCTAGAACTTTATACATGACTGAAATTCTACATCCACTAAACGTCTCACCATTTCCTCCAGCCACCCATCCTCCCACGCCCTAAGCCATGGCAAACACCATTTTCCTTTCTGTTTCTAAGTGTGTGGCTGCTTTAGAGTTCTTACCTAAGTATAAGCACTCAATGAACCTCAATGTTCATTCATGTTATTCATGTGACAAGATTTCCTTTTTTAAAAATTTCCTTCTTTTTTAAGGCCAATGTTTCACTTATATATATGCCACTTTTTCTTTCTCCATTCATTAATCAATGGACATTTGGGTAGCTTACCCTTTTTAGCTATTGTGGACAATGCTGCTTTGAACATGGGCATAGAAATATCTCCTTGAGACTCTGCTTTCAATTATTCTGGGTATTTATCCAGAAGTAGAACTGCTAGATCATATGGTAATGTTATTGTTTAATTTTTTGAGAAACCGCCATATTGTTTTCCACTGTACCTGAACCATTTTACACTTCCACCAACAGTGCTCAAAGTTCCAAATTCTCCACATCCTTGCTAACACTTGCTATCTCCTGGTTTGGGGAAAGTAATCATCCTAATGGCAGTGAGGTGTCTTGCTGTGCGTTTGATTTGTATTTCCCTGTGATGGTTGGCAACATTCAAAGAATTATCTCTTTTCAAAGATATGGAATTGACTGACATTCAGAAGAAAAAATAATCAAGCACCAAAAGGCAAGGGTTGAAATACACTTAGAGAATAGCCAGAACCTTCAGCTAAGACTGGTTTGCCTCTTCCATCCTACTCAGTCTTCTTCCTTCCTTGCACCTTTTCAGCCTCTCCATTTTCTATACAGTTTTTCCTCCTTCACTTTCATTCTGTGCTTAAGAAAGGATTAAATATGAAGCTGGAAATGTTTATTATTTTTCCCCGGGTCATTTACATATAAAGTCTTAACATCGTTATAGAAAAGATTTTTTATTTTCACTTGGTAAGAAGCTTTAAGCCACAACTCTGAAGCAGAGGTGCTCAAGGGCTGATGCCCTCACAAGCCAGTTTGAAAGATGACTGACTCGCAGTTGGTCACTTCTTTCGCCTAGGGCTGACCATTTTAGAAACACGACAACCAATACTGACATAAGAATATTCTTTGGTACCCACCAAGCAGTTACTTAGAGACCTGTAGAATAAACTGTGCATCTCTTATGTATTTTAGAGTTTAGAGCTAGAACTAAAGCAGGTCCTGAAAATTTGAATTATGAGAATTTTCCAACATCATCACTGGTTCATTACCCTCAATTATGCAGAATACAACCAAGACCCTAAAAATAGGTCAAACAAGCAAAAATGAAGAAGCAAACAAAACAAAAAACAAAAACAAAAAACAAAATAGACAAAAACAAAAAAAACTTTGTTAAAATGTATCTAATTTCCTCATAGGATAACCCTTTGAAGCTTACTGAGTTACTGGAAAGTATCAGTTAACACACAATTTTAGCAAATATAATGAAATGATTTTCTAATCATTTACGTTTTACAAATGTAAATACACTGAGGTTGAAGATGGAGACATGTAACTATGAACAAGCACAATCATCTAGGCTGGCCCTTTTACATACACATTGCATATTACAAACATCACTTATTACACCATGTTATTAGAACTGGTATTCATATTGAATAGTTTTACTCATTAAAGACTGAATAACATTAGAATGCAATTATAGAAACTGCACGGCTTGCAACCTGTGCAGCTGTAGTGCACGCACAGACACACACACACCTTATCTACACCTTTCTTCTGCTTTCTGCCAGCAGCTACTCAATTTTGACTCTCTCATGAGTCACCACATAAGTAGCTCTTTACTTTGGGTTTACCCTTCCCTGCCTAGTTTCACCATTCCAACCACCTGACTCAACTGAAGGAAACCTTCCCTCCATTTTCCCTACTGAAAGGAAAGAATGCTTCAGGATTAGAGAATCTACAAAACTGAATCTAAGAACATTCAGCTTGGAAAGAGAAAGGCAGAAAGAAAGATGACTGAGGAAAAGAAATGGGAGTGAGAAGTGAGACACAAGGCCTAGCTCACAAAAACAATCTGCCGAGTAGAAATATTTATTCTTCCTCTCTTAATTGCTTATTTATGACAGATACGTGCGGGGATAACATACTATTAATACCTGTTCTGCTTTCTACCTCTTCGAAATCAGTAGAAAAAAACTGAAAGTTATTCCTATTATCTGAGTAGTTTTATAAAACCCTACAAACCAATGCTTTGTTTAGGTTTCTTATACATTATTTGCCCTTCTTTGCTATCTTCATTAGGTTTTCTGTATTACTGCTCAAAGTGATGCTGCTTTCATATAATTTATTGCGATGCATTCAGTTCTATATTTTCAATATTTTAGAATTTTTACAACAATTTAAGAATTATCTGTTGCTTGTTAATGAGCTACACTAGAAAGGGCAGAAAGCCAATAAAACTATATGGGCATACTGCCCCTTTCTATAACAAATCTTTAACAACTCTTTTCTTAACTATTTTAACAAATTTTTACCTTGGAAAAATTTTAGCCTTACAAAAAAAGTTGCTTATTTAACTCATATGCAGAGTACATCATGAGAAACACTGGGCTAGAAGAACCACAAGCTGGAGTCCAGATGGCTGGGAGAAATATCAATAACCTCAGATATGCAGATGACACCACCTTTATGGCAGAAAGTGAAGAAGAACTAAAGAGCCTCTTGATGAAAGTGAAAGAAGAGAGTGAAGAAGTTGGCTTAAAGCTCAACATTCAGAAAACTAAGATCATGGCATCCGGTTCCATCACTTCGTGGCAAATGGATGGGGAAACAGTGGCAGACTGTATTTTCTGGGCTCCAAAATCACTGCAGATGGTGATTGCAGCCATGAAATTAAAAGACGCTTGTTCCTTGGAAGAAAAGTTACGACCAACCTAGACAACATTAAAAAGTAGAGACGTTACTTTGCCAACAAAGGGCCATCTAGTCAAGGCTATGGTTTTTCCAATAGTCATGTATGGATGTGAAAGGTGGACTATAAAGAAAGCTGGGCACTAAAGAATTTATGCTTTTGAACTGTGGTGTTGGAGAAGTCTCTTGAGAGTCCCTTGGACTGCAAGGAGTTCAGTATGGACTGCAACCAGTCCATACTAAAGGAGAGCAGTCCTGAGTGTTCATTGGAACACTGGAAGGACTGACGTTGAAGCTGAAACCCCAATCCTTTGGCCACCTAATGCGAAGACCTGACTCATTAGGAAAGACCCTGACGCTGGGAAAGACTGAAGGCAGCAGGAGAAGTGGACGACAGAAGATGAGATGGTTGGATGGCATCACCGACTCAATGGACATGGGTTTTGGTAGGCTCCGGGAGTTGGTGATGGACAGGGAGGCCTGGCGTGCTGCAGTTCATGGGGTCGCAAAGAGTCATACACGACTCAGTGACTGAACTGAACTGATATTCTTTACTGGTTTCCTCTAAACATATTATATAGGAAGGAAAGTCGCTCAGTCATGTCTGACTCTTTGCGACCCCATGGACTGTAGCCCACCAGCCTTCTCAGTCCATGGGATTTTCCAGGCAAGAGTACTGGAGTGGGTTGCCATTTCCTTCTCCAGGGGATCTTCCCGACCCAGAGATCGAACCCGGGTCTCCCACATTGGAGGCAGACGCTTTAACCTCTGAGCCACCAGGGAAGTCAAACATATTATATAGCCATGGTACATTTGTTCCAGTTAAGAAACTGCCATCAGTAAAATATTAAGCTACAGATTCTATCCAGATTCTTATTTGTCCGCCTGTGTGCGTTTTTCTATTTCAGGATACCAAAACGCATTTGGTGTCATGACTCCTCAGTCTCCTATGATTCATGAATGTTACAACATGACTTATTACTGGTGATGTAAATCAACGTTGATGACTTGGATAGTATCAGTTTTTTTTTTTTTCCAATTTATCTGTTATCAATCTGTTCAGGTTTTCTACAGCTTAATTTCATTCTGAAGATTTATGTTTTGTTTAACAAATAATCTGCCTCACTGAGATTTTTCTAACTGTACATGTTTAAACTGCATAAAATATTTTACTCTTTATTGTTAATATCCTCTAAACCTGCAGATATATTGTGTATCTCAATCCTGAAGCAGTATATTAATGTTTTCTTTCTTCTTTTCTTATAAATACGTATTTTAGATTGGCCTATTTTGCACTTTTTTTTTTTAGTTTTTATATCAATCAATTATATTTTTTGGCTTTCTAATTTACTATCATGATGGTGTGGTCACTCACCTTAAGCCAGACATCCTGGAGTACAAAGTCAAGAGCGTCTTAAGAAGCATTACTAAAACAAAGCAAGTGAAATGACCAAACTAAGCTATTTAAAATCTTAAAAGATGACACCGTTAAAGTGTTATACTCAATATGTCAGCAAATTTGGAAAACTCAGCAGTGGCCACAGGACTGGAAAAGGTCAGTTTTCATTCCAATCCAAAGAAGGGCAATGCCAAAGAATGTTCAATCTACTATACAACTGGGCTCATCTAACGTGCTACCAAGGTCATGCTCAAAATTCTTCAAGCTAGGCTTCAACAGTACATGAACTAAGACCTCCCAGGTGTACAAGCTTGGCTTTGAAGAGGCTGAAGAACCAGAGATCAAACTGCCAACATTTGCTGGATCATGGACAAAGCAAGGGAGTTTCAGAAAAACATCTGCTTCATTGACTACACTAAAGCTTTTGTGTGAATCACAACAAACTGTGGGAAACTGTCAAGAAGCAATAGTTAGAACCAGACATAGAACAAGGGACTAGTTCAAAACTGGGAAAGGAGTACATCAAAACTGTATATTTTCACCCTGCTTATTTAACTTATATGCAGAATATATCATGTAAAATGCTGGGCTGTATTAATCACAAGTTGGAATCACCTGCCAGAAGAAATAACAACCAAAGGCATACAGATGATACCACTCTAATGGTAGAAAGTGAAGAGGTACTAAAGAGCCTCTTGATGAAAGTGAAAGAGGAGAGTGAGAAAACTGGCTTGAAACTCAACATTCTAAAAACTAAGATCATGGCATCTAGTCCCATCACTCCACAGCAAATAGAAGGAGAAAAAATGGAAGCAATGACAGATCTTTTCTTGGGCTCCAAAATCACTACAGACAGTGACTGCAGCCATGAAATTAAAAGACACCTACTCCTTAGAAGGAAAGCTATGACAAATCTAGACAGCACTTAAAAAGCAGAGACATCACTTTGCCAACAAAGGTCCATCTAGTCAAAGCTATGGTTTTTCCAATAGTTATGTAGGGATGTGAGAGTTGGATCATAAAGAACGCTCTGTGCCAAAGAACTGATGCCTTCAAATTGTGGTACTGGAAAAGACTGGAGAGTCCCTTGGACTGCAAGGAGGTCAAACCAGTCAATCCTAAAGGAAATCAACCCTGAATATTCATCGGAAGGTCTGTTGCTGAAGCTCTGGTACTTTGGCCACCTGATACGAGGAACAGACTCACTGGAAAAGACTCTGACACTGGGGAATACTGAAGGCAAAAGGAAAAGGGGGTGGCAGAGGATGAAATGGTTAAGACAGCATCACTGACTCAATGGACATGCTGCTGCTGCTGCTAAGTCACTTCAGTCATGTCCGACTCTGTGCGACCCCATAGACGGCAGCCCACCATGCTCCCCCATTCCTGGGATTCTCCAGGCAAGAACACTGAGTGGGTTGCCATTTCCTTCTCCAACACATGAACATGAAAGTGAAAAGCCAAAGTGAAGTCGCTCAGTCGTGTCCGACTCTCAGCAACCCCATGGACTGCAGCCTACCAGGCTCCTCCGTCCATGGGATCGTCCAGGCAAGAGTACTGGAATGGGTTGCCATTGCCTTCTCCCAACGGACATGAATCTGAGCAAATTCAGGGAGATAGTGGAGGACACAAGAGCCTGGTATGCAACAGTCCCTGAAGTCACAAAGAGTCATACACGAGTTAGCAACTGAACAACAACAATAACAATTTACTATCATCTTTTAACTCCATTATTTATCAAAGAAGTCATATTTAGATCTGGACAGATGGCCAGGGTATTGACAGATCAGAAAGTGATGGGACTTAAATGCGGGATGTAAAATATGACATAAATGAACTTATTCATGAAACAGAAACATATTAAACATAGAGAAGACTTGTGTTTACCCAGGGTGGTTGGGGGAAGTGGCAGAGGAATGGACTGGGAGTCTGTAGGGTTACTAGGTGTAAACTATTATATATAGAATTGATAAACAACAAAGTCCTACTCTATAGCACAGGGGACTATATTCAATATCCTGTAATAAACCATAACAGAAAAGAATATGAAAAATATATGTATATATAACTTAATTACTTTGCTGCACAGCAGAAACTAGTACAACATTGTAAATCCACTATACTTCAATAAAAAATATATTTAAAAAAAAGTGATTGGAAGACAAACCAATAAAGCAGACAACCAAAGCCATAGAGGATTAGGAAAAAAAATGGAATATGTAATCTGACCTAGCTATCATACATAAAACACGTAGGATGAGAAAGTAAGAACAGATATAAGCAATACTGACCAGGTTCAAATAAAATATATTCCAAAAATAGTCCTCTTCAAAAAATGAAACATAAAATGCCCATATGATTTGCCCAAAATGACCCAGCAATGTCATCTTTTGGATATATTTCCAAAAGAATTAAAAGCAAGAACTTAGAGATATTTGCACACACATGCTCACTGCAGCATTATTCACAATAGTCAAAAAGAGAAAATAATCCAGATGTTCATTGATGGGTGAATAGCTCAACAAAATGTAGTATATACATCAAATGGGGTATTATTTACCCTTAAAAGTGAAACTAAATTCTGATACTTGCTATACTGTGGATAAATCATGGTGACTATGCTAAATAAAATAAATAAAACATAAAACAACAAGCATTATATGATTTCACAGATATGAAGGACCTAAAATAGGTCACAGAGACAGAAAAGAGAACAGAGGTTGCCAGAGACTGAGAGAAAAGGAGGATTGAGAGTTGTTATTAATGAGTACAGAGTTCAAGCAGGGGATGAATAAAACAGTTCTGGAAATGGACAGTGGTGACTGCTTCACCACAAGGTGTTTATACTTAATGCCACTCAATAGTACATTTAAGCTGGTTAAGAGTTGACTCATTGGAAAAGATTCTGATGCTGAGAGGGACGGGGGGAGGAGGAGAAGGGGACGACAGAGGATGAGATGGCTGGATGGCATCATTGACTCGATGGACATGAGTCTGAGTGAACTCCGGGAGTTGGTGATGGACAGGGAGGCCTGGCGTGCTGCAATTCACGGGGTCACAAAGAGTTGGACACGACTGAGTGACTGAACTGAAGATACTACATTTTATATTATGTATTTTTTCCAATTTTTTTACGGTGATAAATTTTAAAACATGAAACTTAACGTCTTAACCAATTTAAAAGTATCATTCAGTGGTATTAAATATTTTCTTTTTATTTTCCAGTTTGTTGAGACAAGATTGACATATAGCATTATATAAGTTTAAGGTGTACATCATAACAATTTGACTTACATCTATCATGAAATGATTACAACAAAAAGTTTAGTAAACATCTTTCATCTCATATAGATACAAACTAAAAAGGAAGTTTTCCTTTCACAGGAAAGGATTCACAGGATTCACTCACTTAGCAACATGTATACATACATATATATGTATCTATAAAACATACAGCAGTGCTTGTTATTCACATTGTGCATTATATCCTATCACTTACCAGAAGTCTTTACCTTTTGACCACTTTCATTCAATTCCTCCTCCTCCACCTTTTGTAACCACAAATCTGATCTCTTTTATGTTTTTTTAAAGTACAACTGACCTACAACACTATGTTATTAATACTTTCTAGTATGCAGCATAGTTGTTCAAAATGATCCCCATAATCAGTTACCATCTGCCACTATACAAAGATAGTATACACTTACAATAACCTCCATGCTGCATATTTCATTCATACGACTAATTTATTTTGTAACTGGAACTACGTACCTCTTAACCTCCCTCACCTATTTTATTCATCCCTTTACCACCCTCCCTGTTGGCAACCACCTGTTGGTCCTCTGTATCCATGGTACTATTTATGTTTTATGTCTGCTCATTTGTTCGTTTTTTATATTCTACATATAAGTGAAATCATACAGTATTTGTCTTTATATGATTTATTTCACAAATGGCAATATTTCATTTTTTGTATAGACGAGTAATATATACTAATCACATCTTCTTTGTCCATTCATCTATCAATGAATGCTTCCATATCTTGATTATGGTAAATAATACTGCAATGAACACAGGGGTTCATATATTGTTTTAAATTAGTGTTTGTTTTCTTTGGAAAAATACCCAGAAGTGAAACTGCTGGATCAAACAGTAGTAGTCCTATTTTTTTTTTTTTTTTTAAAAAAAGGAACCTTCATACTGTTTTCCATAGTGACTGAACCAATTTCTATTCCCAGCAACAGTGCACAAAAGTTCTATTTTTCTCCACATCCTTAGCAATAATTTATTATCTTTTGACAACAGCCATTCTGAGGAGATAACTCATAGTGCCTCTGATTTACATTACCTGATCATTACTGATGTCAAGCATCTTTTCATGTGGCTGTTCACCATCTGAATTTTGGGGAACATGTTTATTCAGACTCTCTGCCCATTTTTTTAGCAAGATTGTTTTTTGGATATTGAGCTGTATGAGTTCTTCACATATTTTAGACATTAAGCCCTTTTCAGATATATCATTTGCAAACATCTTCTCCCACTCATTAGGCAGCATTTTCATTTTGTTGATAGTTTCCTTCACTGTGCAAATGCTTTTCAGCTTCACACAGTTCCATCTGTTTATTTTTGCTTTGTTCACCTTGCCTTAGGAGACAGACCCAAGACATAAACAAAGTCAAGCATACTGCATATATTTTCTTCTAGCATTTTTAAAGTTTCAGGTCTTACATTCAAGTCTTTAATCCATTTTGAATTTATTTTTGTATATGGAATGGTTTGTAATCTAGTTTGATTCTTTCACATGCAGCCGTCTGGTTATCCCAGCACCATTTATTAAAGGGGCTGTAGTTTCCTCACTGTATATTCCTGGCTCCTCCATCACAGGGTTCATTTCTAGGTTCTCTGTTCTGTTCCACTGATTTACGTGTCTATTTTTTGCTAGTAGTATACTATTCTGGTTACTGTAGCTTTGTAGTATAGCTTGAAATCATGATACCTCCCAGTACCATTCTTCTTTCCCTAGATTCTTTTGCCTACTCAGGGTCTTTTGTTATTTCCAAACAAACTTTAGAATTATTTGTTCTAGTTCTTGGAAGATCCCACTGGTATTCTGATAGAGATTCTGGTATTCTGATGTAAGAGTTGGACCATAAAGAAGGCTGAGTACTGAAGAACTGACACTTTTGAACTGTAGTACTGGACAAAACTCTGAAGAGTTCCTTGGACAGCGAAGAGATCAAACCAGCCCATCTTAAAGGAAATCAACCCTGAACATTCATTGGAAGGATTCATACTGTTGCTGAAGCTCCAATACTTTTGGCCATCTGATGCAAAGAGCCAGCTTACTGGAAAAGACTCTGATGCTGGGAAAGACTGAAAGACTGAAAAGGGGACAACAGGATGAGATGGTTGGAGGGCATCACCAGCTCAATGGGCATGAGTCTGAGCAAACTCTGGGAGATGGTAAAGGACAGGGAAACCTGGCATGCTGCAGTCCATGGGGTAGGAAAGGGTCAAACATGACTTAAGTGACTGAACAATAATAACAAACCCTAACAACCTTGCATTTTACTCCCTCGCACACATTTAATATTTTTAACATCATATTATATATAATTTTTCCAGTAGTCATGTATGGATGTGAGAGTTGGATGGATGGATGTAAAGAAAGCTGAGTGCTGAAGAACTGATGCTTTGGAACTGTGGTGTTGGAGAAGACTCTTGAGAGTCTCTTGGACTGAAAGGAGATCCAACCAGTCCATCCTAAAGGAAATCAGTCCTGAATATTCATTGGAAGGACTGATGCTGAAGCTGAAACTCCAATACTTTGGCCACCTGATGTGAAGAAATACTCATTTGAAAAGACCTTGATTTTGGGAAAGATTGAAGGCGGGAATAGGAGGGGACAACAGAGGTTGGAGGGCATCACCAACTCAATGGACATGAGTTTGAGTGAACTCCGGGAGTTGGTGATGGACAGGGAGGCCTGGCATGCTGCAGTCCATGGGGTCACAAAAGGTCAGACACAGCTGAGCAACTGAACTGAACTGATATATACTTTTGTTTTTTGTATCCCTTAGCTACTTCTTGTAGATATAGATGATTTCCTTACTTTTGTCTTTTAACCTTCCTGCTAGCTTTGTAAGTGGTTGATCTACTACCCTTACTGTATATTTGCCTTTACCAATGAGATTTTTTTCCTTTCATTATTTTCCCATTTCTAGTTGTAGGCTTTTCTTTTTCACTTACATAAGTCATTCTCGGAAACGTTTCCTGGAAAACTGGTTTTGTGGTGCTGAACTCTATTAGCCTTTGCTTGTCTGTAAAACTTGCTCTTAAAGATCAGGACATGTAACCAACCTACGTAATGCGTACAAGAAAGTGCAGAGAATTAGGCAAAATGAGGAAAGCTTTACAGGAAGCCTAACAGGATACTGGTTGTAGGTTCTCCCCTTTCTTTACTTTAAACATAAATATATGATGCCACTCCCTTCTGGCTTGCAAAGCTTTTGCTGAAAAGTCAGCTGACAGTCTTACAGAAGCTTCCCTTATATGCACCGAGTTGTTTCTGCTTTGCTGCTTTTAATGTTCTATTTATCTTCCTTTTTTGCCATTTTAATTTCAATGTTTCTCCGTGTGGACCTCTCTGGGTTGATTTTGTTTGAGATTTTCTGTGCTTCCTGGACCTGGATGTGTGTTTCCTCTCCCAGTTTAGGCAAGTTTTCAGTTACTATGACTTCAAATAAATTCTCTGCCCTTACTCTCTCTTCTCCTTTTGGAACCCGTACGTTAATAATGCTTCAGGTTGTCCAAGAGGTCTCTTACACTCATTTTTTAAAATTCTTTTTTCCTTTTTCAGTTCAGCTTGGTGATTTCCACTACTCTGTCTTCCTGTTCACTAATCCATTCCTCTGTATCATCCAATCTACCATTGACTCCTTCCAGTGTTTTTTTAATTTCAGTTATTGCATTCTTCAGACTTGTCTTTATATTTTTTTAACTTTTTGTTAAACTTCTCACTGGGTTCATCCATTCTCCTGAGTTTATTGAGCATCTTTATAATCATTACCTAGAACTCTTTATTGAGTAGACTGCCTAGCTCTACTCTGTCTAGTTAAAACCCATTCAAGGTTTTAATTTGTTCCTTCATTAGTCACACCTTATTTTGCCTAATTCTCTGTGCTTATTTGTACATATGAGGTGGGTTGGTTTTATTTCCTCATCTTCAAAAAGCAGT
Source organism: Budorcas taxicolor (assembly GCF_023091745.1). Classification (NCBI taxonomy): domain Eukaryota; kingdom Metazoa; phylum Chordata; class Mammalia; order Artiodactyla; family Bovidae; genus Budorcas; species Budorcas taxicolor. The sequence continues at coordinate 41,955,666 of NC_068924.1, read as the reverse complement.
CTTATGCAGGAAACATCCTTTGGAGCTCAGCAGCACACTCCCCTCGGGTCACAGGAGGTATGACCTGGGGTGCCCCAAATGTAGGCTGAGCGGGCCCTTCTGTTTTGGTGGGGTCAACTACTGTGGATGTGCCAGTAGGTGGGGCTGGTTCCTGAGCAGTTGGCTGCAGACTGCCTCACATGGAGGCTGCCGGCTGCTGGTAGGTAGGGCTAAGTCCTGACACGGCTGGCTGTAGGGCCTGGGGCTAGTGCCAATAGGCTGGTGGGGAGGGCCAGACCCTGGGGAAGCAGGCTGCAGGTAGCAGAAGTTTAGAGGATAGTCATGACTTGTGATTGAGTGGGGTCACTGCCTGGGGGCTCCGGGGGTTGATATCACCCCACTGGTGGGTAGGGTCAGGTCCTGGACCAGCTGATGGGTATGTCTGTACCCATATATATTAATAGCTGGCTGCTTAGCCTGGGGAGGGCAGGGTCCCAGGAATGGTGCCGACTGGCTGGTGGGCAGGTAAGCTCCTGGTATTAATAGGCTAGAGGGAAGATTCCAAAATGGTGCTGCTAGCACCAGTGTTCTCATGGTAGTCCGAGTTCCTCAAAATAACTGCCGCTGGCATCTGTGGCCCCCAAAGAGAGTCCCAGTTGCCTCCTGTCTCTCTGGAAGACTTTCTAAGATCAGCAAGTAGGTCTGACCCAGGCACATTTATGTGCTGGGTCTTGAAGCATGTGATGTTTTGTATCTCTGCTTTGAGAGTGAAGTCCCTTTCTTACAAGCCCCACTCGTCTTCAAAATACAACGTGCTAGGGGGTCGTCTTTCCAGTACAGGATCCCTGGACTAGGGAGCCCAACGTGGGGCTTGAATCCCTTACTCTTTGGAAAGAACCTCTGCAATTTTGTTTATCCTCCCATGTATAGGTTGCCTACCTGGGAGTGCAGGTCTTGTGATTATATTGCATCTCTGCCCCTCTTAATATGGCTCCTTCTTTTATACCTTTGCACAGATTTCCATTAAAATAACTGCTAAATAAATTAATGAAATGACAAATATTTTATAAAGTCCAAAAAGTTTATACAGATACATCATTAACAGTAAGACATCTTTCCTTCAAAAATATTGATTCTGCCTTCCTGAAAACTAAAAGCAAAGGTTATCTTTTTGTAAGAGCCACCTGATGGCTCCGTGGTAAAGAAATCACCTATGGCTCAGAGATAAAGAATCTGCCTGCCAATACAGGATATGCAGGTTCAGTCCCTGCGTAAGGAAGATCCCCTGGAGAAGGAAATGGCAACCCACGCCAGTATTCTTGCCTGAGAAATCCCATGGACAAAGGACCCTGGTGAGCTACAGTCCATGGGTCACAAAAGAGTCGTACACAACTTAGCAACTAAACAACAACATCTTTTTGCAAGGATCACCAGAGAATATCAATCTATCTTAGCCCCCACCTATTTTGCAACATGTTCTAATACCAAGAACATATGCCAGTTAAAGAATCTATAGTGGGATATCACACATTGGTTAAAGACTTTGATGACTGGAATTAGATCAAAGTTGTAAAAAAAAAAAAAAAAAAAGAAACCTATTTTTTGAGCTGAAAGTGAGAAATAATATATTTTGTCAGTTTTATTAATTTATAAACTCAATTTCTGGGGGACAATACTCAACAAAATAAATGTAGTGAATTTACAAAGTTGTGAGCCTTTCATCACTTTAAAACAAGTAGGGGAAATAGCTGTGTTTTCTTTTGAACTATACTTTCTAATCATTTTTATATGAATAAATGTTTATTTTTCTACTTGTTTTCTTATCTAGTGTAATTCAGTCTCAAAACAGGAATTTCTCTCCACCTGGACCAACAAAAGATAATATCCAAACAATTAACTTTGGTTCAAATAATTACGTCTACCAAAGAATACTATTTCTTGCTCCTTTGTGATTATTTCCTAGGTGCTAAGAAGCTTTAAGAAAATTGTTACTTGCATCCAGTTTTTTTCCTCCTCTCCCCAAAACAATCAATAGTATCTATTAAACATATAGCCATGCACTTAGGAACCCAATAAATCAAATTATGATCCTTCTGTAATTTTTTAAAAATTTAGTCTATTTTTATTCTCCTTGATGCTTACTTTACCCTCACTTCTAAACACCTTCAACAATCACGGGTCTGATCTATAAAATATATTGCACATCCAACCACTTCTCTGCACATCCATTTCCACTGCTTGGTTCAAACCACTGTACTCTTTTTAATAGAGCTGCTTTAATAACTAAATAACTGGCTACTAAATGAGTAGTCGTTTTCACTCTAATTTAGTAACAGACTAGTATGTGAGCTTTCTAAACTCTATACTGGTGTTTCAATATTTTTTTCATTAAGTTTAAAACACTGTTTTATGAAAATGTTCAAACATTAAAAAAGAATAATTAACATGTTTATTTCTACTACTTAGACTTTAAAATTAAGATTTGCTCACAATTGCTTTTTTTACTGAAATATAGCTGACACCTGACATTAGTCTCAATTGTACAACACAGTGATTCAGGATTTGTATATATTGTGAAATGATCAGGTTCTCCTTTACTTTTATTGAAAGCACTTAACTGAAAATCATCTAACTTCCAAAAGGATTTGTAGCCAGGTTTGAGGATGATGTATTAGTTTCTCATTTTCTGAGAAGTATACAAAATGACTTTCAAACACTTATGAGTATTAATTACAAGTGTTATCCTTTCACCTAGAAACAAGTTCTTTAATCAAATATACTGAAATGTGATGGGAAATTTCAAAAATATTCTTAAATTTCAATACACCTCTGATAAAACAATATCTTAACTTTTTATTTTGAAATTATAGAAAATAAGCAACTTAAAGAGTATATAGAGGCTTCTTATACTCTTTTCCCCCAATGGTTATTACTTATACAAATATAGTACAATATCAAAACCAGAAAACTGACATTGGTGCAATATGTACAGTTGTGTGTCATTTTATCACTTGTATAATATTGTGCAGTCACCATCCAAAATGAGAAATAAAACTATTTCATAACCATAATGATGTTACTCCTGTTACAGCTTTATATTTACACCCAACTCCCTCCCCCAACTCAATCCCCTGGCAACCACTAACTTGTTCCTAATTTGACCTCTGTAATTTTGTTATTTTGAGAATGGTATATAAATGGAATGGCATACAATATACCTGCGAGACTGATTTTTTTCACTCAGCATAATGCCCTTAAGATCCATCCATGCCATCAAGTGTATCTACAGTTTATTACTTTTTATTGCTATGTCATGGTACATATGTACCTGAGTTTGTTTAACCATTCATTTACTATAGGACATTTTGTTAGATATATGGCTTGACTTCCACTTTGATTCCATCATGGTCAGAGGACATACTCTGTATGATTTCAATTCTTCAAAATTTTTCAGATTATAAAATGTTTAACCTAAACAGAATATAAGTGTTCTATAAATGCTGACTATATCCTCTTGGCTGATAATATACCCTTGCTGATTTTCTACTTGTTCTATCAACTGATGAGAGGTGGATGCTAAATTCTATTAATTATAATTGGAAATTTGTTTTCTCCTTCAGTTATATCAGTTTTGCTTTGCATTTTTGGAACTCTGCTGTTTGATGCATATGCATTTAAAATTGCTATTATTCATTGATGGACTGATGGTATTTATCATTCTGCAAGTTCGTCTCTAATCTGGCAAGGATTTTTTTTCGCTCTGAAGTCTATTTTATCTGGTATTAACATAGCCCACCCTAGTCTTGATTAATGTGTGCATCAGGTATTTTTCCATTCTTTTTCTTTCAACTATCTTTTTGAAACTACCTATGTTATATTTGAAGTGATTTCCTATAGAGAGCATATAATGGTCATCCCTTTTTATAAACTTTTAATTGATATATAAATAATATTAAATGTAAATTGATATAACAGAGCTTACATCTGTTTATTTTTGTTTCCTGTTGGTCCTCTCTATTCTACATTTCTTTATTTTTCCTGCCTTTGTGTACATTAGTCAAATATCTTTTAGAATTCCATTTTGATTTATTGACAGTGTTTGAGTATATTTTTTGTAGACTTTGCAGCGGTTGCTCTAAGGATTACATATGTACCTAACAGCACAGTCAACTAGTATCAGTATTTATCTAATTTAAGAAAAGTATAAAAACTCTGCCTTCCTTTATGCTGGGTGGTTGTTGTTCAGTTGCTCAGCTGTGTCCGACTCATTGCAACTCCATGGACTGCAGCATGCCAGGCTTCCTTGTCCTTCACCATCTCCCAGAGCTTGCTCAAACTCATGCCCATTGACTCAAGGATGCCATCCAACTATCTCATCCCCTGTTGTCCTCTTCCTTTATACTGGGAGGGTGGCATAATTAAGAAAACTCAAGAAGAAAAGAAAAGTCACTCTCTATGGCTCCCAATGCTGCTGATGAGAAATCTGCTGTTATTCAAAAAACCAATCCCCTGTTACTTAGGTGTCATTTCTCTCTTGCTGTTTTTAAGACTGTCTTCAGTTTTCAGATATTTGACCACAGATGTACCTTGGCACAGATTTCTTTGACTTTATCCTTTTTGGAATCCACTTGGCTTCCTGCATCTGTAAGTTTGCATAAACTTTTGCCAAATTTGGGATTTTTTCCCTGCTACTATTTATTGAATAGTTTTACAGTCCTGCCCTCCTCCTCTTCTTCCAGCATTCTGATGATATGCATGCTGGATCATTTATATATTCCCACAGGTACCTGAAGCTCTATTCATTTGTCTTGTTTGTTTTGGACTATTCTCTCAGATGTTGAGGCTACATAATTTATTTTGCTCTATCATCATGTTCATGGATTCTTTTCTCTGTCCTTTCTAGGCCTCTGTTGAGTCAATCTATTGAGGCTTCTTTCCCTTTTTATAAATTTTCAGTTTTTTTTAATTCTAAATTTTCCTTTTAATTCTTATCTTTTATTTCTTTGCCAAGACAATCTATGTTTTCATTTAAGTATGTATGCAACTGTTCATTAGGCATTTTTATGACAGCTGCTTTAAAATGATTCAGATAATTTTAACACCTATGTCATTTTGGTGTTGGCATCTGTTAACTGTCCTTTCCCATTCAAGTTAAGATTTTCTTGGTATTATGATTAATTTTCCATTGAAGCCTAGAAATACAAAATACTATGTACAAAATTCCAGATCGTTGTCAAATCTTCTATTTTAGCCTATCTCCTCTGATACTGCTCTGGCAGGGGAAGAAGGATACTGCCAAATTATTACATGATGCAGGTGGAAGTCCAGTTTCCCTACTCAGTCTCTGTGGATGCTATAACAGAAAGGGATCCTGTTATTGCTGAGCAGAGACAGAAGTTTAGGCTTTCCACTAGGCCTCCACCAAAACTACTCTGATTGAAAAGGAGAGAGCTGCCTCAATGCTGCCACCTATGTTGCCTTCACTGACACCATGAGTGGTGGCCTCATTATGGCAGGTGGATAAAGGCCCTGACTCTTCAACAGGCCTCCCCTGACATCACTCCTGTGTAGACATCACTACTGCCAGGTAAGGGTAGAAGATCAGGCTCTCCATATGGCTTCTAAGAAACAAAGAAGATGAAGGGGACTGATCCTTCACCACCTATAGATGAAAGTCCTGACTTCAATGAAAATGCTGAATTCCCATTCAGTCTTTTCTGATGCCACTGTAGTTGGGGTAGAGATGCAGTTGCAGCTTTTTTTTCCTGTGGTGTTCAGATAAAGTAGAGCGGTTACTATCTAAAAGTTCTTGCCTTGGTAGGCTCCTTTTTCCCTTTATTAGACAGAACATGCTTTTCTCGCCTTTTTGCTGTTTTCAGTTGTGCCACTAGCACTGCTGACTTCCACAAGACGCAATCTGGAATACACGGATCAACAAAAAACCCAAGATCTTATACCATGTTAACTCAAGTCTCTTTACCTTTAAGAGTTCCTGTATCAGTCTGCCTTTATGAATCTTATTTTAAAAAGAAAAAGAAAATAGAATGCCCAGCCACTTTGTCTATAATTAGTGTGGAAAATAAGGAAAAGTACATCTATGTTACTTTTCTGGAAGCATAAGTGAAAACGATATTTTAAAATAAATGTTTAAAATTCTCTCAGCATCAATATATTTTAATTAAAATCTCCAAGCCACAAATTTAGTTCAATTCACAAAAAAACATGGGTGCCTTATAACTCATTTGACAACACTAATAACTAGCAAATTAATTAAACTGGATTTAACTTCTACGAGAAAAGGTCTGAATTTGTTTTTTCAATTTAAAAAAGGTGTTAATATTCATCTCTGTGACAAAAAACTGCTTAAAAAATAAATTTTGAGGTACGGCTGGAAGAACATGGAAGAGGAGGGAAACGAGGGACAGAGATGACAGAATGCTGAGGAGATTTGTTCAGTCAGTTCAGTTCAGTCGCTCAGTCGTGTCCGACTCTTTGCGACCCCATCAATCGCAGCACGCCAGGTCTCCCTGTCCATCACCAACTCCCAGAGTTCACTCAAACTCATGTCCATCGAGTCAGTGATGGCATCCAACCATCTCATCCTCTGTCGTCCCCTTCTCCTCCTGCCCCCAATCCCTCCCAGCATCAGAGTCTTTTCCAATGAGTCAATTCTTCACATGAGGTGGCCAAAGTATTGGAGTTTCAGCTTCAACATCAGTTCTTCCAATGAACACCCAGGACTGATCTCCTTTAGGATGGACTAGTTGGATCTCCTTGCAGTCCAAGGGACTCTCAAGAGTCTTCTCCAACACCACAGTTCAAAAGCATCAATTCTTCAGCACTCAGCTTTCTTCACAGTCCAACTCTCACATCCACACATGACCACTGGAAAAACCATAGCCTTGACTAGATGGACTTTTGTTGGTAAAGTAATATCTCTGCTTTTGAATATGCTATCTAGGTTGGTCATAACTTTCCTTCCAAGGAGTAAGCGTCTTTTAATTTCATGGCTGCAATCACCATCTGCAGTGATTTTGGAGCCCCCAAAAATAAAGTCTGACACTGTTTCCACTGTTTCCCCACCTATTTGCCATGAAGTGATGGGACCAGATGCTATGATCTTCGTTTTCTGAATGTTGAGCTTGAAGCGAACTTTTTCACTCTCCTCTTTCACTTTCATCAAGAGGCTTTTGAGTTCCTCTTCACTTTTTGCCATAAGGGTGGTGTCATCTGCATATCTGAGGTTATTGATATTTCTCCTGGCAATCTTGATTCCAGCTTGTGCTTCTTCCAGCCCAGCGTTTCTCACGATGTGCTCTGCATATAAGTTAAATAAGCAGGGTGACGATATACAGCCTTGACGTACTCCTTTTCCTATTTGGAACCAGTCTGTTGTTCCATGTCCAGTTCTAACTGTTGCCTCCTGACCTGCATATAGGTTTGTGAAGAGGCAGGTCAGGTGGTCTGGTATTTCATGGAACATTTAAATGCCATAAAGTACTTAAGCCTAGGGCTTCCCTGGTGGCTCAGACGGTAAAGAATCTGTTTGCATTGCAGCAGATGTGGGTTTGATCCCTGGGTCAGGAAGATGCCCTGGAGAAGGAAATGGCTACCCACTTCAGTACTCTTGCGTGGAGAATTCCATGGACTGAAGAGCCTGGCAGGCTATATATAGTCCAGGGGGTCTCAAAGAGTTGGATACAACAGCTACTAACACAACACCAAAGCCTAGAGGTACACAAATCTGACTTTTTTCAGATTTGCTGTATCCTTCAGGTGAGAACAAAAGTAAAAATTATCCATCTTCTTTAAGTTCTTAAGTCTTGTCAACTCTGTACCTTTCCTTAAGAAACATCATTCCTCCAAGATTTCATCTTGGATTTAACTCATTGCTAATTCTGATAAAGAAGCACATACTAAAGTCATCATTACCAGCTAAGTAACCTGTGTGATAGGCATGAGCTGTACCATTTCTGAATATTTTAAACATTTTTTTTTTAGTAATAAACTTGGATAAGGATATTCTGTGACCTGAGATACTGCACAAAAGCTTCTGATTTCTTATCATGTATCCTCCATTTAGATGTAAATTCATTTCCTTGTCTGTTAGAGATTTGGGAATGTAGTTTGGCTTTATATTTTTCAATAGTCAAGAAGACTGTGCTATCAGGTCCCCTATAATGTAAAAGCAGAACAAAGTATGACTCTCATACCTATTTTGAAAATTAGGATTATTGGAGAAAGCTTCTACATCAAACAAAGCCACAATTTCTAAGAAAAACAACCTTATTTTTCAAGAAAAGTTTATACTGTATCAAAATACTTTTCGTTTTATCTATTCAAATTCCGAAGGTCACATTATGCTGTTTAGAAAACAGCTTCTGGTATGAAGTCACCATTTACCACAAAAATGACTTCTATATGTGCACGTCATAAATGTCAAACTATAATTCCATAAAGCCATTAGCGACTTCCTGGTGCTTCCACTACCATGCACAATAAACTTTAAAACGGATTTTAAGCAGCCAATACAACTATTCTACTAGCCAGAAGTTTGAGGATGTTTTTGTAATCAGAATTTATACTATTTTAAAACTGTTTACAAGCTGAGATATCTCCAAACAGAATTAATAATAATCCTCTAAAGGTGCCACTTGGCAACTCAATGATAGGTAACTGACACAAACACTTGGAGGGGATCATTCTGTAAAACTCAGATTGAACTCAGAAGGGTGGGTACCATACAAAGACATCAAGTATGTATCTAGAAATGAAATATTTTGTCTGCTACAAAGCCAACAGTCTCATCAGAGTATTTGATTCATGAACTTTTATTAATTCCACTCAATCCTTGGCTACCCTATAAAATATTGATGTATTGGGTCCCCATTCATAGGCTCCCATTAATTAGGCACTTTAGACTTTAGGTAATTACACAAATTTCTGTCTGTAAAGAGAGATCAAAGAAACGAAAGGCAGGAAGAAATCTGTTAGCCCCCCCAGTGACAGAATCCCATGTGAAACAATATGCAATGAAAGAAAGTAACACTGGTTATTACCCCTATTCTGAAGTAATCTATAAAAGCACTAAAACAATTAACAGTCAGATTTATAAAACGATACAGCAAACACGCTGTTTTTCAAACTACAATTTTTTTTCTGTAGTCATAACCACCTTTATTGTTCCCTTAAAAAATACTTTCAGATGGCAAATATTTAAGATATTAAAATAGCACTGCTTTTTAAGGAAACGCTGACAAAGGATTTTGGAACCCAATTCTGATAGAAAATGGTAATAAACAAATATAAGATACAGTAAAACAAAGGCTTAGACAAAACATATTTTTTTAGTTTCTAAAAGGTTTTTTTTAAAGGTCATATTCACTAAGATAACAGCAGAGTCACAAGTGTGCTATCATGATTCCAAAGTCAAAAATATTTTTTAAATAGGAATAATCAAAAGTAAAAGTTCACAAGGAAAATGAACACAAACTCACAGAACTATTAAGTAATTTTAGCAAGGTTGCAGGATAACTACAAATCACTGATGAAGGCAATTACAGAAGATCTAAACAAATGAAAGGAAATCTGGGTTCATAGTTTTGTAGATCAGTATTGTTAAAGATGTCATTTCTCCTTATAATGATCTACAGGTTCAATGTAATCTCCATTAAATTCCCATAAGACTTTTTCATAGATATCAATAAAAGTTTACAAAAATCCTTCAAAATGTGTATCCCCACCAAATAATACTTTCTGATCTTGATTTAACCTTCAAATTTGTTTTTGCCATATTCATGTCCTGTATGTTCAATATGACTACTTAATGTATGCACAAATCGTGGTGATTTTTATGTGTTCTATTGAGAGATATAAATAACACTGGCTACAGTCCATGGGGTCACTAAAGAGTTGGACATGACTGAGCTACTGAGAAGGCAATGGCACCCCACTCCAGTACTCTTGCCTAGAAAATCCCATGGACGGAGGAGCCTGGAAGGCTGCAGTCCGTGGAGTTGCTAAGAGTCAGATATGACTGAGCGACTTCACTTTCACTTTTCACTTTCATGCATTGGAGAAGGAAATGGCAACCCACTCCAGCGTTCTTGCCTGAAGAATCCCAGGGACGAGGGAGCTCATGGGCTGCCATCTACGGGGTAGCACAGAGTCGGACACAACTGAAGCGACTTAGCAGTAGCAGCAGAGCTACCGACACATAGCTAGCTTTATCATTAGACCCTTGTTTTGACTATATACTATTTCATGAAAACAAAAACAAAAATATAAGCCTTCACACTGTACAAGAACTATGCTCCCATCAGAAAAAATATGTACGACAAATCTTTTATTTACAGAAAATGTAAGCCCATTAATGAAGTATTAATTTCATTAATACTTTGGAATGAAGTATTAATGGCCCCTACCACCTTTGCAGCCTTCTCTGTTATGACCTAATATCCCTCCAAATCCAAAATAAATAAATACTAAGCTTCAGACAACTTTAACATTGTATCTCAGGACTTTTGCTAAAGCAGTACAAATGTCTTTTCTCTTTAGCATATTCAAATTCCACTTATCTTCCAATTACTCTTACTGCATAAGTCATCTCAAGATACAGCAGCTCAAATTAAGCACTATTTTATTATGCTCATGGAGTATGTGGATGGGGAATTTGATAGTGCAAGGGCAGAACACTATTCTCATTCAACTGAACAAAAGTCAACAGAGAAGTTTCAGATCAATAGATTTAAGATTAGCTATTTCTGGAGAATAGGGGACATTTAAATGTAAATTTAGCAATTTAACATTTTAAATGTATAAGTTGGCTGACAGGGCTTAAAAATTTTTTTTAATTAATTTAACTCTATTGATATGTTGTATTTAAATAAACATATTTTATTGACTAAAACTATCTAGACTACAAAAGTTATTTTTTAAGCAGTTCAACTGGAAATGCTTCACCTTGAAAATAAATAATGATCTGTTATAATTCTACTTTAATACAAATGTCCCATATTTTGCACCTGGATAAAACAGCTCAGACTTAACAGATACTTCAAAGAAAAATAATCATAAATATGGCAGGTATGAGATGGAGGTATTGATGGCGTGGTGTGGTGTGGTGTGGTGGATTCCCCCCAACTAAGTCCATATAAAAAGGTCAATTGCTAAGTAAAAACAAGAGCAGGCATGAAATGGGAGGATAAATAACCAAATAAGGATAGAGGCAGAACTGGAGCAATTACCTAATGTATTAAATTCACAATCACACATGACTAAAACCTTTTGGAATTGGGCTGAAATCATTATAGAAACACTAGTCAGCACTTCTCATTAAGACTCTTGACAACTAAAGGGCTCCTCCCAACTTTCTAGGCTAAAGGTTGGAATGCATCTCCCTTAGAAGACAGCACATTAATGTGTAATCATCAAACCTAATATTCTGATATACATGATCTCTAACCTTCAAGGATTCAATATTTGAAAACATCTATATTCAGCTATGCATATACATACCATACTTAACACCTATAAAAATGTCCATTGTATAGTTCAAGTTCTAAAAAGCTTCTATATTAGAAAATCCCTTAGCATGCCTTTGCTCACCTAGACCTCTCTCCTCTGCTTCCTTCTTCTACAGGTTAGGCAGAAAGACCATATACCCCTGACATGAATTCCATATACCCCTGACAACTTTCACTAGTATTCCTCTCCTCCCAAGAAACAGCACACCTAAAAGGGGTGTGAAAACAATAAAGTGCTACCCAAACATTATTACTGCACAGAGCTCATTTTCCTAGCTACAAGAACAATTCCCATTCAAACAGTCCTTTATGGATCAAAAAGTATGTCGCAGGAAATTAACTGGTTTGTCGAACAAGTTAATTGAAGCAGAAAATTATAAAAAGTAATAAACACCTCTGATATTTTTAACTTAAAATACATAAGTACATCATTTTATAATAATGAGAAAACTTTAGGTTGTTTAGAAAAAATATTATTTGCAATATATTCTTTCTATTATTTCATTGTAAGTTACACTAAACTTTGCATATAAAATAAAATAAGGATTGGGCAGCTCTGGCTACTAAAGAAGTAATTTCTAGCTTTGGAGGTAATTTCGACTCCTTTTCTTCATATTCGGATCCCTCTATTTATGTCACTATGTGTAAGATATCTGCTGCTGCTAAGTCGCTTTAGTCGTGTCCAAATCTGTGTGACCCCATAGACAGCAGCCCACCAGGCTCCCCCGTCCCTGGGATTCTCCAGTCAAGAACACTGGAGTGGGTTGCCATTTCCTTCTCCAATGCATGAAAGTGAAAAGTGAAAGTTAAGTTGCTCAGTTGTGTCCAACTCTCAACGACCCCATGGACTGCAGCCTACCAGGCTCCTCTGTCTCCATAAGATATCTACATCACCCATAATTTCATTTTCTAACTAATCATCAATGCTAATCAATTACTACATATCACCTTCACTAAACTATGGGAATATATGAATTTATAGACATCAATTAATAAGCTATTTTCAGTTTCTTTTTGCAATTCATTATTTTCTGTGATATTATCAAACTCTTTGGTTTTATCTAAGATTCAGTGAAAACTGAGCTGGAAATTTTGTTCCATTTGTAAATAGTCTTTAATGTTGATGACTTATAAAAGGTGTAAAAAACTTAGAATTGAGAGTTCAACATACTTCAAAACATTTTTCACCATTCCTGAATCCTTTGACTCACGTGTCTGAATTTAAAATACTGTCAATATCCTCACTATTGAGATCTGAAGGAACACTGAGTGCCTACATAAATGTGGCATCCAAAGTCAAAGTATACCATAAGACAGATATTAAGAATGAACTAAGAACACAGTAGACACCAGCAGAGGAAAGCAAAGAAAGCTCCACAGGTGCAACAGAATTGGCATGAGTATTAGATGAAAGGCAAGAAGAGAAGAGAAAGGGAATTCCAGGAGAAGGGATCAGTTTGATCAAAGATATATAGGAAATGAACGCCTAATGCAATTTTGGAAAAGAAAACCAGTTTAACATGGTTGGAATATAAAACGTGCAGAAAGAGATAGCAAAGGATGATAAAACTAGACAAGGATTTCTTAGGAGGATAACTTGTAGCCAGGTAATGAACCTTGTCTCCTATGACAAAGAGAATGAATTTCATTCTGCAGATAGACAGTGGGATTAACAGCAGATTTTGGAGAAAGTCAACACTGACCAAATCAGATTGATATTCAGGAATAATAACTCAGGCAATAGTGAAATGTAGGCAGTGATAAAGTAACAAAGACTGGATGGGAAATAATAATTACCAAGAATAAAAATTACAACAGCAACAAACATAAGTAGCAGAGGCTGAGAGAGACCATATTCCAGGTCATGTAAAAGGCATTCACTAGTGGCTTCCCTGGTGGTCCAGTGGCTAAGACTCTGAGTTCCCAATGCAGGGGCCCGGGTGAACTAGGGGATCTAGTGAACTAGATCCCACATACTGCAACTAAGAGTTCATCCACCACAACTAAAGATTTCACATGCCTCAACGAAGATGCAAGATCCTGCGTGCTGCACCTACGACCCAGCACAGCCAAATAAATAATTAAATATTTTAAAAGGTATTCAATAAATTGAAAATGATCTGAATCACACAAAACTATATTCACTAACTACAGTGAAATGTAAAATGTTTAAAAAAAAACAAAGATTATCTACAAAAATCTTAAAGTATTAAGAAACACAATTCTAAATAACCCATGGGTCAAATAATAATTTTAAAGGGAAAGTAACAATTAATTTTGGGCTTTTCTGATAGCTTAGTTGGTAAAGAATCCGCCTGCAATGCAGGAGACCCCAGTTTGATATTATTTGCAATATATTATTTCTATTATTTCATCATAAGTTACACTAAACTTTTTATCCCTGGAGAAGGAATAGGCTACCCACTCCAGTATTCTTGGGCTTCCCTTGTGACTCAGCTGGTAAAGAATCCGCTTGCAATGAGGGAGACCCGGGTTTGATCCCTGGGTTGGGTAGATTCCCTGGAGAAAGGAAAGGCTACCCACTCCAGTATTCTGGCCTAGAGAATTCCATGGGTCCATGGGGTCACAAAGAGTTGTACATGACTGAGCAACTTTCACTTTCACTTAAAAAACTGTTTGAACTGAATTAACATGAAAATATAATTTACTCAAGTTTGTGAAAGACAATTAAAGCAATACTTGGGGGCTATTAATTTATAGCACTAAACATCTTTTATGAGAAAAGAATAAAGGTCTCAAATCAATGACTTCAGCTTCCAACATGTGCTTAGTCACTCAATCGTATCCAACTCTGTGACCCCATGGACTCCAGTCCGCCAGGCCCCTCTGTCCATGGGGACTCTCCAGCCAAGAATACTGGAGTGGGTTGCCATGCCCTCCTCCAGGGGATCTTCCCAACCCAGAGATCGAAGCCAGGTCTCCCACATTGCATGAGGATTCTTTACCTTCTTAGCCATCAGAAGCAGTCAAAAAAGAAGAGCAATTAAACCCAAAGTAACCAGAAGGAAAATAACAGAGAATGGCAATCAATGAAATTGATAACAGAAAAGCAATAAAGAAAATCAATGAAAGCAAAAGCTGGCTCACTGAAAGTATTAATAAAACTAATAAAAGCAGTAGACAGATAAGAAAAAAGAAGTTCTATAGCTTCAGACTTTAAATTTAGATCTATGTAGGCTTTCCTGGCAGCTCAGCCTGACGGTGCAGGAGACACAGGTTTGATCCCTGGCCTAGGAAGACCCCACATGCCGTGGAGCACCTAAGTTTGTGCACCACAACTACCGAGCCTGTGCTCCAGAGCCCAGGAACCACAACTATTGAGTCCTCGTGTTGCAACTAATGAAGCTGCGCACCCTAGAGCCTTGTGCAGAGCACCGCTGCTCACCACAACTGGAGAAAAAGTTCTTGCAGCAATGACGACCCTGCACAGCCAAAAATAAAATAAATAAAATTATAAAAAATATATAGATCTATGAGCTACTTGGAATTCTTGAAATATAAATGGAAGTTCATCTACTAAATAATATGGCTATCAAATGTTCTAGCACAATCTGTTGAAAAGGTTATTCTTTCTCCAGAATTACCTTTGTATGTCTGTAAAAAAAGGGGTGTGTGTGTGTGTGTGTGTGTGTGGTACAGGCTCTATGTTTGGATTATTCGTTCTATTGACAGAATTAGTACTATCCCATTACCTATCCCAACTCTAGTATTAAACTATCTGAACGCTGTAACTTAACAATATGCCTTTAAGTCAGTTAGTATAAGCCCTCCAACTTTGTTCCTCTTTGTCAAGGTTGTTTTTATATTCTAGGTCTTTTGCATTTCCATCTGAATTTGAATTGTACTAGTTTGTTGTCACCAATATTGATTAGTTTTTGTATATTGATCTTACATCCTGCAACTTCCCTGAACTCATTTGTATTAGTTCTAGTAGTAGTTGGAGATTCCTTAGGATATTTGACACTCTGGTTCTTTTTAATCTACTCATTTCTGTATTTTTTACCCTTTAACCCTCACCATAAAAAGTTGGAATTCTTTTCATCTATCTTTCAGTTTACTAACTCTCTTCAGCAATCCCTAGCATGCTGCTAAGTTAATCTTCTCAGTTACTAATTTCAGTTACTGTATTTTGTCAGTTCTTGAATTGTATTTTATTATTTTATTACTTTCCAATACTCTGCCAAATTACTAAATCTTTTGTTTCCTAGACATATTAAGGCACAGTCTAGTCTGATAGTGCCATTATCTGAATCCTTCGTGAATCTTTTTCTATTATTTGTCTTAGCTTTCTGCCACATTATCTTATCTCTGAATTGATTACTTTCAATTGTAAACTGAACTTGGTTTTTTTTTTTAAGAAATGGAGATAAACTGAGACTCCAGATGATGTTATCTTCCTCCAAAGTGAATTTATGTTTTCTTTTGGCAGGTAGCTAGTCTAAGTGAAGTGAAGTCACTCAGTTGTGTCCGACTCTTAGCAACCCAACGGACCATAATCTACCAGGCTCCCCTGTCCATGGGATTTTCTAGGCAAGAGTACTGGGGTGGGTTGCCATTTCCTTCTCCAGGGGATCTTCTTCCCGACCCAGTGATTGAACCTGGGTCTCCCACATTGCAGGCAGACGCTTTACTGTCTGAGCCACCAGGGAAGCTAGTCTAAGGACATCATAAATAATAGATAACCTTAATCCAATCAGGAATTAAATTTAAGAACTCATTTCACTCCCTGTGAGGGCTGATCTATTTCTAATTCACCCATATATCTACAATGAAGCCTATTATAACACTTAGAAGTACTTCCAGAAATGATTTAGGATAAAAGATGGAAGTTTTCCAGCTTCTGACACCATCAAAATTACAAAATTCTGACTACCTATTTTATCATTGAAAGCTTTCCTAAGAATTGAATACTCTTTATACAGTCAGCTTTGGTGTTAAATTCTAAATAATCTAACTTGTAATGAACAAGTAGATCATTTTCAGTGAGCTACAATGTCAGTCATGTAGAAATCAAGTGTTAGGGATCTATCAGTAATTGTTTCACTAAGAAGAGAGTAATCTTATACACTGGTCACACTTAATCCACAATTTATTTTCCCTCAAAATACAATATTCAAATGGTAGAAAATGTAAATGTCATATCGAGAGACATTAAATTTTGTAACACCACTGCTATATTCTGCTGTCATACATGTTAAAAGAAGTTAAAATAAATAAACTTAAGAGAAAATGAAAGCATTAGAAGCATTCTTGGTTCAAGAAAGGCTGAGACATCATACTAGAAGATATACTGTCTCCTTATATTTGAATTTTTTAGAGGGAGATATATAATGAAACTTTGAGATAATGCTCCCCTAAATTTATATATATGTTTATAGTCTAGAAACTCTATATGTTCTTTTGCTAAAATTTCATGTCTACTTCAGAGGGAATGGTCATATGTATATACATTTTAAAGGTTTTATATATATATATATATATATATGATTAAATAGCTAAAATAACATTCTGAACATTTTCAACTTGCTCTAAAATAAAGTAACTTTTTAATGTATTCATAATTTCATTTTATTTTTCCACAACTATTGGTATTCTCATTACAAGAACAGTTACAAGTGAGGAAAACTGCCAAGCACTTTAAATTGTATCTTTAAAAAGATTTAACTTGTCAAGCTATCAGATCATGTGTTTAACTGAAAACAACTGAATATCTCAGTTAGCTAAATAAAACCCATTTTTGTAGAGAGTTCACTCTTCCAATCATTAAAGCAAAAATAATAATAATCATGGTAAATCAAAACGAATGCAAAGTAGGCTTTTCTAGTGTTAAAAATTTCTTCTCACAAAAAAACTTTTCTCATATTCATCCAAATATTTACATTATATATAACATGTTTAAATTTTACCACATACAAATGCAGGCTCATCATGGTTGCTGATGGGAGGGATGGAGGAGGAGGAATAGTTAGGGAGTTTGGGATGGACATGTACACTCTGCTATATGGATAACCTATAAGGATCCACTGAATAGCTCACGGAACTCTATTCAATGTTATGTGGCAGTCTGGATGGGAGGGCAATTTGGGGGAGAATGGATACACATATATGTATGACTGAGTCCCTTCACTATTCACCTGAAATTATTACAACATTGTTAATCAGCTATACCCCAATTCAAAACAAAAAGTTAAAAAAAAATGCAGGTTCATGTAGTGTAACTGCAAACCACCAACCATCCACAATCATACCCCTATACTTCTCTTTTATGGATAAAAAATACTTAAAAAAAAAAGCGAAAGCAAATTATTTGATCTGACCAGGTGCTACTCACAAGTAAAACTGATTTAAATAGTTCAACTCTCCATCCTCAAAATTAAGCCTCTTTCTAAAATATTTATTTCAGAAAATGAGTCCAAAACAAAAACCTTGCCTCTTTCCACACCTTAACCTCTTTTTTCATTTGAATCCTTCGACAAAATCTGCCCAGAGAAGAGGAAAAGAGAGAGAAGGAAAGAAAGGAGAAAGGGGGAGAAGGAGGAAAGAGAGAAGGAAGAGAAACTGAGGAATTATGGCAGTTATGAGGAAGTATACCAAAATGTTAAAGACAGTTATCTCTGGCTGAAGATATTACAACTAATCACATTCTTTTTTATACACCTTTCTGTATTTCTGAGATCTTCAAAAAGAGAAAAATGTGTTTCCCTTTTCAGCAGAGGGGAAAAATGTTTTGAAAATGTCTTCAATGATATTAAAGTGATATTGATAATGATATTAAAGTGATATCCAATGATATTGGATAAAGTCTAAGTCTTTCACTAGTTGGTTCCTATGCCCTTGCCACTTCCCACACCCCTTGACACGACTTTCACTTTTCACTTTTATGCACTGGAGAAGGAAATGGCAACCCGCTCCAGTATTCTTGCCTGGAGAATCCCAGGGACGGCGGAGCCTGGCGGGCTGCCGTCTATGGGGTCGCAGAGTCGGACACGACTGAAGCGACTTAGCAGCAGCACAGCAGCACACCCCTTGCATCCTAATATCTGTACCTCTGCACAAGCTGGAATACAATTCGCATTCACCTTTACCTGGCTAATTCTCACCGACATGGGTTGCCTCTCCTCTGGAAAGACTTCTTGGACTGCAGCTCTGCTCACTTGAAACCCACTGTTCCAAATACTCCTTTTACATGCACCTTTAGAACCTAGTGCACACAGTAAGTTCAATATTTAAAGTGTTTACAGATTTGTCTCCCTCTTTCCTTGAAATAAAGGAACACACTTATTTGTTATCTAACTCCAGCATCTAACACAGTACCTGACACATGGCAAGGGGTCAAAAAACAGTTTGTTGTGCAAATAATTCCAAAGTCAAATTATTTCTATTCTATTATGTTGTCTCTCTACAGCTATATAAAGGTTGAAAAGATGAATTCCTAAAACAGCAGATTCTCAATCTGGGAGTATAACAGAATGCTACCATTCTTGTTCCTTCAATCATTTATTCACCAAATATTTATTTAGTACCTCATATATGTCTAGCATTAGGGATAGAAGGATGAGCAAAAACAAAGGGTTTCTTCTCTCATGATTCTCAAGACGGGATGACAAGAGGGTAAATATTGACTAAATACTCAGGGTTATTTAAAAAAAAAAACACAGTAGTGAACTGGCCTTGCAGTTAAAAAACACAATTCTGATAGATTATATATGGAAAGACATCACCATGTTTGGAAGGATCAAAGATTCTGAATTAGGAGTGAGGTGAGGTTACTTGAAGATGGCAATTGCTGATCTTCATTTCTGGCTGCCACATACATACATTTCCACGGTTATGCATTCTTTCCACAACAAGCTAAGTAACTTTATTCCAAATGAAAGAGCATAAAACCTCCTAGTGCTTGTCAATACCTAGCTCAAAACACCAAATCACCTAACTCGAGACTTTTCTATGTTACAGGAAAAAAAAATACACCCCACCTCATTAAGTCACTATTATTTGGGTTTATTTGTACACAGTTGAATCTAAGCCCAACAAATGCCGTTGACAACTAATGGAACTAAATGAAACCTCTGCCCTTTGGGGCAATAGAAGAATATAATTCACAATGAGATGCATAGCCAAGAGTGAAGTAAGACACACCTTAACGGTGAACACCCAAAGCAGTTGTTTGAAGACCTCAGGGTTTAAAGCTATCTCTTCCTTGTAACTAGACAGAAGATTAACTGAAATGGCATGGTGTTCTCTTCCAGTTATGAAAGGATACTAGAGTTTACCCGAGAACAATATTATTTTAGGTACAGCCTTAAATATACTATTTTCAAAATTAATAAAATAGTCACAAATTGTGGTAGTTATGGGTACCAAACTGCTAGGCCCCCTCCAAATTCTAACTGGCATGCAGTTAAATGCATAGGCTCACTGATTATGTACAAAGACTAAACAGAAATGGGTATGCATAACTTATTTAAATATTGATGGGTATAGGGAGATGAGAGAAGGAAATCTAAGACTATACGATTTCTACAGATCTAAAAATAACTAGACAGTCCTCTTGATGTGTGGGGCTTCCTTCAGTCTGATAGCTTTCCTCAGAACTGCCCCTGTCATCTGTAATTTCTGAAATACAGTTTTTTTCAGATGAGTCTTTAGACTCGGTTCAGCTTTTCTGAGAAAGCAAATTGCTTCCTATAGGTTCCAAGAGAACACTCAGTAGTGTATGAAGGTCAAGGTGAGCAAAACCTACCTGTATAGTAAAGTCCAAAGGACCAGATTAATACGTGGAAGAACAAAGCTAATGTCATGGAGTAAGGGGAGCAGAAAAATGAAATCTAACATCAGAACTTCGACTTTAGTTGAGCTAAGACACACTGTTCAGATGAAAATAACAAAAATAGGAAATAAACATTTTCAATATGGCATTTTAAAACAATAAAAAAGAACTGTAAATACAATAATAAAACACTTTAGAAGACCCTTTCCTCTCCCACTTCCCTAAAATACATAATAAGATTAACATGATTTAGTAATTACAACTGCACAACAAATTTTCCACACTTTGATTCTTACTCATTTGAGAAGGTATTGAGAGCAGGAAAGGAAAGGGAATGAAGTCTCCTGGGACTGCTCCAAATAAAAGAAATCCTTTTTATATCAGTAAGTTTTATACCAAAATTACAAAATTATTTTGGAAAACATACCTTAATAATGTTAACAACAGTACCAACAACTAACATATAATGATTACTATGTACCAGCACTATTCTGAGAATTTTATGTGTAGTAATTCATTTGATCTTTATAATGATCCTGTAAGTCAAATACTATCTTTAAGCTTATTAGATTGGTGAAAAGAGGCACAGAGTCTTTAAGTAAGACTTAAGATCTCTGAGTTACTAAGTGGAGAAACCAGAATTAAATTCAAGCAGTCAAGATTTTAGAGTACTTGCTCTTAATCACTTTACCAAATTGTCTTTTTAGGTTATTACACCTTAAATTCATTTGCAGAGTAAAACTGGACAGATTATTTCTAGTTTCTCCCTATCTTGTCAAGGTACTGCTACTGCCCTGGTCACCGAACTTTGAATCTGCAAGGTAACTTTTCATCCTTCAGTGCATTCTTATTCAATTAGTCATCCAACCAAACCCTGTTGATTAAATATATACTCCATTTCCACACCTATTATCATCCTGGTGATTCTGTAGCCAAAAACTGACTCAGCTTTTCAAGAAGCGAATAGCTCATGCTAACCTTATTAATAAAACACCTTTTTCACATGAACTGCAGGCCTCTTTTATCAGTTTTATGGGACACAATTAAAATAAAATATTTTATGTTTCCCTATAAAAGTCCTCCTTATTAATTTCAGCCCATCATTTTAGCCCATCATACTATTCCTTTCCAGATATATAGCAAACTTTGGGTAAGCAAAATTTTAAATGAAAAATGTACCAATCACACTCCCTGTTCAAAAGAAACACAGAGCCTTTGAGGTGTTAGCACGAGAAATAAAATCTACAGGAGACAAAGGTAGCTGCATCAAGCTGGACCCCTAAATTATACTTAGGGGTAGGGTGCTCTCACTTCAATTACCAGTCATGACTTACATGACCCTCAAGGGAATAGAGGGTCATGTAAGTTATAACCCTCCTTTAATCCATTTTGATTCCAATGAAAATCAGTGAATATTTAGAGACTTTGAAAAGGACTTTACCAAACAGAGAGAGAATCAAAATAGAGACCAAGAAAGCTTAAAAGCAGTCCACAGCACTGGATAAATCACGATGCTCTCCAAACATTTTCACTTCCTACAACACAGAAGACGCTCTTTACACAGCACACACAGCAAACCAAGACTGCTCATATCAGTGGTCTCAATACCTCAACAAACTGACAGCCCAGTTAAGTGGCACAAACCATTGCTAGACAAGTTCCACACTCACCTACTGCAGTTTATTTGCTCTCAGCTGTCATAAATCCTACGACTTCCCTGGTGACTCAGATGGGAGGAATCTGCCTGCAATACAGGAGACAGGTTTGATCCTTGGGTCAGGAAGATCCCCTGGAGAAGGAAATGGCTACGCACTCCAGTATTCCTCCCTGGAGAATTCTTTGGACAGAGTAGCCTGGCGGGCTACAGTCCATGGGGTTGCAAAGAGTAGGACAGGACGGAGTGACTAAAACTTTCATTTTTTATTCACTTTCATAAATTCTAATTTATTGCAAGCCAGAGATTCATCTGAAGCCTTAGGACATCTCTGAAGGTCCTTCACATGGGTTCTTCATTTTCTAGCTCCCTTTCTGCCACGATGTGGGGAGTGTTATCATCTGCTCTTCCTCTCAGAGACAGAAAGAAATAGCTAATTCTGACCTGTACTCTGGACCCTGTTTTATTTCTGTTTTAAATCGGAAAGAAAAGCCTCATCAAGCTGCCTGGTAACTGACTGCTGAAAGACTATTCAATTACTGAGCTCTTACCTCCACATCATGAACTCCTTATTGCCAAATTCAGACTTAAATTGAAGAAAGTAGGTAAAACCACTACACCACTCAAGTATGACCTAAATCAAATCCCTTATGATTATACAGTGCAAGTGACAAATAGTGTCAAGGGATTAGATCTGATAGAGTGCCTGAAGAACTATGAATGGAGGTTCATGACATGGTACAGGAGGCGATGATCAAGACCATCCCCAAGAAAAAGAAATGCAAAAAGGCAAAATGGTTGTCTGAGGGGGCTTACAAATAGCTGAGAAGAGAAGAGAAGCAAAAGGCAAAGGAGAAAAGGAAAGATATACCCATTTAAATGCAGAGTTCCAAAGAATACCAAGCAGAGATCAGAAGGCCTTCCTCAGTGATCAATGCAAAGAAATAGAGGAAAACAATAGAATGGGAAAGACTAGAGAGCTCTTCAAGAAAATTAGAGATGCCAAGGGAACATTTCATGCAAAGGTGGGCTCAATAAAGGACAGAAATGGCATGGACCTAACAGAAGGAGAAGATATTAAGAAGAAGTGGCAAGAACACACAGAAGAACTGTATAAAAAGGATCTTCATGACCCAGATAACCATGATGGTGTGATCACTCACCTAGAGCCAGACATCCTGGAATGCAAAGTCAAGTGGACCTTAGGAAGCATCACCACAAACAAAGCTAGTGGAGGTGATGGAATTCTAGTTGAGCTATTTCAAATCCTAAAAGATGATGCTGTGAAAGAGCTACACTCAATATGCCAGCAAATTTGGAAAACTCAGCAGTGGCCACAGGACTAGAAAAGGTCAGTTTTCATTCCAATCCCAAAGAAAGGCAATGCCAAAGAATGCTCAAACTACTGCACAATTGCACTCATCTCACATGCTAGCGAAGTACTGCTCAAAATTCTCCAAGCCAGGTTTCAACAGTACATGAACCGTGAACTTCCAGATGTTCAAGCTGGACTGAGAAAAGGCAGAGGAACCAGAGATCAAATTGGCAACATCTGCTCGGTCATCGAAAAAGCAAGAGAGTTCCAGAAAAACATCTACTTCTGCTTTATTGACTAGGCCAAACCCTTTGACTGTGTGGATCACAACAAATTGTGGAAAACTCTTAAAGAGATGGGAATACCAGACTACCTGACCTGCCTCCTAAGAAATCTGTATGCAGGACAAGAAGCAACAGTTAGAATTAGACATGGAACAACAGACTGGTTCCAAATAGGAAAAGGAGTACATCAAGGCTGTATATTGTCACCCTGCTTATTTAACTTATATGCAGAGTACGTCATGAGAAACACTGGACTGGAAGAAGCACAAACTGGGATCAAGATTGCTGGGAGAAATATCAATAACCTCAGATATGCAGATGACACCACCCTTATGGCAGAAAGTGAAGAGGAAATAAAAAGCCTCTTGATGAAAGTGAAAGAAGAGAGTGAAAAAGTTGGCTTAAAGCTCAACATTCAGAAAATGAAGATCATGGCATCTGGTCCCATCACTTCATGGGAAATAGATGGGGAAACAATGGAAACAGTGACAGGCTTTATTTTGGGGGGCTCCAAAATCACTACAGATGATGACTGCAGCGATGAAATTAAAAGACCCTTGCTCCTTGGAAGAAAAGGTATGACCAACCTAGATAGCATATTAAAAAGCAGAGACATTACTTTGCCAACAAAGGGCCTTCTAGTCAAGGCTATGGTTTTTCCAGTAGTCATGTATGGATGTGACAGTTGGACTATAAAGAAAGCTGAGCGCTAGAATTGATGCTTTTGAACTGTGGTGTTGGAGAAGACTCTTGAGAGTCCCTTGGACTGCAAGGAGATCCAACCAGTCCATCCTAAAGGAAATCAGTCCTGAATATTCATTGGAAGGACTGATGTTGAAGCTGAAACTCCAACCCTTTGGCCACCTGATGCGAAGAGCTGACTGATTTGAAAAGACGCTGGTGTTAGGAAAGATTGAAGGCGGGAGGAGAAGGGGACGAGATGGTTGGATGACATCATCAACTCAATGGACATTGAGTTTGAGTAGACTCTGGGAGTTGGTGATGGACAGGAAGGCCTGGCGTGCTGCAGTCCGTGGGGTCGCAAAGAGTCAGACATGACTGAGCAACTGAACTGAACTGGAGGTGATAGGAGATTATAAAATGTATCAATATTGGTATTTGAAACTTGCCGCAGATATTAACATGGTGTGATACAGAGTAGATTAACTTCTCACTAGCTGGTGTTCTTGTAATGTTTTCATACCCTTGCAGCACTGCAGCTAACATCTCTAAAAATGAGTTCTGGGCAATTAACAAGAGCTCATGACTACACTGGCTCAGCTGGTAAAGAATCCGCTTGCAATGTGGGAGACCTGGGTTTGATCCCTGGGTTGGGAAGATTCCCTGGAGAAGGGAAAGGCTATCCACTCCAGTATTCTCATGGCCCTGGAGTACAGTCCATGGGGTGGCACTGAGTCGGACATGACTGAGCGACTTTCACTTTCATGACTCCACTAGCAATAGCTGGCACTGGTCTACAATATCTCATAAGATCTGTTGCAAATCTAGTGAAAAATAATGTCCAAAGATTTGCCTGAGCTGAAATTTCTTTTTGAAAAGCAGGTTACTGAATTAAGATCCTAAGAGTACATGTATAAAGTAGAACACCCAGCATTAAATGGACTAGATCCCCATCTTAATCACTTTCAACTAGATTACATAAGTGTCTGAAATCACTCTTAAAGTAGTTAAATAGGGTACCAAGAGTCAACATTCTGCCCTGCATATATTCTAGAAAGTCCAATTTATTACGTTAAGAGTCTTATATTTATAATTTAATAGCACACCTAAACATTTTTAAAAATCCAACTTTTGAAAAAAAAAATATAAGCTTGTATATTTTTATATAAAGTTAGAAACAGGCTTTTGAGAAGGAAAAAAAGAAGAAGAAAAAAAAACCTATTTCCAAGTACAGTGATAACGAGAAGAATATTTACCTGACTAGGTTAGGTTAATGTTCATACAAATCTGTAAAGTAGAACAAGACCCTTAAAGATGATTTGTGTAAAACTATGAAGGTAAATATAAACACACGAGCAAGTTTATCATCACTATAAAAACACTACTAGACTGAGTATGATGAGGGCATGGCCACATCTGTCATATTTATTGCTGAATTCCCAGCACCCAACACATTGTCCAGCACCTAACAGGCACTAAGAAAATACTTAAGGATGAATCACTGCAAGCTACATGACCATTTGGCAAGAATACTATATACAAAGTAATGTAATCATCACAAGGGAGGTTGGAATTTGACCAGGAAACCTTTAAGGTCCTTTCCAAACCCTAAGATTACATGACATTTTTATCATTATCCCAGTCATGATTTTAAATGATGGTCACCTTCTATTATAGCAAAAGCCTTTAGAGAGATGCTTACCAATAACTAGAGGATGATTCATAACCCACCAGTCAGTCAGTCTATAAAAATCTTTGTCAAACAGGAAAGAAGAAAGAAAAAAGGGTAAAAGAGAATCACTAAACTACTGATCCTAAAGGACAAATTAAACATATATATTGCTGCACTTAAAACAGATAACCACCAAGGATCTACTGCAAATTCAAACAAAAAAAGTACACAGAATCATGTTTTTCTTAGAAGCCTCAAATTGGAAAGTCCTGTATCAATTAAGCAATTGCTCGGTTACAGAACTGATTTAGAAATACATTAGAGTTTTTTTTTACTTGTACTTGACTCGCTTTAATGACGAATTGCAAATGCGTGATACATCGCTGAACTCTTTGCCCTTGTATGAAATAGAAATATTTTAAAAATACTGTATTATATACAAACGGATTACACACTAAATGTGTAGCCTATTTGATTACAGAAAGTTATAACCACAGTAATGTAGAACTCACCTATCTCGATAATTTTTGGCTACTGGAAGACAAGAAACTAACATTCATCACTACTTCAAAATATAAAAAATATTTTCCTTAATAATCTGGTACAGTTGAAGTATGTATTTACAATTTGCTTTGTAATATCAAAAATATGCCAAATTCTAAAAGCTGTTTAACCTAGCTTATTTGCTTTGCTTAGACTATATGGCAAGCAGCAAGAGGTAACTGGCTGCCTTGGTTATTTACAAACAAATGGACCACATTGTTCCTGTCAATGCTTTAGTATTTATCACTTCTCATGCACTACACAATTTACTTACTCACTGTAGTTAGTGCTGGCCCATTCTCTACTATAAATTAAAGTTTTAAGACGACAAGGATTTATCTGGTTCACTGCTATATCATTAACACCCACCTCCATGACTGACGCAAAGTAAGTGCTCTATAAATATGTTACATGAATGAACTGGCATTAAACTGTAGCCAATTTTCAAAATGACTATAAATTTTAAAGCAAAATTCTGGACAAATGAGCAAACTATAAAAAAAAGAAGCTGTATTTTTCATAAGTAGTAACAAGCTAGCACTTTAATAATCTTTATTTTTTAAATCACCAGATAAGATCCAATAATTCCACTCCCAGGTATATACCCAAAGAAAACCAAAGCATTAATTCAAAAAGATCTATGCACTCCTATGTTCATAGCAGCATCATTTTAAATTGCCAAGACACAGAAACAACCAAAAGTGTCCATCAAAAGATGAATGGATAAAGATGTGGAAATACATACTTGTATAGTATGTATCATGGGATACTAATCAGCCATTAGAATGCAATTTTGCCTTTGCAACAACATGGATGGACTTGGAGGGCATTATACTTAACGAAATAAGTCAGAGAATGACAAATATTGTAAGGTATCACTTACATGTGAAGTCTAAAAAATAAAACAAACCAGCGAATATTACAAAATATATAACAACAAAAAACAGACCAGTGGTTACCAGTGGGGAGAGAAAGAGGGGCAATATTAGGGTATGAAAGAGGTACAAAGGTACATAGATTAAGAGGTACATAATAATGTATCAAATAAATTAGCTACAAGGATATATTGTTCAGCACAGAGAATAAGGCCAATATTTTATAATAACTATAAATGGAGTATAATCTTTAAAAACTGCAAATCACTATGCTGTGTACCTGAAACTTTAGTCAATTATAACTCAGTTAAAAAAAATTTTTTTTTAATTTAATACAATAAAAGTAAAATCACCAGAGATCAAAGACCTCCCCCTTAAAGTGTTTAGGAAACAATTCTTCACTTTCAGTAACAGCAGCACTACACCATTCTACTTAAGGTTATCACTGTCACCCAGCACTGATAAATCTATCTGCAGGGCAGCAGCGAAGATGCAGACACAGGGAAGAGACTTATAGACATAAGGGCGGGGGGCATGGGGAGAGAGGAAGGAGAAGGTGGGACAAATGGAGAGAATAACATGGAAACATATACACTACCATATGTAAAACAGCCAATGGGAATTTGCTGTATGACTCAGGGAACTCAAACTGGGGCTCTGTAACAACCTAGAGGAGGGCGGGAAGGGGTGGGAGGTGGGAAGGAGGTTCAAGAGAGAGGGGACATATGTGTACCTATGACCGATTCATGATGATGTATGGCAGAAACCAACACAATATTGTAAAGCAGTTATCCTTTGATTAAAAATAAATTTTTTTAAAAAAGTCACTGTAACCAAGAGGCAACAGACTGTTCTGTGAGATTAAATTACAGGTATTACCTAGGTAGAACAATATTAAGATAAGTAAACATTTATGTGAAATTGGAATACATCTAGAAATTTTAAACAGGCCACGTTCAGTTTAAAAGAATTCCTAGTTGATGGAATAAGTAGAAAAAAGCTCTCCTGTGGCTCTTTTAAACTCAGAAAACTTCTCTTCCACTTCTCTGGCCTATCAGAGTAACACTTAACCCAAACGGAAGGTTCCATTCCATCTTGTGTATTAGCACTCAGAAGTCTCAGAGTAACACTTAACCAGAATGGAAGATTCCACCCCATCTTGTGTATTAGCACTCAGAAGTCTCAGGAAAAGCAGTCATTGCCTTCCCAGTCAACAATGGAAACCACAATCAACCCACAACTGATAGCACATCTCATTTAAGTCTTTTAGCAATTTATTCCTATTTCCAAAGTAAGTACACAATACTGAATTTGAGAAATATACTGATGATCTTACTACCCTTACTGAGATCTTTCAGTCAGTTATGAACCCAACAGTAGAATCTAACTTTCTCATTAGAACATTAAAGCTGTCATATCTGAAGGTTATTCTGAGCTCACCTATACTATGTGTGTTTCTGGTAAATATGGTCCATCTTTGGAAGAAATAAAAGCTGCCAACTCCTTAATTACCAAAGATTTGTATCATTAGACCCTTCTGATTTTAATGTTTTAACATTAACACTTTTTTATTCACTTCTTCCCAATGCCAGCTAAACCTTCCTAATTAGAAAAAGACTTATTTGTTAATTTTTTTTATTTTTAGAAAAAAGAGAAAAAAAAACTTTTAAAAAATCAGCTTACCTCATCTAACCCAAGAATATTTTATATTAGTTTTAGAAAAGCTTTAGCAGAGAATCAAAAGACCAAGGGCTTTATTATCATCTCAGCCTACATACAGCCTAAGTAGCTATATGACCTAGATTTTAATATCTAATTTTTAGCATGAATGGGGATGAATTTCAGCACTTAAATCTAACTTACCCAAACCTGCCACTTTTCTCTTTAGCTTTCCAAATCTTGAATTTATGCAAATTTTTTCCAAATTATCTAAATTTCAGAAATTTATACAATTTCCACATATATTTCAGATTCTGGATACTTCTTGGTCTAACTTAAGTATCTTAAACTAGCCAGAAGTAGCTATTTAGAAATAAACTTAACTAAGGATTGATTATCTTTATGATTAACTTACAAAATATTGACCCTATTTTCAGCTTTTATTATATTTAAGGATATGTCAGAAATCATTCTACCATCCTTTATGGACACATTTCAGCAAAATGCAATAGTAAACTACTGCTGACATAGTACAAAATACAAACACTGCCAAGTAAGATATGTATGTAACATATAATTTAAAGGCATTTCTTGAAAGTAGGGAAAGCCTATTTCCTTCTTGAAAGTAAGGAAAGATAAAATTTGCAATAACAGACCCAGCCGTACATACATCACTGACAGATTTATAGTTGATCAATAAATTTTTAGTTCTCAAAGATTAAAAACTCTTCTTCAATAAATATACGTATTTGTGTTTGTCAACTTATTAACGCTCTCCACCTAAAATTTTGTATATTGGGGATATTAGTGACTTTTTATAGGCACATAAGTACCACTAGAGGCCACCAGAAGCATTTTTAAATGCTTTTCAAACTGACATGTTTGTTTTTTCAAGGGTTTTCAAGTACTCTAGAAAAACTTATAAGGAAAATAACTATATTCATAGTAGGGAAAATTCCACATGAATACTCAAAGTACAATACAAACTCAAGAAAAAAAGATGTGACTGTAACAGGATGTCTGGACCACCAAAGAACTTGATTAGAAAAAGAACTGACATGTGAGGGGATGGATAATATGAAAATATAATTCCTTATTATACCATTGAAACTAGATTATGTAACTTAAAGAGTTGGTGTTCTCTCTCTAAATAGCTGTTGCTTTTTATAATCAAATTATATATAGGTTTTTATACTGATACAGACAGATAAATAAAATCCCAGAGTTCAGTATTCCTTCCTCTATACCACAAAATCTTCTACATATAATAATGTTTTTATATCTCAAGTTGGCTATCATCTATAGGGATTAAATTTTGATAAAGAAGTTCTATTTGCAAAAGCCACCCTACAGCTTTGAATATATCTAAAATTCTGGCTTGACAAGAAAACCTGGCTCAGCAGAATAGATAACATCTGAGAAACCTTTGCTCCGAGATCCTAGGTAAACTGTTTCTAGAGCTCCCCCTCTTTTCTCCCAGTCTCCTCCTCCTCACTAAAGGGAAACAGCAAAAAATAGAAGGCCCAAGTGGCATCCATAGATTCTGTAGATCCAACTGAAATCTATAATACAAAACAGGATTTATTATCTGACAGAGAAACTTTATTAAAGTCTCTGCTTAACTAAAGGTTTGCAAAGATGCTGTCCTAAGTTTTCTTTTAAAAACCTTTACAGTTTTAGCTTTTACATTCAGCCAATGATCTACTTCAAATTAATTTTTCTGTACAGTGTGAGGCAGGGTCAAAGCTATTTTTTTCCAAATGGACATTCAATTGTTTCACTACCATTTGACGGAAATCCCATCTTTCCACAACTGAATTACCTTAGACACTCTACTGAATATGTGTTTAGCATAACGTGGGGATTTGCTTCTAGAGTGTAGCATGGATCTACATGTCTATCTTTAAGCCAATACCACACTGTCTTGAATATTGAGCTCTACACTCTGTCTTGAAACCAGGTAATGCAAGTCATCCAATTTTGTTCTTTCTTCTCTAAATTGTTTTGGCTATTTGCCATACAATATGTCAAAGATTAATTCATGTCACTAAATAAAGCTCTCATATTTTTCTTAAAAGTTTTTAGAAGTTTTTAATAGTAGAAAAGTATACATAACATTACATGGAGAAGGAAATGGCAACTCACTCCAGTGTTCTTGCCTGGAAAATCCCAGGGACGGGGGAGCCTGGTGGGCTGCCATCTATGGGGTTGCACAGAGTTGGACATGACTGAAGCAACTTAGCAGCAGCAGCAGCATACATAACATTTATCATCTTAACCATTTTTAAATGTGCAGCTCATTAGTGTTAAGTACACTCATACTGTCCTGCAATCAATCTTCAGAACACTTTTCATCTTGCAAAACTGAAAATCTATACCCACTAAACATTTCCCCATTCTTGCTTTCCCCACCCATGGTAATCACCATTCTACCTTCTTTATGAATTTGGCTATTCTAGGTACTTTACTTTGTGACTGGCCTATTTCACCTTGGCTAATGTCCTCAAGAAGCATTCAACTTGTACCACACGTCAAAATTTCCTTTATTTTTAAGGCTGAATAGTATTTCATTGTATGTATATAACACATTTTGTTTATCCATTTATCTGTCAATGGATATTTGGGTTGCTTTGGCTATGGTGAATAATGCCACTGTGAACATGTGTGTACAAAAATCTATTTGAGTCCCTGCTGCCACTGCATACAAAGAGTTGACTCATTGGAAAAGACTCTGATGCTGGGAGGGATTGGGGGCAGGAGGAGAAGGGGACGACCGAGGATAAGACGGCTGTATGGCATCACGGACTCGATGGACATGAGTCTGAGTGAACTTCAGGAGATGGTGATGGACAGGGAGGCCTGGCGTGCTGCGATTCATGGGGTCGCAAAGAGTCGGACTCAACTGAGCGACTGAACTGAACTGAACTTTCAGTTCTTTGGGGTGTATAACCAGAAGTGAAATTGCTGGACCACATAGTAAGCCTGTTCTGAATTTTTTGAGGAACTGCCATATCATTTTCCACAGCATCTGTGCCATTCTACATATCCACCAACAGTGCACAAGGGCTATAATTCTCCACAGCTTTGCCAACTCTTGTTATTTTCTACTACGCTTTTTTATATTAGTCATCGTTTAACAGGTGTGAAGTAGTATCTCATTTTCATTTTGATTTGCATTTCCCTAATGATTAGTGACCTTAGCATCTATTCAGGTGCTTGTTAGCCATTTGCACATCTTCTATCTCATACTTTTAACATTTGCATTATATACTCACTACCTTTCACTCTCAAAGTATTCTGGTTTGCATAATACATATGACTTATCCAAGTGTCAGTTCCACCATAGCACAAACTGCTACAAGTGAAATTAGGCAAGAACTATCTTTTATAAAACCTTCCAGGCTATTTGTTACCAGAATAGACACAACATTAGAAGCCCGGGATTAGAAAGAGATACCAAACATGGCTTAGCTCTGAGACATATAGGCAACACATTTAGATCATAGGAAGTGCACAAAATAACAATCAAAGGCATGACTAGAATTCAAGTATAACAGACTGACAGAATAGTGATGCCATCACTTCCAAGAGAAGACAAGATACCAAAAAAATGAAAACTGAATCTTACAGTCTGTAATAAGGAAGCCACAAAAACAAAACAAAAATAAGGAAAATGCAAGAGAATTAACTGAAATTAAGAGAAAATTAGCTTGATGGAGATGGGTGTATTTTTCCTGATGCCAAATAAGTGTGTTTTCCCCAACACCAACTGGGTGGCAAACAATTCAATTATGACACTAACTTCCCAGAGTGAGTACATATCTCACAGTCAAGGGGTCAGGCCTCAGCCAACAAGACTGTCCTCAGCTTCAGATGCCAGCTGCAAAAGGATGTCCAAATTATCCATCCACATCTCTGCCTGCAGACTACAAATTCAGGGGTTCACATGACTGTCCCTGCTAGGTTCAATAATTCATTAGAAAGCTCACTGAACTCAGGAAAACACTTTATGTACACTTACCAATTTACTGCAAAGGATGTAACTAAAAAAGAGCCAAATAGAAGAGCTCTATAAATCAAGGTATGGAGGGAGGGCGAAACACAAAACCTCCATGCCTTCTCCAAGCTCATTACCTTCCCAGCACATCCATGTGTTTACTGACTCGGAAGATCTGTATATACCTTCGTTGAGGGGTTTCTATGGAAGTTTCATTAGGTAGGCATGACTGAATGTTTCATTAGGTAGCTCATTGGCCATTGATGACTGAACTCAATCTCCAGCCCCTCTTCCTCCCCAGCAGGACTGAAATTTCCAATGCTCTAACCACATGGTTGGAGAAGGCAATGGCACCCCACTCCAGTACACTTGCCTGGAAAAATCCCATGGATGGAGAAGGCTGGTGGGCTGCGGTCCATGGGGTCACTAAGGATCGGACACAACTGAGCGACTTCACTTTCACTTTTCACTTTCATGCATTGGAGAAGGAAATGGCAACCCACTCCAGTGTTCTTGCCTGGAGAATCCCAAGGACAGCGGAGCCTGGTGGGCTGCCATCTATGGGGTCGCACAGAGTCGAACACGACTGAAGCGACTTAGCGGCAGTAGCAACCACATGGTTGGTTACTCTGGCACACCAGCCCCCTTCCTGAAGCTATCTGGGGTTCCTGAAACCCATAAGCCATCTTATTAGCATACAAAAGAGTAAATTCCAAAGATTTCGGGCACTTTGTGTCAGGAACTGAGCCAAAGTATTTTTTATTCTACCACAAAGACTGAATTAGTGATAGCAAAAAATAAAGTTGTCAAAGAGAATTAGAATAAGGGAAAGATCTTTGAATTTCAACAAGAACACTGTGGCAGAGGAAAGGCAGTTGTTCACTAAATCTGTTTCCCTTCTCTCCTAGGTACACATCTAGGTTTTATTTGCCAAACTCCACTTACAGTTAACTGTGATTAAAAGACTGATTTCTGATGAATGGAAGAGAAGTGATGTATACAGCCTTCGGGGCTTCCCCAGTGGCTCAGTGGTAAAAAATCCTCCTGAAGGCAAGAGACGCATGTTTGATCCCTGGGTCAGGAAGATCTCCTGAAGCAGGGCACAGTAACTCACTCCACTCTTCTTGCCTGGAGAATCCCATGGACAGAGAAGCCCGGCAGGCTACATCCACAGGGTCACAAAAAGTTGAACACGACTGAAGTGACGGAGCACACACTCATACAGCCTCCCAGACCTTCCCCATAAAATCCACCTTCACTATCCTCCATGTTTTCTTTTACTACTCTGCCAACTGAATGGTGATGCTCAAGATGAAACTTCGAAGATACCAAACCACACTCTTGTCTACCTACTGCCAATCAAGTACGTTATCATGCAAGTAAGAAGAAAAAAGGCTTATCTCATTTTAGCCCCTAAGGCTTCAAGGTTTACCTATTATAACATCAAGCGTTACCTTAATGAATTCAGAAAATGTTAACAAACTTCAACTATGCAATTTTAGAATGGAGAGGGCATAACTATACTTCAGAATAAGCCCCTAAGATGTGGGTGAGATAGGTATGAGATGAGAGTGGATAGCAAGAAATCAGAACATTAACAGTCTTATAGGAAAAGTAATATTATCACGGTAAACTAACTTTGCTTAAGGTTTTTAAGTTCAGATGCCATATTCCTTCCATAGTACCACACTAGGCTCTTACAGAAATAGAGACGGCAAATGAAGAAGAATCATTTGAAACATTTCATAATAAAGAAGAAATATGATAATAGCTAAAGAGATACAGTCAGGAAAAGGCTTTTTAAAGTTAATACTTGGGATCGATGAAAAATGAAGACCAGAATGAGGAACTTGAAGTTAAAAAGTACAGAACAACCCATAGAGGTGATATGACAGACAATTACGTAAGAGATGAACAGCAGTGTTCTGTGTGGTAATGGAGCCAGGCTGTTTGCAAACAACATAAATCTGTAATAGGTTAGGCTTGTGTACTGTAGTTCTTTAGCTTCCTCAGAAAGTTCTCTATGGCGTCAAAGCTTTAGGTATAACAGAACCCCAGCATGGCAATAAAACCTTTCCTGAGGGGGTTCTGAGAGCAGACCAAGGAGACTGGGTAGATGAAAGGTTCTCTAGCACAAGAGAGACTACTAATCCTCAGTGTTAGTCACTAAGTCATGTCCAACTCTTTGCAGCCCCATGGACTATAGACCGCCAGGCTCCTCTGTCCATGGGATTTCCTGGGCAAGCATACTGCACCGGGTTGCCATTTCCTTTTCCACTGGATATTCCTGGACCCAGGGATCAAACTTGTGTCTTCTGTACTGCAGGCAGATTCTTTACTGAATGAGCCACCATAGGTATCGTCTATAATTACATATTTTAATTTTTAGCTGTCTTTTTGTATTTGTCAAATCTCTGGGAAAGTATTCTGCATTCTTTACTCTAAATACTTACTTATATATCTCATTTTTTCATACTCACATGCAGGACCTACATTTTCACCTATTAAATTTAATCCTCTTATATGAAGGACCTGTAACTCCAGCCTTTTAAAATATTTGTGAAACCTGATTCTGTCATCCAATATGTTTATTGCCTTTCTCATTCTCCTTTCACGCATATACCTCTACAAAGAGGGGAAAAATTCTCTTTCATCCTTTCTACACTCAGTCCCCTGACCAAACAGTACTTATATCTAGGTCAGATAGACAGCCACAAGCCCATTTGCAGTATTCAGTGCATTCTAAACAGCTTAAAGAATTAAAATATTACATGACGCTTATACTTACTTCTCTGCCTTCAAATAACATCCCATACTAAGACTACTACTCCTAAGTTACAACTACAGAATGTTGAATACAAAGTATTTTTCATCTCTTCTCCTCAGTCTATACTTAAAACTACAGAAAACTGGATTCATGCTGGTAGTCAAATCACTAGTTTATAACTTAAACAAATGAACTAATATCTTAAGAACCTCAAGTTTAGAAATTCTAATGAAACATTTAATCCTGTTTTACCCAAGCCACAGCATTTTTAAATCACAGTACTTTAGTCTTCTAAAAAAACAAATCAGAAAGATCTAAAAATGCCTCGGTATAGGCATTCCCTAGTGAAGATTGTGACACATTTTTTGAATGTAAATATAAAAAAAATTCACTTCTGAGACAGAGCATCTTTAAAAAGAGCTGGTGCCTAAAACAATACTATTTGTTGATGCTCAAAACGAAGCCAGTACAAACATTGCTTCCCATGATCAGAAATAGATTGTTAGCCATAGTATGCCTCTGCAGAACAATTCTTAAATTTTCTTTGAAATAGTCACTAAAATTGACTGAAACTTTATTTTTATGACTGTCTGTGGTTTCCATGTATGCCTAAAAGGTACGAGAAAAAGATAAAAATATCCTAGAATTGGAAAAGCAGTCATTATGTTTGGTTTAGCTTATTTTCATATTTTTATTTTTAAAAACCATCCAAATTAAAGTTCAGCACATCTCAATGGAAGAAAAGAAAGAGAAGGCAAGTTTTTTACACAAAAGCTTTAGAAAGAATAAATTCAGCATCCTCTGTATTAAATTTGGGATTTGACTTATTAGTGAATGAATGTCTAAAATCCTTTCCCACAAGTCATAAAGTTTAGTCTTCAGGCTGAACACAATTGCCTTTCAACTAGAACTTGAATACATGAAATACTTGCTGTGTGGGCAGGAGAGATGACAACAGAAAATAATTTCAATATAGTACTATGTTCTGAAGCCAGGCTCATCCTCAAATAACATAAATAAATGAAACTGGCTTCTAATAACACAGCATTATTTCAGCACAGCATTCTTTTAGGAGTTCTGAACCTCAGGTCTACCAAATTATAGAATCCTGTTTTCAGATCCTGCATTTAAACGTTAACCATAGCTTAAAGTATCACTCTCAGAATATTCTCAGATTTTGACTGAGACTGAGAGTTACAAGACCTGGGTTTGAATCCTAGTTCTGCTGCATCTCAGCTGTTAGACCTTAGCGAAACTGTTTAAACTTCCTAATCCTCAATATACCTACCTTTAAATTAGATATATTAATACTATCTCTAATCATCTAATTTGTCAATTCATCATGTTCTCTCAATCATATACAACTGTTAGATATTAACATTAACGTTACATGCTAAAAAGTTGCTCCACTACCACCACCTTGGAGGAGTTAAGATTTTTTTTTTTTATGTAAATCATCAGAAAAGGGTCACTACAACCCCGGAATCAACAAACCACTTAAGAGACTGAACCACATCATCTTCAATTACACTAAAATTTTATTAGGTCTATCTCTGGTCTTAAAGCTGCAGGAGTTGCTCTAGATTACACAGTATATCACAGTCTTCAAGTTATTGCTGTTAATATGCAGAATAGTTGCACATTTCTAACATATAAGGTATAGAGTGTGTGTGTGCTCAGTCACTAAGTTGTGTCCAACTTTTCGTGACCCCCATGGACAGCAATAAATAGTAAGACAACAAAAATGTAAGTTAACGATTTTGTATGTTTTAAAATGGGTTTGATAGATAATATAAACAAATTTATTCTGTACCTGAAGAAGCACAACAGACATTAGGAAATGGGAATTGCTATCAATTATGAAAAAATTTAAAGGAAAGAGAAAGTTCCCAATGTAATCCAGCAAGATAAATAATCTTTAAATATTAATCTAGCCCCAAACATTCTAAAATGCTTCACAAAAAATCACCCAACATAATCATCTAGGAAAATCTTAGGTGAGGAAAAGTTATCCTCCTTCTTAACATCTCAGTTTCACCAATCCCATAAGACTCTACTTGTTACTGGAGAGACCCTGACAGCACCCAAACACAGGACTGTCTTTCCCACAAAGAAAAAATATTCATTTAGTTAGTAGTAAAGTCAACACATTAGATCTGATAGACAGAGTGCCTGAAGAACTATGGACGGAAGTTCGTGACATTGTAGAGGAGGTTGGGATCAAGACCATCTCCAAGAAAAAGAAATGCAAAAAGGCAAAATAGATGCTACAAATAGCTGTGAAAGAAGAGAAGCCAAAGGCAAAGGAGAAAAGGAAAGGTATACCCATTTAAATGCAGAGTTACAAAGAACAGCATGGAGAGATAAGAAAGCCTTCCTCGGTAATCAGTGCAAAGAAATAGAGGAAAACAATAGAATGGGAAAGACTAGAGATCTCTTCAAGAAAATTAGAGATACCAAGGGAACATTTCATGCAAAAATGGGCACAATAAAAGATAGAAATGGTATGGACCAAGCTTGCTACTTGGAAGAAAAGTTATGACCAACCTAGACAGCATATTAAAAAGCAGAGACATTACTTTGCCAACGAAGGTCCGTCTAGTCAAAGCTACGGTTTTTTCAGTAGTCATTTATGGATGTGAGAGTTGGACTATAAAGAAAGCTGAGTGCTGAAGAATTGATGCTTCTGAACTGTAGTGTTGGAGAAGTCTCTTGAGTGTCCCTTGGACTGCAAGATCCAACCAGTCCATCCTATAGGAAATGAGTCCTGAATATTCATTAGAAGGACTAATGCTAAAGCTGAAACTCCAATACTTTGACCACTCGATGTGAAGAACTGACTCATTTGAAAAGACCCTGATGCTGGGCAAGATTGAAGGCAGGAAGAGAAGGGGACGACAGCGGATGAGATGTCTGGATGGCATCACTGACTCAATGGACATGAGTTTGAGTAAACTCTGGGAGCTGGTGATGGACAGGGAGACCTGGCTTGCTGCAGCCCATGGGGTAGCAAAGAATCAGACACGACTGAGTGATTGAACTCAACTGAAATGAAAATCAACACATGTCTCTCCATCACTACTAGAGACATCAGAGGCATCACAGTATCTATGTCTGAACTTTTGAAATACAGAAAGTATTCCTTCTCAGTCATAGCTAAATAAACTACAGTCAAATCATGATCTCTCTCTAACCCAATAACATCAGTTGTTCTTGAAATTTATGAAGGTGGTTCACTGTTCATACTGTCAAACTGATGTAATTTATATCCATCCGCACATTTATGTGAGGGGAGGTAGGAACACACAAAAGTTCTAAAAGGCCTCAAGTATCAAAATGCTCCCCTTTCAATCATTACTAAAAAGGACAGTGAAACAGTTTAAAAGCTTTAACAGTACAAATGCCAGTTATCCACTGTAAGACCAATTACTAGTATTTGCAGAGATGTGGAAGAGAAGAAAAAGGAATACAAGGAGGCTCTTCAAAAACCTACTTTTCTCCTCCATGTGGTAACATTTACCTTACCCAGAATACTTCATTTCTAACACTCCTAGTCACCCAATGTGTGGGATTTTTTCCTCAAAACAAGCAATTATCCACAACATCTGCTGGGTGTCCTACAATTTAACTGACTGATTAAGGTTAAGGGCTCAGTCCCATGAGACCAACACTCCCCTCAACCTGAGATGCCAACTGCAAGCAGGTCCCCAGGTTACCTACAACTTCTGTATGAGTTGGCTACAAATTGGAGGTTCCATGACTTCAACCTCTTTGGATTCAATTAATTTGCTCAAGTGGCTCACTTAAAATACAATCAGTTTATTAAAGGATATGATAAGGAATACAGATGAACAGCAGATGAAGAGATATACAGAGGGAATCCTGGGAAGGTCCCTAGCACAGGAGCTTCTCTCTCTGTGCAGCTGGGGTGCATCACTCTCCCCATAGGTGAACAACCTGGAAGTTCTTCGAATCCCATACTCTGGGGATCTTTATGGTGGCTTCTTCATGTAGGCATGATCAATCATTAACTAAACTGTCAGCCCTTCTCCCTTTTCAAGAGAATAGCAGATCAATGCTGAAAGTTCCAAGCTTCTAATCATGGCTTGGTCTTCCTCTTCATCCAGGAACCATCCAGGAGTCCCCCAAGAGTCACCTCATCAGAACAAAACACTCCTACTCCCCAGGAAGTTACAAAGGTTTCAGGAGCCCTGTGGCAGGAACCAGGATCAAAGATCAAATATTAGAGCAAAAGATGTCTCTAGTATTTTTTGACTTAGGAAATTACAAGGGTTTCAGAAGCTCTGTGCCAGGAACTAGCAGCAGAGACCACTTTGTTGTTCAGTTGCTCAGTCATGTCCAGCTCTTTGCAACCTCATGGACTGCAGTACACCAGGCTTCCTTGTCCTTCACTATCTCTTGCAGTTTGCTCAAACTTACATCCATTGAGTTGGTGATGCCATCCAACCATCTCATCTGCTGTCATCCCCTTTTCCTCATGCACTCAATCTTTCCCAGCATCAGGGTCTTTTCCAATGTATTCTCTATTACCTCACAGATTCTCATACTCTTCCCCCCTTTTAATGCCTAAACTCAAGATTTACCCCCTCTGTGGGGCTATAGAACTCACAGCCTTCTTTACACAACTGGGTTTAACAATCAAAATTAAGCATTTAGCAATGTATCTTTTATCCTCAGGGAGGCAGAAATGGACAGTCATTTGCTAAGATAAGAAAAATCATAATTTTCAACATCAGTTTTATTACTAATAAACATTTCTGATACAGGCTAACAAAAGACTGAACAGTTCTTCCTCTGAGGTAGGAGCTGCAATATGTCAAACACAGAGCACCAAGGACAACAATAATAACATCAGCAAGCTACCTTATTTACTGAGAACTTCATGACTGAACTTATGGAAGACACTGTTCTAAGCATTTTAATTGTATTTTTCTCATTTTATTTTTACATAACCCTACGAGATTAGTACTATCAGTGTCCTCATTTTATAGATGGAAGACTCTTGTTGCTCAAGAAACTAAGTAACTTGCAGAAATCACACCATTCAGCTGGGATTTTCAACCAAAGCACTCTTCTCTTCATTGTCATATTACACCAACTGTTCACTCAAAACAATTGCTTTGATGAATACTGCTCGTGTGTGTGTAAATATACATACAATATA
This sequence comes from Budorcas taxicolor, assembly GCF_023091745.1. Taxonomy (NCBI): domain Eukaryota; kingdom Metazoa; phylum Chordata; class Mammalia; order Artiodactyla; family Bovidae; genus Budorcas; species Budorcas taxicolor. The sequence goes on along the minus strand of NC_068924.1, from coordinate 41,914,739 downwards.
GATGACCACATACAAATATATAAACACATATATACACACTCTCTAAACTTTATAGTCATATTGCAAAAATACTTTAGTGATCATCTTTTCAGTCTCTGATTTTATCACCACAGATCCACCACCAGAGAATGTGTTAGTCATATAAATTATGCTCAACCATAAATTGCTTTAAAACGGTTGACAAAAATAAGGCAGTTAATTGCACTATTACAAAACTACATACAAATCCTGTAACTAGAAAGAAAGAATTCAGAAAGAAAGAATTTTGATTTCAAGACCAAATTCAAACCATGATTGATCACTATTAAACCAACCTTTGGTTTTGTTTATCTACGTTTTTATTTAGTTTTCACTAAAACAACAACCTTGAAATTTTCAGGAAAAAAAAGATACAATAAATATTTGATTAATGACACAGACTATCACTGAAGATACTAGGCTAAGAGTTTGATTATAAGACTCAGAGGAATTTTTCAGCTTCCAGGTACATAAAGATCATCTATTTCATGTTTAATATTAAAGAGAAATTTAAACAGGAAGAACAGCAAAACAGGTATTCCAGAACCAATGTAGGTCAAAGGTTTCTGTGTTGGGGAGATTATTTTTAATAATGTGTTACAATTAAATCACCAAATAATTTAAAAGTAACTGCAACATAAATATAACCATAAATAAAACAAGAAAAGTATCATAAAAGTACAGTAATACAACATCAACTTACCAATTCAATTCCCTGTGGAAAAGGTGTATCATCCCAGTCCTTCTGTGGAAATCTCTGGATTATTTTCCCCAGACCTGCTCCTGACCCTATTAATAAAATCAGAGTGCATTAAGTTACAGGTACTTAAAAATCTGAATACTCATTTTATTAATAGTTATTTCTAAATGAATACTTTTTGAATAAATTTATATACTGATTAAACATTTTCATGTTTCAAAGGGTATAAAACTATCTTCTAAACACAATACTGAAAAGATAGGTAATTCCCATCCTACAGACTCTCAAAAGAGTGACACAAAAATACTACGAAAAACAGGCATGTGAAATCAAGTCTCCACATCATGGGAGTAACTACCCTTTATTTCCAATAAGGAAAGCCATCTTCTGATCAGTATCTCAAGTTGAAATTTAAAACCTTTACCATGCACACAAAGTAATCTTAAATGACAAATGAAATGGCACTGTTAGCACTAAGCTTCAGTTATGGGTTCTAAGCACCATGCAGGGTTAAAGAAAGATTTTTCAGAGTGGCCTGGAAATTAGACAATTGCCTAAACAGGGTTTCTCCATATCAGAACTACTGACATTCTGGGCCAGATAATACCTTGTTGGGTTTGAAGGCAGTGGGAGGGGAACTATCCTGTGCATTATAGTACACTATAGTATGTTTAGTAACATCCTTAGCTTTAACGCACTAAAAGTTAATAACACCACATCTAATACCCCTAAGTTGTTACAACCAAAAATGTCTCCAAATCACTGCCAAATATGCTCGGGGTCGGGGAGGAGGGCAAAAATGTCCCTGGTTGAAAAGCACTCATCTATATCATTCAGTTCAGTTGCTCAGTGGTGTCCAACTCTTTGCGACGTTGGGACAGCAGCACGCCAGTCTTCCCTGTCCATCACCAACTCCTGGAGCTTGCTCAAACTCATGTCCATCGAGTCAGTTATGCCATCCAACCATCTCATCCTAGTCGTCTCCTTCTCCTCCCACCTTCAATCTTTCCCAGCATCAGGGTCTTTTCAAATGAGTCAGTTCTTTGCATCAGGCGGCCAAAGGTTGGAGTTTCAGCTTCAGCATTGGTCCTTCTAATGAATATTCAGGACTGATTTCCTTTATGATGGACTGGTTGGATCTCCCTGTAGTCCAAGGGACACTCAAGAGTCTTCTCCAACACCACAGTTCAAAAGCATCAATTCTTCAGCGCTCAGCTTTCTTCATCGTCCAACTTTCACATCCATACATGACTACTGGAAAAACCATAGCCTTGACTAAACAGAACTTTGTTGGAAAAGTAATGTCTCTGCTTTTTAATATGCTGTCTAGGTTAGTCATAACTTTTCTTCCAAGGAGCAAGCATCTTTTAATTTCATGGCTTCAGTCACCATCTGCAGTGATTTGGGAGCCCAAAAAAATAAAGTCTGTCAGTTTCCCCATCTATTTGCCATGAAGTGATGGGACCAGATGCCATGATCTTAGTTTTCTGAATGTTGAGTTTTAAGTCAACTTTTTCACTCTCTTTCACTTTCATCAAGAGGCTCTTTAGTTCTTCATTTTCTGCCATGAGGATGGTGTCTTCTGGGTATCTGAGGTTATTAATATTTCTCCAGCAATCTTGATTCCAACTTGTGCTTCATGCAGCCCAGCATTTTGCATGCTATACTCTGCATATAAGTTAAATAAACAGGGTGACAATATACAACCTTGACATATTCCTTTCCCTATGTGGAATCAGTCTGTTGTTTCATGTCCAGTTCTAACTGTTGCTTCCTGACCTGCATACAGATTTCTCAGGAGGCAGGTCAGGTGCTCTGGTATTCCCATCTCTTAAAGAATTTTCCAGAGTTTATTGTGATCTGCACAGTCAAAGGCTTTGGCGTAGTCAATAAAGCAGACGTAGATGTTTTTCTGGAACTCTCTTGCTTTTTCAATGATCCAACGGATGTTGGCAATTTGATCTCTGGTTCCTCTGCCTTTCTCAATCCAGCTTGAACATCTGGAAGTTCACAGTTCATGTAGTGTTGAAGCCTGGCTTGGAGAATTTTGAGCAGTACTTTGCTAGCATGTGAGATGAGTGCAATTGTGCGGTAGTTTGAGCATTCTTTGGCATTGCCTTTCTTTGGGATTGGAATGAAAACTGACTTTTTCCAGTCCTGTGGCCACTGCTGAGTTTTCCAAATTTGCTGCCATAATGAGTGCAGCACTTTCATAGTATCATCTTTCAGGATTTGAAATAGCTCAACTGGAATTCCAGCACCTCCACTAGCTCTGTTTGTAGTGATGCTTCCTAAGACCCACTTGACTTTGCATTCCAGGATGTCTGGCTCTAGGTGAGTGATCACACCATCGTGGTTATCTGGGTCATGAAGATCTTTTTTGTCTAGGTCTTCAGTGTATTCTTGCCACCTGTTCTCAATATCTTCTGCTTCTGTTAGGTCCATACCATTTCTGTCTTTTATTGTGCCCATCTTTGCATGAAATGTTCCCTTAGTATCACTAATTTTCTTGAAGAGATCTCTAGTCTTTCCCATTCTATTTTTTCCCTATTTTTTTGAACTGATCACTGAGGAAGGCTTTCTAATCTCTCCTTGCTATTTTTTGGAACTCTGCATTCAAATGGGTATATCTTTCCTTTTCTCTTTGCCTTTGGCTTCTCTTATTTTCTCAGTTATTTGTAAGGCCTCCTCAGACAGCCATTTTGCCTTTTTGCATTTCTTTTTCTTGAGGATGGTTTTGATCACTGCTTCCTGTACAATGTCACGATCCTCTGTCCACAGTTCTTCAGGCACTCTGTCATATCTAATCCCTTGATAGAGTCTATATCATTACTCTATCATTCAGTTCAGTTCAGTCGTTCAGTTGTGTCCGACTCTTTGCAACCCCATGAATCGCAACACGCCAGGCCCCCCTGTCCATCACCAACTCCTGGAGTTCACTCAGACTCGCGTCCATCAAGTCAGTCATGCCATCCAGCCATCTCATCCTCGGCCGTCCCCTTCTCCTCCTGCCCCTAATCCCTCCTAGCATCAGAGTCTTTTCCAATGAGTCAACTCTTCACATGAGGTGGCCAAAGTACTGGAGTTTCAGCTTTAGCATCATTCCTTCCAAAGAAATCCCAGGGTTGATCTCCTTCAGAATGAACTGGTTGGATCTCCTTGCAGTCCAAGGGACTCTCAAGAGTCTTCTCCAACACCACAGTTCAAAAGCATCAATTCTTCAGCACTCAGCCTTCTTCACAGTCCAACTCTCACATCCATACATGAACACAGGAAAAACCATAGCCTTGACTAGACAGACCTTAGTCGGCAAAGTAATGTCCCTGCTTTTGAATATGCTATCTAGGTTGGTCATAACTTTTCTTCCAAGGAGTAAGCATCTTTTAATTTCATGGCTGCAGTCACCATCTGCAGTGATTTTGGAGCCCCAAAAAATAGTCTGACACTGTGTCCACTGTTTCTCCATCTATTTCCCATGGAGTGACGGGACCGGATGCCACGATCTTCGTTTTCTGAATGTTGAGCTTTAAGCCAACTTTTTCACTCTCTTCTTTCACTTTCATCAAGAGGCTTTTAAGTTCCTCTTCACTTTCTGCCATAAGGGTGGTGTTCTCTGCATATCTGAGGTGATTGATATTTCTCCCGGCAATCTTGATTTCAGCTTGTGTTTCTTCCAGTCCAGCGTTTCTCGTATGTACTCTGCATAGAAGTTAGATAAACAGGGTGACAATATGCAGCCTTGATGTACTCCTTTTCCTACTTGGAACCAATCTGTTGTTCCATGTCCAGTTCTAACTGTTGCTTCCTGGCCTGCATACAGATTTCTCAAGAGGCAGGTTAGGTGGTCTGGTATTCCCATCTCTTGAAGAATTTTCCACAGTTTATTGTGATCCACACAGTCAAAGGCTTTGGCATAGTCTATTACAAAATTACCCTGTGACACTAAAGACCAGATCGATTCAAAATTGATCTTTGGGGACATAATCTGTGAGCAATTTGGATTAGAGCGTACATGCTAGGTCTGAATTGCTCTCTGCTGTACTTTGTGCTTATATATTCCCCATGTTGTTCCCACTCACTCTGAAGTAAAAGCAACAGCGTTCTGATTATTTGTGCATCTAACTTAAGGAAACCTTAACACCTGATTCAATTTTTCAGAAAGAAATCATCCACTATCATCTCTCATCCTCATCCCTGTGAACTGAACTTCCCCTTGGCCCTCACTTAGACTTCGATCACTTTATGACCAAATTCTTACCTTTAAAAGATAAATGGAAAGTTAAATTCACCTTATTGACCCACTCAGAATTGTTCTAAAATTGAGGTCACATTTGATAAAGGCAAAATAAAAACATTCTCAAAAATGAACAACTGCTGCAGTATAGTAACTCTTCATATACCAACCATTATAGGGAAACAAAGGATTTCAGTAAGAGTAAACTAAAAGTGATTCATTATAGACACTCAGCTTCCAAAATCCACCTCAAGTATCACCAGTTCTTACATTCATAGCAAACTTAATTCAATAAATTACTAGACACTGGAGACATACAATGAAAAAGACATGGCCCCTATCTCAAGGAATTAAGAGAACAGACACCATAAAAATGAACTGATAATTTCAGTATATCACAGTAAGTACAATGACATAAGTAGCAGAGAAATCATGGAAATTTTTACAGAAATGACAGACAGCTTCTTGTTCTTTCAGAACCATCTTTATATAACCAAGTACCTAGCATAATGAATGCCGGGCACTTAGTTCATACTGAGCTAAATGTTTATTTCAATAGATTTGTTAATACTGATGGAAACTGTTTTAAACTTATATCTCCTCTCACTTTTTAAAAAGTGATATGAATATTATATATCTCATCATATTTAATCAGGTGTTCCTATATCGCTTTCAATTCTGAAAGTCATAACTCATGTACTTCAGGCTCAGGAAATATTTTATCACATCAATTTTTACTAATCATAAAAATAATAAATGTCAGCTGCAGAAAAAAATTTAATGTATAAAAATATAAAGAAGAAATCATCTATTATCCCACACCCGAAGACAATTACTGCTAATGTTTGGATTTTACCCTAGGCTTTTCTCATACATGTATTTTTTTCATCAGAATCAAGATAATACTAAACTTAAGTTTATATATTGATTTATTATTAATGTTTTCTAACATGCCTTTGACAATTATATATATTTCCTATTTTCTCAATTATAAATAATGCTATGAAAGCACCTTTCTATACAAATCTTTATCCTTGTCTCACTTTTGCCCAGAAGAAATCTTAGGTATACAACTAATGGATCAAAGAATATGAAAATTTTAAAAACTCACACAGTCAAAGGGCCAGTGAGAAAGATATAATATTTTACACCCTGTGTATAAGAATGAGACTATTATTTTCACTTGTTTAGTTAATGCCAATTTGAGAAGTAAAAAGCCCCTTGTAAACAGGAACATAACTTTCTAAAGGTCTCTAGGAGCCATATACTTAATTTATTGATTTCATAATGATATGCAGTCTTTCAATAACATGAAAGCTTAGTGTGAAATGCTGATGTAACATTTGTAAGCACACAGAGAAATATGATTCATGAGTGATATAACTTCCTTATATGATGCTATTTGTAAATGGAAATTAGGTTATAAAAAGGCAAAAATAAAAATGGTAACATGGTATTTCACAAATAAAATGTGGAAGGAGCTACAGTAACTTGGTTTCAAATATCAAATATGCAAATTTATGCAGCTAACTTTTGAGAAACTTAGGAGAATATCCTATGGAAGTAAACGAACATTGTTTGATGCTTCTTTTTGGATTTTAAGAGTTTAAACTGAATGTTTAAATTTATTTTCCAAGTTTATATAATTTACCTAAAACTATTCTTACAGGAAGCACTGGCTGTATTTAAGAATGCTGATAAGATGACATTTTATGTTGAGGAGCAAGCCATATTGCGGGAAGACTGTTTTAGAGTCAAATGTCCACCTGTGGGCTGATTCTTGTGTCCAGAGGTGAAGTCAATCAGAATGGCTGTGGAATGCAGCTCCGATTTGCAGTATGTATTAAATGGGCATGGGTAACTGGGTAGGGAGAGAGACACTTCTCAAAAGAAATGGGGTCACTTCTTAGGAAAGACAGGTGCTAGGCTGACAAATTGTGATTGTTCAGTGCATTGCATACAGCTAAATAGAAAAAAAAAAAAAAAAAGAGGAGGCAGTTATTAGTCAAGGCCTTACTGATTTTCTTTCCAGCCCCTACTCTACCACTGCATCATAAAGTCAGGAAATACAATGACCAAATGTGGAGCTCATACATAAAAAGGGGGACTCTTAGCAGGATACCAACACATTTGGAAATAGCTTTCTTTAAAAAAAGAGCAAATGCTAGACAAACCGCCCCACACAAATTTTAGAAGGGTGAGGAAATACTGGCGTGATCAGGCACACTTTTCCCTTCTTTATGTGTGGTAATCCACCTTCCCCTGGGTCCTGGTAGGGTAATCCACTTACCCGGCCCACCACAAGGATTATCAAGTGACCTAGGATGATCCAAGCATTCACCCTGCCAAAGTGACTGTTCAGGCCTTACCAGATGACTGCAGGAAAGTCAAACAGTATTCTCAGGGAGTGCTAAGTAGCATGCCGTAGGTGTGGAATAGCTAACAGTATGAGGAAGATGTTCATTTGCAGAAGAAATGAAGTCAGTAAGGGTTAATTAACTGAAGAAATGCAATACTTTGCTCTATATGAAACAGGATGCTTGATATTTGTTGATCGTATCAACTGACAGGAATCAATCATTTTAGTACCATGCATATGTTTAAAGTATACACATATAAAATACATACTGCTTGGCTTAACACAGGCTCTGAATTTGGAGAAATGCTACTCTAATGCATAATTTTAAAAATCTTCTCTATGTTTGTCTACACAACTAGATCGGTGGTTATCTATATTAGAGTTGCTTTCTGAAGTCCATCTGTCCATATCACATTCTATCAAAAATGGCACCAGTTCAATGAAGGGCAGCAGTCATGTTCAGAAGCACACAATCCTCTCTCTCTTACCAACCACAGAGCAATTATAAAATCATTAATTTGACTAGTACATTTACTTCTACTTGTATATTTCACCTCACTAGAATGGAAACAGTGATTTTGACTTGCTATGTTTACTGATGTATCCCAGGCATTTAGAACAATAACTAGTATATATTAGATATTTAATAAAATACTTGTTGAGTCAATGAATGGGCTATTAGGTGGGCAAGGGCAAGCAACTGGCAAGCAACTTATGACCAGAGTGACCTACAAAAGGTACCTTAGACAAACCTGGCTCCTCTGCTGGGAAATTCCAAATAGAAGAAATGAGAAACTAACGCAGCTAAAAAGATGTATCAAGACTTGTGAGTCAGGCAACCACAGGGGGTCATGTGTAAAGCCAGTTACAGAAGAGCAGAAGCCCAGGCCAAGACTTGCCAGTACAGTTGCCAGTACAGCACAGGTTGGCAGTACAGATATAGGAGGCAGCAGAAATGATGCAAGAGAAAGGCTGGGTAGCTGTCTAAGTTCGACCTCCAGTAAACCGGTAGCACTGGAGCATCTGTCACCAACCTTTAGAAGTACTGTAACAATATTCCTCCTTCTTAGACTAGGCTAGGTCTATGATTCCTCGTCACAAAACAGGCCAAACAATAATACACTGTAAAAGGCATCTATGATAGATCAAGCCCTTTCAAACTGGTAAAGGGTCTGGAAAATTTTACGTAAAAGAAGATTTAGTCAGAAAAGTGTTTTTAACAGTGCTTAAAAATTAAGAAGCACATATGAGAACTTTCTCCAAATGTGTAAAGAGCTATTATATGGAAGAAGATACAGTGGAACAAACTAGAGCCAAAAGCTATAATTCAGAGGCGATGTTATTGAATCAATATAAATGAAGAACCTTGTGAGAATGAGAACTATCAAAAATGACAGCATGAACTGCCACGGAAACTACAAGGGCTTTCTAGGTGGCTCAGAGGTAAAGAACCCACCTGTCAATGCAGGAGATGCAGGCTCAATCAGGAAGATCCCCTAGAGAAGGTAATGGCCACCCACTCCAGTAGCATTCCCTGGGAAATCCCATGGACAGAGGAACCTGATGGGCTACAGTCCATGGGGTCACAAAATAGTCAGACATGACTGAGCAACTAAGCAACAACAACAAATGGTGTATCCCCCCCAAAAAATCTTAAAAGCAGACATTCTTTCATGGTTTAAAAACCAATTTATTAAGTCTGTTCTCTATACCTGTGAGTTTGTTTCTATTATTTATGAGGCAGGATGGGAATAGGGGGTTGAGAGGTAAGAACTACGATGTATAAAATGGATAGGCCACAGGATGCGCTATACAGCACAGGAAAATAGTCACTGCTTTGTAGTCATTTCAAATGGAGAGTAACCTATAAAAAATGCTGAGTCAGGTACAGAGTTGTACCTGAAATCAAAATGATGCAAATCAACTATACTTCAATTTCTAAAATGCAATTCGAGTTTTCTAAAAGTGCATGATGCATATACATGGTAACCTCTTTTCACGATGACTTTGTTTCTCGTATGATTTTTATACTCAGCAGACTTTATACTCAGTCTACATTTAATACTGCAGACATTAATGAATAATTATGGAAATTAAAGTATGGGTTTTCTCACTAACACATTTCAAATATATAAATCAAATAACGGACTGAATTTATTAATATGTGCATGCAAAAGCAGAAGTCTCTCATTCTATTAACACAGAAGGGTATTTGTCCTTCTCTGTCTGGCATATTTCAGCTAGAGTAATGCTGGGGGGAAATAGGAAGATGTTAGTAAGGGTACAAACTTTCAACTATAAGATGAATAAGTTCTGAGGATCTAATGTAAAACATGGTGACAACACTATAGTTGACAACATTATTGCAAAACTGAAATTTGCTAACAGTAGAACTTGTACTCACCTAAAAAAAAAGACAAACGTGAAATGATGGATGAATTAATTAACTAGATGGGGGAATCCTTTCACAATGCATATGTATATCAAATCACCATGATGTATTCTTTACATATCTTAAATTTTGCTTGTCAATTTTACCTCAATAAATAGTTGGGAAAAAATAGTGAAAAGCCAAAAAGAAAATTAAATGAATGGTACTAACAGAAACCTTTAAATAGCAATTATTATACAAATGAAACAGCAGCCTTTATCACTGACCTTTGAAATAATTTTAAAAGTAAATGAATAGATGATGCAGAACAATACATCAGCTAAAATGTCCTCACACTTTCATCACAGATTGCCCATCCCTTGGTTCCTAACTGATCGTCATCTCTCCCAAGGAGGACAAGAACAGTCTGCACATAGATTTGTCTTTAGACACAAAGAAGACAAGTTCTGATAAAGGAAGATGGCAGGCACAGTGTATCTAACCTCTGATAAGTATAGTGGAAACAACCTGGGCTTGGAGGCTAGTCAGACTTAAGTTCAAATTCAGGCTCTACTATTTCACCTACTCTCTAGAAATCTGTTTTCTCAACCTCAAAATATGGTTAATATAATCCCCATCATAAAAAGCTGCCATTAAGAATGAGATCACACACTTAGCAGCGAAGAATCTACCACAAAAGACAGGCTTGAGACAAGAAAAGTTAGATCAAGTTAAGACTTACTCTTTTACTTAAAGAATATACTTTAAAGGAGTGCCCACTGTTCATATTATCTCAGGGCTTCCCAGATGGCCCAAGTGGTAAAGAATACGCCTGCCAATGCAGGAGACATGGGTTCAATTCCTGGATTGGCAAGTTCCCCTCAGGAGGAAATGGCAACCCACTCCAGTATTTTTGACTTGAAAATTCTATGAACATAGAGCCTGGCAGGCTACAGTCCACTGCATCATAAGGGCCGGACACAACTTAGTGACTGAGCCACAAACACATCCAAAGAGTATTGAGAAATCAATGGCACCCTAAAGGCAGCCTTTAGCTGACATTTGTTTTCAGTTCAGTTCAGTTCAGTTCAGTCGCTCAGTCGTGTCCGACTCTTTGCGACTCCATGAATCGCAGCACGCCAGACCTCCCTGTCCATCACCAACTCCTGGAGTTCACTCAGATTCATGACCACCAAGTCAGTGATGCCATCCAGCCATCTCATCCTCGGTCGTCCCCTTCTCCTCCTGCCCCCAATCCCTCCCAGCATCAGAGTCTTTTCCAATGAGTCAACTCTTCGCATGAGGTGGCCAAAGTATTGGAGTTTCAGCTTTAGCATTTGTTTTACTCTGTCCCAATCAACACTTATATTAGTTACATAGTTGAAAACATAAGACATCCTCTTCAAATCTGTAAAAAGTAAAAATCTGAAGAAGATGGAGGTAGCATTAACGTAGCTTACCAATTTTGCTGAATTCCCATATAAAAGATAGCATCAAAACAGCACAACTGAACTGGCATAAAGACCAACGTAACAGGGACTTCCCTGGTGGTCCAGTGGTTAGGAATCTGCCTTCCAATGCAGGGCACACAGGTTTGATCCCTGGTCAGGGAACTAAAATCAAACATGCCACAGGGCAGCTAAGCCCACACACCTCAACTACTGAGCCTGTGAGCGCTAAAGCCTGTGCTCCACAACAAAAGAAGGCCACATCCCACTACTAGAAAAGCCCCTGTAAGCAGTAATGATTACACCAAAATGAAGACCCTGTGCAGCAAAAAAAAAAAAAAAAAAAGACCTATGTAACAGAATAGAGAATCCAAAAACAAACCTTCATGTATATGGTCAAATGATCTTTAAGAAAAGTGCCAAGGTTACACAACGGGGAAGGACAGTTTCTTCAACAAAATGTACTGGGAAAACTATTTATCTGCATGTAAAAGAATACGAAGGGATCCATGCCTTACAACACATACAAAAATTAACTCAAAATGGATTAAAGGCCTAAACCATACCTGAACTACAAAATTCCTAGAAGAAAACAAAATGGAAAAGGTTGATGTTATTGGATTTGGTAATGATTTCTTCCAAACGACTTAAAAATAAAGGCAACAAAAAGTAAAAACAGCAAAATGGGACTACATCAAACTTAAAGATTTATGCACAGCAAAGGAAATTAAAACACAGTAAAATGCAACCTCTACTTGCAAGCCAGATATCTGACAAGGAGTTAATATCCACAATGTATAAAGTGCTCCAACAACACAACGACAATAAATATCCAATTTAAAAATAGGCAAAGAACTTACATAGACATTTCTGCAAAGAGGACATATAAACAGCCAACAAGCATATGATAAGATGATCAATATCACTAAGCATTATGGAAATGCAAATTAAAACCACACAGATTAGGAAGGCAACTATCTTTTTTTTTTTTAACTTTTTATTTTTACTTTATTTTACTTTATAATACTGTATTGGTTTTGCCATACATTGACATGAATCCACCACGGGTGTACATGCGATCCCAAACATGAACCCCCCTCCCACATCCCTCCCCACAACAACCCTCCGGGTCATCTCCGTGCACCAGCCCCAAGCATGCTGTATCCTGCATCGGACATAGACTGGCGATTCGATTCTTACATGATAGTATACATGTTTCAATGCCATTCTCCCATATCATCCCACCCTCTCCCTCTCCCTCTGAGTCCAAAAGTCCGCTATACACATCTGTGTCTTTTTTGCTGTCTTGCATACAGGGTCATCATTGCCATCTTTCTAAATTCCATATATATGTGTTAGTATACTGTATTGGTGTTTTTCTTTCTGGCTCACTTCACTCTGTATAATCGGCTCCAGTTTCATCCATCTCATCAGAACTGATTCAAATGTATTCTTCTTAATGGCTGAGTAATACTCCATTGTGTATATGTACCACAGCTTTCTTATCCATTCATCTGCTGATGGACATCTAGGTTGTTTCCATGTCCTGGCTATTATAAACAGTGCTGCGATGAACATTGGGGTACATGTGTCTTTTTCAATTCTGGTTTCCTCGCTGTGTTTGCCCAGCAGTGGGATTGCTGGGTCATAAGGGAGTTCTATTTGCAATTTTTTAAGGAATCTCCACACTGTTCTCCATAGTGGTTGTACTAGTTTGCATTCCCACCAACAGTGTAGGAGGGTTCCCTTTTCTCCACACCCTCTGCAGCATTTATTGCTTGCAGATTTTTGGATCGCAGCCATTCTGACTGGTGTGAAGTGGTACCTCATTGTGGTTTTGATTTGCATTTCTCTAATAATGAGTGATGTTGAGCATCTTTTCATGTGTTTGTTAGCCATCCGTATGTCTTCTTTGGAGAAATGTCGATTTAGTTCTTTGGCCCATTTTTTGATTGGGTCGTTTATTTTTCTGGAATTGAGTTGCATAAGTTGCTTGTATATTTTTGAGATTAGTTGTTTGTCAGTTGTTTCATTTGCTATTATTTTCTCCCATTCCGAAGGCTGTCTTTTCACCTTGCTTATATTTTCCTTTGTTGTGCAGAAGCTTTTAATTTTAATTAGATCCCATTTGTTTATTTTTGCTTTTATTTCCAGAATTCTGGGAGGTGGATCATAGAGGATCCTGCTGTGATTTATGTCGGAGAGTGTTTTGCCTATGTTCTCCTCTAGGAGTTTTATAGTTTCTGGTCTTACATTTAGATCTTTAATCCATTTTGAGTTTATTTTCGTGTGCGGTGTTAGAAAGTGATAAAGTTTCATTCTTTTACAAGTGGTTGACCAGTTTTCCCAGCACCACTTGTTAAAGAGATTGTCTTTACTCCATTGTATATTCTTGGGATGGCAACTATCAAAACCCAGAAAACAACACATGTTAGAGAGGACGCAGAGAAACTGGGACTATTGTGGACTGTTGTCTACAATGTAAAATGGTACAGCCCCTAGAGAAAACAGTATGGAGGTTCCTCAAAGAACTAAAAAAGAAACTATCATATAATCCAAAAATCCCATTTCTGGGTATATATTCAAAAAAAACTGAAAACAGAACCTCAAAGAGACACTTGCACATTCATGCCCACTGCAGCATTATCCACAACAGCCAAAAGGTGAAAGCAACTAAAACATCTATTAACAGAGATATCTCTGGTGGTCCAGTGGCTAAGACTCTGTGATTCCAATGCATGGGGTACCGGTTCTATCCCTAGTCAGGAACAAGATCCCACATGCCATAACTAAGACCCGGCACAGCCAAATAAATATTTTTTTAAAAATCTATTAACAGATGAATGGATAAAGAAAATGGGGTACATACATACATGGAATAATATTTAGCCTTAAAAAAGGAAATCCAGTCAAATGCTACAACACGAATAAACATGGAAGCAACCGAGATGTCCATCGACAGAAGAATGGATAGAGAAGTTGCAGTACATATACACAATGGAATATTATTCAGTCATAAAAAGGAACACATTTGAGTCAGTTCTAATGACATGGGTGAACCTAGAGCCTATTATACGGAGTGAAGTAAGTCAGAAAGAGAAAGATAAATATCGTATTCTAATGCATATATATCAAATCTAGAAATATGGTACTGAAGAATTTATTTGCAGGGCAGCAGTGGAGAAACAGACATAAAGAACAGACTTATGGACGGGGGAAGGGGAGGAAAGGGTGAGATATATGCAGAAAGTAACATGGAAGCTTACATTACCATATGTAAAACAGATAGCCAAAAGGAATTCGCTGTATGTCTCAGGAAATTCAAACAGGGTCTCTGTATCAACCTAGAGGGGTAGGATGGGTAGGGAGACGGGAGAGGGTTTCAAAAGGAACGGGGTATATGGATACCTATGGCTGATTCACGTTGAGGTTTGACAGAAAACAACAAAATTCTGTAAAACAGTTATCCTTCAGTTAAAAAATAAATTATTCAGTCCAGTTCAGTTGCTCAGTCGTGTCTGACTCTTTGTGACCCCATGAATCGCAGCACACCAGGCTTCCCTGTCTATCACTAACTCCCAGAGCTTGCTCAAACTCATGTCCCTTGAGTCACCACTGCCATCCAACCATCTCATCCTCTGTTGTCCCCTTCTCCTCCTGCCCTCAACCTTTCCCAGCATCAGGGTCTTTTCAAATCAGTCAGGTCTTCGCATCAGGTGGCCAAAGTATTGGAGTTTCAGCTTCAACTTCAGTCCTTCCAATGAACACCCAAGATTGATCTCCTTCAGGATGGACTGGTTGGATCTCCTTGCAGTCCAAGGGACTCTCAAGAGTCTTCTCCAACACCACAGTTCCAAAGCATCAATTTTTCAGTGCTCAGTGTTCTTTATACTCCAACACTCACATCCATACATGATTACAGGAAAAACCACAGGTTTGACTACATGGCCCTTTGTTGGCAAAGTAATGTCCCTGCTTTTTAATATGCTGTCTAGGTTGGTCATAATTTTCCTGCCAAGGAGTAAGCATCTTTTAATTTCATGGCTGCAGTCACCATTTGCAGTGATTTTGGAGTCCAGAAAAATAAAGTCTGACACTGTTTCCACTGTTTCCCCATCTATTTCCCATGAAGTGATGGGACCAGATGCCATGTCTGAATGTTGAGCTTTAAGCCAACTTTTTCACTCTCCTCTTTTACTTTCATCAAGAAGCTCTTTAGTTCTTTTTCAATTTCTGCCATAAGGGTGGTGTCATCTGCATATCTGAGGTTATTGATATTTCTCCCAGCAATCTTGATTCCAGCTTGTGCTTCCTCCAGCCCAGTGTTTCTCATGATGTACTCTGCATAGAAGTTAAATAAGCAGGGTGACAATATACAGCCTTGACATACTCCTTTTCCTATTTGGAACCTGTCTGTTGTTCCATGTCCAGTTCTAACTGTTGCTTCCTGACCTGCATACAGATTTCTCAAGAGGCAGGTCAGGTGGTCTGGTATTCCCATCTCTTGAAGAACTTTCCACAGTTTATTGTGATCCATACTGTCAAAGGCTTTGGCATAGTCTATAAAGCAGAAATAGATGTTTTTCTGGAACTCTCTTGCTTTTTAAATGATCCAGCAAATGTTGACAATTTGATCTCTGGTTCCTCTGTCTTTTCTAAAACCAGCATGAACATCTGGAAGTTCACGGTTCACATCCTGTTGAAGCCTGGCTTGGAGAATTTTGAGCAGTACTTTGCTAGCGTGTGAAATGAGTGCGATCGTGGGGTAGTTTGTGCATTCCTTGGCATTGCCTTTCTTTGGAATTGGAATGAAAACTGACCTTTTCTAGTCCTGTGGCCACTGTTGAGTTTTCCAAATGTGCTGGCATGTTGAGTGCAGCACTTTCACAGCATCATCTTCCAGGATTTGAAATAGCTCAACTGGAATTCCAGGACCTCCACTAGCTTTGTTCGTAGTGATGCTTCCTTAGGCCCACTTGACTTGGCATTCCAGGATGTCTGGCTCTAAGTGACTGATCACACCATCATGACTACCTGGGGCATGAAGATCTTTTTTATATAGTTCTTCTGTGTATTCTTGCCACCTCTTCTTCATATCTTCTCCTTCTGTTAGGTCCATACCATTTCTGTCCTTTATTGAGCCCATCTTTGCATGAAACGTTCTCTAGGTATCTCTAATTTTCTTGAAGAGATCTCTAGTCTTTCCCATTCTACTGTTTTCCTCTATTTCTTTGCACTGATCACTGAGGAAGGCTTTCCTATCTCTCCTTGCTATTCTTTGGAACTCTGCTTTCAAATGGGTTTATCTTTCCTTTCTCCTTTGCTTTTCACTTCTCTTCTTTTCACAGCTATTTGTAAGGCCTCCTCAGACACCCATTTTGCTTTTTTGCATTTCTTTTTCTTGGGGATGGTCTTGATCCCTGTCTCCTGTACAATTAATAAATTAATTAAACCCCCCCCCAAAAAAATCCTAAGAAAGCTCATACCAAGCACTACATCTTAGCCAATCATACTACCAAATATCGATCACTATTACTTTGACTTAGCTGTTTTTCATCAACACATTTTACCAGTTTGTTCAACATGAGTATATACCACAGAAAACATATAGAAAGATGTCCATCAAAGTGTTAACATAGGATTTTCATTCAACTGTATTGCCTAATCCATATATTCTAATTTTTCTAATATGTACACACATTTCTTTGTGATGAATGAAAAGTTTTAAAGCATATTAACCACTTTTGTACCTTCAATGGTGGAAAAAATTATATAGGTGCTATTAAATTTATAGCTATAAAAAATCTATTAGATGAATGGATAAAATGCGGTATATACATATGTGGAATATTATTTAGCCTTAAAAAAGGAAATCTTGTCAAATGCTACAACGCAAATAAACTTTAAGGACACTATGTTAAGTCAAACAAGCCAAATAATGCATGATTCCTCTTCTATGATGAGGATCCCAAAACAGCTAACAAGTATTCACTAGAAAGTAGAATGGCCAATTTGAGAGTGGCAGCACATTTCTGTAGCAGGGACTAAAATTACTAGAGCAGTTTAAGACCCCAGACTGGAAAAACTGCAAGGAGTAGAATAAAAACTGAGCAGAAAAGGACTTTATACCACCTGACTATGTATTGTCAGTCTGCTTATTTAACTTATATGCAGAGTGCATCATGCGAAATGTTGGGGTGGATGAATCACAAGCTGGAAACAAGGTTCTCGGGAGAAATATCATCACCCTTGGACATGCAGATGATATCATTCTAACGCCAGAAAGGGAAGAGGAACTAAAGAGCCTCTTGATGAAAGTGAAAGAGGGGAGTGAAAAAGCTGGCTTAAAACTCAACATTCAAAAAACAAAGATCATGGCATGCAGTCCTATCATTTCAAGGCAATCAGAAGGAGGAAAAGACAAAGTAGCTACAGATTTTATTTTTGTGGGCTCCAAAATCACTGTGGATGGTGACTGCAGCCATAAAATTAAAAGATGCTTGGAAGGAAAGCTATGATAAGCCTAGACAGCATATCAAACAGCTATTAAATAGCAAAGACATCATTTTGCCGACAAAGGTCCGTATAGTCAAAGCTATGGTTTTTGCTTAGTGCGCCGGCTCTCGCAGCTGCCTGGACTTAGTGGGCCGGCTTTCGCAGCCACCTGTGCTATATCTACTACTGTGGGTAGGAATGCCTCAGAAGAAATGGAGTAGCCATCATGGTCAACAGAAAAGTCCAAAATGCAGTACTTGGATGCAATCTCAAAAATGACAAAATGATCTCTGTTCGTCTCCAAGGCAAACCATTCAATATCACAATTATCCAAGTCTATGCCCCAACCAGTAACGCTGAAGAAGCTGAAGCGGAACAGTTTTATGAAGACCTACAAGACCTTTTAGAACTAACACCCAAAAAGGATGTCCTTTTCATTATAGGGGACTGGAATGCAAAAGTAGGAAGTCAAGAAACACCTAGAGTAACAGGCAAATTTGGCCTTGGAATGCAGAATGAAGCAGGGCAAAGACTAATAGAGTTTTGCCAAGAAAATGCACTGGTCATAGCAAACACAACAACACAAGAGAAGACTTTACACATGGACATCACCAGATGGTCAACACCGAAATCAGATTGATTATCTTCTCTGCAGCCAAAGATGGAAAAGCTCTATACAGTCAACAAAAACAAGACCAGGAGCTGACTGTGGCTCAGATCATGAACTGCTTATTGCCAAATTCAGACTGAAATTGAAGAAAGTAGGGAAAACCGCTAGACCATTCAGGTATGACCTAAATCAAATCCCTTATGATTATACAGTGGAAGTGAGAAATAGATTTAAGGGCCTAGATCTGATAGATAAGAGTGCCTGATGAACTATGGAATGAGGTTCGTGACATTGTACAGGAGACAGGGATCAAGACTATCCCCATGGAAAAGAGATGCAAAAAAGCAAAATGGCTGTCTGAGGAAGCCTTACAAATAGCTGTGTAAAGAAGAGAGGTGAAAAGCAAAGGAGAAAAGGAAAGATATAAGCATCTGAATGCAGAGTTCCAAAGAATAGCAAAGAGAGATAAGAAAGCCTTCCTCAGAGATCAATGCACAGAAATAGAGGAAAACAACAGAATGGGAAAGACTAGAGATCTCTTCAAGGAAATCAGAGATACCAAGGGAACATTTCATGCAAAGATGGGCTCAATAAAGGATAGAAATGGTCTGGACCTAACAGAAGCAGAAGATATTAAGAAGATGTGGCAAGAATACATGGAAGAACTGTACAAAAAAGATCTTCACGACCCTGATGATCATGATGATGTGATCACTAATCTAGAGCCAGACATCCTGGAATGTGAAGTCAAGTGGGCCTTAGAAAGCAGCACTACGAACAAAGCTAGTGGAGGTGATGGAATTCCAGTTGAGCTGTTTCAAATCCTGAAAGATGATGCTGTGAAAGTGCTGCACTCAACATGCCAGCACATTTGGAAAACTCAACAGTGGCCACAGGACTGGAAAAGGTCAGTTTTCATTCCAATTCCAAAGAAAGGCAATGCCAAAGACTGCTCAAACTACCGCACAATTGCACTCATCTCACATGCTAGTAAAGTAATGCTCAAAATTCTCCAAGCCAGGCTTCAGCAATACGTGAACCGTGAACTTCCTGATAGTCAAGCTGGTTTTAGAAAAGGCAGAGGAACCAGAGATCAAATTGCCAACATCTGCTGGATCATGGAAAAGGCAAGAGAGTTCCAGAAAAACATCTATTTCTGCTTTATTGACTATGCCAAAGCCTTTGACTGTGTGGATCACAATAAACTGTGGAAAATTCTGAAAGAGATGGGCATACCAGACCACCTAACCTGCCTCTTGCGAACAGTTAGAACTGGACATGGAACAACAGACTGGTTTCGCATAGGAAAAGGAGTATGTCAAGGCTGTATACTGTCACCCTGCTTATCTAACTTATATGCAGAGTACATCATGAGAAACGCTGGACTGGAAGAAACACAAGCTGGAATCAAGATTGCCAGGAGAAATATCAATAACCTCAGATATGCAGATGACACCACCCTTATGGCAGAAAGTGAAGAGGAACTAAAAAGCCTCTTGATGAAAGTGAAAGAGAATGAAAAAGTTGGCTTAAAGCTCAACATTCAGAAAACAAAGATCATGGCATCCGGTCCCATCACTTCATGGGAAATAGATGGGGAAACAGTGGACACAGTGTCAGATTTTATTTTTTTGGGCTCCAGAATCACTGCAGATGGTGATTGCAGCCATGAAATTAAAAGACGCTTACTCCTTGGAAGAATAGTTTTGACCAACCTAGATAGTATATTCAAAAGCAGAGACATTACTTTGCCGACTAAGGTCCGTCTAGTCAAGGCTATGGTTTTTCCCGTGGTCATGTATGGATGTGAGAGTTGGACTGTGAAGAAGGCTGAGTGCCGAAGAATTGATGCTTTTGAACTGTGGTGTTGGAGAAGCCTCTTGAGAGTCCCTTGGACTGCAAGGAGATCCAACCAGTCCATTCTGAAGGAGATCAGCCCTGGGCCTTCTTTGGAAGGAATGATGCTAAAGCTGAAACTCCAGTACTTTGGCCACCTCATGTGAAGAGTTGACTCATTGGAAAAGACTCTGATGCTGGGAGGGACTGGGGGCAGGAGGAGAAGGGGACGACCGAGGATGAGATGGCTGGATGGCATCACTGACTCAATGGACGTGAGTCTGAGTGAACTCCAGGAGTTGGTGATGGACAGGGGGGCCTGGCGTGCTGTGATTCATGGGGTCGCAAAGAGTCGGACACGACTGAGCGACTGAACTGAACTGAACAAAAATCTTACCCCCTGTCTCCTTCTCTGTACCTCCCCGGATCTTTTCTTTTTCAAATTAGTTTCAATTTGCTCCTCAGATTCCAATGTGATTTTTAATGTTTTTTACAATGTTAGGAATATGGAGTAGGGATCTAGATTACCTGCATGTGCTCAGCTGCTCAGTCATGTCCCACTCTTTGTGATCTCAGGTAGGCTGCTCTACCCATGCAATTTGCCAGGCAAGAAGACTGAAATGGGTTGCCATTTCCTAGTTCAATTCCACCATTTACTTGTTGTGTGACTCTGTGAAAACTGTATTATCTCTTTGTGCTTCAGTTTTTTCCCATACATAAAAGGTACTATTACCTACCTTTTAAGAGCTCTTGTTAGGAAAAAGATGAGTTAATATACATGTGAAGTGTTTCAACAAGCATCTGGTGCATGGTAAATACTATATAAGTGTTGATGATGATGATAACAATGATAACCATGATTATAACAAAATAAGTATGTGCCAGTTTGCCTGAGTAGTACTCCAGAACTGAACACAGTACTTGAGAATAATGAGTTGGTCTAAGTGATACACTTAGACCAACTACTGTTCTAAATTACATTAGGTCCTTTGGTATCCATAAGACTTTGGAAGAAACATGTAAACCTCTTTTTATACATGTTTTGATGCTACCCTGTACCTGCAAAAAAACTGTTTCAGACTCAAGTTATACCTGTTAAATTTTTTTAGTTAGCCTAGCACAAGCATGTCTTAGATCTTATGTCTGTTACTCATTGTATTTATATTATTCAATTTTTTAAGCGGGGGCATACATTTCATAGAATGTGACCATTTTAACAGTTTGATAGCTGTTGACAGAATCTTAAAAACTATTTCCATAAAATAAAAACAAAAATGGAAAAAGTAGAAATTACTTAATTGTAACATGCTAAAAAACTGCTCAAGGAGTTTCTCCAGAAAATATTTTCTGAAAACATTTCATCAAATTGGCATAAGTCTGATTAATATTTTTTATTTTCCCAACTCCCCGTCAAAGATCACTGCCTTGTCATGGTGAAGGGGCTTGCATAACTCAATGAAGCTATAAGCCATTCCATGCAGGGCCACCCAAGACGGACTGGTCATAGCAGAGAGTTCTGACAAAACGTGATCCACTGGAGGAGGGAATGGCATATCATCCCAGTATACTGGCTGTGAGCACCTCACGAACAGTATAAAAGCCCAGAAAGATATGACACCAAAAGATGAGTCCCCTAGGTCTGAAGGTGTCCAATATGCTACTAGGGAAGAGTGGAGGAGAATTACCAACAGCCCCAGAATGAAATGGCTGGGACAAAGCAGATACAACTCTCAGTTGTATCAATGTGTCTGGTGATGAAAGTAAAATCTGATGCTGCAAAGAACAGCACTATATAGGAATCCGGAATGTTAGGTCCATGAACCAAGGAAAATTGGATGTGGTCAAGCAGGAGATGGTAAGAATAAACATCAACATCTTAGGAATCGGTGAACTAAAATGGACAGGAATGGGCGACTTCTATTCAGATGACCATTATATCTACTACTGTGGGCAAGAATCCCAAAGAAGAAAAAGAGTAGACCTCATATTCAGTGAAAGAGTCTGAAATACAGTACTTGGGTACAACCTCAAAAATGACAGAATGATCTCTGTTTCCAAGGAAAGCATTTAATATCACAGTAATCGGAATCTACGCCCCTATCATCAACACCAAAGAATCTGAAGTTGATCAGTTCTATGAAGATCTAGAAGAACTCCTAGAACTAACACCTAAAAAAGATGGGCTATTCATCTTTGGGGGATGGAATGCAAAAGCAGGAAGTCAAGAGATACCTGAAGTTACAGGCAAGTTTGGCATTGGAGAACAAAATGAAACAGGGCACCTAACTGAATTCTTCCAAAGAACCCGCTAGTCAGAGCAAATACCCTTTTTCAACAACACAAGAGATGACTTTACACATGGACATCACCATCACCAAATGGTCAATACCGAAAACAAATTGATTACATTCTTTGTAGCAGAAGATGAAGAAGCAGTACACAGTCAGCAAAAACAAGACCTCGAGTTGACTGTGGCTCAGATCATCAGCTTCTCATAGCAAAATTCAGGCTTAACTAAAGAAAACCAGGAAAAACAGTAGGCCAGCCAGGTATGACTTAAATCAAATCCCATATGAATTCACAGTAGAGGTAACAAGTAGATTCAAGGGACTAGATTTAGTTAACAGTGAAGTGAAGTGAAAGTCGCTCAGTTGTGTCCAACTCTTTGCAACACCATGGACTGTAGTCCACCAGGCTCTTCTGCCCATGGAATTTTCCAGGCAAGAATACTGATGTGGGTTGTCATTCCCTTCCCCAGGGCATCTTCCCAACCCAGGGATTTAACCCAGGTCTCCTGCATTGCAGGCAAATTCTTTACCATCTGTAAGAGGTCTGTAATATTGTACAGAAGGCAGTAAACAAAACCATTCCAAAGATTCAAAAAAAGTGAGAAGGCAAAGTGGTTATCTGAGGAGGCTTTATGAAGAGCAGAAGAATGAAAAGAAGCAAGAAGCAAGGGAGAGAGGGAAAGATATATTCAATTAAATGCAGAGTTCCAAAGAATAGCTAGAAGAGACAAGAAGGCCTTCTTCAACAAACAGTGCTTAATAATAGAAGAACACAACAAAGGGGAAAGACTAGAGATCTCTTCAAGAAAATTGGAAACATCAAGGGAGCATTCCACCCAAAGATGGACATGATAAAGGATAAAAATTGTAGATATATAGTAGACACTAAAGAGATCAAGAAGAGATGGAAAGAAGACATGGAAGAACTGTATAAAAAGATCTTAATGAACTGGATTACTACGATGGTGTGGTTAGTCACCCAGAGCCAGACATTCTGGAGTGCAAAGTCAAGTGGGCCTTAAGAAGGACAGCTGTTAATAAAGCTAGTGGATCTGATGAAACACCAGCAGAACTGTTCAAATCTCTAAAGGATGATGCCATCAAGGTTTTGCATTCATTATGTCAGCAAATTTGGAAGACCCAGCAGTGCCACAGGACTGGAAAAGGTCAATCCTCATCCCAATTACCAAGAAGGGCAATACCAAAGAATGTGCTAACCATCAGACAATCGCACTCATTTCCTGTGCTAGTAAGGTCATGCTTAAAATCTTGCATATGTTAGACTTCAGCATTATGCGAACCAAGAACTTCCAGATGTCCAAGCTGGGTTTAGAAAAGGAATAGGAACTAGAAATGAAATTGCCAACACTTGCTGGATTATAGAAAAAGCAAGGGAATTTCAGAAAAACATCTATCTCTGTTTCATCGACTATGATAAAACCTTTGACTGTGTGGATCATGACAAACTGTGGAACGTGCTCAGAGAGATGTGAATATCAGACTAACTTACCTGTCTCCTGAGAAACCTGTATGTGGGTCCAAGAAGGAACAGTTAGAACCCTGTATGAAACAACTGACTGGTTCAAGATCGAGAAAGGATTACAACAGGGCTATCTGCAGTCACCCTGTTTGTTTCATCTATAAATTGAGCACTTCATGAAAAATGCTGGGCTAGATGAGTTACAAGCTGGAATCAAGATAGGCAGGCAAATATCAATAACCTCAGATGTGTGGATGATACCACTCTAATGGCAGAAAGCAAAGAGAACTAAAGAGCCTCTTGATGAGGGTGAAGGAGGAGAGTGAAAGAACCAGCTTAAGACAAAATATTAAAACAACTAAGATCATAGCATCTGCCTGCATTACTGCACAGCAAATAGAAGGGGAAAAGGTGGAAGTAGTGACGAATTCCCTCTTTTGGGCTCCAAAATCACTGCAGATGGTGACTGCAGCCATGAAATCAGAAAACAACTGCTTCTTGGTAGGGAAGTGAGGACAAACTTAGTGTGTTGAAAAGCAGAGACATTAACCTTATCGACAAAGGTCTGTATAGTCAAGGCTATCACACAGTCGAGGCTATCTTCCCAGTGGTCACGACGGTTGTGAGAGCTGGACCATAAAGAAGACAGAATACCAAAGAACTGATGCCTTCAAATTGTGGTGCTGGAGAAGACTCCTAAAAGTCCCCTGGACAGCAAGGAGATCAAACAGTCAATCTTAAGGGAGATCAACACTGAATATTCACTTGAAGGACTAAAGTTGAAGCTTCAGTACTTTGGTCATCTTATGTGAACAGACGATTGATTGGAAAAGTCCTTGATGCGGGAAAAACTAAGGGCAGGAGGAGAAGAGGGCGTCAGAGGATAAGATGGCTGGACAGCATCACCAATGCAATGAACATGAACTTGGGCAAACTCTGGGAGATGGTAGGAGACAGGGAGGCCTGGCATGCTGCAGTCTATGGGGTCGAAAAGAGTCAGACATGACTGGGTGACTGAACAACAACAATTCTCCCAATTGGAGTTAAAATTTCCCACAGGGAAAAAGTTTCGGTTGAAACATGCTATATACATATCACTGGCATTGGCACCAGTCCTTCTATTCTATCCTGAACAATCTCCAGCTTCAGCACTGTGCCTAGCACTTGTTCTTTTCTTCACTGAGAATATCACCCTTAGGGGAAACAAGTGAAGCAAAAGCATGACACTAGAAAAATCAGAACCTATGACCTTTCAGAAACATATAGCTGACTTATACATCTTAACAGGGTAAAAAAGCTGATCAGCAGAAATTTAATTTACCTGTTCATAAGTAAAATTAAGATGAGGGTCTTATAGTTTCCAAGCTCCCCATGCTTAACTGAAAAATCTGCTTTTTAGCAAATGGTCATTTTTAAAAATGTTTTCTTATTCACCAAAGGCTTGTGCTATAATGCCAAAATAATCAGAAGATCAAAATTCTGCAACACAAGATCTAATTGTGCCAGTAAAGACCAACTTTCAAAGGATAAGGAAAAGAAAAACTGTTCATTCACTGCAAAGAAAGCATGCAGGAAATCATTCCACAATAGGCTTTCATATTTGGTCCATTTAGTATTTAATCAAAGAAGTCTGTTTTTTTTCAACTGAAACAAGCCTTTTTGTGGTTATTCAAAAATTTAGGTAGGAATGCAATATGATTTTCCGAATTTCCAGTATAATCTCCTATTATTCAAAAGGCTTATTAAGAACACACAAACTATTTTTTTCCAGAGTTAAATTTAGCAAAAAGCCAAAGGGCTTTCACAGAAGGGAAGAAGAATGCATTTCAAAATTTAACAGAATACATAAAGTACAACATATACCATTAAAAATAATAAGTCAACAACAACTATATAACCTTGGGTTTTTCTTTTTCGTTTTTTAATTTGGAAGAAATTGCTTTATACTGTTGTGTTGGTTTCTGCTGTAAAACAATGCAAATTAGCCATAATTATACATATGATCCCTCTCCTCATCCCACTCCTCTAGGCCATCACAGAGCACAGGCTGGGTTCCCTGTGTTATACGGCAACTTCTCACCAGCTGTCTGTTTTACACATGATAGTGTGTATTATGTCAATGCTACTTTCCCATTCATCCCACTCTTTCCTTCTCCAACTGTGTCCACAAGTCTTTTCTCTACATCTGGATCTCCATCCCTTCCTTTCAAATAGATTAATCAATACTGTTTTTTAGATTCCATATATATGTGTTAATATATGCTATTTGTTTTTCTTTTTCTGATTTACTTCACTCTGGGTAACAGGATAGAATCACTAGAACTGATCCAAATTTGTTCTTTATGGCTGAGTAATATTCCATTGTATATATGTAATACATCTTCTTTATCCATTCATCTGTAGACGGACATCTAGGTTGCTTCCATGTTATTGTGCTCATGCTCAGCTGCTAAGACAGGACCAGCTCTTTGCAACTCCATGGGCTGTAGCCCACCAGACTCCTCAGTCCATGGGATCTCCCAGGCAAGAGTACTGGAGTGGGCTGCCATTTCCTTCTCCAGAGGATCTTCCCAACAGAGGGACTGAACCCACGACTCCTGCATTGGCAGGTGGATTCTTTACCACTGAGTCACAAGGAAAGCCCATGTCTTAGCTGCAATGAACAGTGGGGTACCTATGTCTTTCAGAATCGTGGCTTTCTCCGGGTATATGCCCAGAAGTGTACTTGAAACAAAGGTTTTTCGTACACTGACATCAGGCACTAATTGACAGTGAATCTAGAGAGAAAATAAACAAATTAAGTGAGTCCTACAACTGCCCCCACTTACTCCCTAGTGAGAGTTTCCAGCCTGCAGGACAGGAATAGGGAATCTGAAGTGAAGTCCAGCAGCTTCCCTAAGTTGAAGCATTAGAGTGAAGGGTCCAGGAAAGCTAAACAGGTTAGAATTCACAGGGCAGAATACCAAAGAGAAGAGAGATTCATAGTAAAAGAGAAGTCCAGAGATCTGCAGAGGGTCTACTCGAGTCTTCAGCTATCTAACTACTTAAATGTGAGAAAAACCACCTAAGGCCAGAGAATTAACCACATGAAAGGAACAGAGAGAATGAGTCTCAGAGCTCACATAAGGCCTGGAATAGTATGTGTTCCCAATAGCCAACAGTGCACTTGGGGCGGGGTGGGGCACAGGGGGGACAGAAACAAACAAAAATCCTGCCATAATTCCCAGAGCTTTAAGCAGAGAATCCAGAAGAGTACTGCCTTAACAGTGTGGAAAAACCAGCCCTAGACTAAATGCTGCTGAGGGCCCACCTAACAAAACTGAAAAACAAGGGTCAAAATGATCAAGCTATTTCCAAGTGATTTAATTATATCCCAGAACAAAGTTCAAGAATATTTATAGATATGTAAAAATATCCATCACTCAACAGAATAAAATGGGCGATGTCTAACATCTAAGTCAAAAACCACCAGGCATGAAAAGAAGCAGAAAAGTATAGGTCATAATTAGAAAATCAACCAACTGAAACAGAGTCTAAATCGACAAAGGTGATGAAATCAGTAGATAAGGACATTCAAAGTTATTATAACTTTGTTGCATATTTTCAGGTATGTGAACATGAATACACTGGATACAATGAATGGATACACTGGATACAATGAATGAATTAGACACTACAGAAAAAAAAAATGAACTTGATGTTATAGCAAAGGAAGTCTCCAAAATGAAAGAGACACAAACGGAAAGAAAATGAACAGAGCATCATTGAGCTGTATAACTTCTACTGACCTAATATGCACGTAACAGGAGCTGGGGAGGAGAGAGACAAAAATATATCTGAAGTAACAAATGACCAAATTTGGTGAAATTTTTTTTTCCAAATTTGACAGAAACTGTAAACTTAATGATCAAGAAGTTCAACAAACCCCAAACACACACACAAATGTGGCAGACTATACCAAGGCACATCATAATCAAATTACTTTAAAATGATATAAAGAGAAAATCTTACAAAGAGCCAGCAAAAAAGAGACATGCTATTAAGAGTAACAAAAGTGAGAGGAACGACAGCAGACTTCTCATTATAAACAATGCAAGTCAGAAGACAATGGAGTTGCATCTTTAAAATCCTGGGGTCAGGGGGGATGTCAACTCAACATTTTAGGCCCTGCGGGCTCTGAGATTCCCCTCCCACACCAAGACGCAGCACACAGTCCAGCTTGGGAAATACCCTCTGCCACTTCAGACAGCACTAGCCTGGACCTGTGGGAGAACCAGATAAACCAAGAAGATCAAAATAACATTGCAAAGGCCTGAAAATTAGACTGCCACTGGAACAACAGCTCACAAAATTAGATGATGGTCTATGCATTAAGTATAAGCAGAATAACTAAGTGAGCAACCAAAATATCCAGAATGTAATTTTTAAAATATCCACTGTCCCATGATATAAAGAGAAATCAAACCTGAATAAGAAAAGACAATCAACATAGACATGTCTATGATGCCAATATAGACAAAGATATGACTCAGCTGTTACAACATATGACAAGGGTTTTAAAGTAGCTGTCACAAAAACACATCAATAATTAATTCCAAATTCCCGTGAGACAAAGGAAAAATAGAAAATATCAGCAGAGAAACAGAAATTATAAAATGAATGAAAATTATAAAACTAAAAAAATAAAATAACCAAAATAAATATCTCAGTGGAAGGATTCAGTGGTAGAATAGAGATGGCATAGGACAGAATTACTAAACTTTGAGACAGTTAATAGAATTTATCCAATTCTGAAAAAGGAGAGAATAAAATATAAACAAC
Source organism: Budorcas taxicolor (assembly GCF_023091745.1). Lineage (NCBI taxonomy): Eukaryota > Metazoa > Chordata > Mammalia > Artiodactyla > Bovidae > Budorcas > Budorcas taxicolor. The sequence goes on along the minus strand of NC_068924.1, from coordinate 41,886,079 downwards.
AGAGCCGTGGAGATCCATGTTATCATAACAAAATTGCTAATGTTCATGTAACTGGAATACTAGAAAAAGAGAAGGGAGTGTAACGAAAAGAGTATTCAGAGATAATAATGGCTGAAAGATCCCCAAATCTGGCCAAGTAGAGAAATTTAAGAAGCTGAGTGAAGCTCAAATGGGATAAAGCCAAAGAAATTTATACCAAGACACATTATTATTGATGTTCTGGAAAAAAATTTTTTTTTAAACCTTGAAAGAAGCAACAAAGAAACAATATACTGCCAATAGGATAACACCAGTTCAAACGACAGCAAACTTCTCATCAGAAACCACGGAGACCAAAAGGAAGTGGCGCAACATTTTCCAAACACTGAAAGAAAGAAATGTCAACTATGAATTCTGCTTCCAGCAAAACTATCCTTCAGGAACAAAGGGGAAATCCAGACATTCTCAGATGTAGAAAGACTAAAAGAAACCAGCACTAGAAAACCTATTCTTAGAGATTAATTAAAGGAAATTGTTCAAACAGAAAAGAAATGATAAAGGAACTAGAGCATCAAGAAAGAAGAGCAAGGGACAGAGCAATATATGAGTACATACAATAAACTATAATTATCTCCAAGTCTTATAAATTGTATCCGGTGATTAAACAAAGAAGTATAGCAATTCAATTCAATGTTTAAATACCTTATACAATATCCCCAAACAGTTGTTCGTCCTCTGTCTTAACATCTTAAAGTAAAAAATGAAATCACTACTTTCAAATTATTAGAAAGTTCCTTTACATGCTGAAATATTTGTTCAGAATCCAAGTCTCCCCAGGACTAAGGTTTTCTTTTTATTCAGGTCAGACACCTTCAGATCAGATCCAACAAATATTTACTGTGCAGTTATTGTACATGAGGCAGTTAATCCTAACAACAAGCTATGCAATAAAAATATTAATCTCCATTTTACACATAAAGAAATAAATTTACACACCAGGTAATGTTTCCAAAGTCACATTGTATAAATAAGCAGCAGCCCACACTGTGAATCCAAGTCATTCTAAATCCAGTACTCAAATGTTGCTCAACCTAATGGCTGGTGTTCTGATGTCATCTGATGGCTCTAAACCTCTTTCCGGGGCAATAGTCTACACCCTTTATCCTTAGTCCAACAACCTTTGGATCACTGAAAACTTCTCTAACCTTGATTTTACTGCTTACTTGACTTGCAACCTTTAGTTGTTGTAACAGGGCAGGTGGTTAGGAACAGCCAGATTCAATCCTTCTTTCGACACAAAATTTAATACAGGTATGACCCCACAGATAAGTCTAGTTCTAGGGCCTTGACTCTCTCCTATACTTTCCATTCAACTGAAAGAAACTAGACCTCCCTGGGGAAAGCCCAGATATTTAATAACTAATATTTGCTATACTCACCCTAACAACCTAAAAATAAGCTCACCCCTCTCCTACAGGTAACCATTTAAATACTTAAAGACAATTATTGTGTCTTCTCAAAGGTAAATATGATTTCCCTTTCTATTTTGGTCAGTGTTCCAAGGGTCTTTCTATTTCTCAAAAGACTACTACACTAAAGACATCAACAGAAATTATGAATACACAGAAATAACTCTAAATGTAAATATCTTCACACAGTATCTTCTAACTAATCTAAGACAAAAAACATACATACACCACTGAGTCTTGTTTTAATAAAGAATACTACATTGGTAATCAGGAGATCTCAGGCTTGTCTTAGCTCTATCTCTAATGGGAACCTTGAACAAATCCTCTAACTTATCTGAACCTCAGTCTCTCACCTATAAAGTGATCTTAGGTCCCTTAGAACTCTAAAGTTGTATGCATGTTAGACACCAGAAAATGTGAAATACATACATCTACCACTAGAGGGAACAAAATGACGGCTGCCAACTGAAACAGTAGACAAAAATCTCCAGACAGATTACCTGAGAAGATGCCCTGAAGAAGAGAATGGAAAACCACTCCAGTATTCCTGATTGGAGAATTCTGGAGTCTGGTGGGCTTACAGTCCATGCGGTTGCAAAGAGTTGGACACGACTGAGATACTAACACTTTAACTTTTCAAGCAAATCCTCTAATTTCTCTGAATCTCACTCTCTTACCTATAAAGTGACCTTAGGTCCCTTCCAGCTCTAAAATTCTACCCATAATAAAAAGATACCAAAAAATGTAGAATACATATATCTACCACTAGAGGGAACAAAACTATGGCTGCCAACCTAAAGAGTAGACAGAAATCTCCAGAGGGATTACCTTGCTAGGAAAACTATATTCACTTAAACTAAGCCTCAGTAATGCATCTGCTGACAAAGAACTCAGGCTAGCCTAAACACTGTTACTATGTATGATGCAGAATAGCAGATCTCTTTCTAGAAAAGTTAAGGTTATCTTAAACCAAACTGAATATCAGGCTTATTGTGTAACACTAAGGGATCAGCTCCCTTACCAAAAGAGAGGAGTCGAAATAGTTGGACAGGAAGAACAAAGATGGAGGGAAAGGAGAAGGGAGGGAGAAGAAAAGGGGTTTTCTGGAATTTCTGCTGTATAATAGTATACCTATACCTTTCAAAGTACTATAGAAACATACTACCATGATACCACAGAACATTTAGCCCCTGTTGATAATACAGCAGAAAAAACAATCACACACAAAAATTACAGATAACTTGTTTTGAAAGGGTTTAAAAACACTTAATATCTTGGTAGTATCCAAAATACATCAATCTTTTTAGAATTTAAAAAATTACACTTTTAAAATACAATTCTTCTTGGGACTTCCCTGGTGGTTCAGTGGCAAAGACTCTATACTCCCAATGATGGGGGCCAGGGTTCAGTCCCTGGTCAGGAAGCTGATCCCATGCCACAACTAAGATCTGTTGCAGCCAAATAAATCAATGTCTTTTAAAAGAATAAAAAACATACAATTCTTCTCTACTATGACTTGCTGTATCACTTTCACTATGTTGTTTAAGTTTCCCTCCAACTGAAGATGGGATTATTATAAGATAAGTATTTAGTTTTAGCATAAGAATTTTAAAATAGAACATTGTTAAACTAGGAAGAAAAGTTATTGATTGAACAACAGCAAAGGTCATCATGTTCGTCTTCCTTAAACAAGAGATTCCTGTTTGTTGCACAATGCAACTAGGCATGATCACACCTAAATTTCTCATTAAAACTCATTCAACATGTTCCTATCAATGGATTGCCTAACTCTTAATAAAGGACAGAAGGCAAGAAATCTCCGAGTTTGAAAGAATCTCTAGCAACTTGTGCCTTGCAAATCAACCAGGTCTTTAAAAGAATGTATATACTAAATTTGTTCTTCCCAAATAGTTTAAACATGTCCTCTACCTACAGTACTCTCCCCTTCTCTTTCTTTCACGTCTCTAGCTTCTATCTCCAATTCAAAGAGCAGAACTACCAACACAGATAATCCAAGCCTTATGTTTTCTGCTTAATCCTGCTCAAATATCAAACTTCCTGTCCCACAAAGAAGTAGTGAACGAGTCATGAGGCTGGTTGTTTTCCCTGAGGTTTCACTCACTTTAAAACATTTTCTTTTTCTACCAGATAAAACAGAACTTTTCTCAAGCTCCCAATGCCATCAACATCCCTTACTGAGCATTTCCACAGACACAGTAAATTAAACACAACCAAAATGGGCTTTTCCCATTGTTTCTACAAAACCTGTATCTTCTCTTCCTCCATTCCATGTCTCAGAGAGAGGCCTTATCCATCCAGGTAATCACTGTCTCCGATAGGGGACAGAAGGCAAGGACAGGTCAGCAGCATATGACACAAAACCCTAAATATCAGCAGCTTAAACAAGAGAGAAGTTTATTTCATTTCATATAAAGGAAGCCTAGAGGTGAGAGCCCAGGACTAAAGACGAATCTTTGCTCTAGGGAACCAGCTTCTTCAGCTTCACTGCTCCATTATCTACATGATTTGGCCCTGATTTTCATGGTTAACATCTGCTAGAGTGCCAAACGACACAACAATGTTTCAAGTAGAAATTAAAAGAACAAATTCACTTACATATCACTGGTCAAAGTCTAATCACATAGCCATGCCCAACTGAAAGGTAATGTTAGTTAAGTGACAACTGTTCCACTGAAAAACCTGAGCTGTGTTTCTAAAGAAGGAGGTGGGGCAAACAGATATTAGGAAGGCAACTAGCAGTTTCTACCAGGCTGTCCATTGGTCTGACAAGTGCCGACACACTGTGTTTATGAGGGACACGGGGAATTCTTCAGGAATGAAGTCAGGATGGTCAGGGAGACAGAGCCATATATAAACAGCTTTTGCATGTGCAACATACATGCACTTCAGTACCTGCACTGTGCCCAGGCCCAGACACACCACTTCTATCTGACAATGGAATGCTATTTGCTTGTCATCCCATGCACTGACAGTTCATGTCACTGGTATCCAGTATTTAGGCATCTGTTCTCTAACCGATGTAACAGCAAGACAGAAACCCTTTTCAAAAGTAGAATATTTGCTTGCCAAAGAGGATACAGCTTGCCACTGTGATTCTCCTGACAGGGCCTGTAAGAAGCTCCATACAGCAATCTAAGGGCAGCTTAACAGATTACTCAGTAAAGAGGATGGAACAGTACACTTAAATGAAGTGTAATCCTGACCCCAAATCCCAAAAGATCCACCAGTTACTGTATTTCCTTTTGGTAGCAGGCGATGTAAGATGCAATAGTTATCTTCTACTTCAGAAGGAACATCTCAACTTACCTCTAAACACTGCCAACTCAAAAATTTCACTAAGGCATCATATCCTTAAAATTGGTATGGGATTCATGTACTACATCAGCTGAGTCTTTACAAAGGCTCCAGAGTACTTGCTAGTTCTCTAACACAAAGTCCTGTCATTCAGCATTATACCCTCATTGTAGGGCACAAGAGAGAGGTACTTTGGGATGGTGAGATGAACAAAATCCCTATAGACTATAAACTACAGCACAGAGCTAAAAAACTGGCCTAATCATGGAGGCAATATGGTGGCACTACATTGCTGGCCATTTCTGATGATCTTTGCATCTATGTGTGTGTATACACTTGTATATATACTTTTTTTTTTGGTATGGCATTTGATCAATCAATAGTTAATCACTAGTTAAACACAGGGTCTGTTTCTAGTAAAGAGACCGCTTGTGGAACACCAGGTAGAACGAGAGTGGTGGAAGAAGATAAGGTAAATAATATGTCATCATTTTCCAAAATCTATTATCTTCCATACAGACAAGAGAGTTCCATGCAGCCTGAATGTTTCCACCCATGAACCTTTCGTGTCTTTAATGGGGCATTAATCTCTATAATTCTGGATGTGAGATGGCTTTTGGTTCATTATTTTGGTAGGAAGAGAGCTCCAGGGGGCTACACCTGGCTCTTTCTGCCATAATGACTCTTAATCCATGGACATGGAAGCCAATTTGGGAATTCTCCCACTGTCAAACATGTTTATTCCAAATATGCACTAAGAAACAAGATAAAACCACAGGATGAATTCACAGACTCGCCAGCCCTACTGTGAAATAATTTCAAGCCAAAGCTCTGTTCATATCTGATTTCCATAAGCTCTCATTCTGCCTGGTGGGACACAGTGGTATCCTGAGTCCCTGGGGATTAGCATTAGCTCAGGTTCCAACTGGGATTTCCAGTTGGCTCAGTGGGTAAAAGAATCTACCTGCAATACAGGAGAGGCAGGACACATGGGTTCAATCCCTGGGTTGGGAAGATCCCCTGGAGGAGGGCACGGCAACCCACTACAATATGCCTGGAGAATTCCATGGACAGAGGAACCTGGTGGGCTACAGTTCATGTGGTCACAGAGAGTCAGAGAAACTGAGCAACTAACACTCACTTCTTTCAGGTTCCAATACTCCCTGAAAGGTTTGAGTCTTTTCCCTTCCCTGATACACAGTTACACTTGTATATGACCAAAGGTCCTTTTTTTAGAGAAGGCTGCGAAAAAAATTAGCTGCTGAAGATATCCATAAATCGAAAAAAGAAAGAAAGAAAGGAAGGTACCTTGCCTTCTCTTTACCCAGGGAGTTTTAGATCTGTGAAGTAACAAAGGTATGGGGATTAGGTGATTTCAGTAGGGTGACCTAAAATCAAACCTACATTTATCAGACCTAAGATGTTTTGTTTGGCTTGTTTGTTTGCTTTAATTCGAGTCTCCAGATCAAGTAAGACCTTGGTGAACTGCTGCTCCATGTCAATCTGCTATGATAAACATTGTCCACCTTGTCTCTGATGGTTAATTTGTTACTTGTCTCTGCCATTCCAGGACCCCAGTCACTTAAGGGGGCCCATTTTATAGCAGTATCTCTCATACTCATACCACAGCCAGAGAAAACTGCCACTACAGCACCTTTTAAGGATGCCAGCATTCCCCTCACCACTGTTATTTTCTTAAAGGCAGTAGAAAGCATCCGTCTTGGGGGAACATAATCAGAGAGTTAAGAAAGCCTGCTGCACATAATTCACCTCCCCAACATTCCTAATTTCTCAATTCTGGCATCTCAACTTCATTAAATGTAGATCACTACTGATTTGAAGTGTCAGTCAACAAAATAAGCAGACAAAATTAGAACCAGTTTTTGCTGCTTGAGCAATCACCAAATCTGAAATCTCTTGTGGGTGACCCTACATTAATAAATTCAGCCCAAAATAAAATTAGATCCCCTCTTTCCTAATCTAGAAGCCTCAAAATCCAGTTTTGCTTCTATTTCTTAGAATTTTAATTAGTAAAATTCTTACAATTCTTTTGATGCATAAAAACATGTCTCTGATTTTGAAACTGGCCCTTTGGACTTGCTAGGATCTGACTCTAGCTATAGGTCTAGAAGCCCTGAAGTGGTAGGGATGGGAATGAATACAGGCCATGACTCTACTCATGAGGCCATTATAGCAACTTTATGCAAGGCAGGACCACTCTCATTGAAGAAAGAAGGGTGGGTTCTGCTGGCAAGGGAGGTTCAGTAAAAATTATACTTCAAAATATGTGGGGAATTCTACGGTAGTCCAGTGGTTAGGACTCTAAGCTTTTATTGCCAAGGGCGCAGGTTCAATCACTGGTAGGGGAATTGAAATCCTATAAGCCATGTGGCATGGCCAAAATAAATAAATAAATAAATAACAAATTTGAAAAAAGAATATCTGGAGTCATCCAAACAGTGTTACCATTCCAATTCTTGAATTTCACTCTTTCCCAGTCAATGTCCCAACTTACACTGAAGAGATCTGACAAAGCTGTGGATCCAACCTACACTGAAGTTCAACTTACTGGATTGGGCTCTGCTCCAGTTTTGGTTCAGACAGCCCTGGAGTTGTAAGATATAAAAGACTGTTTTAACCCAATCACAAAACTGCTTAGTTCTCTAGCCGTAACTTCAGCTCTGACCTTGCCACATTCTTTAAATCAATTTACCAAACTCGGCACTACCAACATTCTGGGTTGATAACTCCTTGTTTTCATGGTAAGGAGCAAGCAGGCCTCTATAGCAGCAACCTTTGTCTCTGCCCATTGGGTGCCAGAAGTACCCTCCTCCTCTAGTTATGACAACCAAAACTGGCTCCATACATTGCCAAATAGCCCCTGGAGGGCAAAATTGCCCCAGCTTGAGAACATTGCTTTAAACTCTGCCGCTGCTGCTAAGTCATTTCAGTCGTGTCCGACTCTGTGCAACCCCATAGATGGCAGCCCACCAGGGTCCCCCATTCCTGGGATTCTCCAGGCAAGAATACTGGAGTGGGTTGCCACTTCCTTCTCCATTGCATGAAAGTGAAAAGTGAAAGTGAAGTGAAGTCGCTCAGTCTTGTCCGACTCTTAGTGACCCCATGGGCCGCAGCCTACCAGGCTCCTCCATCCATGAGATTTTCCAGGCAAGAGTACTGGAGTGGGGTGCCATTGCCTTCTCCGTTAAACTCTGCACTGGAGTTAAAAACAGCCAATCCTCCCATTGGTTCAGTCTCTCAGTTGTGTCCGACTCTTTGTGACCCCAAGGACTGCAGCACACCAGGTTTCCCTGTCCTTCATCATCTCCTGCAGCTTGCTCAAACTCATGTCCACTGAGTCGGTGATGCCATCCAACCATTTCATCTGTCGTTCCCTTCTCTTCCTGCCTTCAATCTTTCAGCATCAGGGTCTTTTCTCATAAGTAGGCTCTTCACATCTGGTGGCCAAAGTATTGGAGCTTCAGCTTTAGCATCAGTCTTTCCAATGAATATTCAGGGTTGATTTCCTTGAGGATTGACTGGTTTGATCTCCTTGCAGTCCAGGGGACTCTCAAGAGTCTTCTCCAACACCACAGTTCAAAAGCATCAGTTCTTCAGTGCTCAGTCTTCTTTATGGTCCAACTCTCACATCCATACATGACTACGAGAAAAAGCACAGCTTTGACTAGAAGGCCCTTTGTTGGCAAAGTAATGTCTCTGCTTTTTAATACGTTGTCTAGGTTTGTTATAGCTTTTCTTCCAAGAAGCAAGCGATTTTTAATTTCACAGCTGGAGTCCCCATCTGCAGTGATTTTGGAGCCCAAAAAAAGTCTGCCACTGGTTCCACTGTTTCCCCATCTATTTGTCATGAAGTGATGTGACTGGATGTCATGGTCTTCGTTTTTTTTGAATGCTGTGTTTTAAGCCATCTTTTTCACTCTCCTCTTTTACCTTCATCAAGAGGCTCTCTAGTTCTTCTTCACTTTCTGCCATAAAGGCAGTGTCATGTTCGTATCTGAGGTTATTGATATTTCTCCCAGCAATCTTGATTCCAGCTTGTGCTTCATCCAGCCTGGCATTTCGCATGACATATTCTACATATAAGTTAATTAAGCAGGGTGACAATACACAGCCTTGATGTACTCCTTCCCCAATTTTGAACCAGTCCATTATTCCATATCTGATTCTAACTGTTGCTTCCTGACCTGCATACAGGTTTCGCAAGAGGCAGGTCAGGTGGTCTGGTATTCCCATCTCTTTAAGAATTTTCCAGTTTGTTATGATCCACACAGTCAAAGGCCTTTTCCAGTCCTGCAGCCACTGCTGAGTTTTCCAAATTTGTTGGCATATTGAGTACAGCACTTTAACAGCATCATCTTTTAGGATCTGAAGTAGCTCAGCTGAAATTCCATCACCTCCACTAGCTCTGCTCATAATGATACTTCCTAAGGTCCACTTGACTTCACGCTCCAAGATGTCTGGCTCTGGGTGAGTGACCACACCACTGTGCTTATCTGGTCATTAAGATCTTTTCTGTATTCTTGTCGTTTCTTCTTAAAATCTTCTGCTTCTGTTAGGTCCATACCATTTCTGTCTTTTATTGTACCCATCTTTGCATGAAATGTTCCCTTGGTACCTCTAATTTTCTTGAAGATTTCTTTAATGCAAAATTCAGACTTAAATTGAAGAAAGTAGGGAAAACCACTAGACTATTCAGGTATGACCTAAATCAGTTCCCTTACAATTATACAGTGGAAGTCACAAATAGATTTAAGGGATTAAATCTGACAGAGGGCCTGAAGAACTATGGACAGAGGTTTATAACACTGTACAAGGAGGTGGTGTTCAAAATCATCCCCAAGAAAAAGAAATGCAAAAAGGCAAAATTGGTTGTCGAGGAGGCCTTACAAATAGCTGAAAAAAAGAAGAGATACGAAAGGCAAAGGACAAAAGGCTGAATGCAGAGTTCCAAAGAATAACGAGGAGAGATAAGAAAGCCTTCCTAAGTGAACAATGCAAAGAAACTGAGGAAAAAATCTTCCCATTGTCTTTGTATTACATTATTTTGTCTTCCAAAATGCATCACCATTCAACCCACTACAGCTTTACCTTCAACAGGTACTTCATTTCAGGTGACCACAGGTAAAAACAAGTTAACTTTCACCATTAGTTGCCATGGGCTGATATCCAATAAGGAACAGCAGCTGTGCTTTGCTGGAGCAGCCGTGAAGAGATACCCCACGCCCAAGGTAAGAGAAACCCAAGTAAGATGGTAGGTGTTGCAAGAGGGGATCAGAGGGCAGACACACTGAAACCATACTCACAGGAAACTAGTCAATCTAATCACACTAGGACCACAGCCTTGTCTAACTCAATGAAACTAAGGCATGCCCGTGGGGCAACTCAAGACGGGCAGGTCATGGTGGAGAGGTCTGACAGAATGTGGTCCACTGGAGCAGGGAATGGCAAAACACTTCAGTATTCTTGCCTTGAGAACCCCATGGACAGTATGAAAAGGCAAAATGATAGGATACTGAAAAAGGTACTCCCCAGGTCATTAGGTGCCCAATATTCTACTGGAGATCAGTGGAGAAGTAACTCCAGAAAGAATGAAGGGATGAAGCCAAAGCAAAAACGATACCCAGCTGTGGATGTGACTGGTGATAGAAGCAAGGTCCAATGCTGTAAAGAGCAATATTGCATAGGAACCTGGAATGTCAGGTCCATGAATCAAGGCAAATTGGAACTGCTCAAACAGGAAATGGCAAGAGTGATCATCGACATTCTAGGAATCAGTGAACTAAAATGGCCTGGAATGGGTGAATTTAACTCAGATGACCATTATATCTACTACTGCATGCAGGAATCCCTCAGAAGAAATGGAGTAGCCATCATGGTCAACAAAAGAGTCCAAAATGCAGTACTTGGATGCAATCTCAAAAATGACAGAATGATCTCTGTTCGTTTCCAAGGCAAACCATTCAATATCACATTTTTCCAAGTCTATGCGCCAACCAGTAATGCTGAAGAAGCTGAAGTTGAACAGTTCTATGAAGACCTACAAGACCTCTTAGGACTAACACCCAAAAAAGATGTCCTTTACATTACAGGGGACTGGAATGCAAAAGTAGGAAGTCAAGAAACACCTGGAGTAAGAGGTAAATTTGGCCGTGGAATACGGAATGAAGCAGGGCAAAGACTAATAGACTTTTGCCAAGAATATGCACTGGTCATAGCAAACACCCTCTTCCAACAACTCAAGAGAAGACTCTACACTCTACACATGGACATCACCAGATGCCCAACACCGAAATCAGACTGATTATATTCTCTGCAGCAAAAGATGGAAAAGCTCTATACAGTCAACAAAAGCAAGACAAGGAGTTGACTGTGGCTCAGATCATGAACTGCTTATTGCCAAATTCAGACTGAAATTGAAGAAAGTAGGGAAAACCGCTAGACCATTCAGGTATGACCTAAATCAAATCCCTTATGATTATACAGTGGAAGTGAGAAATAGATTTAAGGGCCTAGATCTGATAGATAGAGTGCCTGATGAACTATGGAATGAGGTTCGTGACATTGTACAGGAGACAGGGATCAAGACCATCCCCATGGGAAAGAAATGCAAAAAAGCAAAATGGCTCTCTGGGGAAGCCTTACAAATAGCTGTGAAAAGAAGAGAAGTGAAAAGTCAAGGAGAAAAGGAAAGATATAAGCATCTGAATGCAGAGTTCCAAAGAATAGCAAGAAGAGATAAGAAGCCTTCTTCAGTGATCAATGCAAAGAAATAGAGGAAAACAACAGAATGGGAAAGACTAGAGATCTCTTCAAGAAAATCAGAGATACCAAGGGAACATTTCATGCAAAGATGGGCTTGAAAAGGACAGAAATGGGCTCGATAAAGGACCTAACAGAAGCAGAAGATATTAAGAAGAGGTGGCAAGAATACACAGAAGAACTGTACAAAAAAAAAAAAAAAAAAAACCTGTACAAAAAGGATCTTCACGACCTGGATAATCACAATGGTGTGATCACTCATCTAGAGCCAGACATCCTGGAATGTGAAGTCAAATGGGCCTTAGAAAGCATCACTACAAACAAAGCTAGTGGAGGTGATGGAATTCCGGTAGAACTATTTCAAATCCTGAAAGATGATGCTGTGAAAGTGTTGCACTCAATATGCCAGAAAATTTGGAAAACTCAGCAGTGGCCACAGGTCAGTTTTCATTCCAATTTCAAAGAAAGGCAATGCCAAAGAATGCTCAAACTACCACACAACTGCACTCATCTCACATGCTAGTAAAGTAATGCTCAAAATTCTCCAAGCCAGGCTTCAGCAATACGTGAACCGTGAACTTCCTGATGTTCAAGCTGGTTTTAGAAAAGGCAGAGGAACCAGAGATCGAAGTGCCAACATCCGCTGGATCACCAAAAAAGGAAGAGACTTCCAGAAAAACATCTATTTCTGGTTTACTGACTATGCCAAAGCCTTTGACTGTGTGGATCACAATAAACTGGAAAATTCTGAAAGAGATGGGAATACCAGACCACCTAACCTGCCTCTTGAGAAATCTGTATGCAGGTCAGGAAGCAAGTTAGAACTGGACATGGAACAACAGACTGGTTTCGCATAGGAAAAGGAGTATGTCAAGGCTGTATATTGTCACCCTGCTTATCTAACTTATATGCAGAGTACATCATGAGAAACGCTGGACTGGAAGAAACACAAGCTGGAATCAAGATTGCCGGGAGAAATATCTATCACCTCAGATATGCAGATGACACCACCCTTATGGCAGAAAGTGAAGAGGAGCTAAAAAGCCTCTTGATGAAAGTGAAAGAGGAGAGTGAAAAAGTTGGCTTAAAGCTCAACATTCAGAAAACAAAGATCATGACATCCGGACCCATCACTTCATGGGAAATAGATGAGGAAACAGTGGAAACAGTGTCAGACTTTATTTTGGGGGGCTCCAAAATCACTGCAGATGGTGACTGCAGCCATGAAATTAAAAGACACTTACTCCTTGGAAAAAAAGTTATGAGCAACCTAGATAGTATATTCAAAAACAGAGACATTACTTGGCCGACTAAGGTCCGTCTAGTCAAGGCTATGGTTTTTCAGTCAGTAGTCACGTATGGATGTGAGAGTTGGACTGTGAAGAAGGCTGAGCGCCGAAGAATTGATGCTTTTGAACTGTGGTGTTAGAGAAGACTCTTGAGAGTCCCTTGGACTGCAAGGAGATCCAACCAGTCCATTCTGAAGATCAACCCTGGGATTTCTTTGGAAGGAATGATGCTAAAGCTGAAACTCCAGTACTTTGGCCACCTCATGTGAAGAGTTGACTCATTGGAAAAGACTCTGATGCTGGGAGGGATTGGGGGCAGGAGGAGAGGGGGACGACCGAGGATGAGATGGCTGGATGGCATCACGGACTCGATGGACGCCGAGTCTGAGTGAGCTCCGGGAGTTGGTGATAGACAGGGAGGCCTGGAGTGCTGCAATTCATGGGGTCGCGAAGAGTCGGACACAACTGAGCGACTGAACTGAACTGATATCCAATGACCCTTCCAAAACTGGTTCAGGATCAGAATCCACTCTAGGCAGTTTAAACAAAAACAGGTTTAAAATAAGAATCAGATGTTGTCAAAATCACTAGAATAATGGACAGGCAGGCTATAGAGTGACTATAACTCCAGAAACTCCTAACCCACATAGACCCACATTGTGTCTGCCTTAGCCACAATCAGGAAAGCTGTCACCATCAGTACAGGAAGCTAGCAGCAAGCAAACAAGGAAGCTGCTGCAGAAGGTGCAAAAATAGAAAGATACCCACTAAATTAGGAAACTGCCCCCACAAACAGCTAACTCAGAACCATTCTATTTCTCTCACAATCTTTGCCAGCAAAGTTCAAAGCCATCCCCTACTTCTATCCCACGTGGTTCAATTCCAAATTAGAGTGTATAGGAAGGATGGAATCTAAATCATGACCGAAAACGAAGTAGCCTGTTGGGGAAGAATGTATTGGTCAGAAGGATTATTAAGTACTTTCATTCTGAAAGTTACATTTCTATCTGACTATATTCAGTGTCTTATAATAATCCATAATTGAAAAGAGCGTGAAAAGGAACAGACATATGTATAACTGAATCACATTGCTATATGCCTGATGCTAACACAATATTGTAAATTATATTTCAATACAGACGGTTATTTAAAAAAATTTAAATAAATAAAAAGGGGCTGAGAGATCATATTATCCTACTGCAAACGTCTATATTATCGTAAAACATTTTTTTATACTGAATCAAAATCTTCTGCAAGGATTCTCACTGACTGATGTCACCAGATTCCAAGAATATATCCATTCCTTCTTTAACATGATAGCCTTTTAGCTGTTTATAGACCATAAGCATGAATCTCCCATCCTTCTCTCATAAATCTTCTAATGTAACTGAGTAATTTTCCTATTATACATTACTCTAACCACTATTACACAGTGTTCAAACAGAGCTAAACAATTTAAGTTTCCCTTCATAGTAAGTAATCAACAGACACTGTACATCTGATCATTCAACAAACATAAGTATAATAATAGTATTTAAAGTAGTAACATTTCCTCTAGACTAGCAATATTAACATGATAAATATGAGGAAGTAGAAGGATAAATTCTCAAGTTTATTAAATTTTCCATCTTTCATATTTGAGAATCAACAGATGCTATACAAAGTTGCTCAATATATTCATTCCTCTAGGCATTCACCAACAAAAGTAACACAAACTGAAAAGAGGTATTACTTCAAAGGAAGCAGGAATGAGGGTGGGAGAGGCAAGAGAGACATCTTACTTTATAGTCCTCTGTTTGTTTAACTGCTTCATTTGAAAAACAAAACAAAAACAACCAACTAAAAAGAAAACATTTACTAGTGCATACAATATGGGGGAAAAAATTAGTAAAAATCTGTGGACTCTATACTCAAGGAAAGAAAAAGCAAATAAAATGACCACTGACAACTTTCAATAGTTTTTTCTATTAATTACTCCAAAAGTATCATCACTATGTAATAACAAAACACTCACTGCTACAAGTCAGAGACAGTGATGCCTCTACAAGAGGCCAAATTATGCCATTGCTTCCTGATAACATTTATGAGCAAAATACTCTCCGAGTCCTAGAGAGATATTACTCTATTTTATAAAAATAAGAATAACTTTCGATCATTACAGAACTCTCCTTGTTCTTTAACATAACAAATACAACAAATGTGCAACCAAGACCCACTGCTTCTACTTCTAAGTTCTCACTTTAATTCATTTCCTCCTCACTACCATCACTCCCTTGCTGCTGCTGCTGCTAAGTCGTTTCAGTTGTGTCCAACTCTGTGCGACCCCATAGGTGGCAGCCCACCAGGCTCCGCCATCCTTGGGATTCTCCAGGCAAGAACACTGGAGTGGGTTGCCATTTCCTTCTCCAGCGCATGAAAGTGAAAAGTGAAAGTGAAGTCACTCAGTCATGTCCGACTCTTAGCGACCCCATGGACTGCAGCCTACCAGGCTCCTCCGTCCATGGGATCTTCCAGGCAAGAGTCCTGGAGTGGGGTGCCATTGCCTTCTCTGCCACCACTCCCTTAGGCCTTCAAAACTTCTTGCTTTAATTGGTATCCATCTCTCCCTTTTCTCTCCACTCTGTACACTGATACAAAGCAATCATTCTAGCATGCAAACTTGACTGCAGGCAGATTCTTTACCAACTGGGCTACCAGGGAAACCTGATTATATCACACCCACATTTAAAGTTTCAATGGCTTCCACTATCTATAAAGTCCAAAGTCCCTGGCATGACATTCAAGGCCTCTAATGACCTGGCTCTAGCCCAATCTTTCTGGCCTCATACTTTCACACATCCCTTTATACACCCTATAACTCTGGCCACACCAAAACTACTTGCAATTCTTCTAAAGGATCGTTCATTCTTAGGCCCCCACAAGTTTCTATTCTTCTCTCTTCTTTCTTAGAAGTCTCCTTCTCTTTCTTTCTCATAGATAACAACACAGAAATCACATCCTCCAGAAAGTCTTCTTGCGTCTCCTCTCTCCCCTATCAGGTGGATAAGGCTCTCATTCTCTGTGCTCTGCATGTGATTCTATTCATCCCTCTATCATGTCTCCTTTTTACTGATATTACTCTCTTCTCTTTACCTGATTGTCTTTCCCACTAGATGTTCTCTCTTGAGATCAGGAACTGTGACTTCTCTGAGTTAGGCAATTTATAAAGATAATATTCAAAATAATTTAACTAATTAGAATATGATGCTTTTAAAAGCTGGTATGTACAATAGGAAATACAATCATAAAGGGAATTTCCCCACACAAAAAGAACAAGGGAGAATTCTGCTTCTAGTATCACTGAGTAAGTGCCAACCAGATGAACACTCTCTCAGATAACAACTATAAATTGTGACTAAAATATAAAAATAACCAACTACCAAAAGACACTGAAGATTGACCAAGAGAAGGCACACTGAATGATACTTGGAACACAACAGTGCAAGTGAACTTCTCACTTTAACTTTTTCCCTAAGGCAGGTCACGTCAGTATCATAGGGGTTCCTAAAACTCCAGTATAAACCTCACAGTCTTCCTACCTTGAAGAACCAGAGGACAGAGTTCAGGGACATTAAACATGAGCACTGAAAAGTAAGAGGAATCTCAAAATGAAGAGAGTCAGAAAGGGAGAGAGAGATACAAAATCTAATGCAAATCCAATCCAACCTCTGGATGGATACAAATCCAATCCAACCTTGCAAATCCAACATTTGCAAGGAGCAAACCATAAGAAGCCCAGCTAAGGATAAAAGAACTGAATTAAGACTACCCTCTAAAAGATAGAGTTTGAGTCCAATCATGCTAACTGTCCGTTAAACGAAAGCATCAACAATCTTTAAAGGAATATAACAGAACGCAGCCTCCACAACTTCAACTGTACAATGTCCAGGATACAATCCAAAGTTCTTTGAAAAACAAAACAGTCAAGAAAAGGTGACCCATTTTCAAGAGGAAAGATAACCAACTAAGTACAAGATTGCTCAGATGTTAGAATTAGGTGACAGAATTGTCAAATAAGTATTAGAACTATCTTCAAAGACAGAGAACATTTTGATCATAACAAATGAAAAGAAACATTAAGAGGCCAAAAGAAAATGTAACAATAACCAACAGAGGAGAAGGAAATGGCAACCCACTCCAGTATTCCTGCTTGGGAAGTCTCATGGACGGAGGAGCCTGGTGGGCTACAGTCGGTGGAGTCACAATGAGTCAGACACAACTGAACATGCGCGCACACACAGGGACTATTACAACCAGAAAAACAAAACAGGAACACTGCTTCAAAGGTTAAGATACATCAGGGCAGGGAGTGCCCCCTACTGACCACCAGGTGGCACTGTAGACCAAACACAGCTTGGTGGTTAGTCTACAGTCTGCAGTGTGAATGCTGGGTTTCCAATCTGGTAGGGCTAGACACATAGGATGGAAAATTATTCAGTCTTGGAAGAAAAGGGACTTTCTTGGTGGTCCAGTGGCTAAGACTCCAAGCTCCCAATGCAGGGGACCCACGTTCGTTCCCCAGTCAGGGAACTAGATCCCTTATGCTGCAACTAAGACCTGATACAAATAAATAAGTATTTTTTAAAATAATAATTACAAAGGGGAGAAAATTCTGACACATGTGACAGTATCAATGAACCATGAAGACATTATTCTAAGTGAAATAAGCCAGATAGAAAAGAACAAATATTACAGGATTCCACTTAAATGAAGTACTTAGAATAGTCACATTTGTAGAGATTAGAAAGAATAGTGACTTCCAGGGGAATGAAGTTATTGTGGAGTGGTACAGAATTCAGTCTGAGAAGATATCAGGTTTTTCTGAAGATGGATAGTGGTGATGGTTACACAGCAAAGTGAATGTACTTAACACCACGAAACTGTGGCTAGGTTCACAAAAATGATTGAGATGGTAAATTTTATGTTATAAATAACTTACCACAATTTTTTAAAAAAATTCAGGGGAAAAAAAAAAACCGAACAGATATCCTACAACTGAAAAATATACTATCTCAAATTTAAAAATTTACTGGACAGGACTTCCCTGGTGGCACAGTGGATGAAAGTCTGCCTGCCAATGCAGGGGACGCAGGTTTGATTCCTGCTCTGGGAGGAGTCCATGTGCTACAGAGCAACTGAGCCCAAGTGCCACAACTACTGAGCCCAAGCGCCTAGAGCCATGCTCTGCAGCAAGAGAGGCCATCACAATGAGAAGCCTGAGCAATGCAAACTTGCCATACAACAGTTAAGACCCAGAGAAGCCAAAAATAAATTTAAATTTAAAAAAATTTTCACTGGACAAACAGCACAATGAAAATGACAGAAAAAAACCAGTGCATTTGAAATTTGACCAACAAAATCATGGAATTTGAAAAATGGAGAGGAGAAAAGATTTAGGGAAAAAAGAAAGTCTCAGGGCTCAGTACACAAAATGCTAAAAGAATTTCTTTAGGCTGAAGGAAAATGATACTAGATAGAAACTCAGATCTCCAAAAAGTATAAATACTGGAAATATCTTGAAATGCATCCATTAATTCAACAATATTTAACACATACCCAGGATAGACAATGTCCTTTAGGCAATAAACATTTCATTAATCTTGTATATAAGTCATTTTTATTATTAGTTTATGCTGTATTTTCAGGGATGCTTCAGCAGTAGTCCTGTATATGCCATTTATGAGTGTCTCTTTCTGGGCGGGGGAGTGCGGGGGGGCCCACACCACAAGGCTTGCAGGATCTTAGTTCTCCAACTGGGGATTGAACCCTGACCACAGCAGTGAAAATGCTAAGTCCTAACCATGGACCACCAGGGAATTCCCATGAAGTCTCTTTACCTCCTGCTTTAGACTCAATGTTTGTGTCCCCCAAAATTCAGACCTTGAAATCCTAGCTCCCTATGTGATGATATTACGAGGTGAGCCTTTGAGATGTGATTAGGGCCTGGAGGTGAAAGCCTCATGAACGGGGTTAGTGCGATTATAAAAGAGACCCCCGAGAGTTCCCCTGTCCCTTCTGCTATGCAGGAAGATGGCTGTCTATGATCCAGGAAGCAGGCCCTCACCAGACAATCTGCCAGCACTAGGATCTTGGACTTCCTAGGCTCCACAACTATGAGAAATAAATTACTGTTGTTTATAAACCCCCGACAGAGGATGATGGTTAGATGGCATCACTGACTCCGCAGACATCAGTTTGGGTAAACTCCAGGAGTTGGTGACGGACAGGGAGGCCTGGCGTGCTGCAGTCCGTGGGGTCGCAAAGAGTTGGACACGACTGAGCAACTGAATTGAACTGATAAGCCCTCCAGTCTACAGTATTTTTGTTAAAGCATCCCAAACAGACTAAGACACCTTTCCCAAACTGTATATTTGAAAGTTTTACTCATTTTATAAACTAGGAATGTAAATGAAGAGTAACACAATAGGCATACACTGAATACTTTTATTAACTCACTGACTATAAAATCCACCAAGTTATGGACATCAGTTATGTTTCCTCCCTGACCCATGTTCAACTCCTCGTAGGTCCTGTTATTTCTATTCCATTTAATCTTGAATCCATCTATTTATCTCAACCTTTTTTGCCTAACTCATGCCATTATCATTTCTTACATAGATTAATTACTATTTTCCCCCTTGCCCTTCTATTCTCACAACAGCCACAAATCATGGATCATGTTCACTCTCCTTCACTGACTTCCCAATGCATTTAGAACGAAGACCTAAACTCCTTGGGATTCCCAGATGGTGCTAGTGGTAAAGAACCCACCTGCCAATGCAGGAGGCATAAGAGACGTGGCAAACCACTCAAGTATTCTGGCTTGGGAAATCTCATGGACAGAGGAGCCTGGCAGGCTACAGTCCATGGGGTCACAAAAGAATTGGACATGACTTAGTGACTAAATGGGCTTTCCTGATAGCTCAGTTGGTAAAGAATTTGCCTGCAATGCAGGAGATCCTGGTTCGATGCCTGGGTCGAGAAGTTCCTCTGGAGAAGGGATCGGCTACCCACTCTACTGTTCTTGGGCTTCCCTTTAGGCTCAGCTGGTAAAGAATCCACTTGCAGTGCAGGAGACCTGGGTTCAATCCCTGGTTGGCAAGATCCCCTGGAGAAAGGCTCCCCACTTTGAGTACTCTTGCCTGGAGAATTCCATGGACTATATAGTCCAAGGGGTCCCATGAGTGACTACCAAGAGGACCCCAGGAAGCTCTCTCACCCTCATTCCACCATGTGAGAGTACAATGAGGAGATAGTCAGCAACACAGAAGAAGGCCTTCACACCAGAACCCAACAATGCTGGCACCCTGATCTTGGACTTCCTGCCTCCAGAACTGAGAAATAAATTTCTGTAGTTTATATGCCAACCAGCCTATGGTACTTTGTTACAGAAGCCAGAACTAAGATGTGCAACTATTCATATGGCTAGCTCCTTCTAGTCTTTTACACGTTAGTTTATATGTCACCTCTTTGCAGTGCTTATGCTGACCACCTTGTCAAAAATAGGTCTCTGCATTATTCTCTATGGCTGCACTATTTTTTTCCCTTCATTAACACCTGTCACAAATCATATGGTGTTTTCGTTTTGCTTTACTTTGCTTTTTATTACCTGAGACCCGCATACACAACTATAGCTCCATGAAAACATGGACCACATCTGCACGGTTTGCCAGGCCGCCTGACAGCTAATACAGCAGGAATCCTGAGGGTGCTTATCTTTTTTTAATTAACTAAAAACCAAAAACATGCTCAAGTAGTCACACATCTCAAATATTGTTTCATTTTAAATAGTATATGTGATATCTCAGTTTACCATATTGGGGGCACAGAAGTATGAGGAAACGTACTTCACAAATGTTCATGTAAAATTTTTATTAAAAATAGAGAAAGTATAAAATATATTCTTTATTGCCCCCAGAGAATCTGTGTAACTTGAACCAGGATGAAAAAAATACTTTAAATTATATAATTTTTTTTAATCACTGGTAATATTCCAAACTAATCCACATCAGGAACATATCTTCTTACCATTAGGAATATAACTGAAAATATGTAGCAGTTTAACAGAAATAAAAAACTTTTTCCTCTACAAAAAAAATCTAAGTGGACTATTAAATTATGCCCCCAAAATGAGAAAGATATTTTAAGTAGATGTAGCATTTTGAAAACCCAATTTCCTATCAAGAAAGCAAGAATGTTCTTAAGAAAATAGTAAACATCTAAATCCTAGACAAGAAGTACTCTCTGTCCCTAAAAACTAGTCATGGCGGTTTTATTTGTGCTACTATAAATAGAAATCTATCTCCTACTTATTGTTGTGCATATATTTCCTCTATTATCTCCACAGGACAAACAGATGACAATGACTACATCAGTTTTTTTAAAAAAGGCAAAAGCTGCTTTTTTGCTTTTATGTCTCTAATTCTATTAAAAGTCATCTTCAATTAACCCTGCCATAGAAGTTCTTAAAATAACAATTGGTGCAGTTAACTTCTAATTATCCCAACGGAAGCTATTCCTACTACTTCCCAGGAACATTTCATCATTCTAGACTCAAACATTTGCAGCATTTGTAGTAAATTAAAATATGACAGCATTCATTATTCATAAGATTGGCAAAAGTTAAACTGACAAGGCCCAGAGCTGATGAAAGGATTTAAAGAGGGAAAAGAGCATTCATATACCTTGCTACCAGAAGTATAAATTGACAAAATTATAAATGGTATATGTTTCAGAAGTTTTTAAAATGTTTTAGGCCTTTTAAACCAGGGTTTTCATTTTGAAAACTTAATCCAACAGAAATAAGCAGTCAGGAGACATATGTAAGCCTGCCTGCTGCAACACTGTTGGGTAATATTGAAAAAATGCAAATTACCTACATACGATTTGGTTATCTGGCACTGGAAAATTGGTTAAATAAATTACAGTATATTCATATATCAGTCAGAATCCAGTCATAATAGGCATAATTCATTTTTTGAAAAGACATAGCATACAACTATTAAGAAGAGCATATATCTTTATTATCATAGATGTCCAAAACTTATTTAACTTATATACAGAGTACATCATGAGAAACGCTGGACTGGAAGAAACACAAGCTGGAATCAAGATTGCCGGGAGAAATATCTATCACCTCAGATATGCAGATGACACCACCCTTATGGCAGAAAGTGAAGAGGAGCTAAAAAGCCTCTTGATGAAAGTGAAAGAGGAGAGTGAAAACGTTGGCTTAAAGCTCAACATTCAGAAAATGAAGATCATGACATCCGGTCCCATCACTTCATGGGAAATAGATGGGGAAACAGTGGAAACAGTGTCAGACTTTATTTTTTTGGGCTCCAAAATCACTGCAGATGGTGACTGCAGCCATGAAATTAAAAGACGCTTACTCCTTGGAAAAAAAGTTATGAGCAACCTAGATAGTATATTCAAAAGCAGAGACATTACTTGGCCAACTAAGGTCCGTCTAGTCAAGGCTATGGTTCTTCCCGTGGTCATGTATGGATGTGAGAGTTGGACTGTGAAGAAGGCTGAGCGCTGAAGAATTGATGCTTTTGAACTGTGGTGTTGGAGAAGACTCTTGAGAGCCCCTTGGACTGCAAGGAGATCCAACCAGTCCATTCTGAAGGAGATCAACCCTGGGATTTCTTTAGAAGGAATGATGCTGAGGCTGAAGCTCCAGTACTTTGGCCACCTCATGCAGAGTTGACTCATTGGAAAAGACTCTGATGCTGGGAGGGATTGGGGGCAGGAGAAGGGGACGACCGAGGATGAGATGGCTGGATGGCATCACGGACTCGATGGACATGAGTCTGAGTGAACTCCAGGAGATGGTGATGGACAGGGAGGCCTGGCATGCTGCGATTCATGGGGTCGCAAAGAGTTGGACACGACTGAGCGACTGAACTGAACTGAACTGAACAGGTTGTGCTAGTGGTGAAGAACCTGCCTGCCAATGCAAGATACATAAGAGACATGGATTTGATCCCTGGGTTGGGAAGACCCCCTCAAGAAGGAAATGACAACCCACTCCAGTATTCTTGCCTAGAGAATCCCAGGGACAGAGAAGCCTGGCGGGCTACAGTCCAAAGGGTCGCAAAGAGGCAGACACAGCTGAGCGACTAGGCACAGCACAGCACACATGTCTAAAACACAGAAACAGCTGTAATCTTCTCTGTCAAGTATAACGTTAGCTGTGGATTTGTCAAATACGGTCTTTATTACCTTGAGGTATTTTCCTTCTGCATTCAATCTGTTTAGAACAGTGGTCCCCAACCAGACCAGAGACTGGCACCAGAGACGGATTTCATGGAAGATAATTTTTCTACAGACCCGGGCTGGGAAGGATGGTCTCGGCATGATTCAAGCACATTACTTTTATTGTGCACTTTGTTTCTATTATTATTACCTCAGATGCACCTAAGATCATCAGGCATTAGATCCCAGAGGCTGGGGACCCCTGGTTTAGGCTATCTATTCTGAAAGGATGTTACATTTGTCAAATGCTTTTTCTATACATTTTGAGATGATCAAATGACATCTTTTTTTATATTTTATTAATGCAATGTATCACATTGATTTATTTGCATATGTTGAACCTAAACCAGTATTTTCAATCAAAGAATCTAACTTACCATATACTAAAACTTTTTTTTTAATTGGAGGATAGTTGATTTACAATGTTGTGTTAGTTTCAGGTGTATAGCAAAGCGAATCAACTATACATATACATATATCCACTCTTTTCTTAGATTCCTTACCCATATATTAATAGGCCATTACAGAGAACTGAGTAGGATTCCCTGTGCTGTAACAATAGGTCCTCACTAGTTATCTATTTTATATCCAGTAGAACATATATGTCAATCCCAGTTTCCTAATTTATCCCTCCCCCACCTAGCCCCTGGTAACTATAAGCCTGTTTTTTATATCTGTAACTCTATTTCTATTTTGTAGATATTTTCTGTTAACCATGCCTTCTCTTCAAAAGTTTCATGTTGATATACAAATTGAGTTCTCTAATTTTCCCTTTTAAAGGAAAATTATCATTCCTATCAATTCTCTCCACTTTTATCATATTTTGACAAGACTTCTTTCACGTATATGATAAGCATTATGTCCTAATCTTCATTAGAACTGTATAGGAAGAGTTATTTTGTCTTTATCTTAAAGCATAAGAAATATGTAGCCAAAAAAAAGTCTTTCTACTGACAGATCATTGGTCAGGTGCTCTTATTCTGAGTAATCCATATCTTATAATCTTATCTATACCACTAATTTTTAACAGTTTCTAAACTAAAAAGTATCCATTTACTTTTCCTTAACCTCTTGGTGTTAAGAGGCTATGGAAAAAAATAAATTTTTCCCTGACAAAAAAAATTTTTTTACCTCGAAAACTCTATTATTTTGAACAACCTATGCTAATTCTTTTTTAAAAAACGATTATTAGCATGGCAGCCAAGGAGATGAGCTGCTCAGATCTCCTTTCAAGAAAGAAAATAAAACACACCTGCATGGAGGGTAAATAGCGATTAGAATCTTCAGGTTCTGCCACAACTCTCTAGCCAAAACCACAATTTTCCCAGGCATAACCCAACCAATGACTGTGCATGGTTGGGATACTAGGACTAGGATACTAGTGGCCACTTCCACCTAACACAGGACTCCTCTAAGAGGCAATCTTTGCTTTAGAGCTCCCCACTGAGTTGGCTGAGACTTTGTACCGAGTTAACCGCTGTACAGAATGTTAATTAAGCTAGAACACTGGCTTAGAAATTGGCTCAGAAAAAAATATATCCTTGGTGTCAGAGTAAAACGTTTGCAGGGGTAAAAACAACTACCTTAACCAACTTTCCAAATAAAATGGCAAAAGTCTTCAATATATTGGTTTTTAATATTTTATACCATTTTTTTCCTCCCTAAAGATTCATTCATTATTTTGACACAAAAATAAACCCTTTAACCTGGAAAGAGTTTCAACTGTTTTCATAATTTTGTAGAGCAGTATCTTTTAAATCTCATCCTATAAGTACCTGTGGAAGAATCCAAGGGAGTATACAAATTAGAGAAATAAATGTTTGTTTGAGGTGCTAAAATTACAGTTTTATGTTTGGATCTTTGATGAATAATAATGCTACATCAGTATTAAATAATTGCGTCTGCTGGGTCCTTTGGGTAGAAAATGCTAAGACAAAGATAGGAGTGCAAGAAATGTTTTAGAGAACAATGCCTGTGAAAGGTTAAAGGAAGCAGGACTGGGCCAGGAAAACCTCACCATGATGCAGCAAGGACAAAATCTCAATCATGTCATCAACTAACGTTTTTTCAAAGCCAACTGAGAAACTTAACCTATGCTAACACCATACCTATAGTTATATGAACTTCTTTCCTTTTGTGAAAATGGAGAAAATACTTTGACATCAACTATCTGTGTATCATTTCTAGTTCTTCACAATTCCTCAGGGACCATCATTAGCCGCTTTCTAGGACCATCACTGATGATGTCCTGAAATTTTATTAATCCCCCACAGAAAACTTACTGTGCTAAGCCGCTTCAGTGGTGTCTGACTCTGAGACTCTATGGACTGTAGCCTGCCAGGCTCCCTCTGTCCATGGGACCCTCAAGGCAAGAACACTGGTTGCCATTCCTTCTCCAGGGGATCTTCCCAACCCAGGGATCGAGCCAGTGTCTCTTAAATCTCCTGCACTGGCAAGAGAGTTCTTTACCACTAGCGCCACCTGGGAAGTTCCGAATCACTACTGTACCCAGCAATCCAACACAAATATCATCATCCAACATGATTGTCAATTTCCTTTCAAAAAATTATCACCAAAAATGGTATAAAAGAAGAAATTTAAAATAATCTGATTATAGACTAAATTAGAGTAAGCAAGACAGAAAAAAAAAGAATTACAGGACACAGATCCAGAAGGAGAAGAAAACCTAGAGGTAAAAATCAACATTTTGGGCCACTTTTTCCCTAGCACATTTCTCCAAATCAAGCTGAAGATTTAGAAGGTAAGCAGAGCTTCTGACAGGCAGGGAGGGATACAGAACAAATAGTGGAGTCTAGAGTCCACCAAGAAAAGAAGTAGAGTTAAATATTCTGTATCTGGTGTCCATACCCTGAAAGGCTACTCCCTAGGAAGCCTAAAATAACTGGCTATCTTTGGGATTACAGCCCAGCCTCAAATCATCTCAGTACTTAAAACTGGACTAAGGTAAGATAGTATCACTAGTTCCCTTAGCCACCTGCCAGAAGCAAAAATAAATCTTCATCCTAAATCTTCAGTTATTTCTATAACTTTTCTAATATCCAACACTCAATCAAATATGACTAGGCATAGAAGGAAATTTTTTTTTCCTAAGCTACAATAAAACCCCCACAGAAAATAGCATTATCAGAAACAGACTATAAATACCCAAGTCTTATGCCCCATGCATAATTTCTATCAGAATATTCCTAGCAGCTTTATTTGTAATAACCAAAAACTGAAAACTTCCCAGGTTTTTCCCAGGTGACGCTAGTGGTAAAGAACCTGCCTGCCAATGCAGGAGACATAAATGAGGCGGGTTCAATCCCTGAGTCAGGAAGATGCCCTGGAGGAGGAAATGGCAACCATTTTCAGTACTCTTGCCTGGAGAATCCCCATGGACAAAGGAGCCTGGCAGGCTATAATCCACTGGGTCTCAAAGAGTGGGACACAACTGAGCACACACACAAACTGGAGACAGCCTAAATGTCTTTGGATGGACAAATGAATCAACAAACCTCAGTGCTGTCCATCTGTCAAACAGCCACAAAATGGGATTTGTTGTTGTTTAGTCGCTAAGTTGTATCTGACTCTTTTGCAATCCCATTACTCAACAATGAAAAGAAACTATTTGATCAACACAACCAGAATATCAAGATAATCGTACTAAATGAAAGAAGCTCCCCAAATATGTACAGGTTATACATTTATATAAGTTGCCAAAAATACAAATAATCTACAGTGCCAGAAAGCAGATCAGTGGTTACTTAGGGATGGGAGTGGTAAGGGGAGTAATGGATATGTTTATTATTATGTTGGTCATGCTGATGGTTTTACCAGTATAAACATATCAAAACTTATAACATTGTAAATATGTGCAGTTTATTTTACAATAAATCAATTATATCTCAATAAACCTAAAAACCTTAGTATGTTCAAATAAATGATAATAAATCAAACTTTTTTTAAACAAAAGAACCAGGTAAATAATCTAAAATTGAAGCATACTATTAACCAAAATTAAGAATTCAATGTGTAGGTTTAAAAGCAGCTCAAAATGTAGGTCAGGAGAAAACATGCAAAATACAAAGAGACAAAAGGATGGGCTATATAAAAATTAAAAGTTGGGGAGCAAAACAAAGCAGAGATACAACAGGAAAATCAACATACACGTATTTGGAATTCCAAAAGGAAAAAGAAAATGGGACAGAAGAACATTCAAAGTGATAATGGCTTAAAATTTTTGGAAACTGATTTTGAAACATCATGATTGAGCCTAAAGAAGCCCAATGAAACACAAACATATAAATAGAAAGAAAATCATGGTGACTTCAAAGACAAAGGGGAGGAAGATGCTTAAAGCAGTGTGTGAAAATGATAGCTTCACTTCCTGGTGGAAGTCTGAAGAGCCAGTATGATTCACCATGAAGGCGCACTCCATCAGCGCCCACCCATATTCCTTGGATCTTTTGGGGCCAACTTTCACCTGCAAGGTCAGCATCTCGGTGCCTGAGTGCTTTCTCTAAACCAGGAAACACAACCTATCTGCCTTCTCAGCAGGTCAGAGTGCCTAGGAAATTACACACCAGGGGAAGGAAATGGCAGCCCACTCCAGTATTCTTGCCTGGAGAATCCCATGGAAGAAGGAGCCTGGTAGGTTACAGTCCATAGGGTTGCAAAGAGTAGGGACACAACTGAGCGACTTCACTTTCATGGAAAAAAAAAAAAAAACTAGACTTTAGGCTAACTTCAACAGAGACAATAGAAGCCAGAACACAACAGAAACACATCCTTAAACTGTTGAATGATAACTGCCAACTTAGAAGTCTATTCCCTGAAAAAAATATTTTTCAAGCATGAATGTGAAACACATTTCAAATATAAAAGAGAATTCTCACAATTACACACAGAAAACTCAGCATAATTATTTTGAGACTAATTCATAGGGTTGCATATCAATAGCTTGTTCCTTTTTATTGCTAAGGAGTATTCAACTGTATAGATATATCTCAATTTACTTGTATATTCATCTATTAATGGACATTTGGGTTGTTTCCAATTTGGGGCTATTACATAGTATGCTTCAAGTAGAAGAAATACTTTGCCAAGCAGAAGCCTTAGAGATGCACGAAGGGAAAAAATGTAACATTAAGTATATGAGCTGGGAGAAATATCAATAACCTCAGATATGCAGATGACACCACCCTTATGGCAGAAAGTGAAGAAGAACTAAAGAGCCTCTTGATGAAAGTGAAAGAGGAGAGTGAAAAAGTTGGCTTAAAGCAACATTCAGAAAGCTAAGATCATGGCATCCAGTCCCATCACTTCATGGGAAATAGATGGGGAAACAGTGGCTGACTTTATTTTTGGGGGCTCCAAAATCACTGCAGATGGTGACTGCAGCCATGAAATTAAAAGATGCTTACTCCTGGGAAGGAAAGTTATGACCAACCTAGACAGCATGTTAAAAAGCAGAGACATTACTTTGCCAACAAAGGTCCATCTAGTCAAAGCTATGGTTTTTCCAGTGGTCATGAATGGATGTGAGAGTTGGACTATAAAGAAAAATGAGTGCAGAAGAATTGATGCTTTTGAACTGTGGTGTTGGAGAAGACTCTTAAGAGTCCCTTGGACTGCAAGGAGATCCAACCAGTCCATCCTAAAGGAAATCAGTCCTGAATAGTCATTGGAAGGACTGATGTTGAAGCTGAAACTCCAATATTTTGGCCACCTGATGCGAAGAGCTGACTCATTTGAAAAGACCCTGATGCTGGGAAAGATTGAGGGCAGGAGGAGAAGGCAACGACAGAGGATGAGATGGCTGGATGGCATCACCAACTCGATGGACATGGGTTTGGGTGAACTCCGGGAGTTGGTGATGGACAGGGAGGCGTGCTGCAGTTCATGGGGTCGCAAAGAGTTGGACATGACTGAGCAGCTGGACTAACTGAACTGAAATATGTGAGCAAACCTAAATTAGTGACTGTTTAAAACGACAGCATTTAAAACAGCAGCAAACAAGTCAGTAGAAATAAATGAAGTTAAATTGTTCTAAAGCTCTCAAACTAGCAGAGAGAGGATAAAATTATCTATATTACTATTCTTTGATAATTCGGAGAAAATTCAGTAATAATTATAAAGAAATGTGAGACATTTAATTCTTAAATTCAACATATATGGGACTTTCCTAGAGGTCCAGGAATTAAAGCTCCACACTTCCACTGCAGGGGCACAGGTTCGACCTCTGATCACAGAACTAAAATCCCACATGCCATGCAGCACAGCCCCTCTCCCCCTACAAAATTCAACATATACTTACTGAATGCCTGCTTTATGCCAAGCACAAAACACATGCTATGTATACACAGCAGTGAACAAAATAAATTGTTACAAGCAACTCAAAGCCCACCAACTGTGGAATGGATAAATCCAATAAAGTTTCTTCCTAAAATGGAATACTACTCAACAGTGAAAACAAACTACAATACATATAACATGGATGAATCTCAAAACATAATATTCAGTGAAAGAAGAAAGACACAGAAGATCATCTACGTATTCCTCCATTCATATGAAGTCCAAACACAGGCAAGAATAATAATCCATAGAATTATAAATCAGAAATGTATCTTTGGAGAGGAGAAAGGGTTAATGACTGCCACAGAGCATAATGAGGACCTATGGGGCACTGATAATGGTCCAGTTTTGAAGTGAGTAGTAGTTAAATCCGTGTGTTCATTTTGGGGAGTATTTACTGAGCTGTATAGTTTGCGTACTTTTGTATTTGCATGCTACAATTTCATTAAAAGTTTTTTAAAAGATGGTGTAGTTTATATGCACTGATAGGAAAAACTTCAGAGCAAACTCCTGGGAAAATTAAGTTCTGAGAAAAAGAAGAAACTACTGAATAACAGTTTTCTCTCTTTTTATAAAAATATATTGCCTATATACATTATGCAGAAAAGAATTCTGAGAGGGTATCAACAAAATATCAGCAGGAGTTATATCTGAGTGGCATAAATGGGAGGGTGCATTTTCTCCCCATATTGGTCTGTTTTTTAAATTTATACAATAAATATGGAAATCCTACATGATAGATATACATGAAAACTAATTATAAAAAGTCTTTTTATCCTCCTTAATCTAAAGATAATTCATCTTAACAGAGATAAAAGCCAAATGGGAATAGAAAAGCTCTGCTTTCTCTGACAATCTACTAATACAACACCTCAGTCCCAAACAGCAGAGCTATCCTTTCTTTGTTGCTCCTGCTACCAAAGCAATCCTAAAAGCTTTTCATGGACGTAAGCGTTTGTCACAGCTTCATTACACGCTTTGGCCTTCTCCACACTATCTGCATACTCTAGTGTCGTTTATATTCATCTTTGCGTATATCTGTCTTTGCCCCTTTTTTTTTTAACATCCTTTCAATAACTGCATTGATCAGCACTCCCATCTTATTTTACCTTCTGTTCTTCTCAAAAGTAATATCCCAAGATTTTTTAGAATGTCTTGTCTTCAAAGAGCAAAACACTGGAAAATTAAATTTTCACCAACTCCACACAATTCAAACATGTATTAATACTTGTCACTGAAAGTACATAACTCTTTTATAGCTAACTGTAAAATATTACAAACCCTTTCAATGCAGTTACCCAATAGTCAACTTTTTTTTTTCTTTTTGGCCATGCTGCGGGCATGTGGACTCTCAGTTCCCCAAACAAGGATCAAACCCATGCCCCCCGCCCTGGAAACTTGGAAGTGCAGAGTCTTAACCACTGGACTGACAGCGAAGTCCCCCAGTATTCAACATTTTCTGTGCTTCATTTTGGGGTTTTCCTAACACCGCTTTGATCAAACCTTTTAACAGTAAATGAAATGCAGAAATATTTACCACAACAATTTATAAATATTCAATTTTACTTATATTACATAAAATTTATGCAATGAGAAAAAATAACACCATTTGATCACTCTAACACAACTTACTTTGAGGTATGTCCCCCTTTCATCTATCTCCATTTGGGTTTGTTTCAGATCCATAATTACTTTGCATATATGACCTCAGATTTTCACTTTTTTCCCCAACTATACCATAAGACTCTTCCATGTTTCTATACCCTCCAACATTTTTAACTATAATCATTCCATTCGTGCTGAAGATTACTGGCTCCATTGTTTAGCTACTATAAATAATGCTGCAAAAAACATCTTTAAAGTAAAAGTGAAAGTCACTCAGTCATGTTTGACTCTTTGCAACCCCATGGACTATACAGTCCATGGAATTCTCCAGCAGAATACTGCAGTGTGTAGCCTATCCCTTCTCCAGTGGATTGTCCCAACCCAGGGATCAAGCCCAGGTCTCCCACACTGCAGGCAGATTCTTTACCAGCTGAGCCACAAGGGAAGCAAAATAAATAACGCTGCAATAAACATCTTTATATAGTCATTTTTCCATATTTTTTATTTTATTCTTAGGTTAGATTCATAGTCTTCCCTAAGGCATTATGTAAAAAGTGGTTCTTGAATTAAAGAAGAGTGCATCTCAGGAATTCCCTGGCAGTCCAGTGGCTGGGACTCCACACTTTCACTGCTGAGGGTAAGGGTTCAATCCTGGCCGAGGAACTAAGAACCCAGAGGCCAAGAGGCAAGACCAAAATAAATAATAAAGCAGAGAGAATTTTCAATAGACAAGAGGACAAGCAAGTCCCTGGATCTGAGCTCTGTGGGGAATACAGAGTGATTCCATTTGGCTGATACATTATATATGTATAAAGGAAAACAATAAGAAATAAAAATTGTAAAGAGGGGTTGAAGCAAGATAAAGGAGGAATTTTATTAAGTGGACAATGGAGGGTAACTCAAGTTTTTAAATAACACAGGTTAATGTAACTGATACATATTTCTCAAAATAAGTAAAAACCTTAAGTGGCTCTGAACATGTAAGTGGGGCTTCTAAAATTTTTATCTAAAGACCTACCTTAAATCATAAAACTATAAACCATCTCCTATATCAGAACTTTTGTTAAGCTTCAATCTTTTTCAGGTTCCCCTTCTAAAAAGTGAGATGATTCAAGGAAATGAGAAGGCAAGCCACAGACTGGGAAAAAAATATTTGCAAAGAAGACTTAAGTAGACAGTTTTCCAAAGAAGACATACAGATGGCCAACAGGCCCAAGAATAGATACCCAACATTGTGAATTATTAGAGAAATGCAAATCAAAACCACAGTGTGGTATGCCTCATACCAGAATGGCCATCATTAAAAAGTCTACAAATAACAAATGCTGGAGAGAGGGTGGAGAAAAGGAACCCTCCTACAACACGTTGGTGGGAAGGTAAATTGTTGGTATAGCCACTGTGGGAAATACTGTGGAGATTCCTCAGAAAACTAAAAATAGAATTATCATATGATCTAGCAATCCCATTTATCAGCACACATCCAAACAAAGCTATAATTCAAAAAGACACATTCACGTCTATGTTCACAGCAGCACTATTCAGAAGAGCCAAGATATGGAAGCAATCTAAATGTCCATCAACAGAGGAACAGATAAAGAAGATGTGGTACACACATACAATGGAATACTACTCAGCCATTAAAAAAATAATGCCATTTGCAGAAACATGAGTGCAACCAGAGATCATCATAATGAGTAAGTCAGAAAGAGAAAGACAAACAACAAATGATACTACTTATTTGTGGAATCTCAAGTATGACACAAAGGAACTAATCTACAAAACAGAAACAGACTTGGGGCATAGAAAACAGACTTGTGGTTGCCAAGGGGGAGGGAGTTGGGGAAGGAATGGAGTGGGAGGTTGGGGTTAGCAGATGTAAGCTATTATATATGGAATGGATAAACAACAAGGTCCTACCGTATGGGCAGGGGAACTATATTCAGTATCCTGTGATAAACCGTAATAGAAAGGAATAGCTTCAAAAGTGTATGTATAAATGAAACAGTTTGCTGTACAGCATAAATTAACACATTATAAATCAGTATTTGCAAATAACATAAAGGGCTGTTATCCAAAATATTTTTAAACAACTCTTAAACACTCAACAGTAAGAAAATGAATAATCCAATACATTAAAAATGGGTAAATGATTTAAACAGGCATCTTTCCAAGGAAGATATACAAAGGCATATTAGCATATGAAAAGACATTCAATACCATATTTTATTTGGGAACTGCAAACAGAAATAATGAAATACCATCACACACATATTAGAATGGCCAAAATTCAAAACACTAACAACATTAAATGCCGTCAAGAATGCAGAAAAGCAAGAAACCTCATTCACTTCCGGTAAAGACTGAAAAATGGTACCGCCTCTTTGGAAGACATCGTGGCAGTTTCTTACAAAACTAAACATACTGTTACCATACAGTGCAGCAATTGTGCTCCATGTTATTTACTGAAAGAAGCTGGAAACATACATCCACATCAAAACCTGCACATGGACGTAGTTTTATCCATAATTGTTAAAACTTGGAAGCAACCAGTATGTCTTTCAGTAGGTGAATGGTACATCCAAACAATTAAATAATATTCAGCACTAAAAAGGCATGAGCTATCAAGCCAGAAAGAGACATGGAGGTATCTTATATGCATATGACTAAGGGAAAGATACCAATCTGAAAAGGCTACATATGATTTCAACCAAAGACATTCTGGAAAAGGCAAAACTATGGAAACATCCATTGGATCACAGAAAAAAGCAAGAGAATTCCAGAAAAACATCTACTTCTGCTTCATTGACTATGCTAAAGCCTTTGACTGTGTGAATCACAACAAATTGAGGGAAATTCTTCAAGAGATGGGAATACCAGAGCACCTAACCTGCCTCCTGAAAAACCTGTATTCAGGTCAAGCACCAACAGTTCGAACCAGACATGGAACAACAGACTGGTTCAAAATCAGGAAAGGAGTATGTCAAGGCTGTATATTGTCACCCTGATTATTTAACTTATAAGAATACATCATGTGAAATGCCAGGCTGGATGAAGCACAAGCTGGAATCAAGATTGCTGGGAGAAATATCAATAACCTCAGATATGCAGATGATGCCACCCTTATGGCATAAAGCAAAGAAGAACTAAAGAGCCTCTTCATGAAGGTGAAAGAGGAAGAGTGAAAAACCTGGCTTAAAATTTAACATTCAGAAAAACTAAGATCAGGACATCACTTCCTCACAAACAGATGGGGAAAAAATGGAGAGAGTGACAGACTTTATTTTTTTGGGCTCCAAAAATCACTGCGGATGGTGACTGCAGCCATGAAACCAAAGACACTTACTCCTTGGAAGAAAAGTAGGACAAACCTAGACAGCATTTAAAAAGCAGAGACATAAAAAAAAAAATTAAAAAAAAAAAAGCAGAGACATCACTTTGCTGACTAAGGTCCATATGGTCAAGGCTATGATTTTTCCAGTAGTCATGTCCGGATGTGAGAATTGGACCGCAAAGAAAGCTGAGTGCCAAAGAATTGATGCTTTCAAACTGTGGTACTCGAGAAGACTCTTGAGAGTCCCTTGGACTGCAAGGAGATCAAACCGGTCAATCCTAAAGGAAATCAACCCTGAATATTCACTAGAAGGACTGATGCTGAAGCTGAAGCTCCAATACTCTGGCCACCTAATGTGAAGAGCTTACTGATTGGAAAAACCCTCATGCTGGGAAAGACTGAGGGCAAGGGGAGAGGGGGATGACAGAAGATGAGATGGTTGAGGGCATCATCGATTCCGTGGACATGAGTTTGAGCAAACTCCAGGAGACAGTGAAGGACAGGAAAGCCTGGCATGCTGCAGCCCACGGGGTCACAAAGAGTCAGACACAACTGAGCGACTGAACAACAACAAATGGAGACAGTGAAAAGATTAGTAGTTGCTTAGAGAACCCCAGGGACGGGGGAGCCTGGTGGGCTGCCGTCTATGGGGTCGCACAGAGTCAGACATGACTGAAGACACTTAGCAGCAGCAGCAGCAGCGTCAGCAGAGAGGTCATGATGAATAAGCTAAGCTAAGTCACTTCAGTCGTGTCCGACTCTGTGCGACCCCATAGACGGCAGCCCACCAGGCTCCCCTGTCCCTGGGATTCTCCAGGCAAGAACACTGGAGTGGATTGCCATTTCCTTCTCCAATGCATGAAAGTGAAAAGTGAAAGTGAAGTCGCTCAGTCCTATCCGACTCTTAGCGACCCCACGGACTGCAGCCCACCAGGCTCCTCCATCCATAGGATTTTCCAGGCAAGAGTGTTGGAGTGGGGTGCCATTGCCTTCTCCACATGATGAATAGGTAGAACACAAAGGATTTTTAGGACAGTGAAACTATTCTGTATGATACTATAATGACAGACACAAATCACTATGTATTGGTCAAAACAGATAGAATGTACAACACCGAGAGAGAACCCTAATGTAAATTACAGATTTAGGGTGAAAATAATGTGTCAATGCAGGTTCATCAACTAACAAATGTCCCACTCTGATGCAGGTTGTTGATAGTCAGGGAGGCTGTACATACCGGGGTAGAGGGTATATGGCAACTCTGTACTTTCCCCTCAATTTGCTATGAATCTAAAACTGCTCTAAAAATTCATCTTTTGTTGTTGTTTTGGGGTTTTTTTCTTCCAGTTTTATTGAGATACAATTGTAAAGTTTTTGTTTTTATTGGAGTACAGTTGCTTTACAATATTAGTTTCCACTGTACAGCAAAGTGATCAGCTGTAAGTATACATATTCTCCTCTTTTTTGGATTTCCTTCCCATTTAGGTCACTATGAGCACAGCATAGAGTTCCTTGTGCTATACAGTAGGTTCTGTCTCATTAGTTAACTATTTTATACAAGGGCTTCCCAGGTGGCTCAATGGTAAAGAATCTGCCTGCTAATACAAGAGGTGCAAGAAATGTGAGTTCAGTTCCTGGGTTGGGAAGATCCAGTGGAGTAGGAAATGACAACCCACTCCAGTATTCTTGCCTGGAAAATCCCATGAACAGATGAGCCTGGCAGATTACAGTTCATAGGGTCGCAAAAGTCAGACATGACTGGGCGCACACACAAAGTGTATATATGTTAATCCCAATCTCCAATCCATCCCGCTACCCCCTGCCCCCTTGGTAACCATACATTTGTTCTCTATGTCTGTGATTCTATTTCTGCTTTGCAAATAAGTTTATCTATACCATTTTTTTAGATTCCACATTCATGTGCTAATATATATATTTTTTTTATCTGACTTACTTTACTCTGTATGATGATATCTAGGTCCTTTCATGTCTCTGCAAGTGGCACAATTTCACTCCTTTTTATGGCTGAGTAACATTCCACTGTATATATGTACCACTCTTCTCCATCCATTCCTTTTTTTTCTCTTTATTTTTTATTTATTTACATTTTTTTTACTTTACAACACTGTATTGGTTTTGCCATACATTGATATGAATCCACCACGGGTGTACATGAATTCCCAACCCTGAACCCCCCTCCCACCTCCCTCCCCATACCATCCCTCTGGGTCATCCCAGTGTACCAGCCCCAAGCATCCTATATCCTGTATCGAACCTAGACTGGCGATTCGTTTCTTACATGATAGTATACATGTTTCAATGCCATTCTCCCAAATCATCCCACTCTCTCCCTCTCCCACAGAGTCCAAAAGACTGTTCTATACATCTGTGTCTCTTTTGCTGTCTTGCATACAGGGTTATCATTACCATCTTTCTAAATTCCATGTATATGTGTTAGTATACTGCATTGGTGTTTTTCTTTCTGGCTTACTTCACTCTGTATAATCGGCTCCAGTTTCATCCATCTCATTAGAACTGATTCAAATGTATTCTTTTCAATGGCTGAGTAATACTCCATTGTGTATATGTACCACAGCTTTCTTATCCATTCATCTGCTGATGGACATCTAGGTTGCTTCCATGTCCTGGCTATCATAAACAGTGCTGCGATGAACATTGGGGTACACGTGTCTCTTTCAATTCTGGTTTCCTCGCTGTGTTTGCCCAGCAGTGGGATTGCTGGGTCATAAGGCAGTTCTATTTGCAATTTTTTAAGGAATCTCCACACTGTTCTCCATAGTGGCTGTACTAGTTTGCATTCCCACCAACAGTGTAAGAGGGTTCCCTTTTCTCCACACCCTCTCCAGCATTTATTGCTTGTAGACTTTTGGATCGCAGGCATTCTGACTGGTGTGAAATGGTACCTCGTTGTGGTCTTGATTTGCATTTCTATGATAATGAATGATGTTGAGCATCCTTTCATGTGTTTGTTAGCCATCCATATGTCTTCTTTGGAGAAATCATCCATTCCTTTCTTGATGGCCACTAATGAGGTATCACCTCACACTGGTCAGAATGACCATCATTAAAAAATCTATGAACAATAAATGCTAGAGAGGGAGTGGAGAAAAGGCAACCCTATGCACTGTTGGTGGAAATGTAAATTGATACAGCCACAATGGAGAATAGTATGGATGTTCTTTAAAAAACTAAAAGCAGTGCTATCGTATATTCTAGCAATCCCACTCCTGGGCACATACCCAGAGAAAACCATAATTCAAAAAGATACATGCACCCCAACGTCCACTTCAGCTGACCACCCAAATGTCCATCAACAGTATAAAGTCTTTTATAAAAAATAAGTTAGCATCTCAAAAAGTTTTGAAAAAAGTTAACATCTCAAAATTTTTTTTTAAAAGTTAACATCTCAAAAGCACCTAAGAGTCTCATATGCAGTAGAACAGCAGTTCATTAATGCTTCATTAAATCCTAGCTTGATCATAGAATTACAAACATCAAAATAAGCATGTTAGATGCCTGTCCAAGTTAAGCATCAAGGTCTTGATTGGGATTTACATTACAAGGACGTATTTGTCTGTTAAAACTTGTACTCTTAGGCTCTTGTGTATTTTATTCTATATAAATTAATGTCCAGAAAATTCTGAAATTTTAAAGTGATTCTGAAGAAACTTGACTGGGTATTACAGCCCATAAGCAAATAAAATTTCTGGACTTGAAGTTGATTTCTTTTTTTTCCATTTAAAGTTTTAAAGGAGAGGTGCAAAGATACAATAATTAGCAATGCAACCACAGAGAGAAAGGAAGAAAACTGGAGAGGATAAAGTACAAGTTTCAAAGTTGAAAAGCAGTTGGATAAATTTAGCTGTATTAGCTCACCTCAGAACACTAAATCCTAAACCATGGGGAAAATGACTAGAAGCTACCAGATTTACACTTCAGAATGCTCAACAAGCTCTGACAGTCCCAAGCAAGACTGGCAGTACCAAACACTTGTAGAAGTGAAGGATCGGTGGGACTGCAGGAAAGCCTAGGTAAAAATCAGTTAAATCCCCAGATACCCTCCCTTCTCTACACACCTAAGTGACTATCCTTGCTCTACCCTAGCAGAAGAGTAGAAGCTTAATTAATATCAGGAAAAAATAAAAGAGAGGGTAACTCATCTGCGGGAATACTTAGCAATTGAGAGTAATGATTTCAAACTGAACAGAGAAGAAATGGTTTAAAAGTTTACATAGGGAGTGCTGCAACCCCAAATAATCTTCCTCCCAAATTTCTGGCAAAGAAACCTATACCTTCCAGGCAAGAGCTATGGGAGGGCCCTTCTCTGGAAAATCTGACAAGCCCAAAAGACCAAGGGAGGATGGAAGGATGTAAATCTGTAAGTTACCAATTTGGAAGAGTCTACTGTATAGCCATAATAATGAAGACAAAAACAGCCACTTGAAGACACGAAATTTCAGAAACCAGGAATAAATGAAAAATCCAAAACTCTGAGGGAGGGGAAACAGCACTACATACAGGATTAGGAATGAGAGGAGCTCTGGATTCTCAACAATCTTCAAATCTAAAAGACAATGGACAGGGACTTCCCTGGTGGTCTAGCAGTTCAGACTTTTCCTTCCAATGCAGAGGTTGAAGGTTCCATCCCTGCTTGGGAAGCTAAGATCCCACATGCTTTGCAGCCAAAAAACCAATAAACATAAAACAGAAGCAATATTGTGACAAATTCTACAAAGACTTTAAAAACGGTAGACATTTAAAAATCTTTAAAAAATAAAAAGAATCGATCAATAACTTCAAATTTCTGAGGGAAATATTTCTAGCCAACTACAAGTATCAATCAAGAATAAAAACATGTCAGACATGCAAGGCCTCAAGAATGTTACTTCCTTTTTATCTTTTCGCAAGATGCTGCTGGAAGATAGCGCTAACAAAATTAAAAGAAGAGGTGGGATTCGGAAATAAAGAGATCCTACACAAAGAAAGGAGAAAAGGAGAATCTTCAGAATGATGGAGAAGAAAAGTTTCAGGATTATCAGTGGTGCATCATACAGAACAATTAATATAAAAAGCACCTCAGTCAGCCCAAGGAGAGAGAGCTTGAAGAAGATAAAGCTGACAGAGATTTAAATGACTGACAGAGTTAGTTGTATTTGAACTAAGGATAAGCAATAGAAAACTAAGTAAACAACAAAAAAGATAATTATTAAGTTCATTTACATCATCAAAATGAAAGCACTGAACTTAGACAAAATTACAACATAACATTTGGGAAAATGCCAGGTGAGTGGGAAGTGCTTCCGTGCAGGCAAGTGAAATAGGTTAGGGGAAAGTCAATCCCCATTTTCACAATGGAAAGCCCAAGAAATACAGCCTAATATTTTTAATCAAAAACAGCAATATAAGGTTTATTTAGAGACATGGAGTCATAGGAGTCATATCAGATAGGGTTAGGCAGGGCTGCAAGTGAAAGGAAATCTTAATAGTAGTTTAAACAAAACAGAAATTTCTCTTTCACACAAATGAAATAATCTAAGGTTGATATGGAGGATCCATAATTATCTTTTCACTCTACAATATATAGTTTTTAATTCTTGCTCATGATGGCTGCTCAAGTTTTAACCATAACATCTACTGTCTAATCAGCAGGAAAGAAAAGCAAAAATGAAGGGTGTGCTCCTTCCTCTTAAAAACATCTCCCAAAAGCTGAAAATGACTTACTGTTTAGTATTTAATCATATTACTGCAACTAGCCACAAGAAAGATTATTAACATTTTTGCCCTGTTGTGGGGGAAAAAAAAAACCACTTCATTACGATCAAGGATACTTTCAGAGTATCAGATGTTATTGATTCTGCAAAATGCACAAAAGATGAGAAATTCCCTAGAGTTAAGACACTGTAGTTAGTATACTAATAAATTATACATATATATTTTTTACCAGATTTTTACATCCAGAAATGACTTTCTTTTCTCTCTTAGTTATGGTCTAAGGACAAGATTTTTATGTTGAGAGAAAAGAAGTACATGCAAAGTAATTAATAATAGCTAACATTTATTCAGTGTTTTCTATATGTACAAAGCCCTTTACAAACATCTCCTTCAATCCCTAGATACTCTCATTATTTCCATTTTACAGATAAGAATGGAGGATATGGGTAACTTGTCCAAAGTTTTGCATCTGACAGTACAGGACCTGGGATTCAGTCTCAAGCATTCAATCAAAACTCCACAATCTACAGCCTTTTTTAACAACTGTGTTGTCCTGCTTTATTTCAGTGAAAATTCTCAGTTTCCTTACTTGAATTTAAATAAGATTGCTTGCAGGAAAAGAGAGCTACTCAAGCAAGTTCAATTGAAAGTGAGGTTATTACCAAGGCACAACAAAGATCCCACAGAGTCCAAGGGCTTGATTCACAGAAGCCAGACCAAGCCCAGAACGCAGGTACGTGGCCTGGGCTCGCTTACCTCTGCACGCCTTCTCTGCTCTGCCCCGCTTTTTTCCTGTTGGCCAGTTCCTTTGCTCCCCAGTAGTCTCCTACTCCTTTGTGATTTTCACTAGTTGTCCTACCACTGCTGTGTGGCTCTTTCGGCCCCTCTGTGGTATGGTTTTCCATGCGTGGCTCTAAATCATATGGACCCATCTTCTCTTTCAGCGGCAAACCACATAAGTGAATGGATTGTCCTTTGAGTTCCTATCCTGTCATTTCTGAAGAAAGTAAAGTTACATGATCCAAAACAGCCACTGACCCTTAACAAGGCCATGACACTTCACCTGAAGTCGGACACGGATCAGTGGGGATGGTTAAGACTTATTGATAACTAACTGACCTAGTTTAGGTGAAACTATAGCAGAAAAGGACAGTCATGTGAAATTTTTACTAGATAAATATTTTCCAAGATGCCTTTCACAAGACAGTTCTAGTCAATGCCCTGTGAAGAGTGGTAACTTTGACTAAGTATATATGGGAAACTCTGCTTATATTTAGTTCCTGGAGATTCACAGTGTGGAATGGTA
This sequence comes from Budorcas taxicolor, assembly GCF_023091745.1. NCBI lineage: Eukaryota > Metazoa > Chordata > Mammalia > Artiodactyla > Bovidae > Budorcas > Budorcas taxicolor. The sequence goes on along the minus strand of NC_068924.1, from coordinate 41,844,619 downwards.
TATTTAAATTTTCTGGGAAAAAAAAAGACAAAAAAAAAAAAACCCTGGGAATCCCTGCAATATGAAATTTGATGAGCTCTTTAATATAACATTTCCCACATTTACTTTGTCATAGAACCCTTACTGTGTAATGGTATCTCATTGAGCAGTATTTTGGGAAGCACTGCATTAGAGCAAGGTAGTTTTCTTTTCTTAGTGGGGTAGGAGTACTTATTTATAAAATAGCTTTACCATCTGAGCTACCAGGGAATCCATTTATAAAATACTATTGTTAATTCTACTTAGCAGTCATTGACAGTAAAGGATGGTTGTTAAAAACAGAGGCTGTGGCATTACAGAGATAGGATTTGAATTTTAGCTCTGCAATGTATTAGATGTGATTTTGGATAAGAGTTTAACTGTTCTGGGCCTCAGTTTGCTAACCAGTGCTATATCCCAGCAGATGCATAGACCAATGCCTGACACAGTGAATACTTAATAAATGGTGATATGTAAAACTAACTGTGTTTCTACTAGAAAATGTTCAAGAGCACAGTTAGGGCAATCATTCTTCTGTAAGAAGTTATCTTATATGGGAAGAGTTTTATCTAGCATAGCGTAATTTATGAATAAGACTTCATTTTAGGGTAAATATGGAATAAGTATGGTTTCAAAGAAGAACCTCAATTCACAGAAAAGATATCAGTAGGAGAGAGGCTATTAAATTTTCTACACCCAGGAGTAAAATTTATGAGGGGGTGGTGTGAGGTGAGGTTACTGTCTGAGACTGCTGGATAGGAGTCTATGTGTAGGGAGTGACAATATGGTTAAGAGACTATGGTCTCGAGAGGGCAGACCAGATTTTAAAATCTGAATTCATTTAATGATGCTTTGATTTTTAAACCAAAAGTGTACTAACAAATATAATGTTCTGGGTATAAGCAACAGCCACAGTTCATTTCTGGAAAAAGCAGTCTCAAGGCTTGCATCACGTGTTATGCTTTCTATCATGAGTTCCTTCCACTTTGCCACAATTAACTAGACCAGGGATGTGTATGTAGGCCAGTGGCTTTTACATTAGCATGACCTGAGAACTGTTCAGTAGTTCTGTCTCACAAAATGATGAACTAACTCAGTCTGATCTGCTTCTTCAGGGGATCTGAATATGAGACGGCAAAGAAGGCAGTAAGCAGAAGCTGCAGGACAGCAGAAACCACGAGGTAGAGAAAGCAGTCGTGGAAAAGAAGAAAACGAAATCTACAGTCACAGTGGAGGCAGAATCAGGAAACTGAATGATGATGATGATCAATTAAGAGTTCCTGTTGGGATACCAATTTTATTTCATTCATCCAGTTCTCAATGAGGCCTGATGGTGGAGACTTTTCTTGTCCTTCCACACTACACCACTTATTCTTAACTAAATTTCTAATATGAAATAATTTAATTGAATCTACATATAGTTCTGGCCATCAGAAAGAGTCCATCTTGCTTAATATTAATCCTACCACCCACTTCCTTTAAATAAAGTACAATAGTTCACTTAGTTGGTATAAATGAGGCCAACTGATGAGCTGGGTGGGAAGAACAGGGCCTCTGTGCCATTACTCTGTGCCAGTACAGTAACAGCAGGTGGGCCTCTTTCTGTTTGGACATAGTTGCTTCAGTACTAGGGGACAGAGACTTAGGTTTAGGACTCTGCCATCCATTAGCTATGTATGATCTTAGATAATTCTCTTCATTTGGGGGTCAGAGTTTTCTTTCTATAAATTTGAAATTAGTCAAGCCGGAGTTTCTTGGCTGAAAAAAGAGACTTTCAGCACAACTGGTCATTGTTCACAGCATTTAGAAATGGTTAGAGATGGCAATAAATCTGAAAGATGAGAGGAAGTAAGTGTAGTCAATCTAAGTAAACATTAAAATATTGACACAGCTTAACTAGGAAAGTCTAACAGTTTTCAGTGTTTCTCTACTCTTTTGTTTAGAAAAAAAGGAATGTCTGGGGGATGATATATCTTCACAGATGGGATATTAACTTTAATACCATATGTTTCTGGTTTTTCCTTATTTATATTTCAAATATTTATAGCCATTTCCTCTAAAGAACTTGACAAAACAGGTAGATCTGTTTTTCAATCAGTACTTCCCTAGGCTTTGAGTCAACCTGGCTGCTAGTTGTCTCCCAGTATCTGTTTTTCCCTCTTATTCAGTAATGGAACCTTTGGTTTTTAGCTGAGTACATGGCTATCTGGAAGAAAATTATGTCCCATTTTTCTCTCACTCAACATAAAAATCATGTCCTTAGACCATAACTAAGAAAGGAAAAAAAAACCCACCTTATTTCTAGATGTAAAATGCAGAAAATCTTGTTTTTAGATCTTATTTCTACATGTAAAAAGTTTGGTAATTTTTTTTTTTAATTTACTAGTACACTAACCACAATACCTTAACTCTAGAGAATCTCTCACCTTTTCTACATTTTGCAGAATTAATAATAAATATTCTGAAAATATCTTTGATCTTAATGAAATTACTTTTTTCCCATAACAGGGTAAAAATTTTACATCAATACCAGAGACACCTTATCTAAAAAGCATCAACGCTGTAAAAGATTCCAAAACATAACAACTTTTGAAAGACAACAAAATAAACTGTTTTATAAAATAATGCATTATTTCTCTTAAGATTATTATATCTGGAGTAAACATACAAACATACTATGATAACAAGAAATAAAGGAAACAAATACATGGTAGCTTCAAGTGAGGTTTTTTAATAACAATTTCAAATCCAAAGACAAGTGATTTCATTACTATTTACTAACTATATTTTCAACTCTATTAATACCTGGATCATAATAGATTTGCTTCACATATTAAAGTAGTCATTTTAATTAACCTGTCCCCACCCATAATGTGATAATAAAAATAAAAGTCTGCATTGTTTTTACTTCAATAAGATGAACTATCTTTAACAAGTAATTGAATCGGTGTTCAATAAAGAGAATTTGAGCTCATATTTGAGCACTACCATTTATAAAACAGCAATTCAATTATAAAATGAAAACAATCCAATTTTGATATGGACAAATGATTTGAACACACACTTCATCAAAAAGCATAAGAAAAAAATTATCAACAATGTTAATCAGAGAAAACAACAACATTAATCAGAGAAACTGAACAATGAGATACTACTGTACACGTACTAGAATGGCCAAATATTTAAAAGACTGAAGACACCAAATATTGATAAGATTGTAGAATAACTGCAACTGTCATACATTGTTGGTAGGAATGTAAAATGGTACAACCACTTTGGGAAAATAGGTTGCAGTTTCTTATAAAATTAAGAATACACCCACAATGACCCAGAAATTTAACTAAGTATTGACTGAAGAGAAATGAAAAAATATTGTCACAAAAAGACTCATAGGAATATTCGTAGAAGTTTTATTTATTATAGCAAAAAATTGGAAATAGCCTAGGTATCCACCAACAGAACGGATAGACTGTCGTATATTCACACAACAGAATACTACACAGCCAAAAAAAAAAAGAAACTTCTGACAGACCTAACAGTATGGGTCAAAAACATTATGCTAAGTGAAAGGTGACTTATATAAAGGTTTGCGTGCTATGTAATTCCATTCACAAGAAGTTCTAAAATGGGGAAAATTAATCTAGGGTAGAAAAAAATCAGAACGGTGACAGTGATTACTTCTAGGAGGGTTGGGGGCAAGAACTGACTGGGAACAAGCATAAGGGAACATTCTGGGATAACAGTGCTATACTACATCATGATAGGGGACTGGGTTATACATATGTGTTAAATTTCCAAGAATGTAAACTTAAGATTTGCATATCTCATTATATATAAATTTTACATTGAAAGAAAAAAGGTCCAAAAAATATCACACTCTAGTTCATGATATGCATGCCAAACTAATTAGGAAAAAGTACAGTGAAACCAACAATTTACTTTGAAATGCATCCCCCAAAAAGATGGATAAATGGGTGATAAAGAAGTGAACAGAAGCATTAATATGGGATAAACTAAGTACAATAAAATGTTAATTGTACAGTGTAGGTAACAGACATATGGTACTCACTATAAGCTTCATTCAGCTTTGAAAAAAATCTTTTCTTCTGATCACACTACATGGCTTGAGGGACGTTGTTCCCCGATCAGGAATCAAACCCAGGTCCCAGCAGTGAACACACGAAATCCTAACCACTGGATCACAGGGGACTCTCTAAAGTTCTTCATAAACAAATGTAGGGAGAGGAAAAAAACTTACCCAATCACCCAAGACTCAACTCAAAATCAATTACTTATAAGCCCTTTCCTGCCCTTAGCTTTGGAACACTAGTCTTACTGTCAGTGGCATTAATTTGGCAATTTTATGTTAGCTATGTTTTCACATACTGTCTTATATTTACAAAATAAAGTGTAAGCCTTTTGCGGGGGACTGCTTCTTGAGAGTGGGAATAAAAAAGACTGCAGTGATCTGCTGACTATTTTTTCTAAGTATAAATTCTTTAATGAGCCATAATTCCCAAAAAACCACCTATCAGTCAACTTAAATACCAGTATATATGCACACACAACACACATATATGCATCTGAAAACTAACCATTATAACCTTTAACCAAGTGCTTGTGTTTTTTGTTTTTGAGTCCTTGCCTATTAATGAAATATACTATGCTTACAGAATTCAACTACTCAAGCCACGTGCACAAAAAGAATTGGTCGGCTCTTTCTCAAAACACTGTGAAGTGCCATGGCACCAGAGGTCTCAGATCTTTGAGGATAAAGGTGTCTTCAGGAAGTTAAATCAAGGCTATAATTCTACGATCACAGAAGATGAAAAAACATTTACATAAAAAGTGATGCCATTCTTTAAAGTTGATTGACATCTTCCCATTGTTCAATACAATACTTAATTAACCTTACGAAGTTTTGTTATCTTCATGTTTAAAAATTATACACAATATTTATATTTAGGATCTTAAAATTTCCTGTCACCTTACAAATACCTTTTCTCTATATCTGTTAAAGGACAATAATAAAACATTTAAGAATCTCCTGTTATCCTCCTTTAAGGAATATATATATCAGGATAAGAAATCAATATTTAGATATGAGCAAAAGGAAAGAAGCATATAAATCATACATACTTTAATTTTAATAATTCTACATTTTTGTCCCAAAAGAAAAAATATGAAGCAGACAGTATCAGATATAGCAAATACTCAAACAAGTTTTTCTTAATTAATCTGAATTGTCATGACATAACTCTGGAAGAAACTACAATTTACTTTCAGTTTAGAGGGGTTTCCCTCACTGCCATGTATGAATACCAAGAAAATGATTACTGTAGCCTTAAAACATTACTGATAACTATGATTGATTCAAACTGCAGAAACGTTAACTATTATTATCAAGAGAAACACAGGAACTTCTACTGGAACAAACTATGAATGTTAAATAAACAGGAGACTTTTACTACTAATCTGAGTGTAAATGAGACTAAGTACCTAATTAACAGGCTTTAGATGCCTCAGGTACAAAGTGAAGACTGTATAAAATCTCCATGTTGTACTTACTAATATAAACCTTTAACCATGTTAAAGAATATTCAACTACTTTACCTAGAAAAATAACAGAAAAGAATATGCCATATTGAATGGAAAATTTATACTAGCCAAAATAAAAGTCTCTGGAATACAATTAATATACTTAAAAATTCTTACAGGAAAAGTGAGAGAACACTTTAACAGTCTTAAGTTATCTATCTAAAAGGCAAAAAAGTATTTAATATTCAAAAGTAATACAGCTCTAGCACTATGTGGAAAATTTATCCAAACAGGTGTTAAGCAATGATCTGGTAATTATAAAAAATATTCTTGATTTATGAAGTTAATATAAAAAGTAAGAACTACAAGATAGTTCAAGGCACATATACGAATGTGCTTCCAGCTTAGAAAAGCCCACCAAGGGACATGTGGAAACAGCAGGCAGCCTGGGATCTTAGTTAAATTCCAACGTGGTTCTACTGCCACACTCTCCTCTTCATGGCTCTAGAGTATCCCTTATAATGAAGACGAAATGGAGCAACCATAAACTTCCCTGTGTTTCAATTAACAACTGTACACAAAGTGACTTGGTCTCCATCTTTAACCCTAGTGATCAAAATAATTCAGGGAAGTTACAATTAGCTTATCAGAAAAAAAGCTGAGAATAAGTGATTTAGTGGTTATAATAAACACTATTTATGCTAGAAATTCTCTTTTTAGGAAAGATATATTAACATATATTCATACATGCAAAAATAAGAGGTGCCATTTTTTTAATGCCTTTTTTCGCTATGCACAAGATCCTCCTTATGTGCTGTGCTGTGCTTAGTTGCTCAGTCGTGTCCGACTCTTTGTAACCCCATGGGTTGTAGCCCGCCAGGCTCCTCTGTCAATGGGATTCTCCAGGCAAGAATACTAGAGAGGGTTGCCATGCCCTCCTCTGGGGGATCTTCCCAAGCCAGGGATCGAACCCAGGTCTCCCACATTACAGGTGGATTCTTTTCCATCTGATCCACTAGGGAAGCCTTCTCTGGTGGCTCAGTGGTAAAGAATCTGCCTACAATGCAGGAAACATGGGTTTGATCCCTGAGTCAGGAAGCTCCCTCGGAGTAGGAAACAGCAACCTGCTCCAGTATTCTTGCCTGGGAAATTCCATGGACAGAGGAGGTGGGAGGCTAAAGTCCATGGGGTCGCAAAGAGTCAGACGCAACTGAGCATGCACACAAAGGATAAACTGAGCTCAGCAGTCATGTGATTTGTCCTCAATCACATTCCAGAAGATGGTTAAGCAGAAATCCAAACTCAGGTTGTCTGACTCAAGAATTTATGCTCAATTGTGATCAACCATCTCATGCAGATCCTCACTGCAAAAGTACAGAGCAGGAAACGACACTACTTGGAAAACCTTTCAGCAAGGACAGAGCACTGAGGCTTAGAGGACTAGGGAACACCACTCACTATGGTGAAGAAGAAACATCCCTGTCATGCAGGACAGTGTGACTGCATGATTCAGGTAATGCAGATTTCCTCTGCCACTGACTTAGAAACCTTGAGGCACCCTGGGTATGAATTTGAAGCCAGTGGCAAGTATTGAAAAATTAAACACAGAGTGAAATAAACATTTTACTGAAAAAAACTACTTTAGTAGCGGTATGAAACTAGCTGGAGAAGAATTTAAATGAAAGGAGGGCCTGAACAATGGCATTAACTGTGGGAACATATAAGAAAAGTGAGAAAAAATTAAAAAGAAAAATAAAACACTTTGAAGTGAAAGTGAGAAAGGAAAGGAAAAGTGCGGCAAGTTTCTAACTTGGATAAATCACCAAGAGGAAAAGGTTTGGAAGAGGAGCACATTTACTTGAAAATGTTGAATTCCCAGTTCCTAGGTGGATTTTTTTTTTCCCCCTGCAGGCAGTTCCACCTCCTAATCCTTACCCACATACCCCCGCCGGTATCCCCTTGATGCCTTCAGTTCAGTTCAGTCGCTCAGTTGTGTCTGGCTCTTTGCAACCCCATGAATTGCAGCATGCCAGCCTCCCTGTCCATCACCAACTCCCAGAGTTCACTCAAACTCATGTCCATCAAGTCGGTGATGCCATCCTTGATGCCTTAGAGCTGTCCAAAACTACCTGATAGTTACATCTCATACTGGTGTAGATGCGAGCCTTTTAAAAGAATTTTCTATTTCTCTGCTAATGAGGTTGATCAAGCTTACAAATTAAATAAATCCCTTGAGAACAAAGCCAGTATCCCCAAAAGTGAAAGTGAAAGTGAAGTCGCTCAGTCGTGTCCGACTCTTTGCGACCCCATGGACTGTAGCCCACCAAGCTCCTCCCTCCGTGGGATTCTCCAGGCAAGAGTACTGGAGTGGGTTGCCATTTCCTTCTCCAGGGGATCTTCCCGATCCACTGTCTAATCATTCAATAGACACTTGACTGAATGGCTAAAAGGAAGCCATTTGGCACTTCTTATAAAAGGCTACTAATTTTCTTTAAAAGAGGAGTCAAGTTCAGCTTTTCCCTAAGTGCTCTAGCTTGTAATTTCAAAAACCTCCAGTTATTTACTATCCTAAATGAATTCTTGTTGTCCCTCTCATTTCTTTCCTCCTTAAAAAAAAAAAGTTTTATTAATCTAATCTTGTGTGGATTTTAGTTTACTAAGGCTAGTATTATTTGGTAAAATATTTGTCTCAAAAGAAAAACAAGTAACATTCTTTTCAAATTCCATACAACCGCGTGGGACAATTATATGAAGCATTTGTAAAATTCACTCCAGTCCCAACTGCTATTTTCCATTGCAAATTAATTTTCAAACTATTATTTTCCAAGTTTGTTTTGACACTGGATTTCTCTTTCTCTAAATGTAACTAGATCAGCTTAAGCTGAGGAAAGAAAGACATATTTTTACCTACAAGCAGATGTCATTAACTATAAACAGATTACTTTAAAACTTGTCCCCAAACTAGTTATTTTCCTTAAATAAGAATCTTTAATTCCAAGGTTTCAAATCTTATGTTTAAATTAACTATAACAAATACTTGATGGAAAAAATAACCTGAGATGTCAAATTTCCTAAAGAGTTAATTGTTTTCTTCAAATCATGGCCCTCATAGATCTTGAAAATTAATAAAGTACACATAAAGAGCTACAACCACTCAAAGCTAAAGAAGTCATCTACAGAATGATCTCATCCATGGAAATGGGCCATTCCAAGGAAGATACAAATTCTTTCTCCTAACTCAATCTATTAGGGAAATCATTGAAAAAGAAAGTCCTAAAATCTGTCCACTCAGTAAATATTCAGCAAATAAGTGTTCCACTCCCATTAGATAAAGTAGTCCACCAAAGCAATAAAAGTATGTCTGCTGAAAGGGCTTTTTCCTAGTTTCAAGGACTTCTCTACTCAGACTTCCCTGGTGGTCCAATGGTTAGAAATCCGCCTGCAAATGCAGGGAACACAGGTTTGATCCCTGGTCCAGGAAGATGTCAAGTGCTGCAGAGCACCTAAACTGGTGCACCGCAACCACTGAAGACCAGGCGCCTACAGAAAGAGAAGCCACTGCGGTGAGGAGCCCGTGCATCACAGTGAAGAGCCGTCCCCACTCGACGCAAGCAGAGAAAGCCCGCAAGCAGCAGCCAAGACGCAGTGCAGCCAAAAATAAAACAAATTAAAAAAAATTAAAAACCAAAGACAAGTAACATTTTGTAATGTTTCAGAGACATAATTTAAACTAGGTATAAGATCTGATCTCCCTGATTTGTCCCTTACCATTACACCTTCATAAAACTATGCAGTTTCCTCTGTTATTGCTTAAGCAATAAATTTTATTAAGGTTTTTTTTTTTCCCTAATTAAACTTCTCCTGAAGGAAGGAATTCCTTAGTGGTCCAGTGGTTAGAACTCCAAGCTTTCACTGTCCTGCTGGAACGCAGGTTCCATCCCTGGTCAGGGAACTAAGATCTCACAAGCCAATAAACAAATTAATATACATCTTTTTAATTAAAAAAAAAGATTCCCCTGAAGGAAATGGGAGTACATACTGATATAATCTTTCTGGAATATAATTCAGCAATATACCTCAAAACTACTTTCAAAATTGTTCTTTTGGCTTTCACGAATGGCTGGACCCAAAAATCTTAAATGTTTCCAAAGCTCTGTCTCCTCATTTTTCGGCTATCTTTGCCTCTCTCCAATATTCAGACAGACTCTCTATACACGGTGGGGAAAACATTGACAGCCCCAACTCAGTCACATTATCCTACCTTAGTTACCCTAGTAGGAAAAAAGACTTTCTAGTTCCCTCCAAAAGAAAAGACCCATAAATGACTCTAAATGGCCCAGCTTAAGGTATAAGGTGGGAGCAATGAGGACACTTTCCCTGGAACCATAGGGAATAGAACATGCTTCCCAAAGGAAGAGACGCTAGGCAGAAAATTAATGTATGTCCACACAAATGTACATGCCCTTGATACAGCAATTCTACTTCAAGGAATTAAAATTGACACAATTATTCAGGAAAGGAGTACGTCAAGGCTGTATATAGTCACCCTGCTTATTTAACTTAATATGCAGAGTACATGATGTGAAATGCTGGGCTGGATGAATCACAAGCTAGAATCAAGATTGATGGGAGAAAGAGCAATAACCTCAGAGACGCAGATGACATTAACCTAATGGCAGAAAGTGAAGAGGAACTAAAGAGCTTATTGATGAAGGTGAAATAGGACAGTGAAAAAGCTGGCTTAAAACACAACATTCAAAAAACTAAGATCAAGGCATCCGGTCCCATCACTTCATGGCAAATAGAAGGGGAAACAATGGAAACAGTGACATATTTTATTTTCTTGGGCTCCAAAATCACTGCAGATGGTGACTGCAGCCATGAAATTAAAAGACACTTGCTCCTCGGAAGAAAAGCTATGACAAACCTAGACAGTATATTAAAAAACAGAGACACCACTTTGCCAACAGAGGTCTGTCAAGTCAAAGCTATGGCTTTTCCAGTAATCATATATGGATGAGAGTTGGTCCATAAAGAAGGCTTACTGAAGAATTAATGTTTGCTTCTGAACTGTGGAGCTGGAGAAGACTCCTGAGAGTCCCTTGGACAGCAAGGATATCAAACCAGTTAATCCTAAAGGAAATCAACCCTGAATATTTCTTGGAAAGAATGATGCTGAAGTTGAAATTCCCAATACTTTGGCCTCCTGATGCAAAGAGCTGACTCACTGGAAAAGACCCTGATGCCGGGAAAGATTAAGGGCACGAGGAGAAGAGAATGACAGAGGACAAGATGATTGGATGGCATCGATATTTACTCGACTCAATTTATGGGAGACAGGGAGGGACAGGGAAACCAGGCATGCTGCAGTCCATGGGGTCACAAAGAGTTGGACACAACTGAGCAACTTCACTTTCACTTTTCACTTTCATGCATTGGAGAAGGAAATGGCAACCCACTCCAGTGTTCTTGCCTGAAGAATCCCAGGGACGGGGGAGCCTGGTGGGCTGCCATCTGTGGGGTCGTAGAGAGTCAGACACAACTGAAGCAACTTAGCAGCAGCAGCATTTTATAGATACAGAAATTCAGACAGAAAAATTAAGTAATTTATCTAAAGTTAGAACTTCTTAGAGCCAAAAGTGAAAGTGTTACTCGCTCAGTCATGTCTGACTCTTTGAGACCTCATGGGCTGTAACCTACCAGGCTCCTCTGTCCACTGGATTCTCCAGGCAAGAATACTGGAGTGAGTAGCCATTCCCTCTCCAAGGGATCTTCCCCACCCAGGCAAACCCCGGTCTCCTGCATTGCCAGCAGATTCTTTACTGTCTGAGCCACCAGGGAAGCCCCTCTTAGAGCCAGAACCAGGAATCAAACCCAGATCATGTGACTCCACCCCACGCTTTTAACTACTTAACTTCACTGTCTCTCTAACTACTTATCCCAAGCAATTAAAGATGAATACAAAGATTTAGCAGAAGAATTCATCAGTTATTATTACATGTACATTAAATTATGTTATTTAATAATAATGTTATTATTTAATAAAAATTAACCCTACCATATATACATATATGTATACACACACATTTTTTAGAATATGGAAAGTTGCCACTAATATACAGTTAAGTTTTAAAAAACACATACTGAATAAATTAAACAGGCACTATGAACTTGTTTTATAAGAATTAAAATAAGACTATTTCCCTGGTGGCTCAGACGGTAAAGCGTCTGTCTACAATGCGAGAGACCCAGGTTCGATCCCTGGGTTGGGAAGATGATCTCCCTAGAGAAGGAAATGGCAATCCACTCCAGTACTATTGCCTGGAAAATCCTATGGACAGAGGAGCTTGGTAGGCTACAGCCCATGGAGTCGCAAAGAGTCGGACATGACTGAGCGACTTCACTTACTCACTCATACGTATGGATGGACACAAAAATCTCTGGAAATATATCTTAAATTAAAATGTCAGCAATATACCACTTTACACCCACTAGGATAGCTATCATTGAAAAGACAGATAACAATGAAAGACTAGCAACTCCAAAATGGAGAACAATCTTGATCCCTTAGGAGAATGGCAAGTAGTTCACTATAGCTAAGGCTTACTTATTTGCCATTTATCAGCTACTCACATTATTTCCCTAAGTCTTTCAACAATTTCTTCATAAGCTTCAAACCTCATGACCCACAAGTACAAATAACTCTTGGCAAACATGGTGACTTCACCACAGTTTTTTTTTTAATTATCCATTAAAAATAAATAATCCCTTGACGTCTCTGTGTCATATGTACACAGAAGAAAAGACCACTTATACTATTTTGCTTGTTTTTTCTTATTTATATGTTTGGTAACTAATTATTCTCTCTAATCAATAGTAGAAGAAAACAGTTCCATTATACTAGAAAAGAAAAAGAAAGCGATAGGGACAGTTTTCAGAAACCATTACTTCAGTTTAATTGTACAAATTAAATCAGTCCAGAACCTAGATGTTTTTGAACTTAAGGTATTGTTTTTAAAAAACTGCTTCAACTAACATTCATGCTTATTGAGTAGTAAAAATGGTATCATTATTTGTTCAGATTAAAAATCAAACAGGAAAGACTACAAAGCATCAATTAAAAATAAATATGAACACACAGTACTACAAAACTTATTTTTCTTTTAAAAGTAACAGAAAATATGATGCTTGTTTAGCTGTGCTTTGATTTGTACATGAATGTTATGACTATATTTCTAGGTAACAAAGTTTTGTCAGTGCTGGGACTGTGGGTAAAAACAGGTACAAACACAAAGATGTCCTATTCCCACACTTTTGTTTCTGGATATCCCCTTTCCCTGTGCTGAATTCTAATACGGCAGACCAGTTAGTGCTATAGGCCGATCGGTAAGGAATGGATTATCTCCTGAAGCACAGTCCTGAGACAGATCCTTGGGACAGAAAACTAGAACCAGGAAAGCGGACCCTGGCTAAACCTGACAGGAATGGATTATCTAGCTCCCAGCTAGGGCCCAGACTGAAGGAGACACGTTAAAAGGAAAGATAGCCGCTAGCACATGACGGTACCAAAAACTAGATAGGACAGAATTTCTTTAGGAGACCACAGACTGAAAAGGCGTACACTACACTTTGCAAACCAAATGACTGACTTACTCTCTGGTTTTGTTCCTCTTCTGTCTTATCTTCAACCTTTAGAAAAGTCTTTTTCTCAATAATCCAGCCTTGTTTCAGCTGTGTCTGAGCAAATAAAGGGGAAATGACTGGGTGAAGAGGGAGTTATTTGAGCCAGAATGTGAAGAAACAAGTGGTGCTGCGCGAGAACAGTAGAGAAATGGAAGAACTGGGGCTCGAGGTCAAGCCAACTCTTCCCATGTGGTGGCTTTCCTTCCACTGCCAACCTTGGAAGACTATACAGTTTTCATTTTATTAAGAGAACTAGGAATTTTCTATACAAATACGGAGAAACAAATTAACTGTCACGAGGTCTGAAGAGATGGGTACTAGAGTCAAGAATAAGCAACTTTCTGTACTGTTTGAAATTTTTATAACAAGTATGTTACTACAACAAGTAACATATAACACACACTAGCAACAGACAGGTCAGTTAAACCAGGAATAAACTGATACACCAAAACCATGACAGTATGAGTGAAAATTGGGTAGAAACATAGATGAATCGAGTTTCAGATGCCCTGGGCAGAAGAAGAAGTCAGGATCCAAACGGAAAATATTAGTCAGAAAGTAGGGCTAAAGTAAGTAAAGTCAAGATGTGAATAAAACAGTATGCACAGACTACAGAGAAAGGAAACCAGACCAGTTTGAAGTCAAAGGCAATTAACCTGCTTTCTATGTCACCCTATTTGTGCTTATAGTTGTGAAAGCACAACAGTGCTTTAAAAGAATTGAGTGGCACTACCCTAGATTCCAAGACCAGAAAAGAATATTTTACTCCTCAGGAGCCTAATTCTCTGTTGGAACAACTTGGTAGGTATGACACTCATCTCCCTCTGATATACTATTTATACAATGTCAAACTAAAATATTTTAAGTTATTTGTTCGATGTTTAAAATATTGCTTTAATTTCATGTTCTTAATTTCCAAGGAAAAATATATACCTTACACACTAAAATTTCTTTCATTTATGTGACTTTTCATTAACTTTCATTCTTTGGCTTAACGGTCTTTCATAAAAAACAGGTTTTCAATCCTGCTCAGGTCCAAGGCTGCTATAGAATCTTAAACAAAATACCAATACCTAGAAGGAATAAATTAAAAATTGCTTCTTGGGGAACATATTTTAACACCTGGGTAACACTAAACCAATTCACTATTCCAAAATAATATTTTAACATAAAATTCTATAGGCTCTTTAATTATGTGTGTGTGTGTGTGTGTATGTATATATATGTATGTATATATATATATATATATATATATATATATATATATATCTGTGAAGATCCACTAAGTGGCTTCTTAAAGCAAGCACAATCTTCCTCGTAAGAGTATGGAAAATAGTATGGTATTTCACTGTTGTCTTTGAACTTCTGTGGTATTCATAATACTTACTATAGATTACATCATGCTTTAGGTTTCAAAACTTGAAAATCCTCTAACTTTAGGTCACAGTTATAACCAAATAAAGTGCTAAATTTAAGAAGCCTGAAAAGAAGCAATTTTCCTCTGAGATTACAGCTAATGACCTTTCACGGTGATCACTTTGAATAGTTTGACACTTTCCACAAAAGACACTGCTGATAAGGAGCAGACATTTCTCAGCATAATTAGGAGTCCAGACTCACCTGTCAAACCAAAAAATAGCAACCACAAACTGCAACAGAAAAATATTTTCCAAGGCAAGTTTATCTTCCTGACTGCCAAAGTTCTACAGAAATATTTTTAAACCTTCTTGTGCAACAAGGTTTTAAATTTTGTTTTCCAAAGTATCAAGAATTTCAACTCCAGAGATTAGGTGCAGAAGGACAAGAAAACAATGCAATGAAAAGTGACAAGCCTCAAAAACAGCCCGAGAAACACAAAAATAACTGTCTTAGTTACTCTAATATACTCGTCATGTCCTGCCTACCCAGTGTTCCTTTTCTGGCTCTGAAACTATTACTTAGCAATGCTCCTCTTCTGGTCCCAGCCAAATCAAAGATACTCATGACTGCTCACTCCAGTGCCTTTGCCACCACTACGATCCCCTCACCTAAAAATCCCGTCCCTGTTCCTCTCCCTCACTCTTCTTCACTCCCTGCCAGTCCCTACAATGTATTTATAAATAAGAGATTTTACTTCAAGTGAGAAAATCAAATTCTATTTAATCCCATTTAATTCCATTTATGATCCGTGTGAAAGTGGGCTAATTATTCAACTCTGATGGACCCCACAGGGTAACTCACTGTGTTACCATGAAGAGTTATTGAGATAATGTGTGTGGAAACTAATTTTTTTTAACATATAAAATGAAGATAAATCTCTGCATATGAAGCAAATTCCTAAGGAAAGAAATGTAAGCTGTGTGGCACATCCAAAGAAAGCATCTGTAGACCTTACTGACACAACATGGAGAGAAGAAATGGCACTAGTAAAATGGGGCTTCCCTGGCGGCTCAGTGGTAAAGAAGCCACCTGCCAATGCAGGAGATGTGGGTTCTGCTGGGTCGGGAAGGTCCCCTGGAGAAGGAAACGGCAACCCACTCCAGTGATCTTACCTGGGAAATCCCATGGACAGAGGAGCCTGGAGGGCTACAGTTTATGGAGTCGCAAAAGAGTCAGACACAACTTAGGGACTGAACAACGAACAGCTAGCATTACAAAAACTGCATGAACCACTGTGTCTGTAATTGGCAGAATTGTATCCTACAAAACTCATATCCACAGAATGTGACCTTATTTGGAAATAGGGTCTCTGCAGTATTAATTTGTTAAGGATCTCAAGATGAAATCATTCTGGATTTAGGGTGGGCACTAAATTCAATGATTACTTCTGTATAAAAGAAAAGAGATTTGGACACAGAGATACAGAAAAGGCCATGTGAACATGCAGCAGAGATGAGAGTTCAGTCAGCCAGTTGTCAGTCAGTCCAACTCTTTGCAACCCCATGGACTGCAGCACACCAGGCCTCCCTGTCCATCACCAACTCCCGAAGTTCACTCAAATTCATGTCCATTGAGTCAGAGATGCCATCCAACCATCTCATCCTCTGTTGTCCCCTGTTGCATACGAGACTCTTGTGTCCCATTATCTCCCTGAATTTGCTCAGATTCATGTCCATTGAGTCAGTGATGCTGCCTAACCATTTCATCCTCTGCCACCCCCTTCTCCTTTTGCCTTCAGTCTTTCCCAGCATCAGGGTCTTTTCCAACGAGTCAGTTCTTTGCATCAGGTGGCCAACGTACCAGAGCTTCAGCTTCAGCAACAGTCCTTCCAATGAATATTCAGGGTTGATTTCCTTTAGGATTGACTGGTTGGATCTCCTTGCAGTCCAAGGGACTCTCAAGAGTCTTCTCCAACACCACAGTTCAGAAGCATCAATTCTTTGGTGCTCAGCTTTCTTTATAGTCCAACTCTCACATCCACACATGACTACTGGAAAAACCATAGCTTTGACTAGACAGACCTTTGTTGGCAAAGTAATGTCTCTGCTTTTTAATATGCTATCTAGGCTGGTCATAACTTTTCTTCCAAGGAGTAAGCGTCTTTTAATTTCATGGCCACAGTCACCATCTGCAGTGCTTTTGGCGCCCAAAAAAATAAAGTCTGTCACTATTAAAATGAGAGTTACGCTGCCACAAATAAAATAAGCCTTGGACCACCAGAAGCCAGAAGAAATAAAGAAGGGTTCTTTTAAGACACCAACTTTGTGATAATCTGTTATGGCAGCCCTAAGAAATTAACAGTGTTGGAGAGCTAGCCTGTAGCGATTACGCAAGAAATCGTACTGTCATTAAGACATTTTAGAGTAAGGATTATTTCTCTGGTGTGTGCTCAGTCGTTTAGTCGTGTCTGACTCTTTGTGACCCATGGAAAGGGGTCATAAAGGCTCCTCGGTCCATGGAATTTTCCAGGCAAGAATACTAAAGTGGGTTGCCATTTCCTACTCCAGGGGATCTTTCCAACCGAGGAATCGAACCCGAATCTCCTGCGTCTCCTGCATTAGCAGGCAGATTCTTTATCACTGAGCCACCTGGGAAACCTATTTCTCTGGTGCTTCCATATAATGTTCCCTTAAAAGACAAGCTTTTTTATTTTCTTAATCTTTTTGTTCTATACTCGAGAATAATCAGTAACTATAGAACTATACAATTTTAAAAAATCTATTTAAATCCATTTATACTTAAGTGGCAGTCATATGAAATATTTCCACAGGTAAAATATTTCTTTTGTTCAGTAAACAATGGAAAACTTACAAGTGTAACTAAAAGTTTTTCTGAAAATTCAATAATGAAGATATTGATATATATAAGGAAAAGTAAAATCATGAAATCATTAAGATATTTTCCTTCACAATGTAGCTTACAAAAATGAGAACGTCAAATGAATAGCATTTACTTTATAAACAACTGCATAACCCAAATTATTAATCAAATTCAGCAGTAATTTAAAAAGCACCATAAATCTTGTGATATTTAATGATCTCATTTTTGACAACAGCAAACTTTCTAAAGTAATAAATACTAGTCTACCAATACGATTTAGTCAATGGCTTCACTGTTGTAATAGTTTTTAATGAATATTATCATCATATCGGGCACAACAACCTACAATATATGTTAACCTAAGCTGGGAAATAAAACTGCTTCTCAAAAAGTTATTTTGAGAGGTTAGATTTCTTAGGAACTCATTTTTTAGATACTTGCATCCAAATTTAAAGCTTACCCTGAAAGCACTCTTAGCACACTTCACCACTGTCTTTTTCCAACAGTACCCTCTCCATTAGTGCTAATTTTACCTGTAGATTTCTGCTTCTATAATATGCCTATGTGACTTGTCATCGTCCAGAAAATCCCCACAGCTGATCAGTGAAATGTTTTGATGGACCCCATTACAGAAAGTCTCCAAGACTAATGATATGGCAATATTATTTTCCAAGCGCATAATACTCTTTTTAGGGGGGAATATTCAGAGCTCACTGATGTATTTGTATCCTGTATACATGTGTTCCAGACTTCAAGTCCTACAGAACTTCCTTCCCATACCTATCTCCACTCTCTCCAGGATCAAGTGCTCTCATTCTATTGATTCCCACTCTTCTTTCTGCCTTTGTGTATGCTCAGAGCCGTCCTATACACTTTAAAACTCTCAGTGGACCACACTACTTCTTGCAATTCAATTTAACCATGTCTTAAGCACTAATCAGCCACACAACTCCGGGATACAAAAAAAACCATAACAGTCTTTTTATCCTGAAGACAAAGCATTCCATGTTTTCCAACCAGATATTCTTACCTCTCAAAATTCAGATGACTCAAACAAATGGTCTTAATCTGCTGCTTTCACTTCCAATTCTTTCTCCTGTTTAAAGTTTCACTATTTGTTTTACAATACAACATTCTGGCTGAAACAATTTTGGAGTAAAAACTATCCTTGATATAAATTCTCAAAGGATAGCATGGTGTATTGGAATACAGGCATCAGGAAACTTGCAGTCCAGGATAAAAGCTGTGACCATTCACAGGTAACAACATGTAGCAGAGAAGGGTTGTGGGAACATGGGCACATTGGTTCCTCATCCATAAATTACATTGAATCAGATGACGTATAGTTAATGTTCAACTAAAATTTTGTGAAACACAAAGATCTTCACTAACTCCACATCTCACAGACCTCTATCTGCCACCCTTGACGCTGAGAAATAGTCCCCCCATTTTCTATGACTCTGGATACCAATCTCCTCCACCTCTGTGTACCTGGATTAAGATTAGCTTCATGCAACAGAGAAAACTCTAATTTCTAGCAATTTAAACACAAAGTAAAAAAACAAACAAACAAAAACATACAAAGTTATAGTCTAAAAAAAAAAATTCCAGAGGCAGCTATAATAATCCCACTATAAGTCATTAGGGACCGAGGTTCTTTCCAGCTTTTTGCTCTGATTTCCCCAGGATGTGGGCCCTTATCTACAATGTTTAAGATGATTCCAGTTTTTATACCAGCATGCCAGTCTCAGGATCCACTCCAGTGTTCTTGCCTGGAGAATCCCAGGGACGGAGGAGCCTGGTGGGCTTCCATCTATAGGGTCGCACAGAGTCAGACACGACTGAAGTGACGTAGCAGCAGTAGCAGCCAGTCTCAGGAAAGAAAAAAGCAAGAGAAAAATACCCTCATCCTTTCAAGAATGCTTTCTGGATACTGCATGCATTATTTCCAATTACATCCAACTGGCCAGAACTCATTCATGTGTTTCTATCTGTTAGTAACTGGAAATAATCTCTCCTGCATGGCTACAAAACTAGCCAAAAATCAGGGGTTTTATCACCACTGACAAGAACTACTACTATTGCGGAAAATTAAATCTCTCTCTCAAACTCCCCAACTCCTTCTTCTGTGGTTCCTTTTATTCTCCATCTTAGTAATCGTGTTCCCCCAAGATCAGTCCTTGGTCCTCTACTGTCTCTACACAGACTTTCCTTGGTACTCACAGTGACACAGATCTATCTACTAACGACTCAAGTCTTTGTGTTCAGCTCCTACCTGTCCATCTTCTGAAGACTCCATCTAGATAACTGTCAAGTAAAACCCATAATCTTCCAAGCCAAAAACACAAATAAGTAACTTAAAAGAAAAACATTTACAAACTTCTTAAGTCATGGTATCAAAAAACATCCCAGACCTCCAAGTTTGGAATTTTAGTCACCTCTGCCTCTTTCCATAAGCCACAGGTTGTAGGTCATACAGATCGTCTAAAAAGAAATAAATTGGACTATATGAAGTTTATACAGCATATGACCTGGGATGTGCATTTAGCAAACTGGCTTTGGCCCCTTCAACTCTAATGTTCTAAAGTCACCATCCTAACTATCAAGTCTATGAGTCTGTCATAGAATGTCTGTGTACACCCCTCCCCCGCAAAAGAAAAAAAAAAAGAAATTGCATATGTCGAAACCTAAATCTCCCAATGTGCTAGCATTTGGAAGTGAAAGTGAAGTCGCTCAGTTGTGTCCAACTCTTTGTGACCCCATGGACTGTATAGCCTACCAGGCTCCTCCCTCCATGGGATTCTCCAGGCAAGAATACTGGAGGGGGTTGCCATGTCCTTCTCCAGGGGATCTTCCCAACCCAGGGCTCGAACCTGGGTCTCCCGCATTCCAGGCAGATGCTTTAACCTCTGAGCCACCAGGGAAGCCCTTGGGACCAAAGTGATGGTACTTGGGAGGTGACTAGGGCATGAGGGCAAAGTTCTCATTACAGGGATTAATGTCCATATCAAAAAGACCCCAAAGAGCTCCCTTGCCCCTTTCCATGTAAGGACATCATGAGAAGACAGCCATCAATGAGCCAGGAAGTGAGCCCTCAAGAGACCCTTCCTTGGAGTTTTATGTATTTTCCATATGTTCGGTTGCTCAGTCATGTCCAACTCTTTATGACCCCATGGACCACAGCACGCCACGCCTTGTTGTCCATCACCAACTCCTGGAGTTTACTCAAACTCACATCCTTTGAATCAGTGATGCCATCCAACCATCTCATCCTCTGTCGTCCCCTTCTCCTCCCACCTTCAATCTTCCCCAGCATCAGAGTCTTTTCATATGAGTCAGCTCTTCACATAATGTGGCCAAAGTATTAGAGTCTCAGCTCTAGCATCAGTCCTTCCAATGAACATTCAGGACTGATTTCATTTAGGATGAACTGCTTGGATCTCCTTGCAGTCCAAGGGACTCTCAAGAGTCTTCTCCAACACCACAGTTCAAAAGCATCAATTTTTCAGCGTTCAGTTTTCTTTACAGTCCAACTCTCACATCCATACATGACTACTGGAAAAACCATAGCCTTGACTAGGTGGACCTTTGTTGCCAAAGTAATGTCTCTGCTTTTTAACATGCTGTCTAGGTTGGTCATAACTTTCCTGCCAAGGAGTAAGCATCTTTTAGTTTCATGGTTGCAGTCACCATCTGCAGTGATTTTGGAGCCCCAAAATAAAAGTCCGCCACTGTTACCCCATCTATTTGCCATGATGTGATAGGACCAGATGCCATGATCTTAGTTTTCTGAATGTTGAGTTTTAAGCCAACTTCTTCACTCTCCTCTTTCATCAAGAGGCTCTTTAGTTCTTCTTCACTTTCTGCCATAAGGGTGGTGTCATCTGCATATCTGAGCTTACTGATATTTCTCCCAGCAATCTTGATTCCAGCTTGTGCTTCATCCAGCCCAGCATTTCACATGCTGTACTCTGCATATGCGTTAAATAAGCAGGGTGACAATAAACAGCCTCGACGTACTCCTTCCCCTATTTGGAACCAGTCTGGTGTTTCATGTCCAGTTCTAACTGTTGCTTCCTGAACTGCATACAGATTTCTCAAGAGGCAGGTCAGGTGGTCTGGTATTCCCATCTCTTGAAGAATTTTTCAGTTTGTTGTGGTCCACACAGTCAAAGGCTTTGGCATAGTCAATAAATCAAAAGTAGATGTTTTTCTGGAACTCTCTTGCTTTTTCGATGATCCAACGGATGTTGGCAATTTGATCTCTGGTTCCTCTGCCTTTTCTAAAATCAGCTTGAACATCTGGAATTTCATGGTTCACGTACTGTTGAAGTCTGGTTTGGAGAATTTTCAGCATTACTTTACTAGCGTGTGAGATGAGTGCAATTATCGGGTAGTTTGAGCATTCTTTGGGATTAAAAGAAAACTGACCTTTTCCAGCCCTGTGGGCACTGGTGAGTTTTCCAAATCTGCTGCCATAATGAGTGCAGCACTTTCACAGCATCGTCTTTCAAGATTTGAAATAGCTCAACTGGGATTCCACCACCTCCACTGCTTTGTTCGTAGTGATGATTCCTAAGGCCCACTTGACTTTGCATTCCAGGATGTCTGGCTCTGAGTGAGTGATCATACTATTCTGATTATCTGAATCATGGAGATCTTTTTGTACAGTTCTTCTGTGTATTCTTGCCACCTCTTAATATCTTCTGCTTCTGTTTAGGTACATGCCATTTCTGTCCTTTACTGTGCCCATCTTTGCATAAAATGTTCCTTTGGTATCGCTAATTTTCTTGAAGAGATCTCTAGTCTTTCCCATTCTATTGTTTTCCTCTATTTCTTTTCACTGATCACTAAGGAGGGCTTTCTTATCTCTCCTTGTTATTCTTTGGAACTCTGCATTCTAATGGGTGTATCTTTCCTTTTCCCCTTTGCTTTTCGCTTCTCTTCTTTTCTCAGCTATTTGTAAGTCCTCCTCAGACAGCCATTTTGCTGTTTTTGCATTTCTTTTTTCTTGATCCCTCTCTCCTGTACAATGTCACGAACCTCCGTCCATAGTTCTTCAGGCACTCTATCAGATCTAATCCTTTGAATCTATTTCTCACTTGCATTGTATAATCGTAAGGGATTTGATTTAGGTCATACCTGAATGGTCTAGTGGTTTTCCCTACTTTTTTCAATTTAAGTCTGAATTTGGCAACAAGGAGCTCATGATCTGAGCCACAGTCCACATGTACAGCAACTGCATACTCATTCAATACATCTTTATTAAACATCTACTATGTGTGAAGCACTCTTCTTTGCATATAATTCAAATAGCATATATTAACTATTTTTCCAGTTTGTAAAAGTAATTTTTCAAAAAACAAGGTTTTCTTTCAATTCAAATTTAAAACAGAAAAATTTGTAAAAATCAACTAAAAATATTATTAATTAAATACACATTTTATGAACAAACACAGTTTAGTATATTGAACAGATAATTCCAGGAACATTCTGGAATTAAACACAGCATATTTCAGAATCATAATATTGTAATATTAGCTTTTAGAGAGATATAGGTAATAAAATCATACTAACTCAAGAAAGCTTTATAACAAAGGTTTGTAGACTCAATTAGGTTTATTCTTCATTTACAATTCAAACAATTACATAGATTTGGTGGATTTTGTCCCAGTAGGTTTTTATAGAGTTTCAGTAAAAATGACTACTAAAAGTATACAAAACTATTTAAATACCTAAAAAATCTATGGTACTGGAGAAGACTCGAGAGTCCCTTGGACTGCAAGGAGATCAAACCTAAAGGAAATCAACCCTGAATATATATTGGAAGGACTGATGCCGTAGTTGAAGCTCTTAATACTTTGGCCACCTGATGTGAAGAGCCTACTCTTTGGAAAAGACCCTGATGCTGGGAAAAACTGAAGGCAGGAGGTGAAGGGGATGACACAATGATATGGTTGGATGGCATCACCAACTCAATTGATAAGAGTTTGAGTAAATTCCAAGAAATAGTGAAGGACAGGGAAGACTGGTATGCTGCAGTCCATGGGGTCCCAAAGGGTCGGCCACAACTGAACAACAACAACAAAAAGTCATTCAAATTAAAACATTTGCTCTTCAAAAGCTATTGCTAAGAAAATGAAAGGGCAAGCCGCAGATTGGAAAAATATATTTGCAAAACACCTGATAAAGACTTGTATCTAGAATTTTAAAACTCAATATTAAGAAGCCAAACAAATGAAAACTATTACATATAGAATGGATAAATAAGAAGGTCCTACTGTATAGCACAGGGAACTGTATTCAATATCCTGTGATAAACCAAAACGGAAAGAATATAAAAATGAAAATATATATAACTGAATCACTTTGCTGTACAGCAGAAATTAACACACACTGTAAATCAACTATACTTCAACTAAAAAAAAAAAAGCCAAACAATCCAATAAAAAAAAAAAAGAGCAAAAACTTGCTCAGACTCTTTACAAAAATATTCCAGTGCAATAGGTACAAGAAAAGGTGCTCAACATCATCAGCCACTAGGAAAATTCAAAATGAAACCACAATAAGATACCACTACATGTCCACTAAAATGGTTAAATTTTTAAAAGTAATATAAATAAAATTTTAAAAAATAACTAGACATCTCATACACTGCTGGCAAGTATGTAAAATGGCACAGCCAGTTTGGAACAGTTTGGTGGTTTCACATCAAATTAAACATTTAGACACTGATCAAACATGTGGTGCCCGAGGACAAAAGAACAAGATGAGCGAGAAGGATCTTGGAATGCAGGAACAAAAACCACCAGACTCTTACCGCCCTTACCACCATGCTGTAACCATCGTAGAATTTCTGAGTCCTCCCGAGTAGTATGGCCTGTTCCCACTCCTATCCCATATAAGGAAAAGGTATTTGTCTTACTCTTCTCCTGCCCTATACGTTGTAGCTAAGTCGTGTCCGACTCTTCGTGACCTCATGGGCTGTAGCCCACCAGGCTTCATCCGTCCATGCAATTTCCCAGGCAAGAATACTGGTGTGGGACTTCCCTGATGGCAGTAACACAGTGGATACGAATCTGCCTGTCAATGCAGGGAACAAGAGTTCAATCCCTGGGCTGTGAAGATTCCACAAGCCACAGAGCAACTAAGCCTGTGGGCCACAACTACTGAGCCTGCCTGCTGCAGCTACTGAAGCCCTCAGCCTGTGCTCAGCAGCAAGAGAGGCTACAACAGTGGGAAGCCTGTGCACCACAACGAACAGCAAACCCACCCCTACCCCACAACTAGAGAAAGCCCTCGCAAAGCAATGAAGACCCAGCAAGGCCAAAAATAAACAAACAATATGTTGATTAAAAAAAAAAAAAAGAATACTGGCGTAGGTTGCCATTTCCTTTTCCAGGGGATCTTCCTAACCCAAGGATCAAACCCATGTCTCCTGCATTGGCAGGTGGATTCTTTACCACTGAGCCACCAGGGAAGCCCCGGTAGAGGGATGTATATATGTAGTTCATCCGATCTGCAAATGACTCGAAAGACCCTACCTTACTTCTTGTCCCCCAGCTATACAGACCGAAGACCCCCGTGTGGGGTCTGCTCTCCCTGACTAGCAGGAAGTGGGCCTACTGTACTGGCAGCTATCCCCCCCTCCCCTGCTCTAATAAACTTTACTGTCCTTTCACTCTGCCTCCTCTCTGGAAATTTCCAACCCGCACACATACCATGACAATATGACCCAGAAATTTTTCTCCTAAGTATCCACCCAAGAGAAATGAAATCAAATGAACAAAGATCTTTTTGCAAATATTCAACGTAACTTTGTTCATAATAGCCCAAAACCAGAAACTCAAATGTCCACCAACTGCTGAATAGATAACAAATCATGTTATATTTAGCAATAAAAAGGAACTGACAGTACATATAAGATGGGTAAGTCTCAAACATATTTTTCTAAATGAAAAAAGCCAGACATAAAAAACTGTATAATTTAATTTATAAGACATTCTAAGAAAGATAAAAAAGCAAGGACAGAAAAAGATCAGTGATTGCCAGAGGCTAGGGAAAGAATTAACTGTACAAAGGGGCACAGAGGAGCTTTCTGGAGTGAAGTGTTCTAGCTATATCTTGCCTGGCTACACTTAGGCATACATCTGTTTAAACTCACTGAACTGTTCAGTTAAAAGGTGGATTTTACTGCATGTAAATTTTACATCAATAAGTATGACTGAAGAAAAATTGGGGCTTCCCTGGTGGCTCAAACGGTAAAGAAGCTGCCTGCAATGCAGAAGATGCATGAGATGTGAGTTCGATCCCTGGAATGGAAAGATCCCCTGGAGAAGGGAATGGCAACCCACTCCAGTATTCTTGCCTGGAGAATCCCATGGACTGAGGAGCCTCGTGGGCTACAGTCCATGGGGTTTCAAAATTATCCCAAGTTAAAAAGAAAGATACACTTTGCTATCGAGATTCTGTGATTTTAAAAAGCTTCTGGATTTTGTTACTTAAAAAAATAATCTTCCCTTTCTCTTTTGTGGGATATGGAGCAGTCATTATAGCCTGGCGGGGGCGGTGGTATCAGAGCCCAAGTAAACCAAGAAGGTACTCCATGTGGGAAGGAGAGGCCAAAGGAAATGAGTTCAGTCAGAGTCCAAGCACTGCAAGGAGGGTGCCAAAACAGAGGGGCAACCTGGAATAGGGCACTGGGGAGTATGGAATGAGGATGTCTTCCTTCAGATGGAAGCAGCCCAGTGTCGTGTGTCAGACCTAAGTAGGGTAAGAAGTATATCCACAGACACTGGGTAAGATAACATGGGGAGCTAGAGCCAGAGCTGGTTGAACAGGGTGTCCCTGTACTGAGACATCCTGGTAAGGGCTATTAGGTCCTAACAGGGGCAGGATGTTGGGAGAATGAAGAATCTGAGCCCGACAGAGAGAGGAAGGCATCCAGGAGAGGAGAGGGTGGTAGCAAAGATGAAAGACTGGTTTAATACATGGAGACTGAACAAGTAAATATAATAAGGCTAATGGGAGCCAGATTTCCATCAGAAAAGAATATTACAAATATGACAAAGGGAAAAACTTGAGTGGACCCAGAAGCGTTGGACTGAAATCAGTGCTACTGGTAGGAACTCAGAGTTTTTTAATATATATAAACAAATAGAGACATAAACGTGTACATGCATGCGTACTCCGTTGCTCACTCATGTCCGACTCTTCGCAACCCATGGACTGTAGCCCACGAGGCTCCCCTCTCCATGGGATTTCCCCAGGCAAAAATACTGGAGTGGGTTGCCGTTTTCCTCCTCCATGGGATCTTCCCAACTCAGGGATTGAACCTTTGCTTCCTATGTCTCCTTGTATTGGCAGGCAGATTCTTTACCACTGAGCCACCTGTGTGAACACATACATGTATTCCCCAGCTCCGTCCATTAAGAAAGCCTGAAAGCAGTATAACAATACAGCAGCAGTAAACACACAGCACTGAGATCTTAGCTTCTAAATGTCATCCATCGTTAAAACAATCCAGGTCTCCCTAGAGAAATGGCTGATTTCAGCACTGAGGCAGGGATAGTACAACATAAGCCCAAAACATCTTCTTATGCCAAAAAGTGTTAAAAAAAAAAAAAAGCCACTCAAAGTAAAACACTCACAGTGGGGACATGTCATAAAGACACAGAAGCCAGAGTGAATGGGCTCTAGTTGGCCAAATGAGGAAAATTTGAAGAACTAAATAAACAGTAACAATATAACCCAGCCAAAAAAAAAGAAAACCATGAATCCATACAGATATAAATGCATAAAGGAATACATTACCTGTTTGACGAGGACCAAGACACATAGTTTCAAAGCAATCCTCATGAAAAACATTAGCTATTTTTTCTTTAATTTTTTAATTTTAATTGGAGGAAAAACATTAAACTATTAAATATTAACTTTAGGGAATTCTCTGGTGGTCCAGTGGATTTCCATACATCCACTACAGGGGACACAGGTTGGGGAACTAAGATTCCACAAGCTGCACAAGGGACTTCCCACAAGATGGGAAGTGGTAAAGAATCCACCAGTCAATGCAGGAGACCCAAGAGACGCAGGTTCAATCCCTGGGCTGGGATGATCCGCTGGAGTAGGAAATGGCAACCCACTCCAGTAATCTTGACTGAGAAATTCCATGGACAGAGGAGCCTGGCGGGCTATTGTACATGGCATAGTAAAGTGTCAGACACAACTGAACATGCACACACACAATCTTCATTAGGGTCAAGATTATGAAAATCAAGAGAAGATGAGGGAATCATTTCAGATTGAAGAAGTCATGACGCATACAGCCAAAAATGTACTGAAAGTAAATGAGAACTTAATGAAATTCATCACCATCAAGTATGCAAGCAATAAACTCCTGAAGATCAGTATGATTCCTCAGCTGAGCTCCAAAGCTAGCTATCCAAGAGCTTGCCTCACCTGTGATGAGATGGCCCTATGGCAAATAAATGCAATATATGATTCTGAACCAGATTCTTTTGCCAGTAAAGAGACGGCATAATCAACAAAACTTGAACCAGTACTGAAACAGGAGGGGCGGGGGCAGGGAATGATACAGCCTGAGGACACGACAATTAGATTAGAACCAAATAGGTCCAAGATGGCGAACAAGCTGACTTCCACTACACCTTGAGCTTCAGTATAACGCTCACTGTAACACATCAGCAAGCTAAGTGACACACCTTCCAGCACCATGACAGGTTTGAAGCCAGCCACCAAAGACCAAAAAGTGAGCAATAGCCCGATTCCTGGAAATTTCCACCCCTTCCCCAAAACAGTAATCCTCCTACTTATTAGCCCATGAAATTATCCAGCCCATAAAAACTAACCAAGCCATAATTCAAGGCTGTTCTCTTCGGAAATGGTCCACACTCCGCTTGTGGAGTATGTTGTTCACTCACTAGGTCGGGTTCGATTCTTTTTAACCCAATGGACTGCAGCATGCCTCCGCTATCTCCCAGAGTTTGCCCAAGTTCATGTCCAATTGAGTCGCTGATGCTATCTAACCAACTCATCCTCTGCCACCACATTCTCCTTTCACCTTCAATCTTTCCCAGCATCAGGGTCTTATCCAATGAACTGCCTCTTCTATCAGGTGACCAAAGTATTGGAGCTTCAGCATCAGTCCTTACAATAAATATTCAGGGTTGGTTGTGGAGTGTTTCTCTCTAAATAAATCCACTTATCTATCAATTTGTCTCTCACTGAATTCTTTCTGTGATGACACATCAAGAACCTGAGCTTCATTAGTCCTGAAACCAGGTGTGTGTGATCACAGTTAGCAGATGGTGGGTTCTCAGTGGGTTCCAGTTTCGCAGGTGGGCTCAAGTCCCAATCTGAGATACACTGTTTCAATCTGAGAGCTACACGAAGTACTTTGTCAGTGTAAATTTCCTGATTTTTGATGATTGCACTCTGATCATGCAGGGGAATATCCTTGTTTGTAGAAAATACACAACCTGGGGTGATAGGGAAGGCATCAAGTCAGCACTTCCTAATGGTTCAGGGAGGAAAAGGTTCTTTGTACCATACTTAGAAGTTTTCTGCAAGTTTTTGATTGTTTCCATTTTTTCTAAGTGAGAAAAAACTCAAAGTCACTAAAAATGAAACAATGTTAAATACAAACTCTGCTTCTCCATATTGTCAATCCTGGCAAGAAAGAGATAGCAGACTATGCAAAATTACCAGGAAATAAATAAAACTTTGTGTAGCCCGAAAATATTTTAAATATAGGCCAACCCTTCTCTTGCTAATCTCAATCAGGTCAAGAATAATTAAAGACTATAAAAAGTCCCCACTAAAGGAAGTTATTAGGAGAGGAATAGTGAAAGGGGCAGCCCACCAAGAGTGGGAAGAACAATGGTATTCTGAAGCTACAAACGGCTGTAACCATCAGCAAAACACAATCTCAGCATCTCCTCTGAAAAAGGAAGGGCTGTCTAGCTGAGACTTTAAATTTCTTGTAAATTACCCTGACGTTACCCTGAAATAGATGTGCTTCCCCAATTCATTACCTTATGCTTAGCTACACAGTAATACAAAAGGAATACAAAAATAAACGTGCATAAACGGTGAATTATCTTAAACTGTGGAAATCTCTCCATTAAAATACATCTGCCAGATTGTTACCTAAGCGGATAATTCTGCGACGAATGAAGACTAATTAAAACACTCATTAAAGTGAAATAGGATCACCTGCAGCGATGTGCTGACGGTCCTTATTTAAAAGATCGTATTCAGACTCCTTTTGAAATGACCGTCAGATTTGTCCTGAAAGAACAAGGAGCATTTCCTAGAAATGTTCATAAGTTCAAGGCTCACTTGCCCTCTCTCGGTACCATGCGTCCACGGGCGCGGTGACTAGACGGGCCCCCACCAGCTCAGGGGTGAGGTAGCACTGGACTCTCAGCACTTCCTTTCGGAGAGGACAGCCCCCTGCGTCATGCGTTACTCACTCAGGATGCTAGGCAGAAGTTTATCCCCGAGGAACTTAGCACAGTTGGCTCCCGCCCTCCCAGCCCTGAAGCCCTGACCCAAGCCCGCCGGCACCGGGGCGATGCCCCTGGTACCCGGCCCTCTTCAGAGCGAGAGCCACGGCACCCAGTCGCCTCAGCTGGGCCGCCCGGGGCCCGGAGGACGAGGCCGCCTCCTCCTCCTCCTCCCTCGCCCCTCGTGCCGGCCCCTCACGCCCACCGCGAGGCTCAGCCGGGCCATCAAGGCCCGACGCCGAGTGCCAGCTCCACCGGGGCCGGGACCGGCCCTCCCCGCCTCCCGGCCGCGATGCCCAGCCCAGAGAAGCCCACTGGACGGCAGCCGGGGGGCGGGGGCAGGGAGGCCCGGGGGCGGCGCCCGCCCCACACCCTTACCTGGCTTCTCGTGGTCGTAGCCGACTACGATGAAGTAGTCGGCCAGCCTGGCCATGGCCTCCGCCGCCGCGCCCGAGAAGCAGGTGCCCGTCGCCCCCCTCGCCGCCGCCGCCCACCGGGCCCGGGAGGGCTCAGCATTTTCCCTGCAGCAGCAGTAGCGGCAGCGGCGGCCCTTCAGCCATGTTTGACAACCGAGGCGCGCTCTGCGCCTGCGCCGCTCTTAGCGCCCGCTGCTTCCCCGCCCCCACCCGCGCTGCCTCATCGACCCAAGCCCCGGCGGAGAGCCCACCCCCACCCTCCCCCGGCCGCTCGGACAGCCGATCTTGGCAGTAGGCAGCCTAGTGTATTCCTACTGTCACAGCAGCCTCTCGGGGTGCTTCACTTTGAGGCCCGGCTGCCCCTCCGCGGCCCACCTCCCGCTCCCCTGTTTTTCCTAAAGCAGGGTGTCCTTCCTTCCGTCCTCTCCACTCTTTCTTTCTGGGTCTGGGAAGAAGAGACAGGGATAGATGAGGGGGTCTCCTGGAAAGTTTGCTGCTTCCCCTCCCCACCCCCACCTTCAACGGCCCCTCCACCCGGTCACCCGCCTTCCCAAGGCAAGATTCTCCCGCCCTCGACTGGAAGCCTGGAATTTGCACCGCCAGGGCTTTTGCTGCACGTTTCCTGTTTATGTTGTGCAGATGGGAATTTTAGGAACATGCCACCGAGCAGGCGGAGGAGGGAGAGGCTTTTGCGCAATCCTCAGAGGCGCCTCGTGCTTTAGTGCTGGGTGGGCTGGGGGCTGTTGGCCTGGGCTTCCCCCAGAGCGCCTGGGGAGGCTGAATTCCTCCAAAGAATGCGGCATCCCCGGGATCCTCCTGAACTGGCCCGGAACAACCGAGTCCAAGGGAGAAGGCTTGTGTCTCCCCAAAGAGTTCTTCCTGCCCAGGTTTTCGCCCCCTGCAGCGGTCCCAGTGCTCTATGCTGCAGGAGCAGGTGGTGGATTTCAACGTCCCTGTTCAAACAATGCAATTAAAATGAATTCGTGTGTATCATCATCCAATCTAGGAATTATCTAGGTCACTTTCTTGTTACTGCACCTCTTATTGTTTGGAATTTGGCAAGTGAGAAACCCAGGTGAGCATGCTTTGCCCTCTCTTAGTATCTCATGAAGTTTTGGTAGCAGGATAAGTTACAAGGGAAGCTTGGGAAATCTTCATAGTTTGCAAATGTGATCATCATCCTAGTTGCTTATCACTACTCATTATTAATTGAGGGTTTAACCTTTACCATTTACTCTTAGCAGAGGGTCTTTTAAGTGCTTAACTAGTATGTTTGATGAGTGAATATACAAATTCCCCCAGCTACCAGCAGGAAGCTGCAGTGGCTCGAACTCTGAATTGAAAGTTCAGAGATTTGGTGTCTCAGCTACTGAAAGTTTACTCTCATTGATCATTTCCTCTTTTTGTGTGTGTGGCACTTTTTTCACCTACAGATTGAGAGGGTTGGGCTGCACTAGAACTGAAACTCCTTGAATACTTGAACTCAGGGAGTTCATTTGCAAATTGCTTATGGTCAAACTGAATCAACCTAGTTGCAGATGTGGAGGGAAGATAGCAGATAGGTCTTGAAAATAATTAAACTAAAATGCTTTAGTCACACCTCAAGTAAGAATCTTCTCTATAACTTCCCTGAGAGCTCATCTAACTTGATCACTTTCAGTAAAGCTTAATTTAACTTCCTTGCGAGGCTGCCTATTCCACTGTTTAACAACACTATTGTTGGAAAGTTCTTCTGTGTTATGTCAATTGTCCTGTAACTTCCCCCAATTTTGCTCTATGGAAATACCCAGAAAAAAATCTATCTTTGTATAATAGCCTTTCTCATTTTTAAGCAGCTATCATATTCCTTCCCCATTTTACTTTTTTCTAATGGTGAAATTCACAAATCATAAAAGGAACCATTCTAAAGTGTGCAGTTCAGTGGTATTTAGTACGTTCATAATGTTGTGCAACTACCCCCTCTATCTAGTTCTAAAATACTTTCACCACCCAAAAGAAAACCCTGCACCCATAAAGCAGTCACTCCCATTTTCCCCTCCCCCAGTTTCTGATAACTATCAGCTTGCTTTCTGTCTCTATGGATTTATCTAGTATGGATATTTGATTTAAATACAATCATACAATATATGACCTTTCATATCTGGGTTCTTTCACTAGTATAATGCTTTCCAGTTTCGTTCATGCTGTAGCATGTATCAGTACTTAATTCTTTTTCATGGTTGAATAGCATTCCATTGTATGTATATACTATGCAAAGTCAATTTTATCTAATTTTTCTTTTGTCTCCTGTGCTTTGGTGTCATATCTAAGAATCCATTGCCAAATCCAAGATCACTCCTTGGAAGTGAAGATTTACTCCTAATTTTCTTCTAAGACTTTCATAGTTTACTCTTGTTTTAGGCCACTGATTCATTTTGAGTTGATTTTTACATATGATAAGAGGTAGGGGTCCCACTGTACTTTTAAAATGTTTTTTTTTAATTTCATTCACAAGCATTTGTTCAAATTAGTGTTATTACATAAGTCCCCTATATACAAACCTTGAAGTTGCAAACTTTCAAAGATAAGAATGTCCATGCCAATCCCTGTATGCCCTGCTATTGTACTGTACTATTCAAGGTACTGTAAGATTGAAAAATGTTTTGTTATGTTTTTCTGTACATATTGTGTAAAAAGTATTATAAGCCTATTATAGTACAGTACTATATACCTGATTGTGTTAGTTGAGTACCTAGGCTAACTTTGTTGGTCTTAACGAGCAAATTGGACTTATGAACGCACTCTCAGGATGGAACTCATTGGTATGGGGGGGAGGACTTACTGTATTATTTTTTAATCAAAATTTTGCTATTTTCAAGCTTCAAATCAAATGTTTGCTTTTAGACATATTTCATCTGTTGAATCATATGTAGGCTGCCAGCCCATTTGCAAATGGATGTTTTGTAGCATAGGGATTTTGAGATACTCCAGGTATATATATAAAGACACCATGTATTTGTATACACATGTGAATATATTTAGCATACACTGGAACTGTATTTTGCTTCTCAGCCAACAGCTGCCAGTCTGCTGAAACTGATAAGCCCTGACAAGGCAGCCTGATTACTGAGGTTAGCTGAAGGCCAGACCATCCCCTGAGATAACCACCATCACCTCTCACCAAAGAGTAAGGGAGTAAAGCAAACCCAGATTTGTTTTACTGAAGTGGGGCAGGAGCAGGAGGGAGGAAGACTATGCTTTATAAGACAAAAGGAGCTGATTACTAGTAAGCAAGAACAATCAGCCTGCTCTTCCTACATTCAGCTGTTGTGAAGTAAGTGGTTGATCTATACAGTGATTTCAAGTGCTTCCTGTGGTTAGCCACTAAAGTTCAGAGGTAATATGACAGTTCGATTTGACCAAGCAGGGCTGGGGCCTATTCAAATGGTCTCTACCAACCAGTAACAACGGAGACTAAGCAGCTATGGTAGATTCCCTGATCCACTGCCACATCTCCATCCACTCAGTTGCCCAAATAAGAAACAATGATTGCTAAGCTTGCCACCTGCCTCCCTCATAACCCTATATTCCTCACTGAGTCCTACTGATCCTGCTCCCCAAATATGTATGCTTCTCTCCCCACTCACTGCCAGCCCACTCATCTGAGCCACTATCACCTTCCACCTTGACTATTGCAATAGCTTCCTAACTGGTTTCCCTGCTTCACTGGCAGTCCCAGACTTTCCTAGTAGGTAAAACGTCAGGACGGTAAGTAGATTATGAACACTTGTCATCAAATTAAATCTGTATAGGAAACATACTATTTCTACCTTGAGTGTTTATGTTTAGGGTGCAGGAAGGATACTTCAGAGATGGCTAACAGAAATTATCGTGCAGTTGCTTTCATGTGTGTAATTATATGAATAATTGAATCTTGACACATAAAGTACCTCTGACATTTAGCAGTATAAATAGGTGCTGTGAGAGATTGCAGGCTGCTTTAACTTAGATTGCATGTCTATTTGGTGAGTGGGACTGGCTGTGGAATGTGCAGAGACCAAAGCAAAATGAAAATGTAGGAGTCTCTCTGTTCAAAAATTATTAAGAATTTCAAAGCAGAAACAAGCAGAACATTAAATCAAGTGTGGGACCCTATGTGACTGAACATGGTGCACATCCATGAAGACAGCTCTGTTGGTGAAATTTAGGATGGAATGTGTGCGTGTGTATTGAGATTATGTGGGGACTAGGCCCTCGCCAGTCTCTCCAGGGCACCACCACTGCACTGCTCCCC
The DNA here is from genome assembly GCF_023091745.1 of Budorcas taxicolor. Classification (NCBI taxonomy): domain Eukaryota; kingdom Metazoa; phylum Chordata; class Mammalia; order Artiodactyla; family Bovidae; genus Budorcas; species Budorcas taxicolor. The sequence goes on along the minus strand of NC_068924.1, from coordinate 41,809,925 downwards.
ATCTTGTTCCTCAATCCAGTCATCACACTTGATAGCCACAGTGACCTTTCAAATAAATGTATATAGAAACTGAAAACTTTCCATTTTCACTTTCATGCATTGGAGAAGGAAATGGCAATCCACTTCAGTGTTCTTGCCTGGAGAATCCCAGGGACCGGGGAGCCTGGTGGGAGGCCGTCTATGGGGTCGCACAGATTCTGACACAACTGAAGTGACTTAGCAGCAGCAGCAGATCATATCTCTCCCATCTTCAAACCTGTCAATAGCTTCCCAAATCACTCTGAATAAAATGCAAAATCTTCATTATATTCCAAAGGGCCCTATTTACTCTAACTTTGATAACCTCCTTAATCTCATTTCATGCCTCTCTTCTCCCTCACTCAGTGAATTTCAGTCTCCTTTTGTCTCCCCTAATGTCCCAAGTTCTTTCTTACCTCTAAGCATTTGTGCATAGTTTCCTCCATTTGGAACATTAGGTCTCCCTAATCTTGCTTTTCCTTCAGAACACTTCAGTTTCAGTTCAGTCGCTCAGTCGTGTCTGACTCTGCGACCTCATGGACTGCAGCACGCCAGGCCTCCCTGTCCATCACCAACTCCCGGAGTTTACTTAAACCCCTGTCCATTGAGTCAGTGATGCCATCCAACCATCCCCTTCTTCCATCTTCAATCTTTCCAAACATCAGGGTCTTTTCAAATGAGTCAGTTCTTTGCATCAGGTGGCCAGAGAATTGGAATTTCATCTTCAGCATCAGTCCTTCCAATGAATATTCAGGACTGATTTCCTTTAGGATGGACTGGTTGGCTCTCCTTGCAGTCCAAGGGACTCTCAAGAGTCTTCTCCAACACCACAGTTTAAAAGCATCAATTCTTCTGCGCTCAGCTTTCTTTATAGTCCAACTCTCACAGCTATACATAATTACTGGAAAAACCATAGCTTTGACTAGACATCCCTTTGCCGGCAAAGTAATGTCTCTGCTTTTGAATATGCTGTCTAGGTTGGTCATAACTTTCTTTCCAAGGAGCAAGCATTTTTTAAATTTCATGGCTGCAGTCACCATCTGCAGTGATTTTGGAGCCCCCCACGAAATAAAGTCTGTCACTGTTTCCATTGTTTCCCCATTTATTTGCCATGAAGTGATGGGGCCAAATGCCATGATCTTAGTTTTCTGAATGTTGAGTTTTAAGCCAACTTTTTCACTCTCCTCTTTCACTTTCATCAAGAGGATCTTTAGTTCTTCACTTTCTGCCATAAGGGTGGTGTCATCTGCATATCTGACGTTATTGATATTTCTTCCAACGATCTTGATTCCAACACTTACCAACACTTACCATGTGCTTATTATTCCTATGAGGATTTGTTTATATTTGCCTACCCTACATGCTATAAGCTCATTGAGAGCAAGAATGATACTTGCATTGATGATTATTGTATGCCCAGCATTTAGCACAGAGAAAGGCATGTAATACATGCTCAGTAAATGTTGAAGGAACAAATGACTTTCAGATCATGTAGGCCCATACATTAGAATTGCCTCATTCTGCTGGTTTTAATCTGCTAGTACAGTATCCCCACCTGGAGGCAGGTGGCATGATGGTGGTTCCCTCTCATTAACACCATTTCTCATTGGCTAAGGATGACCCCAAATGATCTAATCATCTCTATTATACTGCATTTATTAATGCCATTCACTGTTCTACCAGTAGTAAATTTTTCTTAAAGTCATTTCACCTCATTCTGTTCTAGATGTTAGTATAAGTTTTTATATGTTAACCATCTTCTCTGTGTTCTCCTTCATCTGTCCTACACCAACTTATACTCTTTAAGCTTCAGGGAGGTTTGTCTTCTGGCTTTAACAAATACAAGGACTGATTATTTCTGTCCATATGTTGTGTGCAAGAGCACAAAAATGAGGCAGCAAAAGCATTTTCTTTTTGCTGATGCCCTGGAAAATCCTATGCCCTACAAAGAGAGAGGTTAACTGCCCTCATCTACCACTCCAAGACAGAAATTAATGCAGTAGAAACAGTACTTTTTATTGCATCAGCATTCTTTACTTGGTCCACCTCCTGAAACTGTATGTTTATTTTATACTTAAATTAGTTTGTGTACATGTGCATTTTTCTGGAAAGGATCTATATCTTATTAGCTTTAGAGAAGTCAGAGATTTAAAAAACAAAAACAAAAACAAGTACCCTGACCTTTGTACTCTGCTTTACTTTTTCTCCTGACTAAATTTGAGAAGCTGATTAGCTCCTTTCTCTAAACCACTTGGTATTTTGACTCCCAGATGCTTCTTGAAAGTTGTTTTCAAATGAAATTGGTAAATAAGCCTCAGCAGAGGCATTTTGAACCATATGAATAATAAATGCATTATAAACATTCCTGTTTGAAGAAAGAGGCATCAGAGATAATTATGCAATGCACTTAGCTACTCAAGTTTAGTTATTCTTATTAATATTATTAATACTATTTATTCTCATTTCTTTTCTTCATGACCTGAGTGTGGTCACACTGGCTTTAGGAATTGCGTCCACAGTGTTAACTGAGAAGCCACCACCAAAATTTTTTTAAAACTCCAAACATTACTAAGAATAAGGCTTGGATTTAGGGCCTAAAAATAATTCAGTTGGAATGTGAAGTTGAGACACCATTATACAACAAGGCTTCTGGCATGTTTGTATATCTGTATATATGATGTCAGCATACATATAATTATTACAATGCTTTGGGGGTTTATTTACAACATGACCTTTTAAAAATTCTTGGACACAAGAAAGAAGTGGATCTTCATTAACTAGATTGTTCTTCTGTTTCTCTCACTTGTTTTGCCAGTGAGATTTTAAAGATGTTTCTTCCTGCACTTCCTTCCTTCCTTCCTTGTACTCTGTGTGAATCTACAATCGCTGCAACTTGAATGGATGAAACTCCACAAATCGCCAAAAGCAGAACTCCTTCTAGGCTGTTTCTTTCCAAATCCGATATTCAACCGTGAATGCATTCTAGTGATTGTCCCCGCCTTTAACAGTAAGTAAACGAACCCCAGGTTCCAAGGGGGAAAAAAAACAGATGCCAACATTTGGCAAAGTTTATAGCTATGTTTCAACTTTTCCTCCACGGCACTTTGGGAAAACCCTATGGCCCTCGTCGCCGACCCACATAAACACACACTTTCGAAGATACGGGTGTTCTAGCAAAATCCTGAGCCGCCTAGCCAGGACTCTACTTAAAGAAAGATTTGACGGCGTTCTCAAGCTTCGGACTTCTAAGTGCCAGAGCTACAAGGCGCACCGGGGCTGATAAGGAGCGTGCCAAGGCTCTCAGGTGGGAATTCCTGGCACCGCCCCTACGCCGCTGGCGTAGGCACTGGAGCTCGGTGGAATCTCCACTTCTGGGTCGGGTTTGCTTGTTGAAGCCTCTAGTAGCGCAAAACTAAGTCTGCACCAAGAGCAGGCTTCGCGGTCCTTAAGCGGGAGCGGGAGCTCAGCGCCCTCCACCCTCATTCCTTCCCCCATCCCCTCCACCCTCCCTTTCTCCTGGAATCAGGGCTCTCCTAAAGGACACAGCGGGGAGGCCACGAGGTGCAGCTGAAGAGTCCTCTGCAGACCAAACCCCCCAGGGCTGGAGGGAACTGGAAGGAACGAGTCCAGACCACGGGACCTTCCCTGGCTGTGGGCCGGCGCCCAGCTGTCCTTGACCTCCCCAGCAGTCGGAGGCGCGCGCCGGGGAAATGAAAGTAAAAACCTGTCTTGGCACGGACCCAGGTGGAAGCTGGCGACGAGTTGGTCGCATCCGCAGACAAGAGTGACAGACAGCGAGTCCTAGACAGGGTCGCTGCGAAAAGTCAGACTCGCAGACAAACTGAAAGAAAGCGATGAGAAATGGGAGACGAGCGAGAAAAACAGAATAGTTGGGACTGGGGCGGCTCCTGGAAACAGAGCAAGCGTTCAGTAATAACCTGCAGTCTGCGGTGCGGGCCGACCAGCCGCCAAACCTCATCTACTGCGGCGACTGCCCGGAGGCCAGACACGCGGCCCGAACCTTCCGACCCTCTGCGTGTCCAGCCCAAGTCCGAGCCCAGGGATCTGTCCCTCATCCGGAGCTGGAACTGAGGTCCGCTCAGGTGACTCCCTCGGGGAAGAGCCCTCAGAATAAATAGCTTCGAGGCGACCATTCCTTCCCCAAGTGCAATGTCCACCGGTCATTCCTGGGAGTGAAAAGGCGGCTGAGGCAGCAGTGCTCGGCCCAGGCCAGGCAAGGTCCGTGCGCGCCCTAGCGCCAGCCGTCTGTGCCCTGGGTCTCAGAACTAGAGTGGCAGGGCAGGTAGGGAGCTTAGGGATCCGCTGAGGGCAAGTTATAGATGCGGAAGCTAGAAGGTGGGGGCGTAACTTGCCCAAGTTCATGTAGAGAATCGCTGTCGGGTGAGGACTGGAAGCTGGTCCACAGAGTTCTAGTGGTCCCTCACCCTCCTCCTGTCAGTCTAGACTCTCAGCTTCAGGACACGTATCCAGGGTAGTGGGTGACAGAACTACAGAAGCTCTCCTGCAAGAAGAGGGGGACTCCCGCGGGGCTAAGTTCCCTCCCCATTTTGACCTCCAGAATTTAAGTAAGAAAGTGAAGTCAAGAAGCAGTGATGGAAGAGCATAAACGGGTGACAAACGTGTTTGGGGGTGATTCATCATGAACAGGCATAAATCCTTGGGCGGGGGCTAGGACTCTCCTCTCCCCCTTGAGGAGATGATGGCCCCAGCCTAGAAAAATATCCTTGCCGCGCCCCACTCCAGTCTGCCATGCATGCTTCCTGGCCGAGCTGTTTACCACCTTTGGTGTGACTTTGAGCAAATGCTTACCCCTCTGAACTTTAGTTTTCTCATTTCACCAGGTGGAAAATTGATGTTACCTTCCTTGTCTAACTCAAGGGTAGGTGTGAGGATCAAAGGAGATCAGGATGTGGCCATGGTTTGTAAAGTGTAAAGCGATTAACATACGTGAAGCATTAGTGTGTTCCTTGGCAGTAAATCCTCACGTTTACAAGGGGTGAATGAAGGCTTCAAGGGCAGTCAGGCAAACTCTCAGGTTGTAACCTTATAAGGCATAATTTGATTACGGGGGGGGGGGAACGAAACTGTATTCTTCGTCGTAATTTTGGTTATTCCTATATTTCCAAACAGGCATGCAAATTCTGAAACTTCAGGTGACTCCCCACTCTAACTCCCAATTCTCAAATTAGCCTTTCGGAGCCTTGCCCCTATTGCGAAATCTTACCAGTCCATCCCCAGAACCCAGAGTCTCGGCCGCTCGGGGTTGGGGGGGGAGGAGCAGCGCTGGCGAGCCCCCCTCCTCTCAGTAGTGCTCTGCGCCCTGCCCGTGAGGCTCCGCGGGAGTCTGGGGTCGCGGCCAGGTCAGGCACCAAGCCGGCACGGGGTGCGGTCCACTCGAGGCCACAGCTCCCGAGGTCTGGGGTTCGGGTCATCCACGTGGTACCCCGCGCTGGCTCTTGCAGTTCTGTGCCAGACCTTACACTCTGGGCTGCATGGGTCCTAGGTAAGGAAGGACCCCAAGAGGTTGTACCGGCTCTGCTTCGTCCCGGCTTAAGGTCTGAACGCTGTGCCGGGGCAGTTCCTGCATCAGTCTCCTGGAGCTCATCTCTAAAACTTTCTAGGCATGAGGGACACCCCTCTCCCCAACCTACAAACCCCACACTCACGGACAAGCAATGCGCGTGCCCGATTATAGAGCGCGCGCCCAAGGGAAGGGAGGGAGGGAGTGAAGGGCGCTTAGGCCCCGCCCCCCTGCTCTCTTATAAAGCCCAGGAACGCGAGCCGGCCACTCAGTGGTTTCTTGGTGACACTAGGCGAAACAGCTCGAACCTTCTCACTTTTGGCTTCTCACTGCAGCTTCGACGTCGGGGTTTTGCCACTGCCAGAGCGCCGTCTCAGACTTAATACTCCAAAGAATTTTGGCAGATCACCCCCTCAGCAGGTATGCACCGCGGGCGGGGCGGGTTGAAGTTGTGGGGGCTTGCCTAGAAGCGCTGAGTGAGGGGTACAATCTACTTTGCAGGGTCCTCTGCTGGGTGCGTCCCACATCCCGAGCCCAGCTCGTGGACACAACTGGAACTCCAGAGACCCAGTCCCCTCTGCTCCGTCAGCCAAATTCTGAGAAGTTGAGTGGGGAACCTCTGGGAGCCTGGCGCTGCGCAGCGGCCTCCCCTGCAGGGCCTGTCACCCGCTTGGCGGGTGCAAATGCCGCTGGCGCCTCTCTGCGCCCCTGGGAGATAAGCGTCTGAGTCAGGCGGAGTGCAGGCTCACCCTGGCCGCGCTGGGGGCAGGCCCGGACACTCAAGCTCCGCTCTTTTTTCTCCTTCCCCAGGGTCTGCGCATCGCCGCCGGGATGAAGCTGGTTCCCGTCGCCCTCATGTACCTGGGCTCGCTCATCTTCCTAGGCGTGGACACCGCACGGCTCGACGTGGCGGCAGAGTTCCGAAAGAAGTGAGTGGCTGGCAGCGCCTTCCCCAGTCTTGGTACCTGCAAGGCAAGGGAAACTGACCAGTGGTCGCCGAGGGGTTAGAACTGAAGAGGAATGGGAATGGGCCAAGACCTCGCCAGGACGATTGCGAATGGAGCCTCTTTGTTTTTTAGATGGAATAAGTGGGCGCTAAGTCGTGGAAAAAGGGAACTTCGCGAGTCCCGTAGCTACCCCACCGGGCTCGCCGACATGAAGGCCGGGCCTGTCCAGACTCTTATTCGGCCCCAGGACGTGAAGGGCGCCTCTCGCAGCCCTCAGGCCAGGTAACTACGCCAGGCGCTGTTGCGGATCCCTCCTCCTTTGCCCTAGCCCTGGGGATCATCAGGGCTGTATTGCAGTTGAGATGGAGATGGCAATTTCTAGCTCCCTCCGGTCTTAGAATGGCTGCGTTCCCGATGCCTGGGACCAAAGACCTGCTTGGTGGTGGTGGTGATGATGGTGGAGGTGGTGGTGGTGGTGGGGGGGGGTCTCACATAGCCTTCCTTTCCCGTCTCCAGCAGTCCTGACGCAGCCCGCATCCGAGTCAAGCGCTACCGCCAGAGTTTGAACAACTTCCAGGGCCAGCGGGGCTTTGGTTGTCGCTTCGGGACGTGCACGGTGCAGAAGTTGGCGCATCAGATCTACCAGTTCACGGACAAGGACAAGGACGGAGTCGCCCCCAGGAACAAGATCAGCCCTCAGGGCTACGGCCGTCGACGCCGACGTTCACTGCCCGAGGCCGGCTTGGGTCGGACTCTATTACAGCCTCCAGAGCCAAAGGCGCGAGGGGCCCCGGACTCCCGGGTGCATCAAGTATTTGCCACCCTCCTTAGGATTTAGGCGCCTGGGCAGCAGCGAACAGTCGCGCACGCCTCTCGCCGGCACCTCTCGGGCGGGAGGGCTTCCGCGAGCCGAGCCCCTCACTCAGCCCGTGGGCCCGGGCTGAGAACAGCCCCGAGAGACCGAAAGTCCAGGAGGCACCGTCCGGCAGCCAGCGAGCACTGGCTTTGCAGGAACGCGTCCTCCGCGGCGGAGAGACAGTGTTCTCTCCATACTAATTGGGGCCAGGTGCCCAGGGTGGGGAGGTGGGTGCAGAGGGAATCCAAAGGAGCGTCGTCTGCCAGGCTCACGGAGAGGAGAAACTGCGAAATAAATGCTGAGACCCTCAGAGGCAAGGGTCTGAGCCACTGCCGTGCCCGCCCACAAACTGATTCCTGATGGGGTGTCACCCCACCGGGGTGCAAGCCTCACTATTACTTGAACTTTCCGAAACCTAGAGAGGAAAAGTGCAATGAGTGTTGTATATACAGAGGTAATTATCAATATTTAAATTTGTTGTTGTCAAAGATTTTTTTGTAACTTCAAATATAGAGATATTTTTGTACGTTATATATTGTATTAAGGGCATTTTCAAGCAATTGTATTGTTCCCCTCCCCTCTATTTTAATAAGTGAATGTCTCAGCGAGATGCAACGTTGTTTGCTGCGTGGAATGTGAGAGTGTGTGCGTGAAAGAGATGAGTTACCTCTTGTGGAAGAAGAAAACACCATGTCTGTATAATCTATTTACATAAAGTGGGTGATTTAAGAAGTAGCAAACCAATAAACTGTCTCAGTGCTGATTCATTCTCGGGTCACGAGTCTTGGGAGGGAGAGTGTCCCGGGTCTCGGTCTGCCCGGGAGCCTTGGGGTCCTGCCGCCTGGCGTGGGAAGGTTAGGACGGCTGCGCTGGCTGAGCTGCCGGAGTAACCCTCTACGGTGGGACGCGCGGAGCGCGTCTTGCTTGCCGCTCGGGGCTTTGCGGAGATGTTCCAGGTCCCATCCTCGTGGGGCAGGGGGGCCGGGTAGAGTAGAGTGAGCCCTTAGTGGGGAGGTGAACTTGGACTCTCGATTGCGCAACAGAGTCCCAGATTTTACGGAGTGGCTCACGGAACCCCGCGCGAAAGCGCCCCTCGGAGAGTTGGGGTGGTCTCAGGCTTTCCAGCTGAGGAGTTTCCCCCTGCCGCAGCGGTGTTAAAGTTAGAAGCGACTCCAGCAAAAAGCGCGAGCTCCTCCGGGAAGTGCTCAGCCGGGCCAGTTAACCCCAGTCCTCTCCCGGTCCGGAACCCCAGCGAGTCGGCGGGCTCATAAGCGATGTTGCGGCGCCCCCAGCCGGCCGCCTCCGACGTGCCAGAGAGCCGTCAGGCGGTACGTGCGGTTTAATAAGTCCTCCTACGTGGGAGTCAGCACACAGCCTTAATGAAAGAGGAAAGAAAAAAACAGTTCGCAGATGCCAACCAGGACTGCCCCCCCCAGACCTGTACCGTGGCTCACTGTTCTGGGACCGTGACTCAGCGCCCACACGCTGCGCAGCGTGCAGCTGCTGACCGGAGGCGGGCCGGACGGACGTGCCGCCGGAACCGTGCGCCTGCGACGGCCTGAGACCTTCATTGTTCCCGCCTCTCCTTGCCGCTCTCCTCTTCCTTCCTCCTTCCCAAGACTTTTTCATTTTTTTTCTACACTTCTTTCCCTTCTTCCTTCCTCCCCTTTGCTTAAATTTATACCTAATCATCTTAGACGGTTGACCCCAGTTCTGGTGATACAAGCCAGACACTAAGCTCCAGTGGGTGACTAGAAGGGCAGCGGACATTGAAACAGTTCGGACAGAAGAGGGGGATAGGAGAAGGCACCCTACTATTGATGCCCCTGTCCCATTGGTCTCAGTCAACATCCTAGAGACCCAGGATGGAACGTTGGTGCTTCTGGGTGATCTCAGAAACCTTCCTGGTGAAGAAAATCTGACGGTGAGTTTGAATAATAAAAGCGTTTCCAGGGCAGCCTACCTTGTTTTTGTTTTTGCATCCACTGCATACCACAAGGTCCCTTCTGAGGGCCTAGAATAGTTCCTTTCAGAAAAAGCCTGAGTGAGGCTGAAAGAGGGCCAAGGTCTGGGGTCCAGAGACTGCCTGCTTCTGAAGCAGTTTCCAGTTCAAAGAAAGTAGATCCTAGTATGTGGAATGTCTTCGAAGACCATCTGAGACCTCTGTTTTGAGCACCTGGCTGTTGAACCTGTAGTCTTCATATAGTTCATTGTCCTATTTGATCTTAGTTTTATGAGGTTTGTTAGGATTCTAGGGGTTACAAATGCAGCAAGAGCCCATCCTGTCCTCAAGATCCTTCTAGTAAAATTCACTTAGAGGGAGCTCTGTGCCAGGCACTGCACAAGGTGCAGGGGATGTATTGGAAGAGTAACTACAAAATCCAGTTTTGGAATTCCCATGCCAGTGAGTGGTTTTGAGTGGTCTGAAGGGGCTACAAAAACCAGAGAGCCACAAACACTTCAGGCTTGCAGACAGTAACTCGGGGTTAAATACTCACCCTTCTCCTTGAGCCAACGTTTGTCCCAGAGCCACAGAGCCCTTCAGCCAAACCTCACCCTGGCAGAGTTTCAGCCAGCAGGCAAAGCTGCCAAAGGCAGGTTGGGCACTAGCTTAGGGCTGTTCTGAGCAGGGAGCAGGCATTTGCCTTCTGCCCAGGGAGTCTTATGACTCCCTTCAGGGAATCCAAGGCAAGTGAAAGAGATGGTTCAGCTCTGAGATGAAGAGGCAGCTGTTCAGATGGAGTCCTTCCCAACTAAAAAAAAATCAGTGATTGGAGATGTGTCTGAAGAGACAAGAGACCTTCCTTGAACCAGTCCAGTACAAGTTCTGAATTGACTGAAGGTCATCATCAAACTGTGGAGACCTTCTCTGTGAACCATCCAACCTTCCTTCTGAAATTTTTTTTTTCTTTTCCTAAGGTGTCAAAGCCTGTCAGGATAAGGCCTCTCGATTCCAAGAACACATCGTTTATCAACAGTGATGAGTCATTTGTGAGCTGATCCGACCTGTCGGCGGCTGAAGAGTAGCCACAGCTTTTATCTTTAGCTACTGTTGCTGGCTGTGGGAATGGTACCATCCATTTGTAATCAAACACAATGTACCAAGCAGTTTCTTCAAAAGCTGACACCTTGGCTGAACAGCTAAGGGTGGAAGGGAATGATGGGGAGGAATGGAAACCGATTTCTTTTTTTAGCACCTGCTTTGTATCTGACATTCTCCTTGCCACTTTAATCTCTTATCTCATTTAATTCTTACAGCAGCCTTGTGGAGTGGGTGTTATTATCTCTGTTCTGTCTGCGGATAAAGAGGTTGAACCTCAGAGACGTAAAGT